>NC_050105.1:80218897-80843897 GCF_902167145.1 Zea mays
GTCCTTATGGACGGGGGCAGCTGCCTCAACATCATCTACGCCGAGACCCTCGGGCTCCTGCGTGTCGATCTGTCCTCCATCCGAGCAGGCGCTGCGCCCTTCCACGGGATCATTCCCGGGAAGCGCGTCCAGCCCCTCGGACGACTCGACCTTCCCGTCTGCTTCGGAACGCCCTCCAACTTCCGAAGGGAGACTCTGACGTTCGAGGTGGTCGGGTTCCGAGGAACCTACCACGCGGTACTGGGGAGGCCATGCTACGCGAAGTTCATGGCCGTCCCCAACTACACCTACCTGAAGCTCAAGATGTCGGGCCCCAACGGGGTCATCACCGTCGGCCCCACGTACAAACACGCGTTCGAATGCGACGTGGAGTGCGTGGAGTACGCCGAGGCCCTCGCCGAGTCCGAGGCCCTCATCGCCGACCTGGAAAGCCTCTCAAAAGAGGTGCCCGACGTGAAGCGCCATGCTGGCAACTTCGAGCCAGTGGAGACGGTCAAGGCCGTCCCTCTCGACCCCAGTGGCGACACCTCCAAGCAGATCCGGATCGGTTCCGGGCTCGACCCCAAATAGGAAGCAGTGCTCGTCGACTTTCTCCGCGCAAACGCCGACGTCTTTGCGTGGAGTCCCTCAGACATGCCTGGCATACCGAGGGATGTCGCCGAGCACTCGCTGGATATTCGGGCCATAGCCCGACCCGTCAGGCAGCCTCTGCGCCGATTCGACGAGGAGAAGCGCAGAGTGATAGGCGAGGAGATCCACAAGCTAATGGCAGCAGGGTTCATCAAAGAGGTATTCCATCCCGAATGGCTTGCCAACCCTGTGCTTGTGAGAAAGAAAGGGGGGAAATGGCGGATGTGTGTAGACTACACTGGTCTCAACAAAGCATGTCCGAAGGTTCCCTACCCTCTGCCTCGCATCGATCAAATCGTGGATTCCACTGCTGGGTGCGAAACCCTGTCTTTCCTCGATGCCTACTCAGGGTATCACCAAATCAGGATGAAAGAGTCCGACCAGCTCGCGACTTCTTTCATCACGCCCTTCGGCATGTACTTCTATGTCACCATGCCGTTCGGTTTGAGGAATGCGGGCGCGACGTATCAGCGGTGCATGAACCATGTGTTCGGCGAACACATCGGACGCACGGTCGAGGCCTACGTCGATGACATCGTAGTCAAGACAAGGAAGGCTTCCGACCTCCTCTCCGACCTTGAAGTGACATTCCGATGTCTCAAAGCGAAAGGCGTCAAGCTCAATCCCGAGAAGTGTGTCTTCGGGGTGCCCCGAGGCATGCTCTTGGGGTTCATCGTCTCCGAGCGGGGCATCGAAGCCAACCTGGAGAAGATCGTAGCCATCACCAGCATGGGGCCCATCAAGGACTTAAAGGGCGTACAGAGGGTCATGGGATGTCTCGCGGCCCTGAGCCGCTTCATCTCACGCCTCGGCGAAAGAGGTCTGCCCCTGTACCGCCTCTTAAGGAAGACCGAGTGTTTCGCTTGGACCCCTGAGGCCGAGGAAGCTCTCGAGAACCTGAAGGCGCTCCTCACAAAGGCGCCTATCTTGGTGCCTCCAGCTGATGGAGAAGCCCTCTTGGTCTACGTCGCCGCGATCACTCAGGTGGTTAGCGCCGCGATTGTGGTCGAGAGGCAAGAAGAGGGGCATGCATTGCCCGTTCAGAGGCTAGTTTACTTCGTCAGCGAGGTACTGTCCGAGACCAAGATCCGCTACCCACAAGTTCAGAAGCTGCTGTATGCAGTGATCCTGACGAGGCGGAAGTTGCGACACTACTTCGAATCTCATCCGGTAACTGTGGTGTCATCCTTCCCCCTGGGGGAGATCATCCAGTGCCGAGAGGCCTCGGGTAGGATTGCAAAGTGGGCGGTGGAAATCATGGGCGAGACAATCTCGTTCGCCTCTCGGAAGGCCATCAAGTCCCAGGTATTGGCGGACTTCGTAGCCGAATGGGTCGACACCCAGCTACCGACGGCTCCGATCCAACCGGAGCTCTGGACCATGTTTTTTGACGGGTCGCTGATGAAGACGGGAGCCGACGCGGGCCTGCTCTTCATCTCGCCCCTCGGGAAACACCTACGCTATGTGCTACGCCTCCATTTCCCGGCGTCCAACAATGTGGCTGAGTACGAGGCTCTGGTCAACGGGTTGCGGATCGCCATCGAGCTAGGGGTCAGGCGCCTCGACGCCCGCGGCGACTCGCAGCTCGTCATCGACCAAGTCATGAAGAACTCCCACTGCCGCGACCCGAAGATGGAGGCCTACTGCGATGAGGTTCGGCGCCTGGAAGACAAGTTCTACGGGCTCGAGCTTAACCACATCGCTCGGCGTTACAACGAGACGGCGGACGAGCTAGCAAAAATAGCCTCGGGGCGAACAACGGTTCCCCCGGATGTCTTCTCCCGGGATCTGCATCAACCCTCCGTCAAGATCGACGACTCGCCCGAGCCTGAGGCGACCTCGGTCCAGCCCGAGGTACCCTCGGCACAGCCCGAGGCACCCTCAGCTCGGCCCGAGGCGCCCTCGGTTCAACCCGAGGTACCCTCGGCCTCCGAGGGCGAGGCACTGCACGTCGAGGAGCAGCGGAGCGGGGCCACGCCTGACCGAAATTGGCAGACCCCGTACCTGCAATATCTCCGCCAAGGAGAGCTACCCCTCGACCGAGCCGAGGCTCGGCGGGTAGCGCGACGCGCCAAGTCGTTCGTCTTGCTGGGCGATGAGAAGGAGCTCTACCACCGCAGCCCCTCGGGCATCCTCCAGCGATGCATCCCCATCGCCGAAGGTCAGGAACTCCTGCAAGAGATACACTCGGGGGCTTGCGGCCATCACGCAGCGCCTCGAGCTCTTGTCGGGAATGCCTTCCGACAAGGCTTCTACTGGCCAACGGCGGTGGCAGACGCCACTAGAATTGTCCGCACCTGCGAAGGGTGCCAATTCTATGCGAAGCAGACCCACCTGCCCGCTCAGGCTCTGCAGACGATACCCATCACCTGGCCCTTTGCTGTGTGGGGTCTGGACCTCGTCGGTCCCTTGCAGAAGGCGCCCGGGGGCTATACACACCTGCTGGTCGCCATCGACAAATTCTCCAAGTGGGTCGAGGTCCGACCTCTGAACAGCACCAGGTCCGAGCAGGCGGTGGCGTTCTTCACCAACATCATCCATCGCTTCGGGGTCCCAAACTCCATCATCACCGACAACGGTACCCAGTTCACCGGCAAAAAATTCTTCGACTTCTTCGAGGATCACCACATCCGGGTGGACTGGGCCGCCGTGGCTCATCCCATGTCGAATGGGCAAGTAGAGCGTGCCAACGGCATGATTCTACAAGGGCTCAAGCCTCGGATTTACAATGACCTCAACAAGTTCGGCAAGCGATGGATGAAGGAACTCCCCTCGGTGGTCTGGAGCCTGAGGACGACGCCGAGCCGAGCCACGGGTTTCACACCGTTCTTCCTGGTCTACAGGGCCGAGGCCGTCTTGCCCACTGACCTGGAATACGGCTCCCCGAGGACGAGGGCCTACAGCGATCAAAGCAACCAAGTTAGCCGAGAAGACTCGCTGGACCAGCTAGAAGAAGCTCGGGACAAGGCCTTACTACACTTGGCGCGGTACCAGCAGTCCCTGCGACGCTACCACGCCCGAGGGGTCCGGCCCCGAGACCTCCAGGTGGGCGACCTGGTGCTTCGGCTGCGGCAAGACGCCCGAGGGAGGCATAAGCTCACGCCCCCCTGGGAGGGGCCATTCGTCATCGCCAAAGTTCTGAAGCCCGGAACGTACAAGCTGGCCAACAGTCAAGGCGAGGTCTACGACAACGCTTGGAACATCCAACAGCTACGTCGCTTCTACCCTTAAGACGTTTTCAAGTTATTCATATACCTCGCACCCACGCAAAGTTTAGTCATCAAGGAAGGGTCGGCCTCGCCTCGGCAAAGCCCGACCCTCCCTCGGGGGCTAAAAGGGGGGGAACCCCCTCTGCGTTGAAATTTTCCTCGAAAAAAGATCTCTTCTGCTAGAATGTCTTTCGTGCTTTCTGACTACTTCGAAAAGTGGATCCTGAAAACGACGAAGTACACGTAAGCAACCAAGGCTGACCGAGCCGAGGGACTCCTACGCCTCCGAGATACGGATACCTCACTCATCACCTTCTGCGATAAGTAACTCGCGTTCGGATAAAGTGATTCCGCGGACCGAAAAAGTCTTTACGTTCGGAAGCTCTTCTGCCGAAGCGATCCTTCGAGCCTTCTCGACTGAGTCGGTGACAGGGCCTCATGGACGGGTGAAAGTACGCGTAAGCGGCAAGGCCGACCGAGCCGAGGGACTCCCACGCCTCCGGGATACGGATACCTCACTCATCACCTTTCGCGAGAAGCAACTCTCGCTCGCACAAACATCCCTGTTACCGACAAAAAAGTCCAGATACTCGAAACAAGAGGAAAAGAGACGCAGCTTTACAACGCAGCAAGGGTGTGTGTTCTGGCCTCGGCGGCCGCAGAAGGCACACGCTAGAAGACAATCTGATCCTGCAGGCTCGGGTCTTGACGCTGGAAGGGGGCAGCAGCACCCTCGGCATCGACGACAACTTCGGCGAGGTTCGACCTAGCCTCGGACGGCGACGCGGTCCGAAGACCTCCACTCCGAAGGACGACGTCATCACCACGCTCGGGCCATCGCCGCCAGGGTCTTCTCCGGGAATCCGGCCCGAGCAGGCGGCTCGGCCGGTCACCTCAGGGGCCTCGGCCAACCATCTTCCAAGGGCGCCAGCCCGACCCGAGGCCTCGGCTGATCAACTCCGGCGTCGGTCCCGCTGACGGACAACCCGGCTAGGCTCCGGCCAACCAAGTTTTCATTTTCGAGCCAACTTCGCCTCTTTTCATGCTGATACCGCTACCCCTGGCCTCGGCTCGTCGAAGAGCGGCCAAGGGGTCCCTTTAACTAAGCTAGAGGAGCCTCAGACAACAAGGCCGACTGAGCCGAGGGACTCCTACGCCTCCGGGATACGGATACCTCACTCGTCACCTTGACACGGGGCAACTCATGCTTGGTGAAGCGGTTCAGATAATCAACAGGCGAGTCTTAGTGCTCGAAAATGAGGAAAAAACACGGCTCCGCCAAAATTACATACATGTTCAGGCCTCGACAGCCATAATGAACAAAAACACTAGCATTCGAAGTGCCATTACAAACGGAACTCCGGTTCCCCCTCCACAGGTACGAACAACCCCACTCGATAGGGGTGGGCCTGCGGAGCAACAGAAGACCGACGAACGGCGCGCCGTCACCTGCTCCAGCAGCGGCGACGACGACGACTTCTGCTCCGGGGGGCCGAACAGCGGCAACACTGACCTCAGGGCGGGTGCTGCTGCTAGGAGGCCCCCGCCCATGCCCAAACTCGTGAGGCAAGGACGGGCAGAAGGCCATAGAGTTGGAGGTCGGTCCGTGGCCAGCCTTGGCTATCTCGCCGGTGGAAGAACCTCTTCAAGCTGCCGTGGCAGACGCCGGCGTCACGAGCGGCTCCGAAGCCACTCGCGTCCGAGAGCCAGGCACGCTGCAGCTGCCGGCGCCACGGACGACAACCGCCCTTCCCTCCGATCACTGAGTGAAGGAACGGGCCGCCGCCCACGCAGGGGCCGACCCCAACTCGGCGCACTCCCCTCCCCAGCCCTGGTGATGAAAATCCTTGAGGCTGAGGGAGGGGCAGAGGCCGCAGCCCGGCTCGCTTTCCCCCACCATCAAGCTGGAGGTCACCATCTTGGGTGACCGCCGGTGGAGGGGTGCAGCCGGGCTGCATGGTGAAAATCCTTGAAGCCGAACGATGGCTGAAAGGTACCAACTCCCAAGGAGTTGCGTTCCTCCAACGATGAGGCAAAAAGACGGCGGGTATCCCCCATCCGGGGGCTTGGAAGGTGGAGAGACGCGATGCATAAGGGAGCGAGAAGACATGGTCGCCTTCCGAAAGGGGTCGCCCTCCTTTTAAAGGCAAGTCTCCCTACTTGCGCCCCCAACCGTCACGGGCTGAGTCTTCTCCAACACGCTCCAAGGCCCTCCCCAGCGGCGCGGGGGCTGGGTCCCGCATGTCATGCAAACCGACTCGGAGCAGAAGAAGCCAAACCGCCGCGCGTGGTGCACTCAACCGCCAAGCGGTTACAAGTGACCCTCCGCTTTTGCCCAGACCAACGGGCGAGAGAGGCGGGCAGCCATGCAGGCGGCATGCAACCGCGCCAAGTGGACGCGCTTCTCCGACTCCCAACGCGCCCAGCCTGGAGGCCCAGGCCCACGCGTCACGCAACCGGCGCGCCGGATGCTGCATGCAAGCAACTGCACCGCCACTTGCGCCACCACCGCGCCTCTTCGGTTGCGGAACCAATACCGCGACTCGAGGCGACCCAGCGCACGACCCAGCAGCGCCAGCCTGGCGCGACGGTCAATGCGGCCGAAAGTGGGCCGGCAGTAATGACGGTGGCAGGCGGGCGGGAGCAGCGGTCACGTCGTCAGCCAAGCTCACGTCCCATCCGGGGTCAGCAAGAGAACCCCCTCTCACGGCGAGAAAACGACGCGCCCGTGATCCGTTCCACGAACGGCTCGCGCACGAGCAACGGCCGCCCCGCCAACCACTCGCCCCGTCGCATTAACTCCGCGGCGGGACAGGCGGCGCTTCTGGCAGGAGAAGCGGGCGACGCTTCGCCTTCGCCGTGATAACCGCACCAAAAAAGGTACGCCACGTCGTTCGATTTCGTATCCTTTTCCTTTTTTCCTCTTTCTCTATCTCTTGCAACAGGGACCGGGAAAGGGGATACCCCGAAAAGGATCCTTCCCCGTGAAGGAACCGGGCTCCGAGCCTCCCTACTGATCAGAGGTTCGAAGGCTGGCCCCCCGAGGGGTTCAACAGCCGCCTCAGATCGCGTGGGCCCTACACCCACTACTGGTCAGAGGTTCGAAGGCCGGCCCCCCGAAGGGTTCCATGGCCGCCTCAGGCTACTCGGGCTCCGCGCCCATTACTGATCAGGGGTTCGAAGGCTGGCCCCCGAAGGGTTCACAGCCGCCTCAGACACCGAGCGAGCGATGACCAGGGGTACGTTCGATACATAACCAAGGCTCGGGCTGCGCTCCCGAGGTACCCTAGGACATTTCCGAGACCAGCGGGAGCGATCTTGTAACGGAATCACATCGGAGGGAGGCATCGAGCCCTCGGACCCCGTCGCCAGGGGACCGGGTCCGGCAGATCACTCGCAGGTACTTTTGGGCGTGCCTCTGGGCCCCTACCCGACCCCTAACGAACGGGGCACGAACGTCCACTCGGATTACCCGCTTGCAGCTCACCGGAGACACCATGTTCGGCGCCCATCGAGGGTAACATGGCGCTTTCCCCCCTCCTCCTTGCGGAAAGGCGACGCAGGGGCGTATGTAAAAAGCCGAGTCTGTCCCTGATCATCCTCTCGCCCTGTGCGGAGGCTCGGGGGCTGCTCTCGCAAACCCGGCTCCGACCGAACTGTTGACAGCGTCAACATACCAGCCCGAGAACTTGGGCCCCGACCGTACACCCGGGCTACGGCCAGTTCGCATGAGGGAACAACCAGGCCAGCCGAAGCATTACGCAAGGCATTAAGACCTCGGAGGAGTGAAACCACTCCTCCGAGGCCTCGGGGGCTACACCCGGCGGGTGCGCTCGCGCGCACCCACCGGAACAAAATGCAACCGAGAAAGGCTGGTCCCCTTGCAAAAAAGTGTGACGGAAGCCTCCAAGCGAGTGCTAACACTCCCTTCGAGGCTCGGGGGCTACTGTCGGGGACCATAATTAGGGGTACCCTCAAGTTGCCTAATTCTCAGCTGGTAACCCCCATCAGCATAAAGCTGCAAAGGCCTGATGGGTGCGATTAAGTCAGGGATCAGTCCGTTCGAGCGACTCGATCATGCCTCGCCCGAGCCTAGCCTCGGACAAGGGCAGCCGACCCCGGGGGAACTCCGTCTCGCCCGAGGCCCCCCTGCAACGGCGGACACATCTCCGGCTCGCCTGAGGCCCTGCCTTCGCTAAGAAGCAACCCTGACTAAATCGCCGCACCGACCGACCGAATCGCAGGAGCATTTAACGCAAAGGTGGCATGACACCTTTGTCCTGACACACGCCCCCCGGCAGAGCCGAAGTGACCGCCGTCACTTCGCCGCTCCACTGACCGGCCTGACAAAAGGACAGCGCCGCCTGCGCCACTCCGACTGCGGTGCCACTTGACAGAGTGAGACTGACGGGCAGTCAGGCCCTGCCAAAGGCACCATAGGAAGCTCCGCTCCGCCCGACCCAGGGCTCGGACTCGGGCTAAGTCCCAGAAGACGGCAAACTCCGCTCCGCCCGACCCCAGGGCTCGGACTCGGGCTAAGTCCCGGAAGACGGCGAACTCCGCTCCGCCCGACCCCAGGGCTCGGACTCGGGCTAAGTCCCGGAAGACGGCGAACTCCGCTCCGCCCGACCCTAGGGCTCGGACTCGGGCTAAGTCCCGGAAGACGGCGAACTCCGCTCCGCCCGACCCCAGGGCTCGGACTCGGGCTAAGTCCCGGAAGACGGCGAAATCCGCTCCGCCCGACCCCAGGGCTCGGACTCGGGCTAAGTCCCGGAAGACGGCGAACTCCGCTCCACCCGACCCCAGGGCTCGGACTCGAGCTCAGCCCCAGAAGACGACGAACTCCGCTACGCCCGACCCCAGGGCTCGGACTCGGGCTCAGCCCCAGAAGACGACGAACTCCGCTTCGCCCGACCCCAGGGCTCGGACTCCGCCCCGGCCTCTGCCGAACGACCTCCGCCTCGCCCGACCCAGGGGCTCGGACTCGGCCTCGGCCACGGAAGACAGACTCGACCTCGGCTTCGGAGGAGCCTCCACGTCGCCCAACCTAGGGCGCAGACCAGCCACGTCAACAGGAAGCGCCATCATCACCCTACCTCGAGCCGACTCGGGCCGCAGAGAACAAGACCGGTGTCCCATCTGGCTAGCTCCGCTAGATAGGCAATGATGGCGCCCCGCAAGCTCTGTGACGACGGCGGCTCTCAGCTCTCTTACGGAAGCAGGAGGACGTCAGCAAGGACTCAACCGCTCAGACAGCTGTCCCTCCGCCAGGCTCCGTTGCTCCTCCGACGGCCACGACATCACACCAGCTGGGTGCCAAGATCTCTCCGGCTGCCACATCGGCATGTACTTAGGGCACTAGCTCTCCCCCGCTAGACACGTAGTACTCCGCTACACCCCCATTGTACACCTGGATCCACTCCTTACGACTATAAAAGGAAGGAACATGGCCCTCTTAGAGGAGGTTGGCCGCGCGGGGACGAGGACGGGATAGGCGCTCTCTTGGGGCCGCTCGCTTCCCTCACCCGCGTGGACGCTTGTAACCCCCTACTGCAAGCGCACCCGACCTGGGCGCGGGACGAACACGAAGGCCGCGGGATTTCCACCTCTCTCACGCCCGTCTCCGGCCGCCTCGCTTCCCCCCTTCGCGCTCGCCCACGCGCTCGACCCATCTGGGCTGGGGCACGCAGCGACATTCACTCGTCGGCTTAGGGACCCCCCGGTCTCGAAACGCCGACAAATCTTCACACAAGTGATCTAAAATTAAACATAGAAAATAGAAAGGAAATCATTTATTTCAATCTTACGTCAGACTAGTTAGGAAAGATGGATACACAAGACATTCAAACATTTTAAAATGTTAACCGAACATTAGTAGTGCCAAAATAAAAAACATTACATAAGACATTCACGATGTTGCCATGTAATACCCTAAAATTTTGAAGGAATAAAGGAGTGTTTTAACTATGTGATTATGAGAAATTCTTGTTTATTTAATTCCATGTGTATGAGTTATTTGTTTAATCAAATTAATAAATTAAAAATAAGACTTTCATCATGCTGGATTCATTGCCTACTGCATTTATATTTGAATTCATGAATCATAACCAGATTTGATTTTATAAATTCAAAATAAGAATTTAAAAAGGAATTAGAAATGGAAAACAGAAAAGAAAAAGGAAAAAAGAGAAACAGCTTGACCGTTGTTGGGCCAAAACCCTCAGCTGAACCCAGTCGTGGGCTCGTGTGCCGACAAGTGGGCCCCGCTGGGAAAACGTCGAGTCGCTGAAGCCGTCCACACCCTTGAGACCAGTCACCGACACCACATGCCCACTCGTCAGTCTCCCATTTCACCACACGTCGTCTTCACGCGTGCCCACCACTACTGATGGGCCGCGATGTTAGCCGCACGACAAGATTTCACACGCGCACAGCATAATCACTGGCATGTGGGGCCATGGTGCCAGAACCGTCTTCCACCTAGGGTTGTTACAATTTGCAATTGTTGCCATAACCGCTAGAGCTGTTGCCAGCCGTGAGCCAAGGAATTCAACCCAGTGGCGATTGTAGAGAGAGAGGAAGGGAGAGATAAGTCACCAAACCCAAAACTGCCTCGTCACAGGGATATTGGAGGGCGCCCAGGTGGTTGCTGGAGCACCTCAAACGCGTTCCCGACACATTGGAGCATGGGGAAGGACCAGATCGATTGAAATTACCTCGCGGCCAACGATCTGGGTAAGGAGTGCATCAGATAGTTCACGATTGTCTTGGCTACATTCGTTACCGGTCCTTATGCATGAATGTGCTGGGATGGCTAGATCGGGGTTACGCCTGTTAGCATCCACTGTGGCGAGGAGGTGTCGTCCTGTTTTGTTGGTGAAAGGAGAAGAACGATCGTGCATTCTTAGATTAGACACAAGTGGTTCAGATTAGATGAACTTTGCGACCGTTAATTTTCTCGCATGCTCGCGCCCTCGCAAACTCCTTCGATTGCCTTCTAGCCTCCGAACGGTGGCGTACACAAGGTGATGCTGACGGCTCTCTCTACCTCTCTGTTCTCTCTTCCCTCGCTTCAATGGGCTCGCGGCTCATCTACTACGACGCTTATGGGTCAAGGGGGTGCAGTGCAGTATGTATATATAGTCTCCCAAGGTCCTGGCTGAAGAAAGAATGAGCGACATGAGAATCCCGGTGTTCGCTTTGCTGTTGGCCCATCTGTGACGCGAGGTAAGAGAACACCTAACAAGGGGTCCCTGCTGTCAACGGCATTCGGGTGCGGTGTGGATGCGAGGAAATATGTGGGTGAGGGACTAGGTCGGTCGAGTGTAAGAAGTGGGACGCGCCTGAGGATGAGCTGTGGGAAGGGAACATGCTTTTCTTTCTCCTTTTTTGTTTCTTTTCACTCTTCTTTTCTGTAATATTTTCATTTCTATTTTCTGTTTTTCCAATTCAAATTTGAATTTGTTCTGAAACTAAATCACAAGTTAAATGCATAAAACAAAGAACCTCAGCATGATGCAAAGCAAAATTTTATATTAATTATTTTATTCATTTATTTTGGGCTAATGTGTTAAATATGCAATACACGTATTATTTATTTAAGAAACTATTTTTTGAATGTATAGACAAATTAAAAGTTCATTTACAAATTAATATTCAGTACTTATTTACTTTACGAGAAGGCAATGTATACTCTATCAAGAGTTACTTTAACTCAAATATTTTTAAACAGTGTTTCTAATTATATAATTTATGAAGGGAATAATCCACTCTAATAAATAAATTAAAAATATTTCTATTATTTCTTTTTCTCGGTTTAAAATTAGATTCCAGTTTCAAAGGTTTAAACCTAAATTTTGAATCTACCATAATTTTAATATTATTTTATTATTTATTTTAGGAAGGGCACTACCAAGGTGTAATCCCTCATTAGAAGGCACTTTAATTTAATACTTTTGGAAAAAAATTACTAAAGCCAAATTAGGATTTTGGAGTGTTGCACCCAGCTAACTAGTTGGCCATCCGCTATTGTGTGATGGAAACACTTTGCGAGACGGGCAAAAATGCTCATGTCTGGCGTGTCAACTGTCGGTGTTTCGAAACCACTGTCTAGTAATTATTGTGCTCTGCGTGTCTTTGAGCGAATGGTGTACAAAGAGGACACAAGGGTTTATTCTAGTTTGGGCATAACATCCATAAATCCAGTTGACCTGCTCGTGTTACGTTGCACTGGTTTGTAGTAGTGGTTACAAACGGGCGAGAGAGGGATTAAGCTCCCAAGTCTCTAGTGTGTGAATATGTGTGCGGTTATAAGTGCTATGTGCTTTGACTTGTGCTAGTGATGTGTATGTGTGATTGCTCATCCTCGGAATCATGTCCCTTTCCCTTCCTTTATAGGCCAAGGTCATAGACCAACCCTGTTACAAGAGCCTAAGGGTCAAGCGAAAAAAGGTCAGGCATTGTCGTCTAGTTCGTTGTCCTCTTTGGTTCCCATCAGTCGAGGGACTCCATGGATGATGCCTTCTTCCTCCGTTAGGGTATTGTAGGCACACCTAGGCCACCCTAGAGCCCATCGTTACACTCAGTCATGTCCTGCAACGATTTATCCAGTGTCCTTTGTTGACTTAATAGCTACGAAGTGGTTGATCCACTGTCCACCAATAGGTCGTGGTGGAAGACATACGCGCTCTGACATACATACTCCCATTTTCATCAATCAAACCTCTCGCTTAGTCAGACTTGCACATCCTCACCTCTGTAATGGCTGAAGTAATACGATCCTAGGAATACCGCGCCCTGTTGGTCGGGCGCAAATTCTAATCCAATGACCCTTCCTTGTAGATTTTTTTGGTCAGTATAGCTTACCCCTTAAGCCTCGTTTGACATGGTGACAGGTACGCGAGAACTAGGTACCTGTAGTAGTCCTGTGACTCTTAATGGCCCACCTGACGAGTAGGTCCCTACTGAGCAACTCAACGAGGTGGAGCTCTCGACCAAGTCCCTATCGAGTAACTCAGCAAGGCGGAGGTCCCGACCTAGTCCATGCCGAGCAACTCAACGAGGTGGAGGTCCCGACCTAGTCCCAGCCAGGTTGTAATTCAGCGTGTGCCGTGGGCCCTGGCTCTCGGGCCCACCTATCACTCACATACGCTTGTACTCGTCCGTTATGAAAACGAGGTAGATACTGTTGATCCACGTTAGCCACGACAGGTCGCGTCGTCACCGAACTTTGTCCGGGCCAACAGTGCAGCACACCAAAGGGGTGTCTGGAAGTCTTTGTCAACATGATAGCACATCATCGCATACGGTGTTTGTCTTTGGCACTTCCTGTCTCTACCTTGTGGGACCAATCAACCCCAGTCATGAAGGACCTAAGCATCATATTATCTATAGTGACCCACATACAGGGCAGGACGGATAGGTCTGGACATTCGGTTCTTCAGTTTGGTTTGGTTCCTCAGTTTTTTATAAAATTCGGTTCCTAGAAAATGAGAACCGAAATGTGTATATGGAAAAGTAGAACCGATAAATTTGGTTCGATTCATTTTGAACCAAATTAACCGAGACTCAGTCGCTATGCCCGCTCGTTCGCTTTTCTCTCGCAGATTGACTTGGCTTGCCTTTTTGCTTTCTGGGTGTAGACGCGCTGAGCTCAAGGCAATTTCACTTCACTCCCTTTGGATTGGACTAGAACATAAAAGCGCCCTTACATGCACCCTATCAGAACACAAAAAATTCAGAAATATTCTGTAACAGTGCAAACAATCATCCCTTAAAATTGTAAAGACCTTTTGTACACCATACTTGCCATGATCTGCAGTTAGACTTAAAAGACTTGAATGGATAAAAACGACATATGTGAGGATTTGTACTTCTCAAGGCGAATCATTCTCAATTATCATTCAGCTCCGATGCCAATTTGTGGTTTGCTTTACAGGTCAATATATGTTTTGCTTGTAATGGACTTTTCCTGATATACAGCTGTGTCAGCCTATTTTTGATGAATGGTAAATGCTTCTGAAAATGATCCAGCAACACACATATAATATTAGTTAATAAGAGTTTCTTTCCTTCAAGTAGAGAGCTTGGCAATTTCAAGGCATTCACCAGGTTCGATTGCAGGTTTTGCAACAATGGTTGTCCCTAGACATTGGGGCTGCACAAAGGTAGCAGAAGTAGTGCCCGCACATGTAAATTGGAACAAAGAAGATGATCATCATTTGTACTCAGTGTAATGAAAGTTCTATTTGTGAGCAGTACCTGTAGATGATAAATACACAGCCACAAATCCTCTCCACATATATCTTACACTTGGGGCACCTCTGCCACTTGCTCTCTTGTTCGACCTTCCTCGGCAGTAGGTCCTCTCTGCCCTGCTCATCCTTCCTCAGGTCGTTGGAACTCTGCGTAAGTGACACCAGCGTGCCATGGAACCTTACACTGGGCACAGAACATCTGACAACAGTGTGGGCACTCCAAATTTGTTATCACCACCTCACCATGCTCAGGATCATCAACCAACAGAGCAAAGCATTCCCTTAAGGGGCAGTAGAATCTGAGTGAACCTAATGACGAGTCATAGAGTGGAAGGCACTTTGTAGGGGTTTCAGTAGAACCGTTTTATTCTTGATTTCCTACTAATATACCAACTCATTAACATACATGTGACTCAAATCTTTGTAAAGAAAACAAATAACCGACCAGAGGCATATGAATCTCGATCAAGCAACTTAGATTGTAGCATCTTATCGCCAACATGAAGAAAATGGTATTCTCTAGAAGTACACATAAATACATGATGATACAAAAAGGAGAAACCCATTCCAAATGCTAAGTTATTGGTCAATGCATGAAAAGGTTGTGACATATCGTATAGGGATATTAAGAAAACAAAAAATACACAATGAGCAGAATATGGAAGTGCTCAAAGCTGATAAAACAAATCGGGTTAGCTCATAATACAATGTGCCTCTGAAGGAGTTTGGCTAAGACTCATAATATTTTTAGTTTTGTGTCCCAATATCTACAAATACAAATATCCTAGCGAAAGGGGTCTCATGTTGACTTATCCGAACGAAAGGATATGCAATTTATATTGGAAAATATGACCATTTATTGATTCCATATGTAGAGATTTCATCTTAGTTTCAGGGGCACATTGTTGAACTTTATTTGTGAGGATAGTCAATATAAATGTACAAGTGAAGGAAACTAAGTTCCAAGCTTATATGCAGAAATTTACATCTGTGTTGAAGCTGTTGTGTACTATGTACATGAACTGAAACAAATTTACATCTGTTTGTATTCTGTTAACATGAGTTAAAAATGACCAAGAGTTTGAAGAGAACAACATATATGTTGTCCATGTTTTACCTAAGCCTTAGGAAGACTCATTCTAGGTTGATCCATGCAGCACAATCTGCATGAGAAAATGTGGCATGTCTTCTTTAGTTCTTTCCGATTTGAGATGGACATGTAACTCATTTGTAGGAAGGCATTTAATAAAGCAAAAAAACTGAAAGTGTTAACATAGTACTCAATACTCCCTCCATTCTAAACCATAATCACTCCATTCTAAATCATAAGAAGTTTTGTCTTTTATAAATGCATAGCTTTTTCTATGCACCTAAATATACACTATCAGAGAAAACATACACTATGTCTGATACATAGTAAATCGATGTATCTAGAAAATTTTAAATATCTTATAATTTGGAATGAGGGAATATATGACAAAAAACTGACGGACGATAATTCATTTGATGAAGAGTTGTCCAACTGTTCAGTACATATAATTCAAGAATATCAAGCACAACAAAGAGTAATTCCATGAAATTGGTAATCTGTTTTTAAAGAACATGAAATTGGTAATCTTAAGGTAGCAACTTAGTGCTCAGATGAGTACTCCAAATGAGTAAGTGATGTCATTCTGTAAATGGCACACCACACATAAATATAGAAATATTATCATTTGCACAGTACATGTTAGGAACATCATATCAAGGCCAAGAGTACCAACTTTAGGCATGTAATTCCTCATTATTTTGTATCTTCCCTACAAAATGTAACAATCATTGCCTAACGCATATCTGAACAATGAGTTATCAGTCATTTTCCCCAAAGTGTTCAACACATTATTTGGGTAACTAACAAGTCTATATTTTTGTGTCAAAAATGGGAGATGTACCAGAAGACAACATTTCTAGTGATAGCATCTCATTTAAGTATTTAACTATATCAAGAATGCTATGCTTAAAAGTCAAAAGAAGTATGATGGTTTGAGGTGTCTGGCGAGCAGTAGTTAACATTCCAGGAATAAAACAAAGTTCAAAAAATATAAGCTTACAAGGTTAAAGGAGGGAGTTATCTTTGGCATTATTGGTATATCAGTCGGTGCTCATTTTGGCTGAAAGCCGAGCCCTGGAAATCATATTCACATTTCCTCTCCAACTGCTTTGACATGCAAGAACAGGTAAACTTTGAGGTCATATCCTAATTGCACTGAAATGCAGTCTTGTAGAAACAATACAGTTTAGTGGCATGCAATTTTGAAAATTTCCCATAAGACCATAGTTAGTGTGTTAAAACAAATACAAAATAAACTCCAACAAGATGCTCGAGTTGAAGGTATAGTTTTCATCAGGAATTACTTAGTTTTTTGGTCCAAGACGTGTCCTAAAGTGTTTGTTGTGCTGTTCAAAATGGAATCCCATCCTAAGCCTCACTGAGCAGATTGGCAAAAAATCAATAGTGCTAGACAAACATCACATATCCACATAAGTAGGTGTCAGTAAAAGAATTCATGTGAAAAAATACAATTGTAAAAAATAATTGTTATGAAACAATGTAACAAAAATGGTATATCAAATAAGCACTGCATGGATTATTGTAGATGCCGCAATACTGCAAGGATAAATACATCTCATTAGTAAAGGAGTGGAAAATAATAGAAATATAAAAGAAATTTAATGATACAAACTGGATCAAGCTTGTTTGCTAGTAAAGATCTAACATTGGATCAGTGGAACAGAGTGGCAAATTATATGGGGTCCACTCTAGAATAATCCAGACATAGAGGTCATGAGAAAGATTCTATCTTTCATTTGTTTTGATCTACCACATTATCTGTTCAAGAGATTATCTTCACCGTGCTAACATGACAACTTAACTTTTATCCTATACTTGTATGTGGTAAGGGGGAAACCAGGTCATTAAACAATGTGTCGGGGACCATAATTAGGGGTACCCTCAAGGCTCCTAAATCTCAGCTGGTAACCCCCATCAACACAAAGCTGCAAAGGCCTGATGGGTGCGATTAAGTCAAGGATCGGTCCATTCGAGGGACGCGATCACGCCTCGCCCGAGCCCAGCCTCGGGCAAGGGCAGCCGACCCCGGAGGATTTACGTCTCGCCCGAGGACCCCCCCAGCAACGGACACACCTTCGGCTCGCCCGAGGCCCAGTCTTCACCAAGAAGCAACTTTGGCCAAATCGCCACGCCAACTGACCAAATCGCAGGGACATTTAATGCAAAGGTGGCCTGACACCTTTATCCTGACGCGCGCCCTCCGGGTGACAGAGCCGAAGTGAACGTAGTCACTTCGCCGCTCCACTGACCGGCCTGACAAGAGGACTGCGCCGCTCTGACTGCTGTGCCACTCGACAGAGTGAGGCTGACAGCAGCCAAGTCCGGCCCTAGGCGCCATGGGAAACTCCCCTTCGCCCGACCCCAGGGCTCGGACTCGGGCTCAGCCCTGGAAGACGACGAACTCGGCTTCGCCCGACCCTAGGGCTCGGACTCGAGCTCAGCCCCGGAAGACGACGAACTCCGCTCCGCCCGACCCCAGGGCTCGGACTTGGGCTCAGCCCCGGAAGACGACGAACTCCGCTCCGCCCGACCCCAGGGCTCGGACTCGGGCTCAGCCCCGGAAGACGACGAACTCCGCTTCGCCCGACCCCAGGGCTCGGACTCGGGCTCAGCCCCGGAAGACGACGAACTCCACTTCGCCCGACCCCAGGGCTCGGACTCAGCCCTGGTATCAGCCGACGGTCTCCGCCTCGCCTGATTCAGGGGCTCGGACTCGACCTCGGCCTTGGAAGACAGACTCGACCTCGACCTCGGAGGAGCCTCCACCTCGCCCAACCCAGGGCACGGACCGACCACGTCAACAGGAGGCGCCATCATTACCCTACCCCAAGCTGACTCAGGCTACGGGGAACAAGACCGGCGTCCCATCTGGCTTGCTCCACTATACGAGCAATGATGGCGCCCCGCACGCTCTATGACGACGGCGGCTCTCAGCCCCCTTACGGAAGCAAGAGGACGTCAGCAAGGTCTCGACAGCCCCGACAGATGTCCTTCCGTCAGGCTCCAGCGCTCCTCCGACGGCCACGACACCACACGAACCGGGTGCCAAAACCTCTCCGGCTGCCACGATGGCATGTACTTAGGGCGCTAGCTCTCATCCGCTAGACACGTTAGCACACTGCTACACCCCCCATTGTACACCTGGATCCTTTCCTTACGCCTATAAAAGGAAGGACTAGGGCCCTCTTACAGGGGGTTGGCCGCGCGGAGAAGGACGGGACGGCGCTCGCGTGAGGCTGCTCGCTCCCTCTCGCGTGGACGCTTGTAACCCCCTACTGCAAGCGCACCCGACCAGGGCGCGGGACAAACACGAAGGCCGCGGGATTTCGCCTCTCACGCCCGTCTCCCTCCGTCTTCTTCCCCCCTTCGCGCTCCGTCTCACGCCGACCCATCTGGGCTGGGGCACGCGGCGATAATTTACTCGTCGGTCCAGGGACCCCCTGGGTTCGAAACGCCGACAGTTGGCGCGCCAGGTAGGGGCCTGCTGCGTGTTGACGAACATCTTCCCGTCAAGCTCCAGATGGGCAGTCTCCAACAACCTTTCCAGCCCGGGACGGTGCTCCGTTTCGGGAGTCTTGAGTTCATGTCCCTCGACTGCAGCTACGACATGATACTCCTTCCCCCGCCGTGCGACAGCGACAATGGCGGCCGACAACCCGCCCACCGGCGGCGGAATCGACGACGCCTTCCCCGCGTAGTGGAAGAACAACATTCGAGCTCGCCCCGTCCCCTCCCCCGCCGACGGAGGAGGAGGCGGGGCAACCAAGGCCAAGCAGGAGGCGGCACCTCGTCGGCTGTCAAGCGAGTCGACAGCGTCGGCGCCCCAACGGGGGGCACGTCGGGCATCGACCTCGCGTCTGAGACGAAGACGAGCGTCGTCTCCCCGCAACACGCTGGTCCCAAGCAAACGGACAACGCCAGCACGCTCGCGAAGGACTTGTTGGGCGTCACCCTCGTACCTGAGACGACGGTGTAGTCTGCTCCGGACGTGACTTCGTCACCACCCGTCGACCAAGAGGTACCAACCGATTTCCATCTCACGCCTTTTGGATTCAGCCTCGACCCACCAAGAGACTTCGCTTTGGTGGACGCTCTCGTAGAGGCGAGTCCAAACCCTCTGGGGTATCGTATGCGGTCACCCTGAGACCGGCTGACGGCCGTCTCGACCTACGGGCCCTCGGGGTCCGAGGAAGATGATGAGCCCGACTTCTGTTGGGATTTCTCCGGACTTGGTAACCCCAGTGCCATGCGGGACTTCATGACCGCATTCGACTATTGCCTTTCTGACTGTTCCGACGGTAGCCGCAGCCTCGGCGACGAGGACTGCGGCCCAAGTCGTGAATGTTTCCACGTCGATCTAGGGGGTCCCGACGAAGGCAACCACCTTGGTATGCCGGAGAACGGTGATCTCCCTAGGCCTGTGCCTCGCGTTGACATCCTTCGGGAGCTAGATGTGGTCCCTGTCCCAGCGGGGGGTCATGACCCACAGCTCGAGCAAATCCGTGAGATACAGGCCAGGCTCGACGAGGGGGCAGGAACACTTGAGCCGATCCACCGGGACATCGGGCAGGAATGGGCAGGCCAACCTCCGGCCGGAGAAGTGCGTCATCTCCCCCAGGGCTTCCAGCACCGCATCGCCGACGATGTCAGGGTAAGGCCGCCACCCACTTCTAGTGGGGTCGGCCAGAACCTGGCTGCAGCGGCAATGCTTCTCCGCGCGATGCCGGAGCCATCAACCACCGAGGGGCGGCGTATCCAGGGAGAGCTCAAGAATCTCCGCGCGATGTCCGACGGGCCGAAAGCTCTGCCTCCCAAAGGCAGGGGTACCCCTCGGAACATAGCGCCGCGACTTCCCGATTCATGCGGGAAGCATCGGAGGACCTTCTTTCTCTCTCTCCCTCTCTCTCCAAATTGTAATCGCACAGGGGAGTTCATTGCGCAGCGGGGCATGGGGAACTCAGCTAGGGGCGGTCTGGCCGTCCGCCATGGGTGGGCGCAGAGGCTACACTCGGCCGGATCGGTCTGATGTCATGCTCCTAGGGGCCGCACCCTGGCCGACTCGACTGCTGGCTTGGGCTCGCGCACGCACGGGAGAAGAGGAGGGGACGAGGGGGCCACGACTAGGGACTACTCACCGGAGGGCACAGGGACAGGGCGGCTTGGTCGCGCCCAAGCCGCTGGCCGTCGTGCCCAGGCCATTGAGCTGCCAGGCCGTCGCGCTGGCGCACGCAAGGGCAGGGAAACTCTTGCCGAGACTCAGGGGAAAATGAGAAGTTCGTCGGGCGGCGTTGCAGCGGCACCGGCGGAGCACGGGGGGCAGGGACGGGCGTGAGATGAGGTGGGGAGAGGAGAACGGGGCTGTTCTAGGCTCTTGGGCGGTTTGTTTTTGCGACGTGGGCTCCAGAGGGTGGGGAGAGACAGTTTGGGAAGATGAACAGGGGGAGGGGCGGCCTGGTGGGTGGGACCCACCCACAGGCGGCGGCGGTGCTCCTACGCGCGCGCTAGGGCACGGCGAGTGCCGCGCGGGCGGAGCAGGCCGGCTGTGCGAGGCAGGCCGCAGGGGCGCGCGGGGTGGGCCGCGGAAGCTAGGCCAGGACGCGGTGGGTCGTGACGAGCTGCGCTGGGGCGCAGGGGGGCGCGGCTGGGCCGCGGCGCTGCTAGTGGGCTACAGGTGCTAAGGGAGGAAAGGGTTTTTCTTTTGTTTTTATTTGATTTTAGTTATTTCTATCTTTTATCTATTTCTATTCAAATTTAGATATAGATTTTGAATCGAAAACTCAAATATACTTGAGTTTGAATGGATGCACCACCACAACAATTCAACATACCATAAAATATATCGGCATGTTATGCAAAAATCAAGGACCCTTTTAGGGTTCTATTTTATTACACTCAACATATCTATATATATACACTCACACACAAAATAACTCTCCACTATTTAGGAAAACAAAAAAAATAAGGAAGAGAGAGAGAGTAACACCCGAATTTGGTGGATATTAGGAAAGAAATTTTATACCCCCAAATTCAGGGTGTTACAGATCTAACCCCCTTAACAGGAATCTCGCCCTCGAGATTCAAGAAGAGGCTAGCACAAAAATGAGATTGGTTTATTGGTTGTTCACGGCTTTCTTGAGTTGACTTTGACTCTGGCAACTTTAACTTGTGGACTGGTTGCTTTGACCTTGAGATGCTTGAGACTGATTGATGCAATTCTTGAGGATCTCTTAGACTTGTGAGTTAGGACCCACACATGCTTTAGCTGTGCCACACTGATCTTATTGGCTGATGTTGATCGCATTGTCTTCATTGGGGTTAGCGGCTAACCCCCTTAACAAGAGCAATGATGCAAACTTGGTGAAGATGCTGCCGACTTTGATCTTGACTGATTACGAGGGGTTGTAGGATGCCAACCAAACAGGTGCAAGAGGGGAGGGTATAAATAGAAAAGGTAAGCATAGATGGATTAAAGAGAGATAAGGGAGAGCACCCAGCTACCTAACTCTATGGCACTCAACTAGTAAACTGATGTCATTGCAGACCAAGGGCCACAACACATCAACACTCATCACAAAGAAGCAAATCTGTCATAACACAAAGACAAACATCACAAGCATACAACAACAAACATCTTGTTGCTATACGTAACTTTTTTAATTAAATGGTGGTCTTTCTTGAAAAGGGAATAGCTACTCTCTAGGGTTGTCAAAGGAGGAAGAGAAGAACAATACATACAGGATAGGGGCACGAGCACCATAAAGGGCGTAGTTAAAGCAAGGACAACAAGCGACCAGGAGAAGGATACAACCAAGGGCATAATGGGTAGAACACCACTCTCGAGTTGAGATGGAAGAGGGGAGATTCCAGAAAGTAGACCTAAGATAAGCATCAAGGCAAGATCTAATGATTACAAAGGTAAGGGTGATATCAAACAAGAGCTAAGACCTGCAATGCGGCAGAGGAAAAGGGAACGACTGAGAGCATATAGGTAAGACAACACTATTCAACTGAGACGGGAGAGGAGGCTTTAAAATGCAAGTACAGGATAAGCATCAAGGTAAAGATCGAGGGATGACAAGGGTTAAGGTGATAATGGACAAACTTACAACAAAGGATGTATTTTAGACAAGACTTGTATGGTGTCAAAGAAGGGGGAGCAGCCAATGATGAAATAAAAGAGACATTATCCCCGAACAGGGATGGAATTGAGGAGGCTTCAAAGGGTAGGTTCAATGTAAGCAGGAAGGCAAGGGAATAGATATTACGAGGGTCTGAAGGTGATAACGGACAAGGATGTAGGAGAGGAGATAAATAGGCATAACACAAAGGATATGAGTACCATAAAGGATGAAGTTAAGACAGGACCTGCAAATGGAAAAGGAGAGGGTACGTCCAAGGGCCAGATAGGTAAATTACCACTCTCAAATTGAGGTGGAAGAGAGGAGATCTTTGAAAAGCAGAAATAAAGATGAGTGTCAAAGCAAGATCGATGGATGACAAGGTGATGGTGATAGCAAATAAAAAAACACAACAAAGGATGGGGTTAACACAAACTTGTAAGGCAACAAGAAGTAAAAAAATCAAGGGAGAGATAGGTAACTCACAGCTCTCAAACTAGGTTGAAGGTAAGGTAAGGCTTTTAAAGGACAAGTTTAAGGTGAGAATTTAGGTAGAAAACCTCAATATCGTAAGGGTCAAAGGCGATAACAGGCATGGGTATGAGAGAAAAGATAAAGGCATGGGAGAGCTAGTGGTAGGAGTACAACAAAGAATGGAGTTGCGTCCAAGCCTACACGCGGTAAAGAAGAGGATGTTGCCAAGGGTAGGATAAGTAAAACACCGCTCTCAAATTGGATAGGAGATTGGAGATTTTAGAGAATGGACATAGTGTAATCACCAAGGTAGGATCGAGAGATGAGAAAGGTAAAGGTAGTACCCAACCGGAGCACAACAAAGGATGGAGTTAAAAACTCGCAAGCGACAAGGAAGAGGATACAACCAATGGAAAATAGGTAAAATACAACTATAAAACTGAGATGGAAGAGAGAAGGTTTTAAAGGACAGGTATAACATAAGCATCAAGGTAAGATATAGAGGTGACAAGGGTAAAGATGATAATCATGAAAAGCATAACCAAGGATAGAGTTAAGGCAAGACACGCAAAGTGGCGAAGTGGAGAAAATAATCAAGGGTAAGATAGGTATGGTTCAAACAGAAGGGTTGAAGTAAAAATTCATTACCGAAGGAAGTTATAGGGAAACAACAGATTACCACGGATGTGCAGAATAAAATGACTGCTCATGGATCATTAAGAAACAAGGGTGGTCAAGGACATGTAAACTGAAATGTTTTAAATAGACATTGGATATAAAGGTAAGCATATAAAAAGATGAGAGTATGTAAGATTTCAAGGAGATGAGCATACCAATACCAAGAGACAAGAAATTGCCGAAAGATAGCGACTTAACAACAGAAAAGGAAAAGGTCTCAAAAGATAGAAAGGTCATGGACATATAAACTGGAATGTTTAAGTAGGCAGTAGAAATTCAGATGTAAGTATTTGAAACAAGAGTATTGAAGAATCTAATTGTACGAGCATGTCAATACTAAGGGAATAAAGATAGTCAAAAGGTAGCGATTTAATGACGGAGGAGGGAAGAATCCCAATAGACAAAAAGGTTATGGTCAGGGGCATCTATAAGGATGTCGCAAGCACAAGAGTGAGATCAGATCTAATAGATTGAGAAAAGTATAGACCATACTAGAATAAAATACTTTTGGCAAGGGGATATATAGGAGCACAACAGAGAATTAGTCGAGGTGACTAATATTTTGAAGCAGAATCAAGGATGAGGTGAAATAAAAATCAATAAGTCCTTAAAACGGCCAATGCTACTCTAGGTCAGCGGTCCTACAGTCAGCACGACTTTGATACCACTTTTGTCATACCCA
The DNA here is from genome assembly GCF_902167145.1 of Zea mays. Classification (NCBI taxonomy): domain Eukaryota; kingdom Viridiplantae; phylum Streptophyta; class Magnoliopsida; order Poales; family Poaceae; genus Zea; species Zea mays. The sequence continues at coordinate 80,243,056 of NC_050105.1, forward strand.
GTTTTGGAAGGTAAACCAAATGCGAACCATGTACGTGCCAGGATCATAAATTCACGTACACGGCGATTACATAAATGACTCATCATAGCACAATGCTTCGAATAACAATAAAGAGTAAGTAATAATATGAAAGACTAGAGTCATTTACATAATATAATCAAAGTACACAGAATAGAAACGTAGCCAACGTAAATAAACCCAACACGGGCACCTGACTGGGGAGGTCGCTAGCCTAATCCTCGAACTCATCGAAGTCCTGGAACTCCTGGAGATCCGCCTCGACGCCTTCTTCTTTACCTGAGCATAGATTGCACCAAAGGCAACCTGGTGTTTTGTGAAAGCAAGGGTGAGTACACATCATTGTACTCAAAAAATGTCACGTTTGGCTAAGGTGGACTAGCTTTATGTGGGGTTAATCTCAAGAAGTTGCTTTTAGTTGGTCAGGTATTTATTATTAGTGGAAGCCAAGTTTTATCATATAACCAACCCGTGAACCATTTCGTCATCGAGGAAGCATCATTATCATCATCGAACCAAAAACCATTAATGGAATCATTTCATCTCGAACCATTTGTATCTCTAATCAAAGAGGATCCCAAGGCCGCTCATAACCATGAGCACGACTGATATATCAGTTTCTAATCCTCTGCAGAGGTCGCACACTTTACCCATGAGTCATGATTCCCTTTCTGCCCGAGGAGAGCTAATCCCCATTGACCACTACCTAGGTGGCCTGGCAGGGTATCACTACGTAGCCTTTACAAAGACTCCCCTGGTGCATAGCTGCTCGTTAGGTTTCGCTAGTCGTACAAACGCAGTACACCTCCCCAAGGTGGGTGACTAACAAAGCCAAATCGAATGAACCTCTGCACCCCCCTTGGCAGAGCGAGCACTATGCCCCGGTCCCCATTGACGGCCCTCCGGCAAAGCCAACTATACCCCCAGGTTCATCTAATTAATCAGCTAAGGGCGTCCCATTCCACCCTCATGGCTGCAGTGTTATCCCGGGTGGTCACTCCACAAACAGGTCCTTACGGAGAGGTACTCAGGAAAAAGGCCTGAGTCCCCTAGAGTATCACAATATCATCATCGGGATAACATCATCGTATCATAATATTCACATCATGTTCATTGATTAAAGTAAAGCAATAGCATAAACTAACCATAATATCCCAAAAGGTAATCAAGGACAAGGTAAATACAAAGCTAGTCAATTATTAGGTTTCAATTAAGTAATGCGGGACAGTGAATTATAAGTAAGTAGGACATAATGGGTCAGAGGACACTTGCCTTCACCAAACAGATGCTCAGGGTCTTCAGTCTTTGCAGAACTCGAAGAACTAGGTCACTTGGTCGCCAACGCTTGATCTTCGATTCCTTGAAGCTTGGAGATGGATCGCACTCCAATCGCAACGCGAAACGAAGACAAACAGACACACGCAAGCAAACACATATATGCATAAGAACATTACACCATACAAATACAAGCATAATAAAACATGCAAAACAAAATAGAGCGCGTTACTACGGTCACGCGAGGAAAAAGAAACGCGACAGGCGGAGCTACGGTCTAGAAGTTAGCGCGCTAACGCTAAACAAGTATGAACTAGCACATTTAATTCAGTGTTATCTAATATAAATTATAACTACTATTTAATTAAAGCGAGGGATTCTAAGTGAATCGAATTTATGACGTGTGAAACAGCACGACAGCGTGCAAACGACGTGCGGACACGTGCGACATAGCACGCTGACGACACACGAAACAGCGCACGCGACGAGCATGAACGACGCACGAACCAGCACGCCGCCACGTGCGGAACAACACGCGCGACATACGAGAAAATTAAATAGGTGACACGTTTATACTAAACAAATATTAAATAAATAAAAGGTAGTTAAGTTGAAATTTACCATGTTAATATTTATTATAAAATCCTCAAGTGGAACACTACACATTAATCTAGTTAGGATATTAATCTAATAAATATTAGTCGAGCGAACATTAAGTTAATTATCGAAAATATGTAACCTGACAAATTAACGTTATCAACACTAGTGTTCATAAACGAAAACAATTTATTATAACGCGTAGACGCCACGCGACACACGTGATCGTCACGCGACGACACACGCACACGACGTGTGATGACACACAACGCTGCACGAAACAGCGCGTGGTCGGCACGGGAAACGACGGGCACGACAGCGCGCGAACAGCACGATGACGCACAAACGATGCAGCGCGCGAACAACAATAAACAAATAATTAGTTAAAAGTATTTAAGCTGATATGGATCAAGTTAATTAACATTTATTTATAAAAGCGCGAGTTAAAACTATAAAACAGTTTTTAATTAGAAGGTCATTGTGACGGAACCTCCCAAGTAATTAGGCCCACCTACAGTTGTCCTTGTCTCACAGACATCAGACAACCCTGTAGGTGCCCCTGAACTACTTGACAAGTTCGGTATCTTTCCTTACCTTACCAGGAACGTCTCACCCATCTTGTAGACATTACAGAACATCGGAGACGAAGAAATGCGGAAGCGAATTACATAAACTTTACATTTTATTTCAAAAGTAAGCTTGAGTTATTTTTATTACAGACCAGCCTAAAAGTGAGTGCATAGAGTAATATTATACAAACCAGGGAGGCAAAAACTCCTCCCGAGAAGACAAAAGCAAAAGGTCCTAGGTGGAGGACCGAGTCCTCCCGCACTTCAGTCTTGATTTTCTTCTTTTGGAACCACCTTGGCACAGAAGCAGCAAAAGTCTGCTACTTCCTCACCTAAAAACAACGAAGGGATAAACCCTGAGTATGGAATACTCAGCAAGTCTTACCCGACTAAAGAAAAGACTCTCAAGGGTATGCTGGTTATATGGGAGTCAAGGTAAGGCTTTTCAATATTCAAAGACTCTGTTTTTGCAGAAATGCTTACTAAGGTGGATCCTTAAAAATCCAGTTTTATTTGTCAAGTTAAGTAAAATTACCTGCACTAGAGTTCTTTCTACCCTAGTTCAATCACTGATCCTGCACTAGCCAATTTCTTAACAAAAACCCATCGTCTTTAGTGGAATGCTACGTGTAAGTCAGTGGCCAAGTCTCCATAACCGCGGAGGTACGGCGATCCGAATCGATTATACTCAGCTGAGGATCTCCAATCACACGACATATGTAGCACTTAACCCTTGCATATGTCAACCCGCCACCGGGGTTCTTAAGACCGGATCAGGTTCACGCAGACCGAGAGCACAGATACACCACCGTCCAGCCTCTTGCCACGGAGGGTACACGCTACTCTCGCCACCGCTCCACGCCCATCTCGTGTTGTCTTATTCCGGCCTTAGTCTGCCCGAGGCAAGGCTTACCCATGACGAGGCATGTGACCAGTTAAAGGGTCCTCGGTCAGCAGGCCTACATCGAGACGGTCCTTAATCGACTCAGACGGAGACACTACACCGAGACTCTCTTCTCGTGCAAGTCACCCGCCCGGTCTCAGCTTAATCATTTAACCCAAAACTTGGTACCTGACAGAGGTACATCTTTTCCGATGTTGGACTCATCATGGCCATGATGAATCCACCATCAAGTTTTATTTTTGAAAACATCCCACCCACTTTTGCCACATCATATTTGGTAAAAACAAAACCTTTTGTTTTTCTAAAGCAAAGCTAAGCATAGTAAAACCTTTTGTAAAAACAGGATTTCAAGGGGGGGTAATCAAGATCAAGGAAGGTAATGCAGGAATTGTTTAACAATCAACTCCTATAACTTAATGCAGCAAGCAAGTGAGAAAGATTTTAAAAACATCAAGGGGGGTGGCAAATGCACCGGGGCTTGCCTTCGTTAACGGGTGATTCAGGCTCGGATCCACAAATGTCGAAGTAGAAACTATTCCTGGCCTGAGTGTCCAAAGGTGGTTGCACTTGCTCTTCGGGGACTTCTACCTCTTCTTCACGTTCTACTCATAACCATACATAAGTATAAGAATGGATGCCATGGGATGCTCATGAGGATGCAAAGATAACATAAACTTATTATTTATGTCTTGAATACAACTTGCCTTCACGGAGTTCCGGGAACTTAGGGTTTCCGGAGTCGATAAAGGAGTTCATAGGGCAGGGGGGGTGGTTTTGGGGTTTGGTGATCAAACAAGGTCCAAATCAATTCAAACTTTACCCAAGGCTTCTAAATAATGTGATAAGCTCACATAAAAAGTTTGGGAAATTTTGGGCTTATTATTTATTCTCTAAAAATCCAGAATCAATAGTTTAGGCTATTTTAAATACCCTAAAATTCCCTGTTCAAACTAAAAATCATAAAACTATTTTTATTAAATACTATGGAAATAACAAGCCTAGGAAAATTGGTTTCACCATTTTAGCATTTTTCTACATTTTTCTACATATTTTTGAATCTCTGCTGAAAAAGAAAAAGAAAAAGATTAAGGGGAACTGGGCCGGATTCAGCCCAGCGGCCCAAGACCAGGGAGGAAAGCGCCCGCGAGGCGACTTTGCAGCAAAGTCCTCGGCGTTTTGCCTAACTGGAGATAGGTTCGTTTACTGTTTCTCTAAGTCGCTGACACTTTACAACCAGACCCTCCGGTTTCTATCAATTCACGACTAAAAGTCCTCGACGCCGTTCACGCACGGCCGCGCTCCGGCGAGCCAGCAGACCGGCCGAACGGGGCAACGGCTGGGTTCTCCGAGCGGTGGACATGAAATTGGGGTCAGCCTGACCATTTCCCCTAACTTAATCGCATGATTGATGAACTATAGAGCTCCGGCCACGGTGGCCGTAAGCAAAGCGGCAAGACAGCCGTGTTCCCGGCGATGGGCGTTGGTCTAGTTCAATTAAAGGGGTCGGGGAGCATCACTGAGGCATGAGAATGCTCAAACGAGGAAGCAAAGGGTGGGAACTGACCGGAGTTGGGCTGGCGACGGTGAGCTTGATTCACGGCGGCGGAAAACCAGTTTGGGGGCAACGAGCAATTCAGGCGAGCTGGTGGACGATCGAGTGTGGGAGCGGGTGCTACAGCTTCACGACTATATGGCGCAACTATCCCCGCCCACAATTTATAGGCGCCGGGAGCGGTGGCCGGTGAATTTGAGGAGGACGCGCGGCGGTCGGAGGTGAGGAAGAAGTGTTGGCCGCGGTGAATACGTGTCCACCGCCGTGGCAACTCTCTCGGCGATGATGGGACAGTCATAGGGCGTTACGGCGGTGCTGTGAACCGGCTAGGCCACGCGGCGCACGGTCGGGCAGCCGCGGTCGACGGCGAACTTATCGCCAGCCGCAAAGCAGAAGGAAGACAGGGGGGTCGTCGGAGTGGTGGCCAGCTCACCGGCGGTAAAGATCTTTACCAAGCTACGCTTATCCAAGGACCACAGAGCACGAATCTCGGCGAACGACGATCGACGGCGACGGCTATCGGCGATGAGCACGAACCCGATCTTCTTCAGTTTACCGGTCACTGTACCATGGCCATACGTTCATCAGTGCACCTGACAGCCACAGTTTAGGACCAAATCTCTCTAAAATTTCTCTAGTAACTCATTCCACTCTCTGTAGCAAAGTTTTAAAGCTACAAACCAGCTACAATTCGATTATAGGGATTAGGCTGAGTTGAGCACTGGATCATGCTCAAAACCTAGCTTGAAGTCGAGGTCAGTTCACTGCTAGTCTGAAAATTCAGACATAACAGCCTGACAGCCCAACTTTAGGCTTGGTTTTCTCTAAATTCTTCTTAACAAATGAGCTCACAACCTTAAGCACAGTTGTTCTCCATTAATTGGTCTACAAACTTGTTGTGGTCACTTTGGACAAAATCCCTATATTTTAAAAGGTACAAGGCTCCAAAGTTGAACCAACCAAACTGAATTTCAGACTTAGGCTCTATAGTGCTTAAGAGGTGATTTTTGCAAATAAGCCCAAAACTTAGGGTTTAGCTTGCAAATTCACATATTTATGAACCCAATGACTTAAAATACTTATTTGGCTTGGTTTTTGCACTTTAGTCCAAAAGTGGACCAATTTTGCATATAAGCCCCTAGGGTTTGGTTTTAGGGTTTTCCAGGGTTCCAATTAGGGTTTCTGGTATCCCAGGGGTATAAAAGTGATTCAAGTTTATTCTTAGGGTCATTTTATGACTTTTACTCTAAAGTATTTAGGTTTTCTTAACTTGGGTTAAGTTTTACCCCTTTAACCACTAGTTAGGGTTAAGTTCTTTAACCAGGGTCCTATTTGCAAAACACTTAAAACAATACAACTTGTTTGAAATTTTTGCCTAGTGAATGCACTCTAGGTGTATCAAACATATGCAATGCCAATGCTCATGATGTCATGCTCAAGTTTTAGTTATAGTAACACCAGGGGTGTTACATCCTTCCCCCCATAAAAGAATCTCGTCCCGAGATTAAAAGTCCTAGGGTAAGTAATGGAAAAGGAAACGCGGAATATTTTTATTTCCTTAATTTTGGTACAAGACAGGGGTGATGTGGAAGTTACTTCTTTATTACAACAGCTATACAGGCTTTACAATTTACATGAGGCTAAAAAGCCTGGGAAATTCTTATCTAAAAAGTCTTAGGTTTCCCATGTAGCCTCATCTTCCAAATGCTGGTTCCACTGTATCTTGTAGAACTTGAGAGTCTTTCTTCGGGTGACTCTGTCCTTTTGATCCAGAACTCGAATAGGATGTTTCGAGTATGTTAAATCTGGTTCCAGGACAACATCAGTTACTTCAACGGTTCGATCAGGAACCCGAAGACACTTCTTCAATTGTGACACGTGGAACACATTATGCACAGCAGACAATGTTTCGGGGAGCTGAAGTCGATACGCCACTGGCCCATATCTTTCCAGAATAAGAAAAGGACCAATATATCGTGGTGCAAGTTTTCCTTTAACTCCGAAACGCGATACACCCTTCATTGGTGAGACCTTCAAGTAGACATAGTCTCCTTCCAGGAAATATAAGGGCATTCGCCGTTTGTCTGCATAACTCTTTTGCCGTGCTTGAGCTTTCTTCATATTATGGATAATTCTCTGAACCTTTTCTTCAACCTCCTTCACCATATCAGGTCTAAAGAAGTATCTTTCCCCAGGTTCAGACCAATTTAGCGGAGTCCGACACTGTCGCCCATACAAAGCTTCAAAGGGTGCCATCTTGATACTTTCTTGATAACTATTATTGTATGAAAACTCCGCCAAAGGTAAACATTCATCCCATTTTAGTGAGAAATCCAGGACACATGCCCGTAGCATATCTTCAAGTATTTGATTTACCCTCTCAGTCTGTCCACTGGTTTGAGGATGACAGGCCGAACTGTGGAGCAACTTAGTACCCAGGGATTTATGAAGTTTTTCCCAAAATTTGGATACGAATTGCGATCCATGATCCGACACTATGGTCTTCGGAACACCGTGCAGACTAAGAATACGAGCAATGTACAATTGGGCATAGTCAGTAACTGGGTGATCAGTCTTGAATGAGAAATTTTCGTAAGCTGGTCAACAATAACCCAGATAGAGTCATACCCTTTTGTAGTCCTGAGTAATCTCACGATGAAGTCTATACAATATCTTCCCATTTCCATGTTGGGACAGGTAAGGATTGTAATGGACCAGCAGTCTTCATGTATATGGCCTTGACACGTTCACAAGTGTCACATCTAGCCACGTAGTGTGCAATTTCAATTTGCATCATTGCCCACCAGAAGAACACATAAGATTCTATGTGTGCAACTTGCTTTTTCTGATGACACTGTACTATCTGAGTTTGTTGGGTGGCAATTATGCAACTTTACCCAAAAAGAATCAGATGCACCATCTTGGGTAAAACACACCAGAAGAGGTTTACCAACAAGTGGTTACAGTAAGTTCATAGCACACGAGACGAGTGTGAATGTCGAATAACATCACGGTCAACTCGTGTTAGCCAGGGAATCCAAATTTACGAAAGGTGATATTGATTCAAGAAAAATCACCAGTGGAGGGATCTAAAAATGCGGACTTTGCAACTAGTCCATTTTATCGGGCACTAGACATGGATCGGCATGATCACACACACAGGAAAAGCATGTGTGAGGTGGTCGAGGCGCGACTAGAGCGATAATTTACTGGTCAACTTAGCTTGACTTTGGTAAGTGCTTTCTTTAGGGTGGGTTGAACCAAAGTGAGTTTAGACAACTCGATAAAACGATCTCTAAACTCAGCATTCGTTCAACGGGCAGTTACAAGTTAGTCAAACCAACTTGTTGAACTACTTTTGACATTGAGCAAGTCCTCTCAGTACCATCGGTAAGCCAAGGGTTGAGAGTTCACATTTGCAAGCCAAAGGTCATGCATTTGGATAGAAATCCATTTGGTCATGTTGTTTATCCGTTTCTTTATGCAAGATGAATTATCCACTTGGTTAGGGAATACATGGATTAAATAAGAGAGCGAATGAACAAACTCCTGTATCTCAGCAGTAGGGAAAACAGATTTCCATTTTAGGAGCTAATCAGTTGTTGTCCAACACTAACAAGCTTCAAGGCTTCACCTTTACACAAAGGATGTAAAGGGAACTTGTGTGAGTAGTCACTACCAAGATCAAAAGAAATAAGACCACACATGAAAGTGGTATGCCCTTTTGATCCAATGGAAATAACAGATGTTGCTTGATCTCTTCAAGACAACATAGAGAGTGTTTCAAGGAAAGGTCAATGGAAGACAACACATCAGTGTAATTCCATAATGGATCATGACTAGAGACCTCGATACCGACATGCGCCAAGCAGCAAAATCCTGGGTGCACATTCATAGGAGGCTCTCAGCTTCGCCGCGGTACCATAAGTTCTTAACCATGTCACCAATAGATTGAGCAAGGGTGATTATACACAACGAAATACTCCACTAATAAAGATGGTTACAAGTAGAGAGCCAAATAGATCATGGCCCAAGGCATGGCCATAATCTAAACTTGATAGAAGGAGTACGATGGGAGACTGTTAATTTAGCCCAATCATATTTCTATGCCCATCGCAGAGATCACAAGGTCAAGGCTTAAGTTGGTATGCCTTCGATAGATATGAAGAAACCAAAGGCATCAAATTCAAGGAAATGGTCGGACATGTCTTTCCTAGGTTGGGTTAATAAAGTAACCTGACGATCCACAAGGAGAGGCCAACTATACTAGAGACTTCAACCTGCATCAGCTGATCAAGAGAATGGCTCTAAAAGGAGGCACGACTTGAGATCCTTGTTTGAAGTCTAGGTATACTCTAGGTCCGACAAAGAAATTATCTAGGCATTTACTTGTACGAGTGTGGTCATGAAGTAATAACGGAAAATTTGACTTTTGGGTCGGGTCATGGTTCACTAAATACTAATTCTTGGGTTTAGGCAACCAAGTCATCAACTCTCTATTGGTCATAACTCAACCTGATGGTTCTCGGATCAAGGTTGAGAATTGCTTTTTGCTGGGCTAACCAGTTCATGCCCAAGATGACATCCATGTCTTGGCTTTTCAGAACAATCATATTAGTAGGAAAGTCCTGTCTGGCCAATGTTAAGGGCACCTGATAAGCCACTTCTTTTCACTTTTGGTAGCATTACTGTCGGGCGTAGAAGACCATTCGTCAACCAACTTCATAGAGGGAGGGGGCCTGAAAAGGTCCGGTTCACCATCACGTGCTTCTCCCGCTACATGAGAAGGTCCGGCTTCTGTCCCGACAAGATTCGCAAGGACGTTCGGGTGCAGTTGTGAATACAACACATGCACTTCTTCATGTAGTGCATTACAACAGACCTGCAAGTTATCCATGGCTAAGCTAAGCTCCTCCACACGGGCTCGAGCTTTGGCTTCCTTAGCCCAGACGAGTAAACGAGAGTTAACCACCCAATCGAGTGCTAAATCTTGTTTCGCGAGTTGGTCTTGCAAGTAGCGGATGGCTGCATCCGCGATCCTTAGAGCATTCTTGTGACGGAGTTCTGACTGAAGCAGTTCGACTTGTGCTTCCAAATCCCGATAGGATCGTTGCTACCACTGCTACTTTCTTCATGTCTTGGAGTAAGTTAATGGCAGGGTACGCCAATGGGTCTAGTAGATTTGCGCGCGGTCTTTCTGATGCGCGACAACATTTCTCTAAGGGGGAAACTTTATTAATATAGTGCTTAGCATGATGCATGTGTAAGTACAGAATCAACCTTAGTCGATTCAACCTTCTATACATTGCACTCTTCCTATCTGGTCTTTAAGATAGACTCTTCAGAATACTTAGGTAAGAAGAGAAAAGAATTTTTTTTTAGGTAAGACTTTTGAAAATTCTTTTGAAGATGCCTCATAATATCTGCAAAGAAGGGCTACGCTCCGATACCAGCTGTGACGGAACCTCCCAAGTAATTAGGCCCACCTACAGTTGTCCTTGTCTCACAGACATCAGACAACCCTGTAGGTGCCCCTGAACTACTTGACAAGTTCGGTATCTTTCCTTACCTTACCAGGAACGTCTCACCCATCTTGTAGACATTACAGAACATCGGAGATGAAGAAATGCGGAAGCGAATTACATAAACTTTACATTTTATTTCAAAAGTAAGCTTGAGTTATTTTTATTACAGACCAGCCTAAAAGTGAGTGCATAGAGTAATATTATACAAACCAGGGAGGCAAAAACTCCTCCCGAGAAGACAAAAGCAAAAGGTCCTAGGTGGAGGACCGAGTCCTCCCGCTCTTCAGTCTTGATTTTCTTCTTTTGGAACCACCTTGGCACAGAAGCAGCAAAAGTCTGCTACTTCCTCACCTAAAAACAACGAAGGGATAAACCCTGAGTATGGAATACTCAGCAAGTCTTACCCGACTAAAGAAAAGACTCTCAAGGGTATGCTGGTTATATGGGAGTCAAGGTAAGGCTTTTCAATATTCAAAGACTCTGTTTTTGCAGAAATGCTTACTAAGGTGGATCCTTAAAAATCCAGTTTTATTTGTCAAGTTAAGTAAAATTACCTGCACTAGAGTTCTTTCTACCCTAGTTCAATCACTGATCCTGCACTAGCCAATTTCTTAACAAAAACCCATCGTCTTTAGTGGAATGCTACGTGTAAGTCAGTGGCCAAGTCTCCATAACCGCGGAGGTACGGCGATCCGAATCGATTATACTCAGCTGAGGATCTCCAATCACACGACATATGTAGCACTTAACCCTTGCATATGTCAACCCGCCACCGGGGTTCTTAAGACCGGATCAGGTTCACGCAGACCGAGAGCACAGATACACCACCGTCCAGCCTCTTGCCACGGAGGGTACACGCTACTCTCGCCACCGCTCCACGCCCATCTCGTGTTGTCTTATTCCGGCCTTAGTCTGCCCGAGGCAAGGCTTACCCATGACGAGGCATGTGACCAGTTAAAGGGTCCTCGGTCAGCAGGCCTACATCGAGACGGTCCTTAATCGACTCAGACGGAGACACTACACCGAGACTCTCTTCTCGTGCAAGTCACCCGCCCGGTCTCAGCTTAATCATTTAACCCAAAACTTGGTACCTGACAGAGGTACATCTTTTCCGATGTTGGACTCATCATGGCCATGATGAATCCACCATCAAGTTTTATTTTTGAAAACATCCCACCCACTTTTGCCACATCATATTTGGTAAAAACAAAACCTTTTGTTTTTCTAAAGCAAAGCTAAGCATAGTAAAACCTTTTGTAAAAACAGGATTTCAAGGGGGGGTAATCAAGATCAAGGAAGGTAATGCAGGAATTGTTTAACAATCAACTCCTATAACTTAATGCAGCAAGCAAGTGAGAAAGATTTTAAAAACATCAAGGGGGGTGGCAAATGCACCGGGGCTTGCCTTCGTTAACGGGTGATTCAGGCTCGGATCCACAAATGTCGAAGTAGAAACTATTCCTGGCCTGAGTGTCCAAAGGTGGTTGCACTTGCTCTTCGGGGACTTCTACCTCTTCTTCACGTTCTACTCATAACCATACATAAGTATAAGAATGGATGCCATGGGATGCTCATGAGGATGCAAAGATAACATAAACTTATTATTTATGTCTTGAATACAACTTGCCTTCACGGAGTTCCGGGAACTTAGGGTTTCCGGAGTCGATAAAGGAGTTCATAGGGCAGGGGGGGTGGTTTTGGGGTTTGGTGATCAAACAAGGTCCAAATCAATTCAAACTTTACCCAAGGCTTCTAAATAATGTGATAAGCTCACATAAAAAGTTTGGGAAATTTTGGGCTTATTATTTATTCTCTAAAAATCCAGAATCAATAGTTTAGGCTATTTTAAATACCCTAAAATTCCCTGTTCAAACTAAAAATCATAAAACTATTTTTATTAACTACTATGGAAAATAACAAGCCTAGGAAAATTGGTTTCACCATTTTAGCATTTTTCTACATTTTTCTACATATTTTTGAATCTCTGCTGAAAAAGAAAAAGAAAAAGATTAAGGGGAACTGGGCCGGATTCAGCCCAGCGGCCCAAGACCAGGGAGGAAAGCGCCCGCGAGGCGACTTTGCAGCAAAGTCCTCGGCGTTTTGCCTAACTGGAGATAGGTTCGTTTACTGTTTCTCTAAGTCGCTGACACTTTACAACCAGACCCTCCGGTTTCTATCAATTCACGACTAAAAGTCCTCGACGCCGTTCACGCACGGCCGCGCTCCGGCGAGCCAGCAGACCAGCCGAACGGGGCAACGGCTGGGTTCTCCGAGCGGTGGACATGAAATTGGGGTCAGCCTGACCATTTCCCCTAACTTAATCGCATGATTGATGAACTATAGAGCTCCGGCCACGGTGGCCGTAAGCAAAGCGGCAAGACAGCCGTGTTCCCGGCGATGGGCGTTGGTCTAGTTCAATTAAAGGGGTCGGGGAGCATCACTGAGGCATGAGAATGCTCAAACGAGGAAGCAAAGGGTGGGAACTGACCGGAGTTGGGCTGGCGACGGTGAGCTTGATTCACGGCGGCGGAAAACCAGTTTGGGGGCAACGAGCAATTCAGGCGAGCTGGTGGACGATCGAGTGTGGGAGCGGGTGCTACAGCTTCACGACTATATGGCGCAACTATCCCCGCCCACAATTTATAGGCGCCGGGAGCGGTGGCCGGTGAATTTGAGGAGGACGCGCGGCGGTCGGAGGTGAGGAAGAAGTGTTGGCCGCGGTGAATACGTGTCCACCGCCGTGGCAACTCTCTCGGCGATGATGGGACAGTCATAGGGCGTTACGGCGGTGCTGTGAACCGGCTAGGCCACGCGGCGCACGGTCGGGCAGCCGCGGTCGACGGCGAACTTATCGCCAGCCGCAAAGCAGAAGGAAGACAGGGGGGGTCGTCGGAGTGGTGGCCAGCTCACCGGCGGTAAAGATCTTTACCAAGCTACGCTTATCCAAGGACCACAGAGCACGAATCTCGGCGAACGACGATCGACGGCGACGGCTATCGGCGATGAGCACGAACCCGATCTTCTTCAGTTTACCGGTCACTGTACCATGGCCATATGTTCATCAGTGCACCTGACAGCCACAGTTTAGGACCAAATCTCTCTAAAATTTCTCTAGTAACTCATTCCACTCTCTGTAGCAAAGTTTTAAAGCTACAAACCAGCTACAATTCGATTATAGGGATTAGGCTGAGTTGAGCACTGGATCATGCTCAAAACCTAGCTTGAAGTCGAGGTCAGTTCACTGCTAGTCTGAAAATTCAGACATAACAGCCTGACAGCCCAACTTTAGGCTTGGTTTTCTCTAAATTCTTCTTAACAAATGAGCTCACAACCTTAAGCACAGTTGTTCTCCATTAATTGGTCTACAAACTTGTTGTGGTCACTTTGGACAAAATCCCTATGTTTTAAAAGGTACAAGGCTCCAAAGTTGAACCAACCAAACTGAATTTCAGACTTAGGCTCTATAGTGCTTAAGAGGTGATTTTTGCAAATAAGCCCAAAACTTAGGGTTTAGCTTGCAAATTCACATATTTATGAACCCAATGACTTAAAATACTTATTTGGCTTGGTTTTTGCACTTTAGTCCAAAAGTGGACCAATTTTGCATATAAGCCCCTAGGGTTTGGTTTTAGGGTTTTCCAGGGTTCCAATTAGGGTTTCTGGTATCCCAGGGGTATAAAAGTGATTCAAGTTTATTCTTAGGGTCATTTTATGACTTTTACTCTAAAGTATTTAGGTTTTCTTAACTTGGGTTAAGTTTTACCCCTTTAACCACTAGTTAGGGTTAAGTTCTTTAACCAGGGTCCTATTTGCAAAACACTTAAAACAATACAACTTGTTTGAAATTTTTGCCTAGTGAATGCACTCTAGGTGTATCAAACATATGCAATGCCAATGCTCATGATGTCATGCTCAAGTTTTAGTTATAGTAACACCAGGGGTGTTACAGTCATTTTAGTAAGTATCAAATGAATAGCTAATTAAATAATATAGGTTTGTGACATGATAAAATACATTACTAATACGAAATCGACGCGACTGAACAATTAATTTAGAACGAACACAATATACTGCTTCGGATTGACACAACTACCTTAATAGCTATTGACGAAGCGTATAATTAAAATTACCAGTTCATTTTCGGTTGAATTGTTATTTTAATAGCCTACCACTAAACAACTAATCACTAATTAATTATTCAACATGCATGAATTGGCGAAACGATTTTACTAAAACGTGCAACTAGCAATTTGCGCGAAAGACGGCACACGCAAAACAGCGCGCGACACGCACGAGTCAACGCGACTACGCGAACGACATCGTGCGCGAATAACATGCACAATACGCAAGAATCACTAACTACACGTCGTGCTTATACTAAATACCAAATAGATATTAAATACAACATTACATTAATTTGTGTTAACACTTATTTGTAAAAGCTCGAGTTGATAACTATAACCATAATTTAGTTTTAACTAGTACAACGACCTAATAAGCATTGGATAAATAAGTAAATAACTAATTAAAATAGGTGATATGATGAAGCAATACTATTAATACATAGTTGATGTTCTTACACGGCCAACACAACTTGAACGGTATAGAACATATGTTTAACACAAGAATTATCGTTTATCTGCTAAATCACGGACTTGCGCGTAAATAAATATAGATATAAAGGTGTAGCAAATGATTTCTACTAGACTCATAAACCAGGATGTTTATTACCTATTTCGTCGAGGTCATTTTCTATAAGGAGGACCTTCTTTCTCTCTCTCTCTCTCTCCAAATTGTAATCGCACAGGGGAGTTCATCGCGCAGCGGGGCATGGGGAACTCGGCTAGGGGCGGTCTGGCCGTTCGCCATGGGTGGGCGCAAAGGCAGCACTCGGCTGGCTCGGTCTGATGTCGTGCTCCTAGGGGCCGCACCCTGGCCGACTCGACTGTGGGCTCGGGCTCGCGCACACACGGGAGAAGAGGAGGGGACGAGGGGGCCACGACTAGGGACTACTCACCGGAGGGCACACGGACAGGGCGGCTTGGTCGCGCCAAAGCTGCTGGTCGTCGCGCCCAGGCCACCGAGCTGCTAGGCCGTCGCACTGGCGCACGCAAGGGCGGGGAAACTCTTGCCGAGACTCAGGGGAAAATGAGAAGTTCGTCGGGCGGCGTTGCAGCGGCACCGGCGGAGCACAGGGCAGGGACGGGCGTGAGACGAGGAGGGGAGAGGAGAACGGGGCTGTTCTAGGCTCTTGGGCAGTTTGTTTTTGCGACGTGGGCTCCAGAGGGTGGGGAGAGACAGTTTGGGAAGATGAACAGGGGGAGGGGGGGCCTGGTGGGTGGGACCCACCCACAGGCGGCGGTGGCGCTCCTACGCGCGTGCTAGGGCACGGCGAGTGCCGCGCGGGCGGAGCAGGCCGGCTGTGCGAGGCAGGCCGTGGGGGCGCGCGGGGTGGGCCG
The DNA here is from genome assembly GCF_902167145.1 of Zea mays. NCBI lineage: Eukaryota > Viridiplantae > Streptophyta > Magnoliopsida > Poales > Poaceae > Zea > Zea mays. Next base: position 80,258,955 of record NC_050105.1, read on the forward strand.
CGGGAGCTAGGCCAGGACGCTGTGGGCCGTGACGAGCTGCGCTGGGCCGCGGCGCTGCTAGTGGGCTGCGGGGGCTGAGGGAGGAAAGGGGTTTTCTTTTGTTTTTATTTGATTTTAGTTATTTCTATCTTTTATCTAGTTCTATTCAAATTTAGATATAGTTATTGAATCGAAAACTCAAATATACTTGAGTTTGAATGGATGCACCACCACAACAATTCAACATACCATAAAAATATATCGGCATGTTATGCAAAAATCAAGGACCCTTTTAGGGTTCTATTTTACTACACTCAACATATCTATATATATACACTCACACACAAAATAACTCTCCACTATTTAGAAAAAGAAAAAAAATAAGGAAGAGAGAGAGAGTAACACCCGAATTTGGTGGATATTAGGAAAGAAATTTTATACCCCCAAATTCAGGGTGTTACAGATCTAACCCCTTAACAGGAATCTCGCCCTCGAGATTCAAGAAGAGGCTAGCACAAAAATGAAATTGGTTTATTGGTTGTTCACGACTTTCCTGAGTTGACTTTGACTCTGGAAACTTTAACTTGTGGACTGGTTGCTTTGACCTTGAGATGCTTGAGACCGATTGATGTAATTCTTGAGGATCTCTTAGACTTGTGAGTTAGGACCCACACACGCTTCAGCTGCGCCACTCTGATCTTATTGGCTGATGTTAATCGCATTGTCTTCATTGGGGTTAGCGGCTACCCCCTTAACAAGAGCAATGATGCAAACTTGGTGAAGATGTTGCCGACTTTGATCTTGACTGATTACGAGGGGTTGTAGGATGCCAACCAAACAGGTGCAAGACGGGAGGGTATAAATAGAAAAGGTAAGCATAGATTGATTAAAGAGAGATAAGGGAGAGCACCCAGCTACCTAAATCTATGGCACTCAACTAGTAAACTTATGTCATTGCGGACCAAGGGCCACAACACATCAACAGTCATCACAAAGAAGCAAATCAGTCATAACACAAAGACAAACATCACAAGCATACAACAACAAACATCTTGTTGCTATACGTAACTTTTTTAATTAAATGGTGGTCTTTCTTGAAAAGGGAATAGCTACTCTCTAGGGTTGTAGAAGTTGGAAGAGAAGAACAATACATACAGGATATGCCAGGACGCGATGGGCCGTGACAAGCTGCGCTGGGCCGCAGGGGGGGCACGGCTGGGCCGCGGCGCTGCTAGTGGGTTGCGGGGGCTGAGGGAGGAAAGGGTTTTTCTTTTGTTTTTATTTGATTTTAGTTATTTCTATCTTTTATCTATTTCTATTTAAATTTAGATGTAGTTTTTGAATAAAAAACTCAAATATACTTGAGTTTGAATGGATGCACCACCACAACAATTCAACATACCATAAAATATCTCGACATGTTATGCAAAAATCAAGGACCCTTTTAGGGTTCTATTTTACTACACTCAACATATCTATATATATATACACTCACACGCAAAATAACTCTCCACTATTTAGGAAAAGAAAAGAAAATTAAGGAAGAGAGAGAATAACACCCGAATTTGGTGGATATTAGGAAAGAAATTTTATACCCCCAAATTCAAGGTGTTACAGTGGGGGAAGTGTGATGCATCGGCGAAGAGGCAGAGAGCGAGGCCCAACAAGAGGTCTGCGTGCCATCGAGGAACTAGATAGATCGTAGACCTGAGATGATGAGGAACAAATCACACTCACAAGAAGGCACACAAAACACATGATTTTTACCAAGGTTTGGTCACACCACCAAGGTGCCCTACTGCTCGTTGAGGTGCCCACAAAGGGTCAGGTCTTTCTCAACCCTTTTCCTCAATGCCGACCACACAGGTCAAGGCGATCCCTTACTCAATTTGCCCATAAAGAGCTGGTGATACAAAATGTTCTTGGGGTCATCCATAGATTTGGAGACTCCCAAAGCAAGATCACAAGTGCACAAGGAACAACACGTTCCAAAAACAAATATATCGCAAGTAAGAATGATTTGCACTGACTAGAGAGAGATTGAAGAACTTGAATCAAAATGCACATTGGAATTGACAATTTATCTCACACCGAAGAATCTTCCCACCAATTGAAGGGGGGGACTTGAAGCACGAGATCGAAGTCGACACGCTTTGAAACGGAGGAGAGCAACCGTCGTATGGTGTAGGTTCGAGAGTCTTTGGGTTTAAAAGTGGGGAGGAAAGGTTTTTATATCCCGCATAAATCAGATATAGCTGATTTTTTGCGGCTGCGCAATTCCCGATTGAACTGGCATTAATCTCGGTTGAACCAGTATTTCATTAGGAACTCTATGTAAATTCCTGGTTCAACTAGAAATTGAAATTCTGGTTGAACCTAAAATTTCTAGAGAAAACCTTGATGAATTCCTGTTGAATTGGCATAGGATCCGGTTGAACCGGTGTGCACAAGAAAAAACAGCTTTTGAAGTAAATGAGAAAGAAAACAAATGGTGGCTACATAACTTTTCAAACAAGGTCCCCATTACTAAGATAGAACATACCATCCTTACCTTGTGAAAAGAATAAGCATGTGAAGATCCCTATTACTAAGATAGAACAATAAAATAGCTTGGGAATCTTCGCCAGAAATCATTTGCAGGTTTTTTTTCCACCTCTTGGTTTCGCGTTAGCTCAATGATTTTATGCCTGTGCATCATTTCTTGATTTAAAACTGACATACACTAGGAGCAAACTCATTAGTACATATTTAATTGCTTTGTCCATTAATCACCAAAACCCTCAAGATATTGATTGCACTTACACCATGGCTAGACACGACACGACCGGATAGGTATCAGTCGGCTAAGCTTTAGTCGGCCAAACCTCCCTCAAGCTAAATTCAGTCAGCTAGATGTCGTTTAGCGAAAAACTCGATTTGCTCACAATTAGACCAATAAAATGATCCTTTGAAGAAAAGATCTCGGAGACCATCGAGTTGATTGTTGCTCAACTCAAAGCTCGAGGGCTACATCCATTGGATGCACCTACAACATGGGAAAAGAAGATGCACTCGAAGACAATCAAATAATAAAGTTCATTCTTGGAGTCTCGAGCCTATTGTCCTCGAAAATTTTCTTGAGCCTTGGGGGCTTATGGGAGATATAAATCCCATGGGCCACTAAGGCACCCATACATTCCTTCAATCACTTGAGAGGCCCGTGATAAGTCGTCCAATAGGGCGCACAATGGGCCTCGCCTGGGCAGGACAAAAACTAACCGAAGTTATGGTGTGTGGGATAGCTAAAAATCTCGAAGGGTACTGCACGGGTATACTGGTGGTGCGCGTGTCCCACGGAGGGATCACCTCGTGTGTCCCGCGAAGGGATCACCTGAACTCTAAAGACGCATCCCGAGCATGGTCGAGCGCCGGATCATTCAGATGATAACCAAGCACCAAAAGAATAGGAATACTTGTAGCAACAGAAAGTAGACTCGAGTGGACTCAATGATCTATAAAGGGATATCTCTTCAGTCAGCTATGTAAGGTTGCAGAGGTACCCCTACAAGAAAGAGAGAACACTCCATTAAATTGACAGGCAACTTCATCTTCCACCTCCCACAATCACTTGTAATCTTCAAACTCAGAGGAATCCAATACTCAGCACCACACAGTACGTAGGGTAATACGGACTTGCGCAACCCGAACCTGTATAAATCCCCCGTGTTCCGACGTGCCCCTACACATATCATCGAGTAGCAATCGATGTTGTCGTCCTTCCAAAAGCTCTACGTGGGTTACCCCGTGGTGCGCCGTCGGGACTAAACACCGGTAGTGTGCGCGTACAAGGAACAAAATCCTCATAGAACTCGAGGAAGACGGTTCTAACGACCGGATCATAAAATCAGCACACGAATAAAAAACATTTTTGAAATTTTTAGAAAAGAGTTTAAATCCAAATCTATTTGTTAGATGCGAATATAAATTCACACACGCAAAAATAATGCTCTAGCATGTAGCGGACAAACAAAATATTTATTTTAATAAAAAATTATTTGAAATGTTTAATCCGTATAAATGTCCTCTAATTCAAATAAATAGCGGACAAACAAATATATTTTATTTAAATTTCAAATTAGAATTTCTGAACAACCAAACATACATGAATGCATTACACTAGCTCACACTTAGTTTTTAATTACTTAGTGCACTCTAGGCGATAGAACCAGCCATTCATGAATACGTCGCCCTTTTCCCTAGCACAACCGTCGAGTGGTCGAGGGATGGGTGGTGACTGGGAGGAGAGGTGGCGATGGGGTGTAGGGGCGACAAGCAGATTCGGGTCGTGATGGGGGTAAGAGGTTGACGACAGCGCCTAGGACGAGAGCGGGGTGCGGTGCCGAGGCCGGGGAGAACGGGCCAGGCAGGAGGACGCCGGAGGCAGTGGCGGCTGCGGTGAGCGCATGGGGGATCACGAGCGGGGAGGACGGGGTGGGGGCACGGTATCAATGTGCACGGCTACAATTGATGCTTAATAGGTAGTAGAGATTTAGTTAATTATATATAAAAGTGGAGCTTTAATTTAAGATCTGGCGAGGTATATTGTGAACAACAAAAAATTTTGTTTTTAAAAAAATATAGGATCACTATTTTGTAATAGAGTAGAGAATGTAATGATTAGTGTAGAAAAATAATAATTTTATGATGATTTTTAATCTTGAATACGATGTCTTTTATAGCCTCATTGAATTTTGAAAACAATTCAACCTATATACAAATCAGGTTTTAGAAGCAAGGGATCGAACAAACAGAGGGAATACATTTCCATATTGACATCTTAATTATAAAGATTATTTTGAGTTTTGACGTGTAAAACAAATTTACAAAGTTTGTAAATTTGTAAAAGAAAAAAAGAAACAGAAATACAAAGTTTGTAAAAGAAACAGCAAGCACACGCACATGCATGGTTGTTTTGACGTCTAAAACAAATTTACAAAGTTTGTAAAAGAAAAGAAACAGAAATACAAACTGCAGAGCGGGCAATACATACAGCACACACATGCATGGTTGAGTTTTCACGTACGTAGACGCAAGATAGATAGTAGATCGATCAACATTTGAAGATATATCTATCTTTTCACGTAGATAGATAGTAGATCAAAATTCTGTTATCTGGTAAAGGTGTAAATAAACAACTAGCTAGCTAGCTAGCTACCTAGGAGATTCCATGATGGTCATGAACAAGACGGGGATTCCATGGTGGTCGGAGGCGAGGAAGAACAGCGTTGACGCATTGAGGAGGGGTTCAACGTCGACGACTTGTTCGACGTCAATAATATCGATTGGAAAGCTTTGCTAGAGATGCTAGGAGACGATGAGGAGCAGAGGCTGCCGCTGCAGCAGCAGCCACGTGCTGAGCCGGCGGCCGAGCAGAGCCAGAGCAGCAGGATCGAGGATCCATCCGTGCCGCCCGTTTGAACATTATTCGTCAGCTCTAGTGTAGTGTCAAGATCAGAACGATTTAGAATGGAGTTGAGGCAGCGCTTGAAATTTTTCTCTTTGTGCAGCCATTTCCTCGATTAATCTTGGTCTAAAATTAATCATCTTCAGGCAATGGACCTGAAGAATGTCTGAATAAAGGAATATTTTAACTATATGATTAGGAGAAATTCTTGTTTATTTAATTCCATGTGTATGAGTTATTTGTTTAAACAAATTAATAAATTAAAAATAAGACTTTCATCATGTTGGATTCATTGTCTGTTGCATTTATATTTGAATTCATGAATCATAACCAGATTTGATTTTAGAAATTCAAAATAAGAATTTAAAAAGGAAATAGAAATGGAAAACAGAAAAGAAAAATGAAAAAAAGATAAACAGATTGACCGTTGCTGGGCCAAAACCCTCAGCTGAACCCAGTTGTGGGCTCGTGTGCTGACAAGTGGGCCTCGCTGGGCAAACGTCGAGTCGCTGAAGCCATCCACGCCCTCGAGACCAGTCACCGACACCACATGCACACTCGTTAGTCTCCCATTTCACCACACGCCGTCTTCACGCGCGCACACCGCTACTGATGGGGCCGCGATGTTAGCCGCACGACAAGATTTCACATGCACACACCGGAATCACTAGCATGTGGGCCATGGTGCCAGAACAGTCTTCCACCTAGGGTTGTTACGGTTTGCAATTGTCGCCATAACCGCTAGAGTTGTTGCCAGCCATGAGCCGAGGAACTCAACCCAGTGGCGAACGTAGAGAGAGAGAGGAAGGGATAGAGAAGCCGCCCAACCCAAAATCGCTTCATCGCAGGGATATTGGAGGGCGCCCGAGTGATTGCTGGAGCACCTCAAACATGTTCCCGACACATTGGAGCATAGGGAGGGATCAGAGCGATCAAAATTACCTCGCCGCCAATGATCCGGGTAAGAAGTGCATCAGATAGGTCACGGTTGTCTTGGCTACGTTCGTTACCGACCGTTGTGCGTGGAGGTGCTCGGATGGCTTGATCGGGGTTACGCCTACGAGCGTCCAACGTGGCGAGGAGGTGTCGTCCCGTTTTGTTGGTGAAAGGAGAAGAACGACAGTGCGTTGTAAGATTAGACACAAGTGGTTGAGATTAGAGGAACTTTGCGACCGTCAATTTTCTCGCACGCGATCCCCGCGCCCTCGCGAACTCCTTCGATTGCCTTGTAGCCTCACAACGGTGGCGTACACAGGGTGATGCTGACGGCTCTCCCTACCTCTATGTTCTCTCATCGCTCGCTTCAATGGGCTCGCGGCTCATCTACTACGACGCTTATGGGTCAAGGGGGTGTAGTGCAGTGTGTATATATAGTCTCCCAAGGTCCTGGCTGAGGAAAGAACGACATGAGAATCACGGTGTTCGGTTTGCTGTTGGCCCATCTCTGACGCGAGGTAAGAGAACACCTAACAAGAGATCCCTACTGTCAGCGACATTCGAGTGCGGTGTGGATGCGAGTAAATGTGCGGGTGAGGGACTAGGTCGGCCGAGTGTAAGAAGTGGGACGCACCTGAGGATGAGCTGTGGGAAGGGAATGTGCTTTTCTCTTTCTTTTTTATTTCTTTTCAATCTTCTTTTCTGTATTATTTTCATTTTTATTTTCTGTTTAGCCAATTCAAATTTGAATTTGTTCTGAAACTAAATCACAAGTTAAATGCATAAAACAAAGAACCACAACATGATGCAAAGCAAAATTTTATATTGATTATTTTATTCATTTATTTTGGGCAAATGTGTTAAATATGAAATACACATATTATTTATTTAAGAAACTATTTTCTGAATGTATAGACAAATTAAAAGTTCATTTACCAATTAATATCCATTACTTATTTACTTTACGAGAAGGCAATGTATAATATTTATCAAAAGTTACTTTAACTCAAATATTTTTAACGAGTGTCTCTAATTATATAGTTTATGAAGGGAATAATCCACTCTAATAACTAAATTGAAAATCTTTGTATTATTTATTTTTCTAGTTTCAAAGGTTTAAACCTAAATTTTGAATCTACCATAATTTTAATATTATTTTATTATTTGTTTAGGAAGGGCACTACCGAGGTGTAATCCCTCATTAGAAGGCACATTGATTTAATACTTTTGGAAAAAAATTGCTAAAGAGAAATTAGGATTTTGGGGTGTTGCATCCAGCTAACTAGTTGGCCATCTGCTATTGTGTGATGGAAACATGTTGCGAGACGGGCAAAAATGCTCATGCCTGGCGTGTCAACTGTCGGTGTTTTGAAACCACTGGCTAGAAATTATTGTGCTCTGTGTGTCTTTGAGCGAATGGTGTACAAAGAGATATAGGTGTACATTTGGGCCGGGCCTGATGGGCCGGCCCGAAGCACGGAAAAAAAAGCACGGCCCAGGCACGGCACGACCCGAAATAATTTAGTGTCGGGCCAGGTTTGGGCCGAGGTCACGGCCCATGGGCGGGCACGAGCACGACCCGTTTAAGGCAGGCACGAAATGGCCCATATAGATGCACGAAAAGGCCCATATATTTATTAAAACCACACTTCATTCCACACTTTCATATATTTGATAAAGAACACAAAGCTAGAGATAATGCTAGTTAGATGTTTTTTGTAGCTTTGAATTAGAGTGTGTGATGTAATTTTACTTTTGTTATGAACATTAGACAATAAACTGAACTTATGAACTTTGTATAGAGCTGATTATACTCTTTTTCCTTCTAACAAAATAATTTATAAACGAGGTAGTCATTGCATAGCTGTGGTAACTTTAATACAAATATTAAGTTTGATTTTGTTCAAATTTATTTGTCTTATCTTTTATGTGTTTTTTTGAATTTAGGGCTCGAATGTGAATTGTGGGCCAAAAACTGAATTTCGGGCCAAAAATTGAATTTCGGGCTTTTATAATTTTGGGCCGCCCAAAATGAGCCCTACACGTTTAAGCAATTACGGGCCGTGGGCCGAGGGCTAGGCCCATGGGCCGGCCCGGCACGGCCCAAAATTGAAACAGGCCGGGTCGGCCCGAAATTCAAACAATACGGGCCTTTTCGGGCTTGGGTCGGGCCGGGCGGCCCGAATGTACACCTCTACAAAGAGAACACAAGGATTTATTCTAGTTTGGGCATAACATCCATAAATCCAGTTGACCTGCTCATTTTACGTTGCAATGGTTTGTAGTAGTGGTTACAAACGCGCGAGAGAGGGATTGAGCTCCCAAGTCTCTAGTGTGTGAATATGTGTGCGGTTATAAGTGCTTTGTTCTTTGACTTGTGCTAGTGATGTGTATGTGTGATTGCTCGTCCACGGAATCGTGTGCCTTTCCCTTCGTTTATAGGCCAATGTCAGAGACCAACCCTGTTACAAGAGCCTAAGTGTCAAGCGAATAAAGGTCAGGCATTGTCGTCTAGTTCATTGTCCTCTTGGGTTCCCATCAGTCGAAGGACGCCATGGTTGATGCCTTCATCCTCTGTCAGGGTACTGTAGGCACACCTAGGCCACCTTAGAGCCCGTTGTTACACTCAGTCATGTCCTGCAGCGGTTTATCCAGTGTCCTTTATTGACTTAATAGCTACGAAGTGGTTGAGCCACAGTCCACCAATATGTCATGGTGGATGACATACGCGCTCTGACATACATACTCCCATTTTCGTCAATCGAACGTCTCGCATAGTCAGACTTGCACATTCTCACCTCTATAATGGCTGAAGTAATACAATCCTAGGAATACCGCACCGTGGTGGTCGGCGCAGTGTCTAATCCAATGACCCTTCCTTGTAAATTTTTTTGGTTGGTATAGCTTACCCCTTAAGCCCCCGTTTGACATGGTGACAGGTACCCGGGAACCAGGTACCTATAGTAGTCCCGTGACTCTTAACGGCCCACCTGGCGACTAGGTCCCTACCGAGCAAATCAACAAGATGGAGGTCTCGACAAAGTCCCTATCGAGCAACTCAGCAGGCGGATGTCCCAACCTAGTCCCTATCGAGCAACTCAGTGAGGTGGACGTCCCGACCTAGTCCCAGCTAGGTTGTAATTCAGCATGCACCCGTGGGCCCTGGCTCTTGGGCCCACCTATCACTCACAGAATGATCACTCACATACGCTTGTACTCGTCCATTATGAAAACGAGGTAGATATTGTTGATCCACGTTAGCCACGACAGGTCGCGCCGTCACCGAACTTCATCTGGGCGAACAGTGCGACACACCAAAGGGGTGTCGGGAACTCTCTGTCAACATGATAGCACATCACCACATACGGTCTTTGTCTTTGGCACTTCCTGTCTCTACCTTGTGGCACTAATCAACCCCAGTCATGGAGGACCTAAGCATCAGAGTATCTATAGTGTGACCCACATACAGGGCAGGACGGATAGGCCTGGACGTTCGGTTCTTCAGTTTGGTTTGATTCCTCGGTTTTTATAAAATTCGATTTCTAGAAAATGAGAACCTAAATGTGTATATTGAAAAGTAGAACCAATAAATGGTTCGATCGTTTTAACCGAATTAACCGAGACTCAGTCGCTATGCTCGTTCGTTCACTTTTCTCTAGCGGCTTGGCTTGGGTTGCCTTTTTGCTTTCTAGGTGTAGACGCACTTAGCTCAAGGCAATTTCACTTCACTCCCTTTGGATTGGCTAGAACATAAAAGCGCCCTTACGGGCACCCTATCAGAACACAAAAAATTCAGAAATGTTCTATAACAGTGCAAACAATTATCCTTAAAAATTGTGAAGACCTTTTGTACACCATTCTTGCCATGATCTGCAGTTAGACTTAAAAGACTTGAATGAATAAAAACAACATGTCTGAGGATTTGTACTTCTCAAGGCGAATCATTCTCAATTACCATTCAGCTCTGATGCCAATTTGTGGTTTGCTTTACAGGTCAATATATGTTTTGCTTGTAATGGACTTTTCCTGATATAAAGTCATGTCAGCCTATTTTTTATGAATGGTAATTGCTTCTGAAAATGAACCAGCAACACACATATAATATTAGTTAATAAGAGTTTCTTTCCTTCAAGTAGAGAGCTTGGTGATTTCAAGGCATTCACCGGGTTCGATTGCAGGTTTTGCAACAATGGTTGTCCCAAGACATTGGGGCTACACAAGGGTAGCAGAAGCAGTGCCCGTACCTATAAATTGGAACAAAGAAGATGATAATCATTTGTACTCAGTGTAATGAATGTTCTATTTGTGAGCACTACTTTTAGATGATAAATACACAGCCCCAGATCCTCTCCACATATATCTTGCACTTGGGGCACCTCTGCCACTTGTTCGACCTTCCTCGACAGTAGGTCCTCCCTACCCTGCTCATCCTTCCTCATGTCGTTGGAACTCTGCGCAAGTGACACCAGCGTGCCACGGAACCTTACACTGGGCACAGAACATCCGACAGCGGTGTGGGCACTCCAAATTTGTTATCACCGCCTCACCATGCTCAGGATCATCAGCCAACAGAGCAAAGCATTCCCTCAAGGGGTAGTAGAATCTGAGTGCACCCAATGACGACTCACAGAGTGGAAGGCATTTTGTAGGGGTTTCAGTAGAACTGTTTTATTCTTGATTTCCTGCTAATATACCTACCCATTAACATACATGTGACTCAAATCTTTGTAAAGAAAACAGGTAACCGACCATAGACAAATGAATCTCGATCAAGCAACTTAGATTGTAGCATCTCATCACCAACATGAAGAAAATGGTATTCCCTGGAAGTACACATAAATAAATGATGATACAAAAAGGAGAAACCCATTCCAAATGCTAAGTTTTGGTCAATGCATGAAAAGATTGTGACATATAGTATAGGGATATTAAGAAAACAAAAAATACACAATCAGTAGAATATGGAAGTGCTGAAAGCTAAAAAAACAAATCAGGTTAGCTCATAATACAATGTGCCTCTGAAAGAGTTTAGCTAAGACTCATAATATTGTTAGTTTTGTGTCCCAATATCTACAAATACAAATATCCTAGCGAAAGGGGTCTCATGTTGACTTATCCGAACGAAAGGATATGCAATTTATATTGGAAAGTACGACCATTTAGTGATTCCATATGCAGAGACTTCATCTTAGTTTCAAGGGCACATTGTTGAACTTTATTTGTGAGGACAGTCAATATAAATGTACAAGCAAAGGAAACTGAGTTCCAATCTTATATGCCATAAATTCTACTAAATCGGTGCCATCTTGTGAAACAACTCTATATCATATCTGTGTTGAAGCTGTTGTGTACTATGTACAGGAACTGAAACAAATTTACATATGTTTGTATTCTGTTAACATGAGTTAAAAATGACCAAGAGTTTGAAGAGAACAACATATATGATGTCCAGGTTTTACCTAAGCCTTAGGAAGACTCATTCTAGGTTGATCCATACAACACAATCTGCATGAGAAAATGTGGCATGTCTTCTTTAGTTCTTTCTGATTTGAGATGGACAAGTAACTCATTTGTAGGAAGGCATTTAATAAAGCAAAAAAACTGAAAGTGTTGACATAGTACTCAATACTCCCTCCATTCTAAACCATAATCACTCCATTATAAATCATAAGAAGTTTCGGCTTTTATAAATGCATAGCTTTTTCTATGCACCTAAATATACACTGTCTGAAAAAATATACACTATGTCTGATACATAGTAAATCGATGTATCTAGAAAATTTTAAAAAACTTATAATTTGGAATGAGGGAATAGATGACAAAAAACCGACGGACGATAATTCATTTGATGAGGAGTTGTCTAACTGTTCAGTACATATAATTCAAAAATATCAAGCACAACAAAGAGTAATTCCATGAAATTGGTAATCTGTTTTTAAAGAACATGAAATTGGTAAGCTTAAGGTAGCCACTCAGTTCTCAGATGAGTACTCCAAATGAGTAAGTGATGTCATTCTGAAAATGGCACCCCACACATAAATATAGAAATATGATCATCTGCACAGTACATGTTAGGAACATCATATCAAGGCCAAGAGTAACAACTTTAGGCATGTAATTCCTCATTATTTTGTATCTTCCCTACAAAATGTAACAACCATTGCCTAACGCATATCTGAACAATGTTTTATCAGTCATTTTCCCCAAAGTGTTCAACACATTATTTGGGTAAATAACAAGTCTATATTGTTGTGTCGAAAATGGGAGATGTACCAAAAGACAACATTTCTAGTGATAGCATCTCATTTAAGTATTTAACTATATCAAGAATGCTATGCTTAAAAGTCAAAAGAAGCATGATGGTTTGAGGTGGCTGGCAAGCAGTAGTTAACATTCCAGGAATAAAACAAAGTTCAAAAAAATATAAGCTTACAAGGTTAAAGGAGAGAGTTATCTTTGGCATTATTGGTATATCACTCGGTGCTCATTTTGGCTGAAAGCCGATCCCTAGAAATCCTATTCACATTTCCTCTCCAACTGCTTTGACCTGCAAGAACAGGTAAACTTTGATGTCATATCCTAATTGCACTGAAATGCAGTCTTGTAGAAACAATACAGTTTAGTGGCATGCAATTTTGAAAATTTCCGATAAGACCCTAGTTAGTGTGTTAAAACAAATACAAAATAAACTCCAACAAGATGCTCGAGTTGAAGGTATAGTTTTCATCAAGAATTACTTAATTTTTTGGTCCAACACGTGTCCTAAAGTGTTTGTTGTGTTGTTCAAATCTAGAATCCCATCATGAGCCTCACTGAGCAGATTGGCAAAAAAGTCAATAGTGCTGGACAAACATCACATATCCACATAAGTAGGTGTCATTAAAAGAATTCATGTGAAAAAAGACTATAGTAAAAAATAATTGTTATGAAACAATGTAACAAAAATGGTATATCAAATAAGCACTGCATGGATTATTGTAGATGTTGCAATACTACAAGGATAAATACTTCTCATTAGTAAAGGAGTGGAAAATAACAGGAATATAAATGAAACTTAATGATACAAATTGGATCAAGCTTGTTAGCTAGTAAAGATCTGACATTGGATCAGTGGAACAGAGTGGTAAATTATATTGGGTCCACTCTAGAATAATCCAGACATAGAGGTCATGAGAAAGATTCTATCGATTAATTGTTTTGATCTAACACATTATCTGTTCAAGAGATTATCTTCACCGTGCTAACATGACAACTTAACTTTTATCCTATACTTGTATGTGGTAAGGGGGAAACCAGGTCATTAAACAATGACATGTAGACATTATTATAAATACACTTTAGAAGATAATTTGGCCTCTCCAATAACCTTACAATTAAGAGTATCATTATTCCTAATTCATATCAGGAATCAACAGGAGGGTGAGGAGTCCACCTGAACATCTCCACTATCTTTAGTGGGGGAAGTGTGATGCATCTGCGAAGAGGCAGAGAGTGAGGCCCAATGAGAAGTCAGCGTGGCATCGAGGAACTAGATAGATCGTAGACCTGAGATGATGAGGAACAAATCACACTCACAAGAAGGCACACAAAACACATGATTTTTACCAAGGTTTGGTCACACCACCAAGGTGCCCTACTGCTTGTTGAGGTTCCCACAAAGGGTCGGGTCTTTCTCAACCTTTTTCCTCAATGCCGACCACACAGGTCAAGGCAATCCCTTACTCAATTTGCCCATAAAGAGCTGGTGATACAAAATGTTCTTGGGGTCGTCCACAGATTTGGAGACTCCCAAAGCAAGATCACAAGCGCACAAAGAACCACACATTCCAAAAACAAATATATCGCAAGTAAGAATGATTTGCACCGACTAGAGAGAGATTGAAGAACTTGAATCAAAATGCACGTTGGAATTGACAATTTATCTCACACCGAAGAATCTTCCCACCAATCGAAGGGGGAGGACTTGAAGCGCGAGATCGAAGTCGACACGCTTTGAAACGGAGGAGAGCAACTGTCGTAGGGTGTAGGTTCAAGAGTCTTAGGGTTTAAAAGTGGGGAGGAAAGGTTTTTATAGCCCGCACAAATCAGATCTAGCTGATTTTTTGCGGCTGCGCAATTCCCGATTGAACTTGCACTAATCTCGGTTGAACCGGTATTTCATTAGGAACTCTCTTTAAATTCCTGGTTCAACTAGAAATTGAAATTCCGGTTGAACCTAAAATTTCTAGAGAAAACCTTGATGAATTTCGATTGAATTGGCATAGGACCCGGTTGAACCGGTGTGCACAGGAAAAAACAGCTTTTGAAGTAAATGAGAAAGAAAACAAATGGTGGCTACGTAACTTTCCAAAACAAGATACATATTACTAAGATAGAACATACCATCCTTACCATGTGAAAAGAATAAGCATGCGAAGATCCTTATCACTAAGATAGAACAATAAAATAGCTTGGGAATCTTCGCCAGAAACCATTTGCAGATCTTTATTTTCCACCTCTTGGTTTCGCGTTAGCTCATTGATTTTATGCCTGTGCATCATTTCATGATTTAAAACTGACATACACTAGGAGCAAACTCATTAGTACATATTTAATTGTTTTGTCCATTAGTCACCAAAACCCTCAAGATGTTGATTTCACTTACACCATGGCCAGACACGACACGACCGGATAGGTCTTAGTCGGCTAAGCTTTAGTCGGCCAAACCTCCCTCAAGCTAAATTCAGTCAGCTAGATGTCGTTTAGCGAAAAACTCGATTTGCTCACAATCAGACCAATAAAATGATCCTATGAAGAAAAGATCTCGGAGACCATCGAGTTGATTGTTGCTCAACTCAAAGCTCGAGGGCTACTTCCATTGGATGCACCTACAGCATGGGAAAAGAAGATGCACTCAAAGACAATCAAATAATAGGGTTCATTCTTGGAGTTTCGAGCCTATTGTCCTCGAAAATTTTCTTGAGCCTTGGGGGCTTATGGGAGATAGATATCCCATGGGCCACTAAGTCACCCATACATTCCTTCGGTCGCCTGAGAGGCCCGTGATAAGTCGTCCAGTAGGGCACACAATGGGCCTCGCCTGGGCAGGACAAAAACTAACTGAAGCTATGGTGTGTGGGATAGCTGAAAATCTCGAAGGGTACTGCACGGGTATACCGGTGGTGCGCGTGTCCCACGGAGGGATCACCTTGTGTGTCCCTCGGAGGGATCGCCTGAACTCTGAAGACGCATCCCAAGCATGGTCGAGCGCCGGATCATTCAGATAATAACCAAGCACCGAAAGAATAGGAATACGTGTAGCAACAGGAAGTAGACTCGAGTGGACTCAATGATCTATAAAGGGGATATCTATCCAGTCAGCTATATAAGGTTGTAGAGGTACCCCTACAAGAAAGTGAGAACACTCCATTAAATTGATAGGCAACTTCATCTTCCACCTCCCACAATCACTTGTAATCTTCAAACTCAGAGGAATCCAATACTCAGCACCACACAGCACGTAGGGTAATACGCACTTGCGCATCCTGAACCTATATAAATCCCTCGTGTTCCGACGTGCCCCTACACATATCATCGAGTAGCAATCGACATTGTCGTCCTTCCAAAAGCTCTACGTGGGTTACCCCGTGGTGCGCCGTCGGGACTAAACACCGGTAGTGTGCACGTACAAGGAACAAAGTCCTCATAGAACTCGAGGAAGACGGTTCTAACGACCAAATAAGAAAATCAGCACACGAATAAAAAACATTTTTAATTTTTAGATGCGAATTTAAATTCACACACGCAAAAATAATGCTCCAGCATGTAGCGGACAAACAGAATATTTATTTTAATATAAATATTAATTGAAATGTTTAATCCGTATAAATGTTCTCTAATTCAAATAAATAGCGGACAAACAAAGATATTTTTATTTAAATTTCAAATAAGAATTTCGCAAAACCAAACATACATGAATGCATTACACTAGGTCACACTTAGTTTTTAACTACTTAGTGCACTCTAGGCGATAGAACTAGCCATTCATGAATACGTCGCCCTTGCCCCTGGCACAACCGTCGAGGTGGTCGACGGATGGGTGGTGACTGGGGAGGGGAGGGGAGGAGAGGTGGCGATGGGGTGTAGGGGCGACACGCAGATTCGGGTCGTGATGGGGGTAATCGGTAGACGACAGCGCCTAGGACGAGAGCGGGGTGCGGTGCCGAGGCCGGGGAGAACGGGCCAGGCAGGAGGACGTCAGAGGCAGTGGCGTCTGTGGTGAACAACAAAATTATTTGTTTTAAAAAAAATATAGGATCACTATTTTGTAATAGAGTAGAGAATGTAATGATTAGTGTAGGAAAAAAATAATTTTATGATGATTTTTAATCTTGAATTTTGAAAACAATTCAACCTATATACAAATCAGGTTTTAGGCTAACTGCAACGCTGCCCCCTTGGCAGCCCCCTCCCCTTGCATGCCGCATGTAGGGGGCAATCTACGGCCACAGCGGTGCCCCCTACAGCGCCCCCTACGCGTCGGCCCCCTTCTCTCTCCCCCAGATATAGCGTGTCACTGTTCATCCCAAACACTGTGTTGTGGGTCTACGAGTAATTGTTAGTAGATAAAAAATTGATAGTTGATATAGAAAATGATAGTTTATAGTTGTATTGGGGTATAGGGGGTATTTAGGGGGAACCGCTGCGGGAGATGAAAAATAGGGGGAAAAGTGATATAGGGGGAATTTAGGGGTAACGGTTGCGAATAGCCTTAGAAGCAAGGGATCGAACAAACAGAGTGAATACATTTCCATATTATTGGCATCTTAATTATAAAGATTATTTTGAGTTTTGACGTGTAAAACAAATTTACAAAGTTTGTAAATTTGAAGAAGAAATAAAGAAAGAAATACAAAGTTTGTAAATAAAAAACATGCATGGTTGTTTTGACGTACAAGGACACGTACATGGTTGTTTTTACGTCGTGTACACGCAGAACGGGCAATACATACACAGCACACACATGCATGGTCTGTTCACGTACGTAGACGCAAGATAGATAGTAGATCGATCACCATTTCAAGATATATCTATCTTTTCACGTAGATAGATAGTAGATCGAAATTCTGTTATCTGGAAAAGGTGTATATAAACACCTAGCTAGCTAGCTGCCTGTGTCCGTGCAAAACTATCACGCGCAGGCGCACATAGACGCAAGAAGCTAGCCGATCCACCATCACCTGCATCGTCCGGCGACGAGAGAACGTACGCTAGCCGGCCGGCCGATACACCATCACCACCTGGAGATCGGAGATCGGTGGCATATGGCCGCCAACGATCACGTCTTCCGGGCCACCAACGAGGCGTCCGTCGCCCTCCTGCGTGACCTCCGCGCCGGAACCGTCGACCCGAGATTCAAAGCCTTCATCCACCACGCGGACGTTTACACCGCTGTCCCTGAGGAGCTGGTCGCCGACCTGGAGCCGGTGCCGGGCACCGACGTGACGGAGGACGGGTACAACAGGCAGTGGTATATATACTGTCCGAAGCGATACAAGAACGGCGAGGGAAGGACCAGCGGGCACAGGCTGCGCGCGGTGGAGACCGCCGGGACGTGCTGGCACTCGGAGACTGGCCCGAAGCCCATGGAGGGCTTGCCCGGCGCCACGTTCTGCAGCCTATCCTACGGCCACAAGGAGAAGGAGGGGACGTCGGGTCGGCATCGCTTCCACCGAATGGGATGGAGGATGTTCGAGTACGACGACACCCAGGGCGGCGGCGGCGACCACGTGCTGTGCAAGGTGCACCGTTCGTCCTCGTCTCTGGCCAAGAACAAGTCCAAGGCCAAGAGGACGGCGACAGGCGATCACCCCGAGGCGCCGCCAACCAAGGTGATCCACGACGTGCAGGACCCCGCCGGCGCCATCTTCACTGGTGCTTACCCGACGATGGATGATCCCCTGATGGTCGGAGGCGAGGAGGCATCAGAGGCGGACTTGGGCAAGTTCAACCTCGGTGACTTGCTCAACATCGACAATGTCGATTGGAAAGCTTTGCTAGACTATGCCGATGGGAAGCAGCAGCAGCAACAACCATGCGCTGAGCCGGCCAAGCAGAGCAGTGACGTGCAGGTGCATGTGGACCCCGCCGCCACCTTGATGCCCTATGTTCATGGTCATGAACAAGGCGAGGATTCCATGATGGTCGGAGGCGAGGAAGAACAGCGTCGACGCATTGAGGAGGCGTTCAACGTCGACGACTTGTTCGACGTCAACAATGTCGATTGGAAAGCTTTGCTAGAGATGCTAGGAGACGATGAGGAGCAGGGACTGCCGCTGCAGCAGCAGCCACGCGCTGAGCCGGCGGCCGAGCAGAGCCAGAGCAGCAGGATCGAGGGCCCATCTGTGCCGCCCGTTTGAACATTATTCGTCAGCTCTAGTGTAGCGTCAAGATCAGAACGAATGTAGACAAGTGGTCTAAAATTAATCATCTTCAGGCAACGGACCTGAAGAATGTTTGATGCTTAATACCAGATGTAATGTAGCAGTTGTTCGTTGGAGTCACAAGCTCGTCCAATTTTGACGTGGTTTGAGCACCACAATCACATGCTTTCTGAATTCTAATCACTCATAGCGCTCTCTGCTTGCTCATAATTTCATGGAGCACAAGGGGTAGACCAGTCAAGGTCTCTAGATTGCACAGTTAGAAAAAAAAATCTCCAGATTATATCTTCTAGTATGTGATGTACAGATGAACAATAAGCAACTTATCTATGATATGACGATTATGAGTATAAACAAATGAAATGTGGCTAGCCCTTTTCATACAAAAACATAGAAAATAGAAAGGAAAACATTTATTTCAATCTTACTTCAGATTAGATAGGAAAGATGAATACACAAGATATTCAAACATGTTAAAATGTTAACCGAACATTAGTAATTCCAAAATAAAAATGTTACATAAGACATTCACGATGTTGCCATGTAATACCCTAAAATTTGGAAGGAATAAAGGAGTGTTTTAACTATGTGATTAGGAGAAATTCTTGTTTATTTAATTCCATATGTATGAGTTATTTGTTTAATCAAATTAATAAATTAAAAATAAGACTTTCATCATGCTAGATTCAATGTCTGCTGCATTTATTTTTGAATTCATGAATCATAACCAGATTTAATTTTATAAATTCAAAATAAGAATTTAAAAAGGAATTAGAAATGGAAAACAGAAAAGAAAAAGGAAAAAAGAGAAACAGCTTGACCGTTGTTGGGCCAAAACCCTCAGCCGAACCCAATCGTGGGCTCGTGTGCTGACAAGTGGGCCCCGCTGGGCAAACGTCGTCGCAGGGGTATTGGAGGGCACCCAAGGGGTTGCTAGAGCACCTCAAACGCGTTCCCGACACATTGGAGCATGGGGAAGGACCAGAGCGATCGAAATTACCTCGGGGCCAACGATCCGGGTAAGGAGTGCATCAGATAGTTCACGGTTGTCTTGGCTACATTCGTTACCGGTCGTTGTACATTCGTTACCGAGCAGAGCCAGAGCAGCAGGATCGAGGGCCCATCTGTGCCGCCCGTTTGAACATTATTCGTCAGCTCTAGTGTAGCGTCAAGATCAGAACGAATTTAGACAAGTGGTCTAAAATTAATCATCTTCAGGCAACGGACCTGAAGAATGTTTGATGCTTAATACTAGATGTAATGTAGCAGTAGTTCGTTGGAGTCACAAGCTCGTCCAACTTTGACGTGGTTTGAGCACCACAATCACATGCTTTCTGAATTCTAATCACTCATAGCGCTCTCTGCTTGCTCATAATTTCATGGAGCACAAGGGGTAGACCAGTCAAGGTCTCTGGATTGCACAGCTAGAAAAAAACAATCTCCAGATTGCATCTTCTAGTGTAGCGTCAAGATCAGAACGAATTTAGAATGGAGTTGAGGCAGCGCTTGAAATTTTTCTCTTTGTGCAGCCATTTCCTCGATTAATCTTCACACAAGTGGTCTAAAATTAATCATCTTCAGGCAACGGACCTGAAGAATGTCTGATTCTTAATACTAGATGTAATGTAGCAATAGTTCGTTGGAGTCACAAGCTCGTCCTATTTTGACGTGGTTTCAGCACCACAATCACATGCTTTGTGAATTCTGATCACTCATAGCGCTCTCTGCTTGCTCATAATTTCATGGAGCACAAGGGGTGTGCTGTAGAGATCTTGTCTAGTAGACCACTCAAGGTCTCTAGATTGGACGGTCAGAAAAAAATCTCCATATCGCATCTTCTAGTATGTGATATACAGATGAACAATAAACAGCTAATCTGGGATATGACGGTTATGAGTATAAACAAATGAAATGTGGTAACTCTTTTCATACAAAAACATAGAAAATAGAAAGGAAATCATTTATTTCAATCTTATGTCAGACTAGTTAGGAAATATGAATACACAAGACATTCAAACATTTTAAAATGTTAACCGAACATTAGTAGTGCCAAAATAAAAACGTTACATAAGACATTCACGATGTTGCCATGTAATACCCTAAAATTTGGAAGGAATAAAGGAGTGTTTTAACTATGTGATTAGGAGAAATTCTTGTTTATTTAATTCCATGTGTATGAGTTATTTGTTTAATCAAATTAATAAATTATAAATAAGACTTTCAGCATGCTGGATTCATTGTCTGCTGCATTTATATTTGAATTCATGAATCATAACTAGATTTGATTTTATAAATTCAAAATAAGAATTTAAAAAGGAATTAGAAATGGAAAACAGAAAAGAAAAAGGAAAAAAGAGAAATAGCTTGACCGTTGTTGGGCCAAAACCCTCAGTCGAACCCAATCGTGGGCTCGTGTGCCGACAAGTGGGCCCCGCTGGGCAAACGTCGAGTCATTGAAGCCATCCACGCCCTCGAGACCAGTCAGCGACACCACATGCCCACTCGTTAGTGTCCCATTTCACCACACGTTGTCTTCACGCGTGCACACCGCTACTGATGGGCCACGATATTAGCCGCACGACAAGATTTCACATGCGCACACCAGAATCACTGGCATGTGGGGCCATGGTGCCAGAACCGTCTTCCACCTAGGGTTGTTACGATTTGCAATTGTTGTCGTAACCGCTAGAGCTGTTGCCAGCCATGAGCCGAGGAACTCAACCCAGTGGCGATTGTAGAGAGAGGAAGGGAGAGAGAAGTCGCCAAACCCAAAACCGCCTCATCGTAGGGATATTGAAGGGCGCCCAAGTGGTTGCTAGAGCACCTCAAAGGCGTTTCCGACACATTGGAGCATGGGGAAGGACCAAGGCGATCGAAATTACCTCGCGGCCAACGATACGGGTAAGGAGTGCATCAGATAGTTCACGGTTGTCTTGGCTGCATTCGTTACCGGTCGTTGTGCATGGAGGTGCTGGGATGGCTAGATCGGGGTTACGCCTGTTAGCGTCCACCGTGGCGAGGAGGCGCCGTCCTGTTTTGTTGGTGAAAGGAGAAGAACGACTGTGCGTTGTTACATTAGACACATGTGGTTCAAATTAGAGGAACTTTGTGACCTTCAATTTTCTTGCATATGAGAATCCCGGTGTTTGGTTTGCTGTTAGTCCATCTCTGACGCGAGGTAAGAGAACGCCTAACAAGGGGTCCCTGCTGTTAGCCACATTCGAGTGTGGTGTGGGTGCGAGGAAACGTGCAGGTGAGGACGCGCCTAAGGATGAGCTGTGGGAAGGGAATGTGCTTTTCTCTTTCCTTTTTTGTTTCTTTTCAATCTTCTTTTCTGTATTATTTTCATATCTATTTTCTGTTTTTGCCAATTCAAATTTGAATTTGTTCTGAAACTAAATCACAAGTTAATTGCATAAAACAAAGAACCTTCAGCAAAATTTTATATTAATTATTTTATTCATTTATTTTGGGTTAATGTGTTAAAAATGTAATACACATATTATTTATTTAAGAATTTTTTTGAATGTATAGACAAATTAGAAGTTCATTTACAAATTAATATTCATTACTTATTTACTTTACGAGAAGGCAATGTATAATCTTTATCAAGAGTTACTTTAACTCAAATATTTTTAAACAATGTTTCTAATTATATACTTTATGAAGGGAATAATCCACTCTAATAAATAAATTGAAAATCTTTCTATTATTTCTTTTTCTGGGTTTAAAATTAGATTCTAGTTTCAAAGGTTTAAACCTAAATTTTGAATCTACCATAATGTTAATATTATTTTATTATTTATTTTAGGAAGGGCACTACCAAGGTATAATCCCTCATTAAAAGACACTTTAATTCAATACTTTTGGAAAATTTTACTAAAACTAAATTAGGATTTTGGGGTGTTGCACCCAGCTAACTAGTTGGCCATCCGCTATTGTGTGATGGAAACATATTGCGAGACGGTAAAAAATGCTCATGCCTGATGTGTCAATTGTCGGTGTTTCGAAACCACTGGCTATTAATTATTGTGCTTTGCGTGTCTTGGAGCGGATGGTGTACAAAGAGGACACAAGAGTTTATTCTAGTTTGGGCATAACATCCATAAATCCAGTTGACCTGCTCGTGTTACCTTGCACTGGTTTGTAGTAGTGGTTACAAACGGGCGAGAGAGGGATCGAGCTCCCAAGTCTCTAGTGTGCGAATATGTGTGCGGTTATAAGTGCTATGTACTTTGACTTGTGCTAGTGATGCGTATGTGTGATTGCTCATCCTCGGAATTGGGTCCCTTTCCCTTAGACCAACCCTGTTATAAGAGCCTAAGGGTCAAGTGAATAAAGGTCGATCATTGTTGTGTAGTTCGTTGTCCTCTTGGGTTCCCATCGGTCAAGGGATGCCATGGATGACGCCTTCTTCTTCCGTCAGGGTACTATAGGCACACCTAGGCCACCTTGTAGCCCATCGTTACACTCAGTCATGTCCTGTAGCGGTTTATCAAGTGTCCTTTGTTGACTTAATAGCTACGGAGTGGTTGAGCCACTTTCCACCAATAGGTCGTGGTGGATGACATACGTGCTCTGACATACATACTCCCATTTTTGTCAATCGATCCTCTCGCTTAGTTAGAGTATGACTTGCACATTCTCACCTTTGTAATGGCTGAAGTAATACGACCCTAGGAATATCGCGCCCTGGTGGTCGGGCGCAGTGTCTAATCCAATGTCCCTTCCGTGTAAATTGTTTTGGTTGGTATAGCTTACCCCTTAAGCCCCGTTTGACATGGTGACAGGTACCCGGGAACTAGGTACCTGTAGTAGGCCCGTGACTCTTAACGGCCCACCTGATGACTAGGTCCCTACTGAGCAACTCAACGAGGTGGAGGTCTCGACCAAGTCCCTATCGAGCAACTCAGCGAGGCGGAGGTCCCGACCTAGTCCCTGTCGAGCAACTCAGCGAGGTGGAGGTCCTAGCCTAGTCTTGGCTAGGTTGTAATTCAGCGCGCGCCCGTGGGCCCCGGCTCACGGGCCCACCTATCACTCACTGGATGATCAATCACATACGCTTGTACTCACCCATTATGAAAACGAGGTAGATACTGTTGATCCACGTTAGCCACGACAGGCCGTGTCATCATCGAACTTCGTCTGGACCAACAGTGCGACACACCAAAGGGGTGTCGGGAAGTCTCTGTCAACATGATAGCACATCACTAAAAGTCGCCTAGAGGGGGGGTGAATAGGGCAAATCTGAAATTTACAAACTTAATCACAACTACAAGCCGGGTTAGCGTTAGAAATAGAAACGAGTCCGAGAGAGAGGGTGCAAAACAAATCGTGAGCGAATAAAGAGCGAGACACGATGATTTGTTTTACCGAGGTTCGGTCTTCGCAAACCTACTCCCCGTTGAGGTGGTCACAAAGACCGGGTCTCTTTTAACCCTTTCCCTCTCTCAAACGGTCCCTCGGACCGAGTGAGCTTCTCCTCTCAATCAAACGGGAACAAACTTCCCCGCAAGGACCACCACACAATTGGTGTCTCTTGCCTTGGTTACAATTGAGTTGTTCGCAAGAAAGAATGAAAGAAGGAAGCAATCCAAGCGCAAGAGCTCAAAAGAACACAACAAATCTCTCTCACTAATCACTAAAGCCTTGTGTGGAATTGGGAGAGGATTTGATCACTTTGGTGTGTCTTGTATTGAATGCTTAGCTCTTGTAAGTAGTTGGAAGGTGGAAAACTTGGATGACTTGAATGTGGGGGTGGTTGGGGTATTTATATCCCCAACCACCAAACTTGACCGTTGGTGGAGGCTGCTGTCGACGGGCGTACCGGACAGTCCGGTGCGCCACCGGACACTGTCCGGTGCGCCAGCCATGTCACCAGGCCGTTGGGTTCCGACCGTTGGAGCTCTGTCTTGTGGGCCCGCCTGGCTGTCCGGTGTGCCACCCGCGCGTGCTCTGCTCCTCTGCGCGCGCAGGCGTGCATTTAATGCGTTGCAGTCGACCGTTGCGCGCGAAGTAGCCGTTGCTCCGCTGTCACACCGGACGGTCCGGTGAATTATAGCGGAGCGGATTCCCGAAGCTGGCGAGTTCAGAGTTGCTCTCCCTTGGGGCACCGGACAGTCCGGTGAATTATAGCGGAGCGCCTCTGAGAATTCCCGAAGGTGAGAAGTTTAGCTTGGAGTCCCCTGGTGCACCGGACACTGTCCGGTGGTGCACCGGACAGTCTGGTGCGCCAGACCAGGGCACACTTCGGTTGTCCCTTGCTCACTTTGTTCGAACCCATTCTTGGTCTTTTTATTGACTTATTGTGAACCTTTGGCACCTGTAGAACTTATAGACTAGAGCAAACTAGTTAGTCCAATTATTTGTGTTGGGCAATTCAACCATCAAAATCAATTAGGAAATAGGTGTAAGCCTAATTCCCTTTCAATCTCCCCCTTTTTGGTGATTGATGCCAACACAAACCAAAGCAAGTATAGAAGTGCATAATTGAACTAGTTTGCATAATTGTAAGTGCAAAGGTTACTTAGAATTGAGCCAATATAAATACTTATAGGATATGCATGGATTGTTTCTTTATTTTTAACATTTTGGACCACTCTTGCACCACATGTTTTGTTTTTGCAAATTCTTTTGTATTGCAAATAGTCAAAGGTAAATAAATAAAAGTTTGAGAAGCATTTTCAAGATTTGAAATTTTCTCCCCTTGTCTCAAATGCTTTTACTTTGACTTAAACAAAACTCCCCCTCAATAAATTCCTCCTCTTAGTGTTCAAGAGGGTTTTAAGATATCATTTTTGAAGATGCTACTTTCTCCCCCTTTTGAACACAATAAGATACCAATTTGAAAAAACTCTTTTTAAAATAAGGTGGTGGTGTGGTCCTTTTGCTTTGGGCTAATACTTTCTCCCCCTTTGGCATGAATCGCCAAAAACGGATACTTTGAGTGAAATAGAAGCCCTTTTCTAACTAATTTTCTCCCTTTGGCAAATAAACATGAGTGAAGATTATACCAAAGTTGGAGAGTTGCTCGGAGCGACGGCGAAGGATGAGTTATGGAGTGGAAGCCTTTGTCTTCGCCGAAGACTCCAATTCCCTTTCAATACACCTATGACTTGGTTTGAAATTCACTTGAAAACACATTAGTCATAGTATATATAAAAGAGACATGATCAAAGGTATACTTATGAGCTATGTGTGCAAAACATCAAAAAAAATTCCTAGAATCAAGAATATTTAGCTCATGCCTAAGTTTGTTAAAAGTTTGTTCATCAAGTGGCTTGGTAAAGATATCGGCTAATTGATCCTTAGTATTGATATAAGCAATCTCGATGTCTCCCTTTTGTTGGTGATCCCTTAAGAAATGATACCGAATGGCTGTGTTTAGTGCGGCTATGCTCAACGGGATTATCCGCCATGCGGATTGCACTCTCATTATCACATAGGAGAGGAACTTTGGTTAATTTGTAACCATAGTCCCTAAGGGTTTGCCTCATCCAAAGTAGTTGCGCGCAACAATGGCCTGCGGCAATATACTTGGCTTCAGCAGTAGAAAGAGCTACGGAATTTTGCTTCTTTGAAGCCTAAGACACCAAGGATCTTCCCAAGAACTGGCAAGTCCCCGATGTGCTCTTTCTATTAATTTTACACCCCGCCCAATTGGCATCCGAATAACCAATTAAATCAAATGTGGATCCCCTAGGATACCAAAGCCCAAACTTAGGAGTATAAACTAAATATCTCAAGATTCGTTTTACGGCCGTAAGGTGAGCTTCCTTAGGGTCGGCTTGGAATCTTGCACACATGCATACGGAAAGCATAATATCCGGACGAGATGCACATAGATAGAGTAAAGAGCCTATCATCGACCGGTATACCTTTTGATCTACGGATTTACCTCCCGTGTCGAGGTCGAGATGCCCATTGGTTCCCATGGGAGTCTTGATGGGCTCGGCATCCTTCATCCCAAACTTGTTTAGAATGTCTTGATTATACTTCGTTTGGCTAATGAAGGTCCCTTCTTGGAGTTGCTTCACTTGAAATCCCAAGAAGTACTTCAACTCCCCCATCATCGACATCTCGAATTTTTGTGTCATGATCCTACTAAATTCCTCACATGTAGATTCGTTAGTAGACCCAAATATGATATCATCAACATAAATTTGGCATACAAACAAATCATTGTTAAGAGTTTTAGTGAATAAAGTAGGATTGGCCTTTCCGACTTTGAATCCATTAGTGATAAGGAAATCTCTAAGGCATTCATACCATGCTCTTGGGGCTTGCTTGAGCCCATAAAGCGCCTTAGAGAGTTTGTAAACATGGTTAGGGTACTCACTATCTTCAAAGCCGGGAGGTTGCTCAACATAGACCTCTTCCTTGATTGGTCCATTGAGGAAGGCACTTTTCACGTCCATTTGGTAGAGCTTAAAGCCATGGTAAGTAGCATAGGCAAGTAATATATGAATTGACTCAAGCCTAGCTACGGGTGCATAGGTTTCACCGAAATCCAAACCTTCGACTTGTGAGTATCCCTTGGCCACAAATCGGGCTTTGTTCCTTGTCACCACACCATGCTCATCTTGCTTGTTGCGGAACACCCACTTGGTTCCTACAACATTTTGATTAGGACGTGGAACCAAATGCCATACCTCATTCCTCGTGAAGTTGTTGAGCTCCTCTTGCATCGCCACCACCCAATCCGAATCTTGTAGTGCTTCCTCTACCCTGTGTGGCTCCATAGAGGAAACAAAAGAGTAATGCTCACAAAAATGTGCAATACGAGATCTAGTGGTTACCCCCTTATGAATGTCGCCGAGGATGGTGTCGACGGGGTGATCTCGTTGGATTGCTTGGTGGACTCCTGGGTGTGGCGGTCTTGGTTCTTCATCCTCCTTGTCTTGATCATTTGCATCTCCCCCTTGATCATAGCCGTCATCTTGAGGTGGCTCATCTTCTTGATTTTCTCCTTCATCAACTTGAGCCTCATCCTCATTTTGAGTTGGTGGAGATGCTTGCGTGGAGGAGGATGGTTGATCTTGTGCATTTGGAGGCTCTTCGGATTCCTTAGGACACACATCCCCAATGGACATGTTCCTTAGCGTGACGCACGGAGCCTCTTCATTACCTATCTCATCAAGATCAACTTGCTCTACTTGAGAGCCGTTAGTCTCATCAAACACAACGTCACAAGAAACTTCAACTAGTCCTGAGGACTTGTTAAAGACTCTATATGCTCTTGTGTTTGAATCATATCCTAGTAAAAAGCCTTCTACAGTCTTAGGAGCAAATTTAGATTTTCTACCTCTTTTAACAAGAATAAAGCATTTGCTACCAAAGACTCTAAAATATGAAATATTGGGCTTTTTACCGGTAAGGAGTTCGTATGATGTCTTCTTGAGGATTCAGTGTAGATACAACCGATTGATGGCGTAGCAGGCGGTGTTGACCGCCTCGGCCTAAAACCAATCCGAAGTCTTGTACTCATCAAGCATGGTTCTTGCCATGTCCAATAGAGTTCTATTCTTCCTCTCCACTACACCATTTTGTTGTGGGGTGTAGTGAGAAGAGAACTCATGCTTGATGCCCTCTTCCTCAAGGAAGCCTTCGATTTGTGAGTTCTTGAACTCCGTCCCGTTATCGCTTCTAATTTTCTTGATCCTTAAGCCGAACTCATTTTGAGCCCGTCTCAAGAATCCCTTTAAGGTCTCTTGGGTATGAGATTTTTCCTACAAAAAGAATACCCAAGTGAAGCGAGAATAATCATCCACAATAACTAGACAATACTTACTCCCGCCGATGCTTATGTAAGCTATCGGGCCGAATAGGTCCATGTGTAGGAGCTCTAGTGGCCTGTCAGTCGTCATGATGTTCTTATGTGGATGATGAACACCAACTTGCTTCCCTGCCTAACATGCGCTACAAATCCTGTCTTTCTCAAAATGAACATTTGTTAGTCCCAAAATGTGTTCTCCCTTTAGAAGTTTGTGAAGATTCTTCATTCCAACATGTGGTAATCGGCAATGCCAGAGCCAGCCCATGTTAGTCTTAGCAATTAAGCAAGTGTCGAGTTCAGCTCTATCAAAATCTACTAAGTATAGTTGACCCTCTAACACTCCCTTAAATGCTATTGAATCATCACTCCTCCTAAAGACAGTAACACCTACATCTGTGAAAAGACAGTTGTAGCCCATTTTGCATAATTGAGATACGGAAAGCAAATTGTAATCTAAAGAATCTACAAGAAAAACATTGGAAATGGAATGGTCATGTGATATAGCAATTTTACCCAGTTCTTTGACCAAACCTTGATTTCCATCCCTGAATGTGATAGCTCTTTGGGATCCTGGTTTTTCTCGTAGGAGGAGAACATCTCCTTCTCTCCCGTCATGTGGTTTGTGCACCCGCTATCAATGATCCAACTTGAGCCCCCGGATGCATAAACCTACAAAACAAGTTTAGTTCTTGACTTTAGGTACCCAAATGGTTTTGGGTCCTTTGGCATTAGATACAAGAACTTTGGGTACCCAAACACAAGTTTTTGATCCCTTGTGTTTGCCCCCTACATACTTGGCAACTACCTTGCCGGATTTGTTAGTTAAAACATAAGAAGCATCAAAGGTCTTAAATGAAATGTTAGAATCATTTGATGCCTTAGGAGTTTTCTTCTTAGGCAATTTTGCATGGGTTGATTGCCTAGAACTAGATGTCTCACCCTTATACATAAAAGCATGATTAGGGCCAGAGTGAGACTTCCTAGAGTGAATTCTCCTAATTTTGCTCTCGGGATAACCGGCAGGGTACAAAATGTAACCCTCGTTATGCTGAGGCATGGGGGCCTTGCCCTTAACAAAGTTTGACAATCTTTTAGGTGGGGCATTAAGTTTGACATTGTCCCCCTTTTGGAAGCCAATGCCATCCTTGATGCCAGGGCGTCTCCCACTATAGAGCATGCTTCTAGCAACTTTAAAATTTTCATTTTCTAAGTCATGCTCATTAATTTTAGCATTAAGTTGAGCTATGTGATCATTTTGTTCCTTAATTAAAGCTAGGTGATCATGGATAGCATCAACATTAATGTCTCTACATCTAGTACAAATGGAAGTATGCTCAACGGTAGATGGTAGAGGGCTTGCAAGATTTTAATTCTACAACCTTAGCATGCAATATATCATTTTTACTTATAAGGTCGGAAATGGAAGCATTGCAAACATCTATTCTTTAGGCTTAGCAAGCAATTTTTCATTTTCAATCCTAAGGCTAGCAAGAGAAATGTTCAATTCATCAATCTTAGCAAGCAAATCAACATTATCATTTCTAAGATTTGGAATTGAAACATCACAAACATTTGAATCAACCTTAGCAATTAAACTAGCATTCTCATTTCTAAGGTTGTCAATAGTTTCATGGCAAGTGCTTAGCTCACTAGATAGTTTTTCACATTTTTCTACTTCTAGAGCGTAAGCATTTTTAACCTTAACATGCTTCTTATTTTCTTTAATAAGGAAGTCCTCTTGGGTGACCAAGAGATCATCCTTTTCATGAATAGCACTAATCAATTCATTTAATTTTTCTTTTTGTTGCATGTTTAGGTTGGCAAAAAGAATGCGCAAGTTATCCTCCTCATTGCTAGCATTATCCTCATCACTAGAGGTTTCATATTTAGTGGAGGATCTTGATTTTACCTTCTTCCTTTTGCCGTCCTTTGCCATGAGGCACTTGTGGCCGACGTTGGGGAAGAGAAGTCCCTTAGTGACGGCGATGTTTGCGGCGTCTTCGTCGGAGGAGGAGTCGGTGGAGCTCTCGTCGGAGTCCCACTCCCGGCAAACATGGGCATCGCCGCCCTTCTTCTTGTAGTATCTCTTCTTCTCCTTTCTTCTCCCCTTCTTGTCGTCGCCCCTGTCACTGTCACTAGATAGTGGACATTTTGCAATAAAATGATCGGGCTTACCACATTTGTAGCAGACTTTCTTGGAGCGGGGCTTGTAATCTTTTCCCCTCCTTTGCTTAAGGATTTGGCGGAAGCTCTTGATGATGAGCGCCATTTCCTCGTTGTCGAGCTTGGAGGCATCGATGGGTGTTCTACTCGATGTAGACTCTTCCTTCTTCTCCTCCGTCGCCTTAAATGCGACCGGTTGTGCTTCGGACGTGGAGGGGCCATCAAGCTCGTTGATCTTCTTTGAGCCTTTGATCATCAATTCAAAGCTCACAAAATTCCCAATTACTTCCTCGGGAGACATTAGTGTATATCTAGGATTTCCTCGAATTAATTGAACTTGCGTAGGATTAAGAAAAACGAGGGATCTTAGAATAACCTTGACCATTTCATGGTCATCCCATTTCTTGCTCCCGAGGTTGCGCACTTGGTTCCCCAAGGTTTTGAGCCGGTTGTACATGTCTTATGGCTCCTCCCCTTGGCGAAGTCGAAAGCGACCGAGCTCCCCCTCGATCGTTTCTCGCTTGGTGATTTTGGTCACCTCGTCTCCTTCGTGCGCGGTCTTTAGCGTGTCCCAAATCTCCTTAGCACCTTTCAACCCTTGCACCTTATTATACTCCTCTCGACTTAGAGAGGCGAGGAGTATAGTTGAGGCTTCGGAGTTGAAATGTTGGATTTGGGCCACTTCGTCCTCATCATAATCTTCATCCCCTACGGATGGTACCTGTACACCAAACTCAACAACATCCCATATACTTTTGTGGAGTGAGGTTAGGTGAAATCGCATCAAATCACTCCACCTAGCATAATCTTCACCATCAAATGTTGGTGGTTTGCCTAATGGGACGGAAAGTAAAGGCGTATGTTTAGGAATGCGAGGATAGCGTAGGGGGATCTTACTAAACTTCTTGCGCTCATGGCGCTTAGAAGTTACGGACGGCGTGTCGGAGCAGGAGGTGGATGGCGACGAGGAGTCGGTCTCGTAGTAGACCACTTTCCTAATCTTCTTCTTCTTGTCACTGCTCCGACGCGATTTGTGTGAAGGGGATTCCTTTTCCTTCCCCTTCCCTTTGTTGTAGGACTCTCCCGATGGAGCCTTCCCGTGGCTTGTAGCGGGCTTGTCGCCGGTCACCATTTCCTTCTTGGCGTGATCTCCCGACATCACTTCGAGCAGTTAAGCTCTAATGAAGCACCGGGCTTTGATACCAATTGAAAGTCGCCTAGAGGGGGGTGAATAGGGTGAATCTGAAATTTACAAACTTAATCACAACTACAAGCCGGGTTAGCGTTAGAAATAGAAACGAGTCCGAGAGAGAGGGTGCAAAACAAATCGTGAGCGAATAAAGAGCGAGACACGATGATTTGTTTTACCGAGGTTCGGTTTTCGCAAACCTACTCCCCGTTGAGGTGGTCACAAAGACCGGGTCTCTTTCAACCCTTTCCCTCCTCAAACGGTCCCTCGGACCGAGTGAGCTTCTCCTCTCAATCAAACGGGAACAAACTTCCCCGCAAGGACCACCACACAATTGGTGTCTCTTGCCTTGGTTACAATTGAGTTGTTCGCAAGAAAGAATGAAAGAAGGAAGCAATCCAAGCACAAGAGCTCAAAAGAACACAACAAATCTCTCACTAATCACTAAAGCCTTGTGTGGAATTGGGAGAGGATTTGATCACTTTGGTGTGTCTTGTATTGAATGCTTAGCTCTTGTAAGTAGTTGGAAGGTGGGAAACTTGGATGACTTGAATGTGGGGGTGGTTGGGGTATTTATAGCCCCAATCACCAAACTTGACCGTTGGTGGAGGCTGCTGTCGACGGGCGCACCGGACACTATCCGGTGCGCCAGCCACGTCACCAGGCCGTTGGGTTCCGACCGTTGGAGCTCTGTCTTGTGGGCCCGCCTGGCTGTCCGGTGGTGCACCGGACAGGCCCTGTAGGCTGTCCGGTGTGCTACCCGCGCGTGCTCTGCTCCTCTGCGCGCGCAGGCGCGCATTTAATGCGTTGCAGTCGACCGTTGCGCGCGAAGTAGTCGTTGCTCCGCTGTCACACCGGACAGTCCGGTGTGCACCGGACACTGTTTGGTGACTCACCGGACAGTCCGGTGAATTATAGCGGAGCGGATTCCCGAAGCTGGCGAGTTCAGAGTTGCTCTCCCTTGGGGCACCGGACACTGTCCGGTGGTGCACCGGACAGTCCGGTGAATTATAGCGGAGCGCCTCTGAGAATTCCCGAAGGTGAGAAGTTTAGCTTGGAGTCCCCTGGTGCACCGGACAGTCTGGTGCGCCAGACCAGGGCACACTTCGGTTGTCCCTTGCTCACTTTGTTCGAACTCATTCTTGGTCTTTTTATTGACTTATTGTGAACCTTTGGCACCTGTAGAACTTATAGACTAGAGCAAACTAGTTAGTCCAATTATTTGTGTTGGGCAATTCAACCACCAAAATCAATTAGAAAATAGGTGTAAGCCTAATTCCCTTTCAATCACCGCATACGATCTTTGTCTTTGGCACTTCTTGTCTCTACCTTATTGGACCAATCAACCCTAGTCATGGAGGACCTAAGCATCAGAGTATCTATAGTGACCCACATTCAGGGCAGGATGGATAGGCCTGTCGTTTGGTTCTTTAGTTTGGTTTGGTTCGGTTCCTCGGTTTTTTATAAAATTCGGTTTCTAGAAAATAAGAACCAAAATGTGTATACAGAAAAGTAGAACCGATAATTTTGGTTTGATTCATTTTTAACCGAATTAACCGATACTCAGTCGCTATGCTCGCTCGTTCGCTTTTCTCTAGCGGCTTGGCTTGCCTTGCCTTTTTGCTTTCTGGGTGTAGACGCGCTGAGCTCAAGGCAATTTCACTTCACTCCCTTTGGATTGGATGCATGGCCATGGCACTCGTGTTTCCAGAGTTCGGATTTTTTTTCTCATGGTATTTTTCCATGTTCTTTTTCAAACCCAAACAAACCCCTGATTGGCTGACTCACCCGGACACAGGAAACATGTTCCTCAAACCCCGAAGGTACAGCCCTTCGCCGACGCGGCTGGTGTCTGTGATATAGCAAGCGTGTGTGTTAGAATGAACGAGCAGAGTGAATGAAGCAAACAACAGTTAATTCGTTTTTTCTGGTTAGTTCGGTTTTTTAGGTCTGGAACCGAAATTTCATCGATTATTTCGGTTTTAGAAACATGGAACTGAAATTATTAACGGTTAATTTGGTTCCGATTAGTTCGATTTGGTTTTTCAGTTTCGGTTTAGTTTGTCCAGGCCTAAGGACGGAGCAATACACCATACTGGGTGTATGCTTGCGCACACGGGAAGGGTGACTCAGGTTTTCTGACAAAGAGGCAAGGCTGTGCATGACCCCAAAACATACCTTGATTATGTCCTGTGGGATCCACCAAGCGTTGCTAAGGGGACATCAGCGGCGGACTCGCTACAGGGACCCGTATAATGGGCGGATAAGACAGTATGTCATGTCAGGTATACGACTACGCATGATCCTGAAGGCAACGTCAGGATCCTAAAGACTACATCAACAGGACTACTGAATAAACGGATCACACCCTTACTAATAAGAAACAAGTCTCCTCTGTAAGGTCCTACCCGTGAACTATAAAAGGGTAGGACCCCTCTCTCATCGGACACATGCACATATTGTAACACGACCCTGAGAGAAATACTACGATCAACACTACAATAGAGTAAAGCAAAAGCCTGAACCAGTATGAACTCTATGTCTAAATCCTTAGATTCACCATTCGGAGTGAGTCTACACTAGCCTCCCCTCCTGAACATAAATTCTACTATGTCCCCGGTTCCAATAACCATGACAGTTGGCGCGCAGGGTAGGAGAACATTAGTGTTCCAAGTGACACCTTCTACTCCGATGGCTCAGTCATCAGTGTTTACCGGTGGCAAGACCTTTGCATCTAGGAGCCGCATCATGTTCGGTTCCCTTGACTTCCTCGCCACCGCCACCGCCACCGGTGAACTCCACCTTGCCGACTCTGAAGTTTCCGCCGTAGCAGGAGTGGGAGGACCAACACGCTCTGCCACCAGGAGCAAGGCAGATAAGCGACGTCTCAAGAGGCGTGATGTCGTCCTTAAGCGGTGCCTTAACCGGCTCGCTGTCGCCATCAAGCAAAATGCAAAGGGAGCCTTACCCTCAACATTTGTGGTAGTCATCGGCCATCAACCCACTTTTGTTCTTGACCTGCTCGAGGATGACTCAAGTCACGGCTCGACTTAGGAGCCCAACTCCAACGCCTCTGAGGCAGTGGGAAGGGCTTGTTTCATGGCAATGCCGCCCCGAAACAAGAATGGAGGGGGGACAATGAACCCCCAACCAAGAGGAGAAATACTAGCACCAGCGTTAGACGCGGATCCTCGCCCGTGAGGCTACCGTCTGGTAGTAGCATGGGAGCTCGATGCCCTCGTCTGAAAAGTCAAATGAGTTTATGGTAACATCGAGCGGCAGTGCCTTGAGGCCAAGAGACATCGGGCGATGAAAGTCTATGATTAGC
Source organism: Zea mays (assembly GCF_902167145.1). Classification (NCBI taxonomy): domain Eukaryota; kingdom Viridiplantae; phylum Streptophyta; class Magnoliopsida; order Poales; family Poaceae; genus Zea; species Zea mays. The sequence continues at coordinate 80,294,190 of NC_050105.1, forward strand.
TCACCGAGGGGAGCCACGAGGCCCAGTACTTCTTCAACCCCGGGCAGAACAAGGTTGCATCGGCTATGATGCTTCGATCCATCCCCGAGCCAGACGAACTGGAGGCAAGGGTGATGTACCAGAACCTCCGCAACCTGGTGGAGATGGACGTCGCACAACAAGATGAGATCAATCGGTAGGCGCTTGTAGGCACGAACAGCGTCGGTGCCCGCTCGGCCTCATCCTAGAGCAAGGGGGGCTAGCCCTCCCAATCCATGAGGTCATGTGTTCCCCTAAAGAATCTCCTCCAAGATATTTGTGATACCCATCACATCCTCAACAACCGACGGCGGGAACAAGAAGTAGAGCAGTTGCACATGCCCGAGAGGAGGCGTGAGTGAAGTTCTAGCCCACCTAGGCCTGGACCACGCACCTTCAGGTGTGCAATCCGAATGGCGCAATTCCCTACAAAAGTGCACGCACCAGCAAACAACACCAAGAACGACAAGACCACCTGAAAGTCGCCTAGAGGGGGGGTGAATAGGGCGAATCTGAAATTTACAAACTTAAGCACACCTTCAAGCCGGTTAGCGTTAGAAATAGAAACGAGTCCGAGAGAGAGGGCGCAAAACAAATCGTGAGCGAATAAAGAGTGAGACACGATGATTTGTTTTACCGAGGTTCGGTTCTTGCAAACCTACTCCCCGTTGAGGTGGTCACAAAGACCGGGTCTCTTTCAACCCTTTCCCTCTCTCAAACGGTCACCTAGACCGAGTGAGCTTCTCTTCTCAATCAATCGGAACACAAAGTTCCCGCAAGGACCACCACACAATTGGTGTCTCTTGCCTCGATTACAAATGAGTTTGATCACAAGAAGAATGAGAGAGAAAGAAGCAATCCAAGCACAAGAGCTCAAATGAACACGACAAATCACTCTCTCTAATCATTATAGCTTTGTGTGGAGTTGGGAGAGGATTTGATCTCTTTAGTGTGTCTTGTATTGAATGCTAGCTCTTGTAAGGTGTAGAAGAGTGGAAAACTTGGATGCCATTGAATGTGGGGTGGTTGGGGTATTTATAGCCCCAACCACCAAAAATGGTCGTTGGAAGTGTTCTGTCGCATGGCGCACCGGTCAGTCCGGTGCGCCACCGGACACTGTCCGGTGCGCCAGCCACGTCAGTGAGCCGTTGGGGTTCGACCGTTGGAGCTCTGACTTGTGGGGCCTCTGGGCTGTCCGGTGGTGCACCGGACAGGTCCTGTAGACTGTCCGGTGCGCCTCCCGCGCGTGCTCTGACCTCTGTGCGCACTGTAGCGCATTGAATGCGGTTGCAGTCGACCGTTGCGCGCGAAGTAGTCGTTGCTCCGCTGTCACACCAGACAGTCCGGTGTGCATCGGACACTGTCCGGTGACTCACCGGACAGTCCGGTGAATTATAGTGGAGCGCCCTCCGTCTTTTCCCGAAGGTGAAGAGTTTGGCCTCGAGTGCCCTGGTGCACCGGGCACTGTCCGGTGGCACACCGGACAGTCCGGTGCGCCCGACCAGGGTGCCTTCTGGGTTGTCTTTTGCTCTCTTGTTTGAACCCTTTTCTTGGTCTTTTTATTGGCTTATTGTGAACCTTTGGCACCTGTAGAACTTATGCACTAGAGCAAACTAGTTAGTCCAATTATTTGTGTTGGGCAATTCAACCACCAAAATAAATTAGGAAATAGGTGTAAGCCTAATTCCCTTTCAATCTCCCCCTTTTTGGTGATTGATGCCAACACAAACCAAAGCAAGTATAGAAGTGCATAGTTGAACTAGTTTGCATAATTGTAAGTGCAAAGGTTACTTAGAATTGAGCCAATATAAATACTCATAAGATATGCATAGGTTGTTTCTTTATTTTTTTCATCATTTTGGACCACGCTTGCACCACATGTTTTGTTTTTGCAAATTCTTTTGTAAATTCTTTTCAAAGTCTTTTTGCAAATAGTCAAAGGTAAATGAATAAGGTTTTGAGAAGCATTTTTGAGATTTTCTTACCCTGTTTCAAATGCTTCTCCTTTGACTTAAACAAAACTCCCCTCTATAAATTCCTCCTCTTAGTATTCAAGAGGGTTTTAAGATATCAATTGTTGAAGGTGCTACTTTCTCCCCCTTTTGAACACAATAAGATACCAATTTGAAAAACTCTTTTTTTTAAAATAAGGGTGGTGGTGCGGTCCTTTTGCTTTGGGCTAATACTTTCTCCCCTTTGGCATGAATCGCCAAAAACGGATACTTTGAGTGAAATATAAGCCCTTGCTAACTACTTTCTCCCCTTTGGCAAATAAAACATGAGTGAAGATTATACCAAAGACGGAGAGTTGCTCGGAGTGACGGCGAAGGATGAGTTATGGAGTGGAGTGGAAGCCTTTGTTTTCGCCGAAGACTCCAATTCCCTTTCAATACACCTATGACTTGGTTTGAAATTCACTTGAAAACACATTAGTCATAGCATATATAAAAGAGACATGATCAAAGGTATACATATGAGCTATGTGTGCAAAATATCAAAAGAAATTCCTAGAATCAAGAATATTTAGCTCATGCCTAAGTTTGTTAAAAGTTTGTTCATCAAGTGGCTTGGTAAAGATATCGGCTAATTGTTCCTTAGTGTTAATATAAGCAATCTCGATATCTCCCTTTTGTTGGTGATCCCTTAAGAAATGATACCGAATGACTATGTGTTTAGTGCGGCTATGCTCAACGGGATTATCCGCCATGCGGATTGCACTCTCATTATCACATAGAAGAGGAACTTTGGTTAATTTGTAACCATAGTCCCTAAGGGTTTGCCTCATCCAAAGTAGTTGCGCGCAATAATGACCTGCAGAAATATACTCGGCTTCGGCGGTAGAAAGAGCTACGGAATTTTGCTTCTTTAAAGCCCAACACACCAAGGATCTTCCCAAGAACTGGCAAGTCCCCGATGTGCTCTTTCTATTAATTTTACACCCCGCCCAATCGGCATCCGAATAACCAATTAAATCAAACGTGGATCCCCAAGGGTACCAAAGCCCAAACTTAGGAGTATAAACTAAATATCTCAAGATTCGTTTTACGGCCGTAAGGTGAGCTTCCTTAGGGTCGGCTTGGAATCTTGCACACATGCATACGGAAAGCATAATATCCGGTCGAGATGCACATAAATAGAGTAAAGAGCCTATCATCGACCAGTATACCTTTTGATCGACGGATTTACCTCCCGTGTCGAGGTCGAGATGTCCATTGGTTCCCATGGGTGTCTTGATGGGCTTGGCATCCTTCATCCCAAACTTGTTTAGAATGTCTTGAATGTACTTCGTTTGGCTAATGAAGGTGCCTTCTTGGAGTTGCTTCACTTGAAATCCCAAGAAGTACTTCAACTCCCCCATCATAGACATCTCGAATTTCTTTGTCATGATCCTACTAAATTCCTCACATGTAGATTCGTTAGTAGACCCAAATATAATATCATCAACATAAATTTGGCATACAAACAAATCATTATCAAGAGTTTTAGTGAATAGAGTAGGATCGGCCTTGTGACGGAACTTCCCAAGTAATTAGGCCCACCTACAGTTGTCCTTGTCTAACAGACATCAGACACCCTGTAGATGTTCCTAAGTCACTTGACAAGCTCGGTATCTTTCCTTACCTTACCAGGAACGTTTCACCCGTCTTGCAGACATTACAGAACATCGGAGATAAAGAAATGCGGAAGCAATTACATAAACTTACATTTATTTAGAAAGTAAGATTAAGTTACTTATTACAGACCAGAACTAAAAGCGAGTGCAGAGTAGTAATATTATACAAACCAAGGGAGGCACAAACTCCTCCCGATAAGTCTAAGCAAAAGATCCTATGTGGAGGACCAAGTCCTCCCGCACTTCAGTCTTGTTTTTCCTCATTTGGTACCACCTTGGAGCAAAAGCAACAAAAATTTGTCGCTTCCTCACCTAAAAACAACAAAGGGATAAACCCTGAGTATGGAATTACTCAGCAAGTCTTACCCGACTAAGGAAAAGACTCTCAAGGGTATGCTGGATAAATAGGAGTCAAGGAGAGGCTTTAGCAAAAATCAACTTATACTTTTGCAGAAGTAGCTTACTAAAGTGAGTCCTTACTTTCAATCTTTTAACGCCATATTAAGTATTAATAGACTCCATTTGCATCTAGTCTAATTTCAATCATCTCATCAATACAACATCATTTTTATCCATAGTGTTCACATCCTGACTTTAGGTTGTAGACAAGTGACCACGTCTTCATAACCGCGAAGGTACGGCGATCCGAATCGATTATACTCAGCTGAGGATCTCCAATCACACGACATATGTAGCACTTAACCCTTGCATATGTCAACCCGCCACCGGGGTTCTTAAGACCAGATCTGGTTCACGCAAACCGAGAGCACAGATACACCACCGTCCAGCCTCTTGCCACGGAGGGTACACGCTACTCTCGCCACCGCTCCACGCCCATTTCGTGTTATCTTATTCTGGCCTTAGTCTGCCCGAGGCAAGGCTTACCCATGACGAGGCATGTGACCAGTTAAAGGGTCCACGGTCAGCACACCTACATACGCGTTAATCCTTAACCAACCTGGGTAGAACATCACCTGTTCCTACCCCAAGTCTCGATTTACGTACTTCCATCCTTAGGATTGTTTCTGTTCCTTAGGATGAAAAGAGCATCACAGGGAACTTTGCAGTAAGATCCCACCATTGCTCCAAATGAAAATATTCTTGCAGGTAGAAGCCATCCTTCCTCAGGATAACCCCTGAGCTAGGCATCAATGCAAAGGACAAGCTCTATCCACAAGATTTACCTCTAAGCAAGGCTAAGCAATTTTGTAAATCATATTTTGATACTTCATCAGATGTATCTATAAAGGTATGGATATCAAGGAAGGCAATGCATCAAAGGGTTTCAAGTAACTCCTATGAACCTAATGCACATTTCACTAGACTTAAGTGTGCAAAAAGTATTTAAAAACACAAGGAAAGGGGTTGCATGCACCGGGGCTTGCCTTTGTTAGTAGGTGAGTCAGGCTTGGACTCGCAGTTGTCGAAGTAGAGCCAAGTCCCTGCCTGAGATTCCAAAGGTGGTGGTGTCTTCTCTTCAATCACTTCACTCTCTTCTCCGTTTTCTAAATATTACCATATAGGTATATATATAAGAATGAATGCCATGTAATGTGCATGAGGATGCAAAGATAATATAAACTTATTATCTATGTCTTGAATACAACTTTCCTTCACGGAACTCCGAGAACTTAGGGTTTCCGGAGTCGGTAAAGGAGTTCAAAGGGCAGGGGGGTGGTTTTGGGTTCTAGTTATCAAACAATGTTCAAATCAAACCAAACTCTACCCAAGGCTTCTAAATAATGTGAAAAGCTCACATAAAAAGTTTGGGCAGTTTTGGACTTACCATTTATTTTCTAAAATCCAGAACTAATGGTTTAAGCTAGTTTAAATGCCTTGAAATTTCTTATTTAAACTAAAATTCATGAAACTATTTTTATTAAATACTATGGAAAATAAGAAGCTTAGGAAAATTGGTCTCATATTTTTAGGATTTTTCTGTAATTTTCTACATGTTTCTAAAGCTCCACTGAAAAAGAAAAAGGAAAAAGTGTAAATAGCGTTGGGCTGAATCTAGCCCAGTCGGCCCAACAGCACAGTGAACAGGGGGGGCGCCCACGCGCGCCCGCGTGCGCTCTGGCGGATTTGCGAAAACGCCCTCATGGTTTTTACTAACTGGAATCCGGTTTCTTTACTGTTGTCCAGGGTCACTGACAACATACGGAAAGGTCCCTCTACTTTCTTTTCTTCCCCACACGCCTCCCTGGTCACGGCACGCTCCCCGTTCATCCCTGCTGTGATTCGTACCGGCCATGATCGGCGATGATTGTTCAAGCTAACTATCGGAGAGGCTTTAAGGACCTAAGGTGACCTAAGAACGATCCTCAATTTCGAATGGCGCTCCAAGAAAGTGTTCTGCCCACGCTCAGGGCGGAAACCGGGGCATCGAGCTCACGTTCCCAGTTGATCTCATCTGAATAGATCAATTTGCTGCCACGATGAGCACCACGGGTGCCCAGAGCTACTAAAACAATGATTCAAAAGCGCATAATCATACCAGCTTCGCCTGGCCACGGGAGGGCTATCACGGCGGCGTGGAGTTTCAATTTGGGAAAAACCCAAATTGCAGCGCTATGGTGAACGAAAAGAGATGAGAGTGGGTGCGATAGCTTGCGGATTACATGGCGCAACCGGCCTGGCCCTCAATTTATAGAAGGGCAAAGCGGTGGCCACGAATTTGAGGAGGACGCGCGGCGGCCGGAATGACAGGGTGAGTCATCGGCGCGGCTGACAGTGGCACTTACCGGTTGAGAAGCTACGGCGGTCATCGTCGAGCTAGGGCGGCAAGTGACGACGTGTTTAACGGGTGGAAACGTGGCACCATCGCGGCGCAGAACGGCAACTCTGGCGATGGCCACGAAGCCACGTCGCCGGCGTAAAAGGTGAAGACAGCGGGGCTACAGTAGTTCATACCCATCGGCAAGGAGATCTTTCCAAGGTCAACAAAATCCATTCCCCCGCGACACGAATCCCATCGCCCAACCCAGCTCCGGTCACGCGGACCACCGGCGTTGAGCTGTCCGAGCTGGCATCCTCATCCGTGTACTGTACCATGGGGAAAATTCAGTCCAATGCACCTGACAGCCACATTTGAAGCCAAGTTTTCTCTCAATTTTGAATGGCAACATAACCGAGGCTCTGCAGAACAAATGTAGAGCAATACACCATCTGCAATATTGCCATATGATGCTGCCACAAAAACCCATTGGATCATGCTTGAATCTAGGCTTGAAGTTGATGTCAGTTCATTATTAGTCTGAAAATGCAGACCAAACCAGTCTGACAGCCTGACTTCAGGCCTGATTATCTCCAAACTTCTCTTAACAACTATGCTCACACCCTTAAACAAAGTTGTTCTCCTTTAATTTGTCTACAAACTTTATGTGGTGACCTAGGGCAAAAACCCTATGCTTTGAAAGTTACAAAGCCCCAAAGTGGAGCCTTCAACACTGAATTTCAGACTTAGTATAGAACTCAAATGAGGTCCATTTTGCATTTAAGTCCAAAACTTAGGGTTTGGCTTTCAAGTCCACATATTTGTGAACCAATTGACTTAAAATACTTATTTGGCTTGGTTTTTGCACTTTAGCCCAAAAGTGGACTAATTTTGCACATAAGCCCCTAGGGTTTGGTTTTAGGGTTTTCCAGTGTTCCAATTAGGGTTTCTGGTATCCCAGGGGTATAAATGTGATTCAACTTTATTTTTGGGGTCATTTTATAACTTTTACCCTAAGGTCTTTAGGTTTTCTCATCTTAGGTTAAGTTTTACCCCTTTAACCACTATTTAGGGTTAAGTCCTTTAACCAGGGTTCTATTTGCAAAAACATTAAAACAATACAACTTGTTTGAAATTTTTACCTAGTGAATGCACTCTAGGTGTGTCAAACATATGCAATGCCAATGCTTATGATGCCATGCTCAAGTTTTAGTTACAGTAACACCAGGGGTGTTACATCCTTCCCCCCATAAAAGAATCTCCTCTCGAGATTAAAATCCTAGGGTAGGTAATGGTAAAGGAAACACATCACATTTTTATTTCCTAAGTTTTGGTACAAGGCAGGGGTGATGTGGGGGTTCATTCCTTTATTGCAATAACTATATACATTTTACAAATTACATGAGGCTAGAAAGCCTGGGAAATTCTTATTCAAGAAGTCTTGAGTTTCCCATGTAGCTTCATCTTCAGAATGCTGGTTCCACTGTATCTTATAAAACTTGAGAGTTTTTCTCCGGGTAACCCGGTCCTTTTGATCCAAGACTCATATGGGGTGCTCAGAGTATGTCAAGTCTGGTTCAAGGACAACATCTGTTATTTCAACGGTTCGATCAGGAACCCGAAGACACTTCTTCAATTGTGACACGTGGAACACATTATGCACAGCAGACAATGTTTCGGGTAGTTGGAGTCGGTATGCCATTGGTCCACATTGCTCAATCACCAGGAACGGACCAATGTACCTGGGTGCAAGCTTCCCTTTAACCCCGAAACGCGATACACCCTTCATTGGTGAAACTTTTAAGTACACATAATCGTCTACCAGAAAGCATAAGGGTTGTCGTCGTCGGTCTGCATAACTCTTTTGTCGAATCTGAGCTTTCTTCATATTATGAATAATTCTCTGAACCTTTTCTTCGACCTCTTTCACCATATCAGGCCTAAAGAAGCACCTTTCACCAGGTTCAGACAAACATTCATCCCATTTCTGTGGGAAGTCCAGAATACATGCAGCATATCTCCAAGTATTTGATTGACTCTCTCAGTCTGTCCGCTAGGCCGAACTATGGAGCAGCTTGGTACCCAGGGATTTATAGAGTTCTTCCCAGAATTTGGATACCAATTGTGGTCCACGATCCGACACTATAGTCTTTGGAATACCGTGCAGACTAAGAATATGAGCAATGTACAATTAGGCATAGACAGTAACTGGGTGATCTATCTTGACTGGCAGAAAATGAGAAATTCTCGTAAGCCGATCAACAATAACCCAGATAGAGTCATACCCTTTTGCAGTCCAGGGTAATCCCATGATAAAGTCCATACAATATCTTCCCATTTCCATGTTGGTATTGGTAGAGACTGTAATGGACCAGCAGTTTTCATGTATATGGCCTTGACATGTTTACAAGTGTCACGTCTAGCCACATAGTGTGCAATTTCAATTTGCATCTTTGCCCACCAGAAGAACACATAAGGTTCCATGTGTGCAACCTGCTTCTTCGGATGACACTGTACTATCTGAGTCTGTTGGGTGGCAATTATGCAACTTTACCCAAATAGAATCAGATGCACCATCTTGGGTAAAACACAAGAAAGAGGTTTACCAACAAGTGGTTACAGTAAGTTCATAGCACACGAGACGGTGTGAATGTCGAATAACATCACGGTCAACTCGTGTTAGCCAGGGAATTCAAGTCCACGAAAGGTGATATTGATTCAAGAAAAATCACCAGCGGAGGGATCTGTAAATACGGACTTTGCAACCAGTCCATTTTATCCAGCACTAGTCATGGATCGGCATGATCACACATGCAGGAAAAACACGCGTGAGACGGTCGAGGCACGACTAGAGCGATGATTAGGTGGCTATTGGCTGACTTAATCTCATTTTGGTAAGTACTTTCTTTAGAGTGGGTTGAACCAAAGTGAGTTTATACAACTAGACAAAACGATCTCTAAACTCAACCTTTGATCACCATGCAGTTACAAGTTAGTCAAAACCAACTTGTTGAACTACTTTTGACGTTAAGCAAATCTTCTCAGTACCATTGGTAAGCCAAGGGGTTGAGAGTTCACATTTGCAAGCAAAAGGTCATGCATTTGGGTAAAACTCCATTTGGTCATGTTGTTCATCTGTTTCTTCATGCAAGATGAATTATCCACTTGGTTAGGGAATACATGGATTAATTAGGAAAGTGAATGAACAAACTCCTGCATCTCAATAGCAGGGGAAATCCAATCTCCATTCTGAGAGCTAATCAGTTGTCTCTCGTCACTAAAAAGCTCCAAGGCTCCACCTTTACACAAAGGATGTAAAGGGAACTTGTATGAGGAGTCACTACCAAGATCAAAAGAAATAAAACCACACATGAAAGTGGTATGCCCTTTTGATCCAATGGAAAGGACAGATGTTACTTGATCTCTTTCACAAACAACATAGAAATTGTTTCAAGGAAGGAGTCCACGGAAGGTCACACATTAATGTAGTTCCACAATGGATCATGACCAGAGACCTCGATACCAACATGCGCCAAGCAGCAGAATCCTGTGTGTACATTCACAGGAGGCTCTCAGTTTCGCCGCGGTACCCTAAGTCCGTAACCATGACACCATTACAAAACTGGCACCAATAATGGATCTCATGTGGTAAGAATAATTTGTGTAGAGATAACCTATTAATATAATCTCATAATGGATTATGACTGCTAACTGTGATACTAGCGTGTATCGAGCAGCACAACCATGTGTATGCATCCACAGGTGGCCCTCGGTTTTATCGCAGTGTCACCGATTTTAGTCATAACACCATTACCAGACATAACCAATAAGAAATCTCACACAACACAATTAGACGGGTTAAGGATGACAATATACAAAAGAGACTCTACCTGTAAGAACGATTACAAGTAGAGATCCAAATAGATCATGGCCCAAGGAAGTGAACAAGGCATGGCCATAACCTAAACTTGATGACAGGAGTATGATGGGAGACTGTTAATTCAGCCCAGGCATATTTCTATGCCCATCGCAGAGAGCACAAAGTCAAGGATTAAGTTGGTATGCCTTTGATAGATATGAAGGAACCAAAGGCATGAAATTCAAGAAAATGGTCGGACATGTCTTTTCTAGGTTGGGTTAATAGAGCATTAAGGCGATCCGCAAGGAGAGGCCAAATGTACTAAAGACTGCAACCTGTATCAGCTGATCAAGAGAATGGCTCTAAAAGGAGGCATGACTTCAGATCCTTGTTTGAAGTCTAGGTACACCTTAGGTTTGACAAGGAAATTATCTAGGCATTTATTTGTACGGGTGTGGTCATGGAGTGATAACGGAAAATTCGACTTTGGGTCGGGTCATGGTTCACTAATTACAAATATAGCCTAATCTTGGGTTTAGGCAATCAAGTTACCAACTCTCTATTGGTCATAACTCAACCTGATGGTTCTCATATCAGTGTTGAGAACTGCTTTTTACTGGACTAACCAGTTTATGCCCAAGATGACATCTATGTCTTGGCCTTTCAGAACAACCACTTTAGTAGGAAAGTCCCGTCTGGCCAATGTTACGGGCACTTGGTAAGCCACTTCTTTTCACTTTTGATAGCTTTACTGTCGGGCGAGGAAGACCATTCGTCAACCAACTTCATAGAGGGAGGAGACCTAAAAAGGTTCAGTGCACCATCAAGTGCTTCTCCCGCTACACGAGAAGGTCCGGCTTCCATCCCGACAAGATCCACAGGGACGTTCGGGTGCAGTTGTGAATACAACACATGAATTTCTTCATGAAGTGTATAGACCTGCAAGTTATCCATGGCTAAGCTAAGCTCCTCCATATGGGCTCAAGCTTTGGCTTCCTTAGCCCAGGCGAGTAAACGAGAGTTAATCGCCCAATCGAGCGCTAGATCTCGTTTCACGAGTTGGTCTTGCAAGTAGCGGATGACTGCATCCGTGACCCATAGATCATTCCTGTAACGGAGTTCTGGTTGAAGCAGTTCGACTTGTGCTTCCAGATCCCGATAGGATCGTTGCTACCACTGCTACTTTCTTCATGTCTTGGGGCAAGTGAATGGCAGGGTATGCCAATGGGTCTAGTAGATTTGCGCGCGGTCTTTCTGATGCGCGACAACATTTCTCTAAGGTGGAAATTTTATTAATATAATGCTTAGCATGATGCATGTGTAATTACAGAATCAACCTTAGTTGATTCAACCTTCTATACATTGCACTCTTCCTATCTGGTCTTTAAGATAGACTCTTCAGAATACTTAGGTAAGAAGAGAAAAGAATTTTTAGGTAAGACTTTTGAAAATCCTTTTGAAGATGCCTCATAATATCTGCAAAGAAGGGCTACGCTCCGATACCAGCTGTGACGGAACTTCCCAAGTAATTAGGCCCACCTACAGTTGTCCTTGTCTAACAGACATCAGACACCCTGTAGATGTTCCTAAGTCACTTGACAAGCTCGGTATCTTTCCTTACCTTACCAGGAACGTTTCACCCGTCTTGCAGACATTACAGAACATCGGAGATAAAGAAATGCGGAAGCAATTACATAAACTTACATTTATTTAGAAAGTAAGATTAAGTTACTTATTACAGACCAGAACTAAAAGCGGGTGCAGAGTAGTAATATTATACAAACCAAGGGAGGCACAAACTCCTCCCGATAAGTCTAAGCAAAAGATCCTATGTGGAGGACCAAGTCCTCCCGCACTTCAGTCTTGTTTTTCCTCATTTGGTACCACCTTGGAGCAAAAGCAACAAAAATTTGTCGCTTCCTCACCTAAAAACAACAAAGGGATAAACCCTGAGTATGGAATTACTCAGCAAGTCTTACCCGACTAAGGAAAAGACTCTCAAGGGTATGCTGGATAAATAGGAGTCAAGGAGAGGCTTTAGCAAAAATCAACTTATACTTTTGCAGAAGTAGCTTACTAAAGTGAGTCCTTACTTTCAATCTTTTAACGCCATATTAAGTATTAATAGACTCCATTTGCATCTAGTCTAATTTCAATCATCTCATCAATACAACATCATTTTTATCCATAGTGTTCACATCCTGACTTTAGGTTGTAGACAAGTGACCACGTCTTCATAACCGCGAAGGTACGGCGATCCGAATCGATTATACTCAGCTGAGGATCTCCAATCACACGACATATGTAGCACTTAACCCTTGCATATGTCAACCCGCCACCGGGGTTCTTAAGACCAGATCTGGTTCACGCAAACCGAGAGCACAGATACACCACCGTCCAGCCTCTTGCCACGGAGGGTACACGCTACTCTCGCCACCGCTCCACGCCCATTTCGTGTTATCTTATTCTGGCCTTAGTCTGCCCGAGGCAAGGCTTACCCATGACGAGGCATGTGACCAGTTAAAGGGTCCACGGTCAGCACACCTACATACGCGTTAATCCTTAACCAACCTGGGTAGAACATCACCTGTTCCTACCCCAAGTCTCGATTTACGTACTTCCATCCTTAGGATTGTTTCCGTTCCTTAGGATGAAAAGAGCATCACAGGGAACTTTGCAGTAAGATCCCACCATTGCTCCAAATGAAAATATTCTTGCAGGTAGAAGCCATCCTTCCTCAGGATAACCCCTGAGCTAGGCATCAATGCAAAGGACAAGCTCTATCCACAAGATTTACCTCTAAGCAAGGCTAAGCAATTTTGTAAATCATATTTTGATACTTCATCAGAAGTATCTATAAAGGTATGGATATCAAGGAAGGCAATGCATCAAAGGGTTTCAAGTAACTCCTATGAACCTAATGCACATTTCACTAGACTTAAGTGTGCAAAAAGTATTTAAAAACACAAGGAAAGGGGTTGCATGCACCGGGGCTTGCCTTTGTTAGTAGGTGAGTCAGGCTTGGACTCGCAGTTGTCGAAGTAGAGCCAAGTCCCTGCCTGAGATTCCAAAGGTGGTGGTGTCTTCTCTTCAATCACTTCACTCTCTTCTCCGTTTTCTAAATATTACCATATAGGTATATATATAAGAATGAATGCCATGTAATGTGCATGAGGATGCAAAGATAATATAAACTTATTATCTATGTCTTGAATACAACTTTCCTTCACGGAACTCCGAGAACTTAGGGTTTCCGGAGTCGGTTAAGGAGTTCAAAGGGCAGGGGGTGGTTTTGGGTTCTAGTTATCAAACAATGTTCAAATCAAACCAAACTCTACCCAAGGCTTCTAAATAATGTGAAAAGCTCACATAAAAAGTTTGGGCAGTTTTGGACTTACCATTTATTTTCTAAAAATCCAGAACTAATGGTTTAAGCTAGTTTAAATGCCTTGAAATTTCTTATTTAAACTAAAATTCATGAAACTATTTTTATTAAATACTATGGAAAATAAGAAGCTTAGGAAAATTGGTCTCATATTTTTAGGATTTTTCTGTAATTTTCTACATATTTCTAAAGCTCCATTGAAAAAGAAAAAGGAAAAAGTGTAAATAGCGTTGGGCTGAATCTAGCCCAGTCGGCCCAACAGCACAGCGAACAGGGGGGGCGCCCACGCGCGCCCGCGTGCGCTCTGGCGGATTTGCGAAAACGCCCTCAGGGTTTTTACTAACTGGAATCCGGTTTCTTTACTGTTGTCCAGGGTCACTGACAACATACGGAAAGGTCCCTCTACTTTCTTTTCTTCCCCACACGCCTCCCTGGTCACGGCACGCTCCCCGTTCATCCCTGCTGTGATTCGTACCGGCCATGATCGGCGATGATTGTTCAAGCTAACTATCGGAGAGGCTTTACGGACCTAAGGTGACCTAAGAACGATCCTCAATTTCGAATGGCGCTCCAAGAAAGTGTTCTGCCCACGCTCAGGGCGGAAACCGGGGCGTCGAGCTCACGTTCCTAGTTGATCTCATCTGAATAGATCAATTTGCTGCCACGATGAGCACCACGGGTGCCCAGAGCTACTAAAACAATGATTCAAAAGCGCATAATCATACCAGCTTCGCCTGGCCACGGGAGGGCTATCACGGCGGCGTGGAGTTTCAATTTGGGGAAAAACCCAAATTGCAGCGCTACGGTGAACGAAAAGAGATGAGAGTGGGTGCGATAGCTTGCGGATTACATGGCGCAACCGGCCTGGCCCTCAATTTATAGAAGGGCAAAGCGGTGGCCACGAATTTGAGGAGGACGCGCGGCGGCCGGAATGACAGGGTGAGTCATCGGCGCGGCTGACAGTGGCACTTACCGGTTGAGAAGCTACAGCGGTCATCGTCGAGCTAGGGCGGCAAGTGACGACGTGTTTAACGGGTGGAAACGTGGCACCATCGCGGCGCAGAACGGCAACTCCGGCGATGGCCACGAAGCCACGTCGCCGGCGTAAAAGGTGAAGACAGCAGGGCTACAGTAGTTCATACCCATCGGCAAGGAGATCTTTCCAAGGTCAACAAAATCCATTCCCCCGCGACACGAATCCCATCGCCCAACCCAGCTCCGGTCACGCGGACCATCGGCGTTGAGCTGTCCGAGCTGGCATCCTCATCCGTGTACTGTACCATGGGGAAAATTCAGTCCAATGCACCTGACAGCCACATTTGAAGCCAAGTTTTCTCTCAATTTTGAATGGCAACATAACCGAGGCTCTGCAGAACAAATGTAGAGCAATACACCATCTGCAATATTGCCATATGATGCTGCCACAAAAACCCATTGGATCATGCTTGAATCTAGGCTTGAAGTTGATGTCAGTTCATTATTAGTCTGAAAATGCAGACCAAACCAGTCTGACAGCCTGACTTCAGGCCTGATTATCTCCAAACTTCTCTTAACAACTATGATCACACCCTTAAACAAAGTTGTTCTCCTTTAATTGGTCTACAAACTTTATGTGGTGACCTAGGGCAAAAACCCTATGCTTTGAAAGTTACAAAGCCCCAAAGTGGAGCCTTCAACACTGAATTTCAGACTTAGTATAGAACTCAAATGAGGTCCATTTTGCATTAAGTCCAAAACTTAGGGTTTGGCTTTCAAGTCCACATATTTGTGAACCAATTGACTTAAAATACTTATTTGGCTTGGTTTTTGCACTTTAGCCCAAAAGTGGACTAATTTTGCACATAAGCCCCTAGGGTTTGGTTTTAGGGTTTTCCAGTGTTCCAATTAGGGTTTCTGGTATCCCAGGGGTATAAATGTGATTCAACTTTATTTTTGGGGTCATTTTATAACTTTTACCCTAAGGTCTTTAGGTTTTCTCATCTTAGGTTAAGTTTTACCCCTTTAACCACTATTTAGGGTTAAGTCCTTTAACCAGGGTTCTATTTGCAAAAACATTAAAACAATACAACTTGTTTGAAATTTTTACCTAGTGAATGCACTCTAGGTGTGTCAAACATATGCAATGCCAATGCTTATGATGCCATGCTCAAGTTTTAGTTACAGTAACACCAGGGGTGTTACAGGCCTTTCCGACTTTGAAGCCATTAGTTATAAGGAAATCTCTTAGGCATTCATACCATGCTCTTGGGGCTCGCTTGAGCCCATAAAGCGCCTTAGAGAGTTTGTATACGTGATTAGGGTACTCACTATCTTCAAAGTCGGGAGGTTGCTCAACATAGACCTCTTCCTTGATTGGTCCATTGAGGAAGGCACTTTTCACGTCCATTTGGTAAAGCTTAAAGCCATGGTAAGTAGCATAGGCAAGTAATATACGAATTGACTCAAGCCTAGCTACGGGTGCATAGGTTTCACCGAAATCCAAACCTTCGACTTGTGATATCCCTTGGCCATAAGTCGGGCTTTGTTCCTTGTCACCACACCATGCTCATCTTGCTTGTTGCGGAAAACCCACTTGGTTCCTACAACATTTTGATTAGGACGTGGAACTAAATGCCATACCTCATTTCGAGTGAAATTTTTGAGCTCCTCTTGCATCGCCACCACCCAATCCGAATCTTGTAGTGCTTCCTCTACCCTGTGTGGCTCAATAGAGGAAACAAAAGAGTAATGCTCACAAAAATGTGCAACACGAGATCTAGTGGTTACCCCCTTATGAATGTCGCCGAGGATGGTGTCGACGGGGTGATCTCGTTGGATTGCTTGGTGGACTCTTGGGTGTGGCGGTCTTGGTTCTTCATCCTCCTTGTCTTGATCATTTGCATCTCCCCCTTGATCATTGTCGTCAGCTTGAGGTGGCTCATCTTTTTGATCTTCTCCTTCATCTATTTGAGCCTCTTCCTCATTTTGAGTTGGTGGAGATGCTTGCGTGGAGGAGGATGGTTGATCTTGTGCATTGGGAGGCTCTTCGGATTCCTTAGGACACACATCCCCAATGGACATGTTCCTTAGCGCGACGCACGGAGCCTCTTCATCACCTATCTCATCAAGATCAACTTGCTCTACTTGAGAGCCGTTAGTCTCATCAAACACAACGTCACAAGAAACTTCAACTTGTCCAGAGGACTTGTTAAAGACTCTATATGCCCTTGTGTTTGAATCATATCCTAGTAAAAAGCCTTCTGCCGTCTTAGGAGCAAATTTAGATTTTCTACCTCTTTTAACAAGAATAAAGCATTTGCTACCAAAGACTCTAAAATATGAAATATTGGGCTTTTTACCGGTGAGGAGTTCGTATGATGTCTTCTTGAGGATTCGGTGTAGATACAACCGGTTGATGGCGTAGCAGGCGGTGTTGACCGCTTCGGCCCAAAACCGATCCGAAGTCTTGTACTCATCAAGCATGGTTCTTGCCATGTCCAATAGAGTTCTATTCTTCCTCTCCACTACACCATTTTGTTGTGGGATGTAGGGAGAAGAGAACTCATGCTTAATGCCCTCCTCCTCAAGGAAGCCTTCAATTTGAGAGTTCTTGAACTCCGTCCCGTTGTCGCTTCTTATTTTCTTGATCCTTAAGCCGAACTCATTTTGATCCCGTCTCAAGAATCCCTTTAAGGTCTCTTGGGTATGAAATTTTTCCTGTAAAAAGAACACCCAAGTGAAGCGAGAATAATCATCCACAATAACTAGACAGTACTTACTCCCGCCGATGCTTATGTAAGCTATCGGGCCGAATAGGTCCATGTGAAGGAGCACTAGTGGCCTGTCAGTCGTCATGATGTTCTTATGTGGATGTTGAACACCAACTTGCTTCCCTGCCTGACATGCGCTACAAATCCTGTCTTTCTCAAAATGAACATTTGTTAGTCCCAAAATGTGTTCTCCCTTTAGAAGTTTGTGAAGATTCTTCATTCCAACATGTGCTAGTCGGCGATGCTAGAGCCAGCCCATGTTAGTCTTAGCAATTAAGCAAGTGTCGAGTTCAGCTCTATCAAAATCTACCAAGTATAGCTGACCCTCTAACACTCCCTTAAATGCTATTGAATCATCACTTCTTCTAAAGACAGTAACACCTACATCTGTGAAAAAGACAGTTGTAGCCCATTTTGCATAATTGAGAAACAGAAAGCAAATTGTAGTCTAAAGAATCTACAAGAAAAACATTGGAAATGGAATGGTCAGGGGATATAGCAATTTTACCCAATCCTTTGACCAAACCTTGATTTCCATCCCCGAATGTGATAGCTCGTTGGGGATCTTGGTTTTTCTCGTAGGAGGAGAACATCTTCTTCTCCCCTGTCATGTGGTTTGTGCACCCGCTATCGATGATCCAACTTGAGCCTCCGGATGCATAAACCTATAAAACAAGTTTAGTTCTTGATTTTAGGTACCCAAACTGTTTTGGGTCCTTTGGCATTAGATACAAGAACTTTGGGTACCCAAACACAAGTCTTTGATCCCTTGTGTTTGCCCCCAACAAACTTGGCAACTACCTTGCCGGATTTGTTAGTCAAAACATAAGATGCATCAAAAGTTTTAAATGAAAAGTTGGAATCATTTGATGCACTAGGAGTTTTCTTCTTAGGCAATTTAGCACGGGTTGATTGCCTAGAGCTAGATGTCTCACCCTTATATATAAAAGCATGATTAGGGCTAGAGTGAGACTTCCTAGAATGAATTCTCCTAATTTTGCTCTCGGGATAACCGGCAGGGTACAAAATGTAACCCTCGTTATCCTGAGGCATGGGAGCCTTACTGTTGGGCCTATGCTTCGTCGCCGAAGGTCTTACAGGAAGAAGCGGTCTTCGGCGGAAGCTGTTTGTATAAAATGGCCGAAGGTTCCTCTTCGTGAAGCTTCGGTATTGCAAACCGACTTAAAGATAGAATGACCTTTTAGTCCATAAAGGTCTGAGTCAATGTTGTAAGCTTTTATAAGGGGCATACTTGTAATTCTTCACGGGCTGCGTCCTGTGCCTATAAATAGTGAACAGTATTCCATTACTGCGGACGCATTCGAGTAATTGCAATCGCATCTTCCGGAATTCAACCTTTTGCCAAGGCAAAGGTATTATTGTATTTAATAACTCAATATATTAAGTAGATACAATGTAATTCGTCTATGGTGTATTTATCCCTTTTATACCTTTTGTTTTATATTATCTTATAATTTTTACTGAAATTTTATTACGAAGATTTAAGCTTCGTAATTATGCTCTTATCAGCCTTCGTCCAAGGCCCATTATCCTCAAGGGAATAATGTTTCATGGACGAAGGACATTGACACTTAACACTTTATGTTGCCTTGTTCTTAATTCATAGCATTTGAGAACAAGTCCCCAACATTGGCGCCCACCTCCGGTGAACTCACTTCCACTTTTTGAGCTAATGACTTCGTTCAACGACCAAGCTGGAGCTACTTCGGACCCGAAGCTGGTGCTCCCGATCACAGGTGGTTCGTCCTCAGAGCCAGCTAACAAGAAACAAAAGAAGGAAGCACAGAGAAGGGTACAGCATGTTGGGGTGCAAGGACCCTTCATCAAGTCAAGATGGTCTCACATTCCTATTACCTTCTCCCAAGAGGACCTTCAGCTCAAAGATTACCCACACAACGATGCCATGGTTATCTCTTGTGTTATCAAAGGATTTCTGGTCCACAATGTTTTGGTTGACACAGGCAGTGCAGCTGACATCATATTTGCTAAGGCCTTCAGACAAATGCAAGAGCCAGAAGATAAGATTCATGATGCTACACATCCTCTCTGTGGCTTCGGAGGAAGACAGATTGTAGCACTGGGCAAGATCACCATGTCAGTGGCCTTCGGGTTCATCAACAACACTAGAACTGAGCAAGTTGTGTTTGACATTGTTGACATGGAATACCCTTACAATGCAATTATTGGTCGTGGTACCCTCAATGCCTTCGAAGCAATACTTCATCCTGCCTATCTTTGCATGAAGATACCTTCGGATCAAGGACCCATTGCTATCCATGGAAGTCAGGAAGCTGCAAGAAGGGCCGAAGGCAATTGGACTGACTCAAAAGCAATCCATAACATAGATGGAGCTGAAGCTTGTGAACAGTACAAATTCAGAAGGGAGAAAGCAGCTTCAGCAGATCAGCCGAAGCCTATGCTCTTATGTGAGGACATAGCAGAGCAGAAGGTGCTGTTAGGCTCTCAATTATCCGAAGAGCAGGAGAAAACCTTGATAAGGTTTTTGTTCAACAACAAAGATGTTTTTGCATGGTCAGCTAATGATCTTTGCGGAGTAAATAGGGATGTTATTGAACACTCGCTCAATGTTGATCCATCCTTCAGAGCCAGAAAGCAGAGGCTTCGGAAAATGTCAGATGATAAGGCCGAAGGTGCTCGTAACGAAGTTAAAAGACTCCTCAGTGCAGGAGTCATCAGAGAAGTAAAGTACCCAGAATGGCTGGCTAACACTGTTATGGTAAAAAAGGCCAATGGCAAATGGCGAATGTGTATCGATTTTACAGATCTCAACAAGGCGTGTCCGAAGGACGAGTTTCCATTGCCAAGGATAGACTCTTTAGTAGATGCAGCAGCTTCTTCCGAGCTCATAAGTCTGCTAGATTGTTACTCAGGCTATCACCAAATTTGGATGAAGAAGGAAGATGAGCCGAAGACTAGCTTCATAACTCCAAGCGGCACATATTGCTATCTTCGGATGCCTGAGGGGCTCAAAAACGCTGGAGGAAGTTTCAGCCGAATGACTGCGAAGGTTCTCCAATCTCAAATAGGCAGAAATGTGCTAACTTATGTTGATGACATCATTGTAAAAAGCACGAAACAGGAGAATCATATTGCTGATCTGCAGGAGACCTTCGCCAGTTTCAGGCAAGCTGGCTTAAAGTTAAATCCAGAAAAATGCGTCTTCGGAGTAAAGAAGGGGAAATTTCTTGGATGCTTGGTTTCAACAAAGGGAATTGAAGCTAATCCAAGTAAAATTGAAGCTATACTTCGGATGGAGCCACCAACTACAAAGAAGGGGGCTCAAAGATTGACAGGAAGATTGGCATCTCTCAATAGATTCATATCCAGATCAGCAGAGAGAAACTTACCATTCTTCGAAGTGCTGAAGTCAGCCGAAGTCTTTCAATGGGGACCAATCCAGCAGAAGGCTTTTGAAGAGCTGAAACAGTATTTGATAGATCTAACAACATTGACTCCACCAATGCCAGGGGCTCCTTTGTTATTATATGTGGCAGCTTCGCACTCAGCGGTAAGTGCAGCGCTTGTCCAGGAGAAGCTTGATGGTCAAGTCAAGAGGCAGGCCCCAATATATTTTGTATCCGAGGTTCTTAGTTTATCAAAAAAAAATTATACAGAGTTGGAGAAGGTACTGTATGCTGTCTTGATGGCCTCCAGGAAGCTTCGGCACTATTTCCAAGCTTACAACATAATTGTTCCTTCTTCACAACCTCTGAAGGATATTATGAGAAACCGAGAAGCTACTGGAAGGATTGGAAAATGGGCTGCAGAGCTCAATGAATTTTGTATTGAATATGTTCATAGATCTTCGATTCAGTCCCAGGCATTAGCAGACTTCATTGCTGACTGGACGCCAGGGGCTCAGGAGGAAGAAGTAAATAAAGACACCGAAGCATGGACAGTGTTCTGCGATGGGTCCTGGGGAACCTTCGGAGCGGGAGCGGCTGCTGTGTTGGTTTCACCTTCCAAAGTTAAAACTTGTTATGCGGCAAAGCTTGATTTTAGTTGCACAAACAACATTGCCGAGTACGAAGCCCTGCTTCTGGGTCTTCGGAAGCTAAAAGCAATGGGAATCAGAAGGGATGTTCTTAAAACTGATTCCCAAGTTGTTTCGGGTCATATCGACAAGAGTTGCAAGGCTAAAGATCCGAAGCTTGAAAAGTATCTGGATATGGTTCGAAGAGTTGAAGCTTCCTTCGAGGGATTTTCTGTCAAAAATATCCCTCGAGGACAAAATGAGCATGCTGATTTGCTAGCTAAGTCAGCAGCTCAGGGGCTGCCCTTACCTTCGAATGTCTTCTTCGAAACAATAAAAGCACCTTCGGTGGAACTTCTTGAAAGAGCAGTCCTCAATATATCTCCTGTTTATAGCGAAGATTGGAGGACTGAGATCATCTCTTATCTTCAGGGTAAATTCCTTTCAGATGACGAAGCTTATAACAGGAGGATAGAGGCAAGAGCTCGTCCATATGTCATGATAGAAGGAGAGTTGTATAAGCATGGAGTTTGTGCTCCGCTACTCAAGTGTTTATCCAGAACCGAAGGTATAGAGTTGATGAAAGAAATACATGCAGGCCTGTGTGGATCTCACATTGGATCTAGGCCGTTACATGGAAAAATTTTCCGCCAAGGATTTTATTGGCCGAAGGCAGCTTCGGATGCAGCGGAATTAGTCCAAAAGTGCGAAGGTTGTCAGAAATGTGCACGAGATCAAAAACAACCTTCGTCCTTAACACAGCTCATACAACCCATTTGGCCATTGCAAAGGTGGGGCCTTGACTTGTTAGGTCCGTTACCACCGGCCCAAGGGAACCTAAGATATGTTGTAGTGGCGGTGGAATATTTTTCTAAATGGATTGAGGCAAAGCCTTTAGCTACAATAACTTCGGCCACCGTCCAAAAGTTTTTCTGGCAGAATATTGTTTGTCGTTTCGGGGTACCAAAGGCTATCACTGTGGATAATGGAACACAGTTTGACTCCGAAGCTTTTAGGGATTTCTGTGATCAAATTGGTACGAAGATCCATTTTGCATCAGTCAGACATCCGGAGTCAAATGGACTCGTTGAAAGAGCCAATGGCATTATAATGACAGGAATAATGAAGTCAATCTTCAATCAACCAAGGGGAAAGTGGCCAGATCAGTTAACCAAAGTGGTGTGGAGCCATAATACAACAACATCAAGGTCTACAGGCTTTACCCCATTCAAGTTATTATTCGGTGACGAAGCAATAACTCCAGAAGAAGCTAAAACCGGATCAATAAGGGTAGTAGCTTCGGCAGCATCAGGATCCGAAGCTGATTATTCTGTGGAAAAAGACGCTTTAGAAGGGATCAGGTTGCAAGCCGTGGAAAACATCAACAAATATCAAGCCGAAACAATTAAATGGCGAGATAGAAAAGTTCGGCTAAAGAATATTGAGCCAGGACACTTGGTGCTTCGGAGAGTGGCCAACCCAGAAACAGTGGGCAAGTTACAGTTGAAATGGGATGGACCTTTCTTAGTAGCATCTTCGTCAAGACCCGGTTCATACAGATTGAAGGATATGGACGGCAACGACATTCCTAGATCTTGGAATGCGGATGAGCTTCGGCGATATTATATATAATTCGATGTATTTTTTCATATTTTTTATCTTTCTTTCGTGGCACCCTTTTCCTTTCCAAAGGGGGAGAAAGGTTTTTAATGGGGCCATCACATGTAATTTCCTTTTTTAGTTCTATAAGAGCAAAAACCCCAAGGAATGTAAATGTAAAAACTGAGAACGCACCATCGAGTGCCGAAGAGTAAAAACGAAGAAGCTCCAAAGTCGTTCCTAAGGGAATGCAGAGCTTACAGCGAAAAGTCAACGCTGATTCCGCCAAAAGTAAACGCGAAGAAGCTCCAAAGTCGTTCCTAAGGGAATGCAGAGCTTACAGCGAAAAGTCAACGCTGATTCCGCCAAAAGTAAAGGCGAAGAAGCTCCAAAGCCGTTCCTAAGGGAATGCAGAGCTTACAGCGAAAAGTCAACGCTGATTCCGCCGAAAGTAAAGGCGAAGAAGCTCCAAAGTCGTTCCTAAGGGGATGCAGAGCTGAGGTGTGATTGTTTTTAAGGAAATAATGGCTATGAGTATGGCTTGAGGTGTGATTGTTTGGCCATTCATTTGCACATCGCATTACATCATAACATTTGCATTCATAAACATTCATCCAGGCATATGTAGGATAATCATCTTCATAGCATAAGCAGTTGCTTCGGCAAATAAAAAAAGAGCTTCGGAAAGAAAGAGCTTCGTGTATAAAAAGGAGAGCTTCGGAAAGAAGGAAAATGTTGTTTTCTATGCTTCGTTGTGTACGAAAAGAAGGGAAGGTGTTTTTTCGCCTTCGGCTCAAAAAAGAAAATTTTGTCCACATCAAAGCATTTCTCATACATCAATGGAAGGATAAGGATATATTACAAGGTATGAACAGAATTCATTAAAGACAAGTTTTGGTTACTTTTACAAAAGTTATCTCAAAAGTTTCTCAAGTACTGTCTACAGTCTACTGTTTAATCTCTAAGGAGCTTCAGCTTCGGCGTCATTTTTTAATCATCGGCTTCGGCTTCGTCATCCTACATGAATAAGGTCATTGTAAGTCAAAATCGAGCTTGCAAGAAAAGGTAAGCACAAGGTATGGTTTCTTACTGCTTCAAGGTGGCTACGAGCTTCGTTTCCAGCCTTTTCTCGCCCACCTTTTGTCCATATCATTTTTACAAATCTATTCGAGATACTTCGGGCGAGATCAGGAATGTCATCCAGGATTGATGGTGATAAAGTGAAATTTGGCCTATTGACAATCTTTCCATGATCGCAGCCAGCCTTCAGGAAAGCTGCAGCAGTGCCTCGGGAAGCCACCCAGGCACAGAAGTCACCATGCCCAGCTATGACTTCGTCGAGCTCGTCAATCTCCCCCTCAATATGTTCGAAGGTTTTCGGTAGATCTTCAGCTGAGGGGGTGAATTTTTCACTGCTGGCTCCAACTGAGTAAAAAATCTTTTTTAATCGTTGAATGCATTTGTTGCTAAATTCCAAGCATTTTTCTTGAAGACTTGTCAGTAGTTTTCTCAAATCTGAATTTTGTTGAGCTTCGGCTTCAAGTTTTGCATTAAGATCTTGTTTTTCTCGTTCGAACTGCTCAGACTGGCGGAGAAGCTTCGTGTTCAGTTCTGTTATTTTTGCTTCAGCTTCCGCCAATAAACCTTCGGTTGCCTGGAGCTCAAAGTTCTTTTTCTCGAAAGCATCTGATTGCTCTTTTATTCTGCTTTCCAAATTTTCAATTATAACTTCGTGCTTCTTATCTTCAAAATCTTGCTGCATTTGCAAGGCTTTGCTCAACAGCATACTCTGCACGCAAACAACCTTCGTCAGACATGTTTTTATTAGAAACAATAAAAGTTAAGGGACAAGTAGTTCACCTTGAAGTTGGAATAAAATAAACTACCAACGACATGTTGTCGTCGGTAGCGGCTGATGTCTGTTTCTAGCTTCGGAAAGCCGATACTCTTGGACAGAGTACCGATAACCTTAGCTCCGGTTTGATCTCGAATACAATCTAATTTTTCATCATCAACGCCTCCGAAGAGGAGCGCCCCGGGTTTGTATCCGCAGGATTTAGCGTACTCTCTAAGTTCTTCTATTTCAGCTTTTGATAGTTGTTCTCCAACCAAATTCTGGAACATGAAGGTTTCGTTCTCCGAAGCTTCATCAGCAATTTCTTTCCCTTTCTCCGACGCTACGGTCGCGGCCTCTTCGGTGGCGGTGGTAGCTTCTTCTGCAGCCATGTTTAGCAGTATTTTATCAATATGTTCGATTGTGCTCTCCAGGTTCAAATCTTCAGCCGAGGCAGCTTCGGCAGCTGCGACCTCCGAAGGTGTAATTTCAACATCTGTCCCTTCCGCAGCCGCTGGTGTTTTCTGAGCTGAAGCCCTTGGCGGTGTTTTGTCAATTACTTCTGTCACAGTGATAATTCTTTGTCTCTTTGCTTTGATTATTTTCTTCGATTTTTCGGGCTCCTCGTCCTTCTGAAAAAAACTTTATCAGTTGGGGCCCCAGTGGACTTAGCTTCGCAGGTAAGGATTCAGTCATTACCTTCAGAATTTCCTCAACGTCAGCGGCAGAGGGAGATGCGGGGGTTTCTTCTTCGTCGGATATTTTACGCTTCGGAGAAGACGCTTTCTTCCTCTTTGGAATTTTCTTCTTTGGTAGTTCTTTTTCACCTTCATTTAAGGCTTCAGTTATCCTTTTCCTTTTTTGGCCTCCGGCACCTTTGTTCAGATTTTCGTAATCAGGGTATTCGAAACCCAGGGCGTTCAGCACTCGGTTTAGTCTTCGCTTCGGACGGGTGCCGAAGGCCGCGGTCATCAATTGATCTTCTTTTTTGGAATAGTTCCCAAGTATTTCGTTGCACATTACTTCAATTGTTTCCAGTCACTCTTGGCAAGGTGTTTTAAAGTATTTCTTAAATTTGTAATAGTAAGGCAAACGCACAAGTTCACCTTCTTTCTTTTTCCCCTTCAGCTTCGGCATTTCCCATTCTTTTAAACTAGGAAAAACTTGGAAAGCCAAGAACTCCTGAACCAGGTCTCTTGTACTAATATGATCTGCAACAATTCTGAATTCATTCATTGCTTGTTGTGTGGGACCGTCTACTGACATGTTGCAGAGAGGTCGGGTTTCTCCGAAGATTAGTTCGAGTGGACTTTGCACGAGCTTCTCCTTGTCATCATTAACCTTGACATAGAACCACTCAGACTTCCACCCTGCTGCCCATTTACTCCGATAGCTGATTACAGGAAACTTCGTAGTTTTCCGATAAGCAAAATTGTAGCAACCAAAATTGTCATGCAATCCATCCTTTCTAGCCTTCGTCTGATAATGCAGCTCGTGAACCCGGCAAAAGCTGTCCGCAAATGGCTCCACTGCTTGGCTTCGGAGTGCCCAGATATAAACACTGAGCCTAACGATAGCGTTAGGGGTCAGCTGGTGAAAATAGATACCAAACCTCTTCAGTACCTCTGCAATAATCCCATGTAGGGGGAATCTTAATCCAGCCTTTAAAAAGCTCTTAAAAATGACAATTTCATCCTTTTCCGGCTTCGGGGTAGTCTCTTCTCCCCCGAAGCGTAATAGCTTCTTCTGATCCTCATTGAAAAAGCCTGACTTTACCATCTTGGAGAGATCAGCCTTCGAAACGGTAGACTTTCCAAAGTCCAAGTGGCTAGGCTTGCTTGGCATGGCAATACGATAATCGTCTTCAGGATCAGTTTCCTCAATAACTTCTTCTTCTACTCTGGCAATTGCTTGTTTTGCTTGTTCTGCATCTTCACTAGGGATCTCTTCAGAAATCACCAGCCCGGATCGTTGCATGGCTTCGGAGATGGGAACAGTCTCCGAAGCTTCAGTTTCGCCTCCCTCACGCTCAACCCTGGCGGTAGAACGCACTCTAGCCATTTAATTATGAATATGTGGAAATTTAACACTTTCTTCTTCCGAAGTTTTTTTCTGACGAAGCAGGCTTCAAACTGGAGCTTCGTTTGATTCCGACAGACAAGCTTCGGCGGTGGTTAAAAATTTTGGCAGCAAAACAGTGCAAATAGCAATGAATGCTGTGGTAACTTCACACCTACTCGTCTGTTTATATAGTGTTGCAGGTAAGAAGGCGAAGCGCCAGGATTTTTACACCAGGCGGTCACCCGCTTGTACTCGCTGTGCGGTGGGCCGCAGAGACCAAATAGTAACTCTGCAAGGTGGGACCGCTACGCGCTGGGAAATTGAATCGTTTCTCGGCAACGAGCTCAGGGAAGGTGTTTTTTGGACCTTCGGCTCCCCGAAGCCTAAGAGACTTTTTTCACGGACCAAGCTCGTTACGAAAAACGATCTAGCACCGCGAAAGGGGCTACTGTTGGGCCTATGCTTCGTCGCCGAAGGTCTTACAGGAAGAAGCGGTCTTCGGCGGAAGCTGTTTGTATAAAATGGCCGAAGGTTCCTCTTCGTGAAGCTTCGGTATTGCAAACCGACTTAAAGATAGAATGACCTTTTAGTCCATAAAGGTCTGAGTCAATGTTGTAAGCTTTTATAAGGGGCATACTTGTAATTCTTCACGGGCTGCGTCCTGTGCCTATAAATAGTGAACAGTATTCCATTACTGCGGACGCATTCGAGTAATTGCAATCGCATCTTCCGGAATTCAACCTTTTGCCAAGGCAAAGGTATTATTGTATTTAATAACTCAATATATTAAGTAGATACAATGTAATTCGTCTATGGTGTATTTATCCCTTTTATACCTTTTGTTTTATATTATCTTATAATTTTTACTGAAATTTTATTACGAAGATTTAAGCTTCGTAATTATGCTCTTATCAGCCTTCGTCCAAGGCCCATTATCCTCAAGGGAATAATGTTTCATGGACGAAGGACATTGACACTTAACACTTTATGTTGCCTTGTTCTTAATTCATAGCATTTGAGAACAAGTCCCCAACACTTACCCTTTACAAAGTTGGACAATCTCTTAGGAGGGGCATTAAGTTTGACATTGTCTCCCTTTTGGAAGCCAATGCCATCCTTGATGCCAGGGCGTCTCCCACTATAAAGCATGCTTCTAGCAAATTTAAATTTTTCATTTTCTAAGTCATGCTCGGCAATTTTTGCATCTAATTTTGCTATATGATCATTTTGTTGTTTTATTAAAGCCATATGATCATGAATAGCATCAATGTTAACATCTCTACATCTAGTGCAATGTAACACCCGGGTTTTAGGGGTCCAAAGCCCGGGCGTAAACATAATCACCAGGTGTGCTGGGACCAAGTCTCACACATATGATGAATCATGGCACAGGATCGAATGTCACATCTTTACTACATAACAGGAGTTCTATACAAAATAAGTAAATAATTACATTATAAGGAGACAACGGTCCAGCAACCCAAAGTTGACTGGGAGACGACGGCCTAGACCACTCACGAACTCATCACAGCATCCTCCACGCGCCTCATCCTGTGGTACCTGCTCTTGACCTGTGGGGGGGTGTGAGACAGCAAGAGTGAGCTCACATACGTTCATCACTCAACAAGTTGTGGGGAATAATGTGAATGAACTCGCCAAAGATGGGAGCTCATGTGAAGTGTAAGGCTTACCAACGGAGATGGTTGAAGCTGAGCATTGCTTTTAAAGTTGGTCAAAATTTTATTAGCAATTACTAAGTATAAGTAAATACCAACCCAATTAAGTAGTAGAACAAAAGTAACAACATCACCTGCGATGCAATACATATGACAAATTGAATTTAGTTCCATAAGTTAATCATGTGAGGGTCCGAGCTGCTCATGACCGTGAGCACGGCTAGTATACCAGTTTTACACTCTGCAGAGGTGGCGCATCTTTACCCACAAGTCATGTTACCCATCTGCCAAGGGATCGCGACTTCCCATACACCTCTACCGAGGAGGCGAGGCAGGGTAACACTACGAGGCCTTTACAAAGTTCCACTAGCTTCAGAAAACCCGCTACAGTTTATAGGAAGCTCCAATGCAGGAATTCCCTTGCAGGACCGCCATCACAGCAAAATCCTCCCGAGGGCCTCCCTACACTGACCACTCCCCTACTGCCCTTGCCCCTTTCGGGTAAGGTAGTCCTACACTAGCTTTCCTAATTAATCAGCCAAGGGCGTCCCATTATACCCTTGTGGTAGCACTGTTTTCCCGGGTGGTCGCTCCATGTTCCAATTAACATAATGATCTTATCATGAACGATAAATAACAACGGATAACAAAAGTATAATCATGTGTAATGTATCTTCATACCCAAAACCACATAAAGCACTAGCAAGTACTACCCAAAAAGTTCAGTGGTAACAAGGTATAAAGATAATCAAACTAGGGTAACCTATTGGGTCCCATCAAAATTAACCTATGCAGATCATTATGATTAATCAGAACATGGCTGGGTAAAAAGAAGTGATCAAGGGCACAACTTGCCTGGGACTTGAGATTCCAGGTACCAGGATGATCTTCAGGTGACTCGTGACCTCACGCTAGTCGTAGCAATACAAACAAGCAGTGTATAGGCAAAATTAACATCACACCAAACATGTAAACAAAATACATAATAATAATCTACATATTAGAATAAGATCCTAGGAACAGGAATCATTAATTTTGGAGTTATAAGTTTCAAGTTATGAATTTCCTAAGGTTTAATGTGATTAAAATAGGATTAAATGATAAATAATTTTTCTTACTGTTTTCATGTTAAAACAGAGCCACTAATGGTTAGACAATAATATTATGAAAATTTAGAAACTGGAATGAACTAATTTGGAGTTCATATGCATTTTCTACAAATTAAACAAGTTCTACACATTAAAAATCTATTTCTATTTTATTTTAATCTGAATTTCGACTTGACTGGACTGGGCCACTATTTCAGAAGAGTCCAGGGTCTAATTCATAAATTTCAGGACCCTGCTGCAATTATTTTCTAACACCAGAGGATGGCGGGTTCATTTGTGAAAAGGGCAGGGGCTCATGTGCAAATCATAACAACCGAAGGGGTATCGGCTATTCTGGGACGTAAGATCTAAAACGGACGGCCATGATTAAATCTGTCACTCTATGAACCGTTACGCCACTGAGACCGCAGGATCTGAATCCAAGGGTCGGAACTCGGATCTAATCCCACCCCTCCATAGCTAATCCAACGGTTTGGAGTGCTCCAACCGAAGCGGTACAATTCAACTAATCTGGGCCGCCCATTACGTAATCAACGGCCAACACCGAGTCTTCTTCTCTGGTTCACGTAGAACACGGCGGCGCTCGCCCCCCTTGCGGCAGAGCTCGCCGGAGCGCAGGCGACACGAGGCCCAGGCGCATTGAATCAAGTCTGGCTAGGTGCTACGCGTAGAGGGTTTGAGGGCGAGCTCGCTGGTGCCACAAATCCCACGAATCCGCCATGGCCAGAGCTTGCCCACGACAGCGCACCATCCGCGGCAAGCGCCATGACCGGAGTAGCCCAATCCGCCCCCACGATGCGCCGATTGCTAAATTAGTTGGCTCAAAATGAAATTGGAATGGTGGCGGGCCCAGGAAGGAGGAATCTTACCAGGGTGATGCCACGCCAGACCCTGTCCACGGCGCGGCGGAGATCTTCCGCCGGCGAAGAACTCCCGGGCCCAAGGTCGCTTGTTCTGCCCGGCGAGGTCGCCGAAATCTTCCTTGCGCCCAGTGGAGCTCCCCAGCACTACACCTAGGGCACGGTGGACGGCGGTGATTTCTTCTCCCTCGGCTCCACGCGACGGCACCCGCTCTCCTTCCTTTCTCTAACCCTCTGTTCGGTGATGCAGCTCGCCAATGGTCCAGGGGATGCCGCGGCCACGGATTTATACCCAGGGGCGAGCGAAGTCCGCGCAGGCGAGGATCACGCAGCCGAGGAACCAGGGCACGGCCTGCAAGCTCGCCGCGGATCTCGCTGCAGTCCGATGCGGCAGGGAAGGTTCTGAGCCACAGGTCCCACACGCCAGTGACGACCCACACGCACAAGATACTGACGATCGGGCCCATGGTGTCGGCGCCAACTCCAGAAGCTGGGCTTGCGCTGGGTTAATGAGTTAGTGGGCCAAATTCCGTTTCCTAGGCCCAACCGAGTTAAAACTCTATTCCTTTTATATCTCTTCTTCCCTTTTGAATTTCAAATTCAACTTTGAATTTCAGTTATAGGTTTGCACATGTATAAAATGTGTCCAATTAAATTTTGGGGATGAAGGAAATATTTTTATGTATATATTTATTTCCTATGTTTTATGTGGTATTTCTTTTCTTCCTCCACTTCTAAATCCTAGATTTTATTTTATATTCTAAATTCCACTTTGGGACTTTAATGCATTTCTTGTCTCATTGTTTCCATGAGTGAATGCACAATCATATAAACACCAGCATGATGCATGATTCTAGTGGCTTTAATGTTATTAATTATTTGTTTTTACCTAGGGTGTACACATGTGATGATGCACAAAGGTTAAACTGACATAAGGAGAAATTGTTTCTCTATTGGTATTATTTCTAGCAAATTACAAAGTGGGTGTTACAAATCCTACCCCCCTTAACAGAAATCTCGTCCTCGAGATTTGTAAGAAAAGTGATACAGAAGGATGGGTTTGGAATCTATGTTTTTAGTTTCTAAGTGGTTTTAGTATCAAAAGATTTTTTTGTTCTAGTCTATATCTCAAATTATCAGGTGATTAGGAAAGCATGGGTATGTATATGTATAGCCACTTTATTATGTAGGACAAAAGATGGGTGGGTTAGGTTAGGACAAGAATAGCTTGGGGTAAGACAGATTATGGTGAGAAGAACTCCGTGTTGGATGGTAATGCATCTGATGATCGAGTTTGACTTCTCTATCCTTCCTTGATTTGATGAGGTCGATCATCTTCGATCTTCGTTCTTGAAGTTGTTATCCAAATTAGGGACATGTAGTTAAGTAGTAGGTGGAGCAGTTAGGCTATGGTTAAATGAGATTTGTCTGAATCTGGTTTGGTTGTTTGATTCCAGATGGGTGGGATAGGTTATGTAACCTATTATGTAGGTCAAGTGGTTCATGTATGGCTGAGTTGATCTAAGTCACCAATTTAGGCATAAGTGGATTAGTAGCATGGCCTTATCCTTGTACCGGCATTAAGTAACTTACACTAGATTAGAACATATTAGATTAGATATGATCTAGTTTAGACTAGTTTAGGTTAGATTACTCCATCACATTAGATCAGATCTAGGTTAGATTGTTATGACTAGATAAGATCTAATTAATTTGCATTAGATCATGGTTGTTAAACTAGGGTGGATAAGTATGCTTATTAGGATAAGATGGATCCATAAAGATAAGATGGAATCTTTTGAGGTTAGTAAGATCTATTAGGATATGATAGAATCTTTTCGGGATAAGATGGATCTATTAAGATGAGATAGATCTTTAATGAAGGATAATCTAGATTTATTAGTTATCTTATGAATTATATTTATGCCTATATGTATATGCAGATGTAATCGTGGACATTACTCCACAACTCATCACACTCAATCAAAGATCCAAATCAGACTAGTATCATAAGAACAAACACTCAAGTATACAAATATTTACAAAAATAGTTTTGATTTTTTTCCCTAAGAGTAGGTCTCCTATTTCTAAAGGTCACTTTAGATATGGGATTTCAAAGTGTGAAATCCACATTTTTCTTTAGAAGGAAAAGGTAAGGATAATCAGAGTAAAGCGGAAATAGTTGAGAATTGATTAAGAAAAGTTTAGAAAGGATCAGAGTAGCAAAGGTAAGTAGATAATGGTTGTCCAGTTCTATCTAGGTTTCGTCCTACAGTCAACATTCCTCTGATACCACTTCTGTAACACCCGGGTTTTAGGGGTCCAAAGCCCGGGCGTAAACATAATCACCAGGTGTGCTGGGACCAAGTCTCACACATATGATGAATCATGGCACAGGATCGAATGTCACATCTTTACTACATAACAGGAGTTCTATACAAAATAAGTAAATAATTACATTATAAGGAGACAACGGTCCAGCAACCCAAAGTTGACTGGGAGACGACGGCCTAGACCACTCACGAACTCATCACAGCATCCTCCACGCGCCTCATCCTGTGGTACCTGCTCTTGACCTGTGGGGGGGGTGTGAGACATCAAGAGTGAGCTCACATACGTTCATCGCTCAACAAGTTGTGGGGAATAATGTGAATGAACTCGCCAAAGATGGGAGCTCATGTGAAGTGTAAGGCTTACCAACGGAGATGGTTGAAGCTGAGCATTGCTTTTAAAGTTGGTCAAAATTTTATTAGCAATTACTAAGTATAAGTAAATACCAACCCAATTAAGTAGTAGAACAAAAGTAACAACATCACCTGCGATGCAATGCATATGACAAATTGAATTTAGTTCCATAAGTTAATCATGTGAGGGTCCGAGCTGCTCATGACCGTGAGCACGGCTAGTATACCAGTTTTACACTCTGCAGAGGTGGCGCATCTTTACCCACAAGTCATGTTACCCATCTGCCAAGGGATCGCGACTTCCCATACACCTCTACCGAGGAGGCGAGGCAGGGTAACACTACGAGGCCTTTACAAAGTTCCACTAGCTTCAGAAAACCCGCTACAGTTTATAGGAAGCTCCAATGCAGGAATTCCCTTGCAGGACCGCCATCACAGCAAAATCCTCCCGAGGGCCTCCCTACACTGACCACTCCCCTACTGCCCTTGCCCCTTTCGGGTAAGGTAGTCCTACACTAGCTTTCCTAATTAATCAGCCAAGGGCGTCCCATTATACCCTTGTGGTAGCACTGTTTTCCCGGGTGGTCGCTCCATGTTCCAATTAACATAATGATCTTATCATGAACGATAAATAACAACGGATAACAAAAGTATAATCATGTGTAATGTATCTTCATACCCAAAACCACATAAAGCACTAGCAAGTACTACCCAAAAAGTTCAGTGGTAACAAGGTATAAAGATAATCAAACTAGGGTAACCTATTGGGTCCCATCAAAATTAACCTATGCAGATCATTATGATTAATCAGAACATGGCTGGGTAAAAAGAAGTGATCAAGGGCACAACTTGCCTGGGACTTGAGATTCCAGGTACCAGGATGATCTTCAGGTGACTCGTGACCTCACGCTAGTCGTAGCAATACAAACAAGCAGTGTATAGGCAAAATTAACATCACACCAAACATGTAAACAAAATACATAATAATAATCTACATATTAGAATAAGATCCTAGGAACAGGAATCATTAATTTTGGAGTTATAAGTTTCAAGTTATGAATTTCCTAAGGTTTAATGTGATTAAAATAGGATTAAATGATAAATAATTTTTCTTACTGTTTTCATGTTAAAACAGAGCCACTAATGGTTAGACAATAATATTATGAAAATTTAGAAACTGGAATGAACTAATTTGGAGTTCATATGCATTTTCTACAAATTAAACAAGTTCTACACATTAAAAATCTATTTCTATTTTATTTTAATCTGAATTTCGACTTGACTGGACTGGGCCACTATTTCAGAAGAGTCCAGGGTCTAATTCATAAATTTCAGGACCCTGCTGCAATTATTTTCTAACACCAGAGGATGGCGTGTTCATTTGTGAAAAGGGCAGGGGCTCATGTGCAAATCATAACAACCGAAGGGGTATCGGCTATTCTGGGACGTAAGATCTAAAATGGACGGCCATGATTAAATCTGTCACTCTATGAACCGTTACGCCACTGAGACCGCAGGATCTGAATCCAAGGGTCGGAACTCGGATCTAATCCCACCCCTCCATAGCTAATCCAACGGTTTGGAGTGCTCCAACCGAAGCGGTACAATTCAACTAATCTGGGCCGCCCATTACGTAATCAACGGCCAACACCGAGTCTTCTTCTCTGGTTCACGTAGAACACGGCGGCGCTCGCCCCCCTTGCGGCAGAGCTCGCCGAAGCGCAGGCGACACGAGGCCCAGGCGCATTGAATCAAGTCTGGCTAGGTGCTACGCGTAGAGGGTTTGAGGGCGAGCTCGCTGGTGCCACAAATCCCACGAATCCGCCATGGCCAGAGCTTGCCCACGACAGCGCACCATCCGCGGCAAGCGCCATGACCGGAGTAGCCCAATCCGCCCCCACGATGCGCCGATTGCTAAATTAGTTGGCTCAAAATGAAATTGGAATGGTGGCGGGCCCAGGAAGGAGGAATCTTACCAGGGTGATGCCACGCCAGACCCTGTCCACGGCGCGGCGGAGATCTTCCACCGGCGAAGAACTCCTAGGCCCAAGGTCGCTTGTTCTGCCCGGCGAGGTCGCCGAAATCTTCCTTGCGCCCAGTGGAGCTCCCCAGCACTACACCTAGGGCACGGTGGACGGCGGTGATTTCTTCTCCCTCGGCTCCACGCGACGGCACCCGCTCTCCTTCCTTTCTCTAACCCTCTGTTCGGTGATGCAGCTCGCCAATGGTCCAGGGGATGCCACGGCCACGGATTTATACCCAGGGGCGAGCGAAGTCCGCGCAGGCGAGGATCACGCAGCCGAGGAACCAGGGCACGGCCTGCAAGCTCGCCGCGGATCTCGCTGCAGTCCGATGCGACAGGGAAGGTTCTGAGCCACAGGTCCCACACGCCAGTGACGACCCACACGCACAAGATACTGACGATCGGGCCCATGGTGTCGGCGCCAACTCCAGAAGCTGGGCTTGCGCTGGGTTAATGAGTTAGTGGGCCAAATTCCGTTTCCTAGGCCCAACCGAGTTAAAACTCTATTCCTTTTATATCTCTTCTTCCCTTTTGAATTTCAAATTCAACTTTGAATTTCAGTTATAGGTTTGCACATGTATAAAATGTGTCCAATTAAATTTTGGGGATGAAGGAAATATTTTTATGTATATATTTATTTCCTATGTTTTATGTGGTATTTCTTTTCTTCCTCCACTTCTAAATCCTAGATTTTATTTTATATTCTAAATTCCACTTTGGGACTTTAATGCATTTCTTGTCTCATTGTTTCCATGAGTGAATGCACAATCATATAAACACCAGCATGATGCATGATTCTAGTGGCTTTAATGTTATTAATTATTTGTTTTTACCTAGGGTGTACACATGTGATGATGCACAAAGGTTAAACTGACATAAGGAGAAATTGTTTCTCTATTGGTATTATTTCTAGCAAATTACAAAGTGGGTGTTACATGCAAATAGTAACATGCTCAGTGGTAGATGTAGAGGGTTTGCATGAATTAAGTTCAACAATCTTAGCATGTAAAATATCATTGTTGTCTCTAAGATCGGAAATTGTAACATTGCAAACATCTAATTCTTTAGCCTTAGCAATCAATTTTTCATTTTCATCTCTAAGGCTAGCAAGAGAATCATTCAACTTTTCAATCTTAGCAAGCAAATTAGCATTATCATCTTTAAGATTGGAAATTGAAGCATCACAGACATTTGAATCAACCTTAGCAATTAAACTAGCATTCTCATTTCTAAGGTTGACAATAGTATCATGGCAAGTGCTTAGCTCACTAGATAGTTTTTCACATTTTTTTACTTCTAAAGCGTAAGCATTTTTAACTTTAACATGCTTCTTATTTTCCTTAATTAGAAAGTCCTCTTGAGTGTCCAAGAGTTCATCCTTCTCATGAATAGCACTAATTAATTCATTCGATTTTTCCTTTTGATGCATGTTAAGGTTAGCAAAAAGGATGCGCAAATTATCCTCCTCATCACTAGCATTGTCCTCATCACTAGAGGTTTCATATTTAGTGGAGGATTTTGATTTTACCTTCTTCCTTTTGCCGTCCTTTGCCATGAGGCACTTGTGGCCGACGTTGGGGAAGAGGAGTCCCTTGGTGACGGCGATGTTGGTGGCGTCCTCGTCGGAGGAGGAGTCGCTAGAGCTCTCGTCGGAGTCCCATTCACGGCACACATGGGCATCGCCGCCTCTCTTCTTGTGGTACCTCTTCTTTTCTCTCCTCTTTCCCTTCTTGTTGTCGCCCCTGTCACTGTCACTAGATAGTGGACATTTTGCAATAAAATGACCGGGCTTACCACATTTGTAGCAAACTTTCTTGGAGCGGGATTTGTAGTCCTTCCCCTCCTTTGCTTGAGGATTTGGCGGAAGCTCTTGATGATGAGCGCCATCTCCTCATTGTCGAGCTTTGAGGCATTGATTGGTTGTCTACTTGATGTAGACTCCTCCTTCTTCTCCTCCATTGCCTTGAATGCGACCGGTTGTGCTTCGGGCGTGGAGGGGCCATCTAGCTCGTTAAATTTCTTTGAGTCTTTGATCATCAATTCAAAGCTCACAAAATTTCCTATCACTTCCTCGGGAGTCATTAGTGTATATCTAGGATTACCACGAATTAATTGAACTTGAGTAGGGTTAAGGAAAACAAGTGATCGAAGAATAACCTTAACCACTTCATGGTCATCCCATTTTTTGCTCCCGAGGTTGCACACTTGGTTCACCAAGGTTTTGAGCTGGTTGTACATGTCTTGTGGCTCCTCCCCTTGGCGAAGTCGGAAGCGACCGAGCTCCCCCTCGATCGTTTCCCGCTTGGTGATTTTAGTCACCTCGTCTCCTTCGTGCGCGGTCTTTAGGACGTCCCAAATCTCCTTTGCACTCTTCAACCCTTGCACCTTATTATACTCCTCTCGACTTAGAGAGGCAAGGAGTATAGTGGTGGCTTGGGAGTTGAAGTGCACAATTTGGGCTACTTCGTCCTCATCATAGTCTTCATCCCCTAAGGATGGTACCTGTACACCAAACTCAACAACATCCCATATACTTTTGTGGAGTGAGGTTAGGTGATATCGCATCATACCACTCCACCTAGCATAATCTTCACCATCAAACGTTGGTGGTTTGCCCAATGGGACGGAAAGTAATGGCGTATGTTTAGGAATGCGAGGGTAGCGTAGGGGGATCTTACTAAACTTCTTGCGCTCATGGCGCTTAGAAGTTACGGACGGCGTGTCGGAGCCGGAGGTGGATGGCGACGAGGAGTCGGTCTCGTAGTAGACCACCTTCCTCATCTTCTTCTTCTTGTCACCGCTCCGACGTGACTTGTGTGAAGAGGATTCCTTTTCCTTCCCCTTCCCTTTGTTGTAGGACTCTCCCGATGCAGCCTTCCCGTGGCTTGTAATGGGCTTCTCGCTGGTCCCCATCTCTTTCTTGGCGTGATCTCCCGACATCACTTCAAGTGGTTAGGCTCTAATGAAGCACCAGGCTCTGATACCAATTGAAAGTCGCCTAGAGGGGGGTGAATAGGTCGAATCTGAAATTTACAAACTTAAGCACACCTTCAAGCCGGGTTAGCGTTAGAAATAGAAACAAGTTCGAGAGAGAGGGCGCAAAACAAATCGTGAGCGAATAAAGAGCGAGACACGATGATTTGTTTTACCGAGGTTCGGTTCTTGCAAACCTACTCCCCGTTGAGGTGGTCACAAAGACCGGGTCTCTTTCAACCCTTTCCCTCTCTCAAACGGTCACCTAGACTGAGTGAGCTTCTC
Organism: Zea mays; assembly: GCF_902167145.1. Classification (NCBI taxonomy): domain Eukaryota; kingdom Viridiplantae; phylum Streptophyta; class Magnoliopsida; order Poales; family Poaceae; genus Zea; species Zea mays. The sequence goes on from NC_050105.1 coordinate 80,332,649, forward strand.
TTCTCAATCAATCGGAACACAAAGTTCACGCAAGGACCACCACACAATTGATGTCTCTTGCCTCGATTACAAATGAGTTTGATCACAAGAAGAATGAGAGAGAAAGAAGCAATTCAAGTGCAAGAGCTCAAATGAACACGACAAATCACTCTCTCTAATCACTATAGCTTTGTGTGGAGTTGGGAGAGGATTTGATCTCTTTAGTGTGTCTTGTATTGAATGCTAGCTCTTGTAAGGTGTAGAAGAGTGGAAAACTTGGATGCCATTGAATGTGGGGTGGTTGGGGTATGTATAGCCCCAACCACCAAAAATGGCCGTTGGAAGTGTTCTGTCGCATGGCGCACCGAACAGTCCGGTGCGCCACCAGACACTGTCTGGTGCGCCAGCCACGTCAGCGAGCCGTTGGGGTTCAACCGTTGGAGCTCTGACTTGTGGGGCCTCTGGGCTGTCCGGTGCGCCTCCCGCGCGTGCTCTGACCTTTGTGCGCACTGTAGCGCATTGAATGCGGTTGCAGTCGACCATTGCGCGCGAAGTAGTCGTTGCTCCGCTGGCACACCGGACAGTCCGGTGACTCACCGGACAGTCCGGTGAATTATAGCGGAGCGCCCTCCGTCTTTTCCCGAAGGTGAAGAGTTCGGCCTCGAGTGCCCTGGTGCACCGGACACTGTCCGGTGGTGCACCGGACACTGTCCGGTGGCACACTGGACAGTCCGGTGCGCCCGACCAGGGTGCCTTCTGGGTTGTCTTTTTCTCTCTTGTTTGAACCCTTTTCTTGGTCTTTTTATTGGCTTATTGTGAACCTTTGGCACCTGTAGAACTTATGCACTAGAGCAAACTAGTTAGTCTAATTATTTGTGTTAGGCAATTCAACCACCAAAATAAATTAGGAAATAGGTGTAAGCCTAATTCCCTTTCACCACCAATACCGACGTCTAGCTAGAAGACTATCGACTTGCTTACCGCTTGGCGGGAATCAAGGATGATCACCCGATCATCTAGTTCCTCCATATCCACCTCACGGAGGTGGTGAGGGCCTAGCTCAAGCACTTGCCAAGCAAAATCATCCATGACTGGGCCAACCTCATTTACGCTTTCGTGGGAAATTTCTGGGGCACTTATAAATGCCTCAGGAGCTCTTGGGACCTCAAGCGATGTGTCCAAAAAGAGTGGAGAAAGCCTTTGGGATTACATCTGGAGGTTCTCCCTAAAGAGAAACTAACTCCCCAATGCCACTGACGCCGATATGGTCACTGCCTTCACCTACGACACCACTAATGAGGTGCTGGTTCATAAGCTTGGCCACCGGGCGTCTGAGAACCAACACCGACCTCCTTGACATCGCGACCAAGTTCACTGATGGAGATCGAAGACGCGGTAAGGACAATTTCCGCAAGGAGAAGACCCCACACGACACCGGCGACATAAGCAGCGCGAAGAAGGAGCATCGAGAACACTCTGACAAGCACCAGAGTGGCAACCACACCCGGCGCAAAGGAAATGAAGTGGCCACAGCCGCACACCCGCCCAATCCACCAACCAATAATGGTGGTGGCCACTTCCATAAGTTGATGGACACGTCATGCCAAAATCATGGTTTCCTAATCCTTCATTAGCCCACCATCTCAGCGTTGACGCTTAATTGCTCGGGGGCCTCACCCCCTGTTTCAAGCTATCCAGACTCAGAGGACTCCCCAGCCAACATGCCAAGAATGGCCTCTATCTCAGAATCATTGTTAGGTTGTTGAATCAAGATATGAGTTTGCTTCTCTTCATCAGGTAAACTCTGGTAAGCAGTGGCTATGGCATTGATCTCCTCCATGGACAACCATGCTTTACTACTGGAACTACTGCATTCCCCACACCGAGGAGATTCAGACACAAACTCAGAAAAAGGCCTTTGTAACAAAAAAACAACACCATCAATTTAAATCACCGAATAAACTCGCATATGACAAATTCAGGGTTAAGTAATCAAACTTATAGCATGAGGAAGACTCCATGCATAATAAGCTCGAGGATCACCGTCATTGACAATGGCACCTCTCAACATCAGCTCAGCTCGGCTCAAGACGTCTTCCTTTGTGAATCTTTTATCTATTACTCGAGAAGGGTTCCTAACACCGGTATATAGATAAGCAAGGTGTAGTCTGTCTTTCAGAGGCTGAATGTTCTTGAACACAAAGTCGATCACAACAACTTCAGGAATCAAGCCTCTATCTTTCAAGTTAGCAATCTCGGCCAGCAAAACCCTTGCCTTAGAGACCTTAGAATTAGTTAGGCCCTCAATCCAACAAGGCACTCACACGTTCGACTGTCTCCCAGAGCAAGGGGAGTGAATTATTGTGATTTTCCATAGTAAACCACCCATACCGCTAGCCCTAAATACTATCCTTCAGAGGAATATCTAGATACTCGGTCTCCTACCTCGACGAAGCTCTAAACAAGCTCCTCCAACCACCTGATGCTGACCATTCATCATACCCGGCTTGAAATGATAAAGATACTTCCACAGACCAAAATGCGGGGCAATCCCAAGGAAGGCTTCACTAAGATGAAAAAATAGTGATTTGGGGAATGGAATTGGGGTTCAAGTGGATCAGATCGATAGAATAGTAATCAAGGAGACCTCGGAAGAAGGGAGAAACTGGTAAACCAAATCCCCGAATCAAGAAAGGAACAAAAATGATGAATTCATGGGTATCCTTCATGGGAATAGAAGTCCCCTTCCAAACCCTCCACGAGCTCAATTCCTTGGAGGGAAGAACACCAATGTCAACAAGACGTAGCAAATCAGATTGAGGCACGAGAGGTGCATAGTTACCATAGAAAGGGTGTAAACCCTTATATATATGTATACCCTTATATATGTGTGTATATATAGTATATGTATTTAGAGCACTGGGTCTGTTTAACTACAGGAAGCCCCGACCACCCACCCGATTGACCAGGCACACCATCCGGTCCACCCAATATAATGATTACGCTTAGTTATACACAAGTTTACGCTCGTGTACCATCGTATAAAACCAACCGCTCTACCTGGTCTTCCACGATGGCTGAGACTAGGGTTTCAGTGGCGGCGCTTGCGCGACATGAGCGAGCGCGGCGAAGCCAGCATGACCGTGGCGGACAAGCGTCCCCATAAACAAGATCCATGGCGGATCGCCTCCCCATCATCGTTCCAGAGATGCCTTCCCTTCGTTTCCCTCATTTTCTTCCCTCCCCTAACCTTACCTCCTTTCCCACACGAACCCTCGCTCACCTCCTCTTCATCCTCAAATCCCAGCTCCTGGACCATGCCTCCCGGCCTCCCGCCCACCCTCGTGCTCTTTCCCTCTGATCCATGTTGTCCTCCGTGATGGGGGTTGTGGCCGATAGTGCCATTCGCATGTAGGCCCTCACGCTGACGAACACTGCGGTGTTCAGGATCCAGCAGCTTCTCAACCTCATGTAGCTGTTTTGTGCCGGCTCCAGCAGGATTTGTGATGTCCTTTGTGACGATTCGGCGTGGCCGCCTGCTCCCCCATCCCCTCCTCCGTGGACACCGCCGAGGCGCCTACGAGCCGACTGCACGCTGGAACCCGCGAGGAGCCGGCGTTCGAGGAACTGTTGTCGGTGATGCGCAAGCAGCTGGGCGCAGCAGGCTTGCTGGCGGAGCTGCGCATGGGGTTCCGGCAGTTGGCAGACCCGGTGTGGGGACCCATCACGTCCGACAGCCTGCGACGCTAGGAGTGGCCGAGCAGGCCCTGGCACATGCATGTGCAGCATGTACAATGGAACAGGGCCCCCAAATTAGAGAGGCCCATAAAATATTATTTTTACTGTATTATTAGAAGTCCATCAGATCATTAATCCCTTAATCTGTCTCAGTCTGGACGTTCCGTCTTCTCTCTTCTCTTCTGTTTTCTGATCGCACTCACATCGCAGATCGCGCCTCCGCCTGTTCGGCTGTCCCCTGTGCCCTGCGGCCTGCGGCCCTGCCCAACACCCAACGCACTGCCGCTACCCAGCTACGGCAGCGGGCAGCCACCTGCCTGTCCGCCGTGTCCGGCTGTCCCCTGCCCAGGCGCCCAGCCCAACGGCCAACGCAGAGAACGCACGTAAGCTTGTTATCTATTTTTTTTTCTAATTTCAATTTATTATTTGTACCACTCGTTCTACGCAGTACGCACTAATTTATATATATGTGCATCAATTGGTCTAGAGACCTAGTATTTGAAGACAAAGTCATGTCTTCCAGGAAGTATGAATCAGGTTTTCAAAAGCGTAAGAAACAAAAAAGAATAGAGGGTTTAATTCAGTCTCAAAAAGGAGCTATGGATAGATTCGTTATTAAAGAATCACAAGTATCCCCTGTGAATCAGCCAGCTGATGGAGGCCCTGCAATTGATAGTACTGCTGCTAACAACGAGGTTGATGATGTTCCTATTGATAACACAAACGTAGGGATGGGCAATAATAGTGATAATTTGAATACTTCAGCGTCTATGAATGATGGTGATTCTTTTCAGCCTGATATATTTGATTCCAGTGACAGTTGCATCAGCAGAACGAAGCTTTTCTAAATTGAAGCTATTGAAGTCATATTTGCGCTCTACAATGTTACAACAAAGACTTACTGATTTGGCCCAGATATCACTTGAGAGTGAATTATTGGAGAAGATTGAATATGAGCGTATTATTGAAGAATTCATTTCAAGTAACACCAAAAAGAATGAAGTTGTTCAAATAAATATGATACAACAAAGCGTTGAATAGGTACGTTTCCTTTTCCATGGCTATGTAAACCATTATAACATATGTATTATTACTATGTTTTATTTTTCCTTAGGATATAGGCCCCAATTTAAAATTACGTACAGGGTCTCGGATTATGCCGGCCCGGCCCTGTGGCCGAGATGGCGCTCGCCGAGGTGGCTGCCATGATGTAGGTGGGCGCCGACGACGACGGTGACGCACTCATTCTTGCGACGCTCGGGATGCAGCGGCGGAGGATGAGCTCATTTTTGTCGACCGGGAGCTTGATGTTGGCGCTGGGGCTGGCCGGAGCCCTATCAAGCGCAGGGTGGAGTTCAAGCTACCAGAGAGGTAAAGGCCCTTGTCCCCAAATGTGATTCCAGATCTGGTTTACGCTTCAAAATCTAACTACATGCAGGTTTCATTTTAGTTTCCAACAACACTTATTTTACTTTTCCCCAATCTAAACTTTAGCTCTTGATAAATGGAGGGCGTTTTAGGATGTTAGCAGCGAGTTTAGAATATCTCCAAGAGCGCCTAATAATTAGTCTCCCAATAGCTTTAACTTAGGATCTCCTAAAAAATATTAAGGGATAAAAAAGACTAGTTCTCCAACAGTACCTTTTTCTAGTGTTGCTACCATTGGCCAATTCCAGCAGCGGGTAGATGAACAAGCACTAGGTTGTCAAAATGAAAAGGTATTAATATGAAATGTTCAGCATATTGACTTGCTACAAAAATAATTAGGTCAGTCTGAGAAGATAACACAACAATCAAGTCATCAGTTACCTACAATACCTCCTCTAAACGTGTTGCTGCTGGCCAGTTTTCCTAGTGCTGCTACCATTGGCCAATTCCAGCAGCGGGCTGATGTCTACTTCTCTACCTAGTAGCCTGAAGTTTTTTGTTTTCCTTTTAATTGTCTCACTCTTATACCCACATTCACAGCTGCGACTGAGCAACACATGAAAAGCTGGGACCAGATTCAAGAGGGATAGAGGCAAGCAGCCAACACGCAGAAGCTCACCTGCTCAGGTCATTCCCAATTTGATTAATTGAATTGGATTTTGATCATATGGAATTATGTATTGCAATTGCAATGTAGGAACTAGGATATACCTATATAAATCATTATTTATGTAATTAAAATAGGGATATGTTTATTTCCTTGATCATCAACATGTCTACGGGAAATAGAACGTACGATTCACGTACGAAGAAAAGACAAAAGATTATAAGCAATAGCTAAAATATGATAAGCATACTCCTGAGATATTTCTGCAAATTTTATGAAATGATAATAAGATATTTATGCAAATTGTTATATATGTTTTATCTCCACAAACATTCTTTAGATTTGATATCCTTTTTAACCTTTAGATTCTAAGAATGTGCTCAGTCTGCATTGCATGCACACAATAGTTTAAGAAAAAATAGCAAGAAAGAGATAAATGTCCTAGAAGAAAATAGATGAATTAACAGGGCAGTTAGAACCTTTTGTCAAAGAAGTTTTGGTCTCTGGATTCAATGTAATAACGACTAACATTATTTTAGCCTCACGATTTTCTTTAATGGTCTAGCTTTGTAATTGATAACATAATTTTTTTTGGTTGAACTGTCATAAATTTATGACAGTATAATCGATGCAGCCATTATATAGTTTTCTTTGTTGCGATTATGCTGCTCATTATCTGTCAATCTGTATAGTTTGCATTACATAAATTCATTTTATGCCCAGATTCTGGAAGCAAACCTTCTCGTAACTCAAATGTTACATAAACTGTAATTCTGCTTTACTACATCTCATATTTACATATCAGCGTAACTCAAATGTTTACCTTCACTGTTATGAGATACATTCACTATTATGACTGTATCGATGGATTTGTCAAGTCATACATACAACCAGTACATACAAATTTATCATGTCGTTTTATATTTTGCCATAAGGCAGCATATGGTACTAATGTGTAGCTAACACATTTTTCTTGGCTTGCAGGACAACACCAGGGATCTACGGTTTCTTGCACTGTACTGCATCACATTCCATCGCAAGAACAAAACCATCCCGCTCCTTGCAAACATCCAAAGATACAAGTTTTCACGGATGTAGTCTAGTTTAGATATGTTAGATATTATGTCTACAATATTTCATAAACTTTATCAGGAGTTATGTGCGTATATTATGGTAATGACGATAGAACAATCATGTGTCGATGTTGATGTTTCTTATGTTATGTTAACGACAACCTGGGAACCGTAATGGATAAACTGTAATGTTTTCTATGTTTTTAACGTCATGTGTGTTATTTTTTATTTGATCAGTATGTTGCATATCATTGTGAACTCTATGTGGACCTAGAACCACATGTATAGTATATTATGACCCGTTTTTATTGGTTACGTTACTTTTGTCACAAGTTTATGCTACAAACAGCATCGTGTTATGCTTATTTTTACACATAATGCGCAAACTAAGTTACTTTGTGTAGCTGTGTAAGTTGTTGATATGTGTATAATGGTTACGATACTTTTACAGCACTACTTTCCCAATCTCAAACTAACCCAGATCTATGCACACACTGGTATGTATATACAATAGCATAAATGGTATGACGCTGCGATATTGCATGATTTATGCTGTTACGTTTCATGTTCTTATGCAGCCATAAACACTGAACAAACTTGTAAAGTCGTCCCACGTGATTTGCACGCCAGCAGATTCTTTTTGCATGGTTTATGCATATTATTCAATCTGTTTATCCCGGTATAAATGCTGACGCGGGCATAGGTGAACTGTATTCCCAGATTCGTTGCATGGTATATGCTGTTGGTCCTTGTTCTCTCGGATGCTATACACTAAGAACAAAGCAACACAATCGTTAACGATTAGAGACCTTCGTCCTTCGAAGCATTATCTCCCTTAGGATATAATAATCTTCAGACGAAGGTCATGAAGGGCATACCTTCATCATTTCAGTAATCAAGGATGTAAACAGAGACATGAAACACAAAGAGAATATGAACAGTCATTTCAAATTATTGGATCATTTATATTCTTATTTTATAAACATGGATAAACATCAATAACATTTATATACATTTGTACCTTCGGCTTGATAGAAGGTGAACAAGCGGGAGTGACGCGAGAGCGATTACAAGTCAGTGTGAACAGTACGGTGTTACTGTTCATCTATTTATAGGCACAAGACACAGCCTAGAAAAATTACATTCATGTCCCTGATATTTACTGATAATCATAAGACAAGTTGTCGAGGACTAAGCAGTCTTTTCTCCTTTAAGTCGGTTTCGCCTTTCACCATCGTCATTGTGCTAAGCCGAAGCTTCTTCAGCCACAACTTCGGATCTAGATTGTTCTTCCTTCAGACCACACCTTCATACCATGCACACCTTCATCTCAAAGTCGAAGCCTCCTGTAACAGTCTGATACACTAAAAAACATGTTAGTTAAGTTTTTGAGGACTTTCGGAAGAGGAAGGCCCCCAACAGTAGCCCCTCGCAGTATTAATTTGTTTTTGCACTTAACAAATTCAGACTGCAACGTGAACGAAGGCCTTCAGCCGAAGGTCCGAAAAACACCTTCCCTTCACTAGAATAGCGAAAGTCAATGATATGTAGGGTCCGCCAAGTTGCAATGCACTGGGCATATAAATAGGAACCCGCAGTGACAACATTTGTTGCGCCATCTCAATTGCTTGTGCTATTTTTCAAGCTTGAAATTGCTTGCTCTGTCAAATTTCGCTTGATTTGTGAGCTTCGTCATTTTCGCAAGTGCTCGTTATATGTCTGAAGAGAGGAAGATGTCTGAGGAGAAGAAGATTGTGGACCCTGCTCTAGTTGGGTTTTACGAGGCTATGGAAAAGACAAACACAAAAAAGATTACGAATGACATATTAGCTGAATTATCTGAGGATTCTGATGATAGCGAGAACTTTGATGTGGAAAGTGGGAACAAAGATGCCGAAGATCGGCCTTGGCGGCCGAGTCATACTATCTTCGGAAAGTCGTCCGTCAAACAGAGTCACATTGATGTTATGAAGGAAAGATATTTTTGTGATATGTCTATTGCGAGGGCTAGGGGGACAGCGCCACCCCTGCACCCGAGGAGGATGAAGTTGTTATTTACAGGAGCTTCATGAAGGCAGGACTTCGGTTTCCATTAAGCAAATTTATGGTTGAAGTGTTAAAGACTTTTGAAATTTTTCTTCATCAGATTACTCCCGAAGCTATAATCAGGATGGGTATTTTTGTTTGGGCCGTGAGGAGCCAAGGGCTAGAGTCAAGCGCAAAGTGCTTCTGTAACATGCACGAGCTGTTGTATGAGACGAAGGCCACTGGTAAGGAGCAGTATCACAATAATTTTGGTTGTTATGGCTTCATTCCTCGTTCTGATGTAAGTTATCCAGTTCCAACGTTTCGGAAAAGGTGGCCAGGGGCCTGGATGGAGGAATGGTTTTATGTAAAGAATAATCTGACTGAAAGGGAAGACATAAAGGGGATTATTTAACGCCCTATCTGGTCTCGCTTCAGCATCAGAAGGCCGACTATTGCGCTTGGGAACGATATCGAAGCATGCCAGAAGGCTTTTAACAATGTTTGCGCCTTTATTGGCACAAGAGACCTAGTCCAGGAGCACATAGCCTACAGAGTGTGGCCTCTTGTGAATGACTGGGAGATGCCGAAGGAGACTGCTGCTGGGTCCAGTCAAGGCGGTTTGGTTTATTTGAAATACACCTTCAGATATAGAGATCAGTTTGACGAGCCAAGTGATGACTGGCTGACCTGTGTTGAGACGACTAGCGATGAGTTGCTTGGGGCGTACACGAGAGCCGAAGATGATGCCATGACCTTAGCCTTCGGGGGAAAGGCAAGAAAAGGTTGAACAGAGTTTTCGACGTTATTGGCTTCGTGTATCCAGACTATACTTATCCCTCGCGAAAGCAGGGAAAGAAAAGGAAAACTGCTACTTCAGCCATCTCTACTGCGCCGAAGGGCAAAAAGATTAAGGTTTTAACGCATCGACCTAGATATATTGAAACGGCAATGGTGCTGAAGCTTGGTGAAGGGACAACTTCCACTGCTGAGCCAGGGCGGCCTGCTCCTGCCGGCTCCAAGGAAGAATTGGCTGCAGTGCCAAAGGTTCCTGCAACCGAGTTGGCCGAAACGCCGAAACATGCTGTGGAAGCCAAAGGAAAGGCAGCCGAAGAGCCAGAGCGAGAGAAAACGACGGGGCTACCGAAAATCTTGAGTCCGCCACCGGAGCCAGAATTGTCAAATGTATCGAAAGCTCCTGCAATAACTCCCAAGAGGAGGAGGATGGCAAGCGTGTTGGACGCTGTCATGGAGTGGACAAGGGCATCAACTCCTCCTCCTGCAAAGGAGACTGCCAAAGTTGCTACAGCTCGCGTTGAAACCGAAGCTGGGCCCTCAGTGCCCACTGAAGCAGAGCCTGCTGGCGCTGAGCAGAGAACTGAACAAGAATCTTCAGACGTTGGTTTGGCTCTAGAGAAAAAAGACGCGCCCGAGAAAGTTAAATCTACTACTCCCGAAGCACCTTTTGAAGATCTTGACTTTATTATTCGACATGCTCCGGGTAAAAGGTTGTCTGAAGAGGAAATTGCGGAAGCCAAACACTACGCCCGGGAGTTGAAGTACCCGAAGGGGGCCTTGGAGTACAATGGCACCGACGAAGATGATTTTCTATACTGTCTCCAGGACAACAAGGAAATATTTGTCTACCGGGAGATGGCGAAGAATATGGGATTTCCGAAGCTTGAAGTTGGCCTCTCTGCATGTCGAAGGATGACCTCGCAGACAGCCTTGCGTACAATAGTCTGAAGGTACAAAAGTTATAGACATAAGTAGATTGTTTTTTGTCTTTTATTCTTGTGCTGATCCTGTGTCTCCCTTCTTCGTGCAGGGCTTAATTCTGAGCAATGCTTTGAGAGCATAGAAGAATACCGAGGATGAAAGTTGCCAGATAGCCCTTAGCAACCTTCGGTCAGAGGTTATCAGACTGAGAAATGAAGCTACAGAGAAGGACAAAATTCTGCTTTCCTTGGTGGACAGAGTCAAGGCTAGTGAAGCCAATATTGCCACGCAGTCCGAAGCTCATAGAGCCGAAATTGAAGATTTAAAGAAAAAGCTTGCCGAAAAGAATGAAGATTTCGAAGTGGCTAAGGCAAAGCATGAAATAAGCGAGTGGACTAGCGCAATATTGCAAAAGAACATAGACGAGCTTCGGGAATCAAAAGAAAGATATTACGAAAAATCCTTGGATTGTGCCAAGAAGCTAAAAGATAGTTTTGCAAAGGTGGGTGCTTACTCATTCGAGCAAAAATTTATTAGAGGCGATCCCGAAGGGATTATCGAATGGATCGGTGAAGAAGCTGAAGCTTTTGAAGAGATCCTCAGTGACCGCGGTGATTTTTGCGCTTTTGCTGGTGCTAGAGGGGTTGCAGCAATTTTGGAAAATCTGGCTGTGAACATGTTAAAGCTGCAACCCAGACGGAGGCTATCTTCACCGTGGAGAACACGAAGGATCCTTCGGCTGAGGCGACTCTGTTGGGCGGGAAATTTTACTCCAATGTTTGGATGGAAGGCGGTCGAGAATTGGTCATCGAAGCTATAAAGAAGAATGAGAAAGAAACTCACGAAGCTCGAGAAGAAGCCAAGCGAGCCAAAGAGGCTGCCGAGCGCGCTAGGCACATAGGTATTTTAACTGTTTCAAAGCTTTAGTATTTTTTCTGGCTTCAGATTAACAACTTATTACTTTTACTCTAACTGAACTTTCTCCGCCACCTGAGCCCTATGATCCCGAAGCTGATCCAGCAATGAAGGCGACACTGGAAACTATAAGAATTGCTGAAGAAGCTGTTGACGAAGTTGTCAACAAACTTCTGAAAGAAGCTGCCGAGAACATTTTGAAGGAAGACTAGACTTTTGTGTAGCTAGAAAATTGAACATTTGTGTGATGTAATATGCGTACAAGTTAAACATTGTATATCTATGTGTATTTTAATGTAATATATTTCTTTGTGATGCATGAAATTTGCGTGCATACCATTTTTGAGCCTTTGGCGAAAAAACACCTTCCCTTCTTTTCATGCTTCATAAAGAAAAGCGCCCTTCTATAACAAAGTTGTTGTATGATATTGTTGTCGACAAAAATTTTCCTGATAAGATTGTAATTGTTGAAAGTTTGCTTCGTGCTCCGGCACACTTTCATTCATCATGTAACTGCCAAAGGTTTGCTTCGTGCTTGATCTTGCTGTTGATGTGATATGATGTATGATGTAATGCTATATGGGATGATGCGATGATATGATGCAGCATGATGTTTATGCCAAAGACACATATCCACACGAAAACACTCTCAGACTCGGCATCCCCATAGAAACGACTTTGGAGTATCTTCACCTTCTATTTCGGTGGCATTTAAGCTCTGCATCTCCTTAGGAACGACTTTGGATCTTCTTCACCTTCTATTTTGATGGTATTTAAGCTCTGCATCCCCTTAGGGACGACTTTGGAGCTTCTTCACCTTCTATTTTGGTGGTATTTTGGCTCTGCATTCCGTTAGGAACGACTTTTGAGCTTCGGAACTTACTCTGCGCTCCCTTAGGAACGACATTTGTAGCTTCGGAACTTACGGCGCTCCCTTAGGAACGAATTTTATAGCTTCAGAGTCTTGTTAAGAGGAAACATTCCACTCGACGATGTGAGTACAATATTATTACATGAAACCAGAACTCAATCCTTCGTGAATTGTTTTTCATACAAGAAAAATAAAATGGCAGAAAAGATAAAGATGCACCAGAGGTAGGATATTCTTTAGTAGATGTGATTGGATTCAGGCACAGTGCTATTGACTGTGCGAGCTTCGGACTCCTCCCGAAAATCGTGCTACTGTTGAGCGTGTCGGTGCCCTTCTGGCTGCTGGCTTTGGGCCAGAGTAGGTGCTAGCGGTGGTGGTGGTGGAAGCTGGGCCCAGGAAGCTTGAGAGTGGCTTGCTGAAACAATAGAGGTCGTAGGCTGTTGATTACCTATGTACTCTGGGACATAGGGAGAATAGCATGAAGCAATATGTAGGACTTGCTTCGGCTGATTCTGTCATGCTTCAGCTTCGGCAATCTCTTTCTGCTTTTGAATCGTGACTTGGCACGTTCTTGTGGTGTGGCCTTTGCCTTCACCACAAAACAAGCAAAAAAGTCTCCTGGGCCGATCTCTGTATCTTCCTCCAAAGCTTCTGCCCCCTCTGCCTCTTGGAGCTGATGGCCTGAAGGAGCTTTGTTGTGGCCCTGACGATTGGGAGCTGTGTTGTTGCCTTTGGGGTTGACTTCCTCTATCATCACTTGGGTTGGCATTATGGATTGACCTGACGTGCCTGGGGTGAATTCTTCCTCCGAAGCCCCTGGCCATTTCAGAAAACCTGTATGCTTCCTCCCTTCTTTGGCGGAAATCATTATCGGCCCGGATGTACTCATCCATCTTCTGAAGGAGCTTCTCCAGGGTTTGTGGGGGCTTCCTGACAAAATATTGAGTTGTAGGTCCTGGCCGAAGCCCCTTGATCATGGCCTCAATGACAATTTCATTAGGCGCTTGTGCTCTTAGACGCAGGAACCTTCGGACATACGCCTAAAGGTACTCCTCATGGTCTTGTGTGCACTAAAACAAAAGCTGAACAGTGACTAGTTTCGTCTGAAAGCCTTAGAAGCTAGTGACTAGCATATCCTTGAGCTTCTGCCATGATGTGATTGTCCCTGGCCTGAGAGAAGAGTATCAAGTTTGTGCTACGCTTTTGACTGCCATGACGAAGGATTTTGCCATGATTGCAGTATTGCCCCCACATGAAGATATGGTTGCTTCGTAGCTCATTAGGAACTGCTTCGGGTCTGAGTGTCCATCATACATAGGAAGCTGAGGTGGTTTGTATGATGGGGGCCATGGGGTAGCCTGCAATTCCGCTGCCAAAGGAGAAGCATCATCGAAAGTAAAATTGTCATGATGAAAATCATCATACCATTCATCATCGTTGTATGAATTCTCTTGACGAAGCTCTCTGTGCTGGGGCTTTCAGTCTTGGTCATCCTAGGTGAGGTGACGCATTTCCTCGGTGGCCTCATCAATCTTCCTCTGGAGATCGACGAGTCGAAGCATTTTCTCTCTCTTCTTTTGAACCTGTTGATGGATAGCTTCGAGGTCCCTGATTTCTTGGTTCAGTTCCTCCTCCTGAGGTGTTGGGCTGGTAGCCTTCCTCTTCTGGCTCCTAACTTCGCGTAGCGTTTCCTGATTAACGTCAAGTGGCTGCAGTGTAGCCCTGGCCATGCTGTCTTCTTCGGCGGCATGACGAAGGTCGATGCTTGCCGAAGGTGGTCGAATGAGTTCACCGGAGGTGGGCGCCAGTGTTGGTCCTTGTTCTTGGATGCTATACACCAAGAACAAAGCAACATAATTGTTAATGATTAGAGACCTTCGTCCTTCAAAGCATTATCTCCCTTGGGATATAATAATCTTCAGACGAAGGTCATGAAGGGCATACCTTCATCATTTTAGTATTCAAGGATGTAAACAGAGACATAAAACACAAAGAGAATATGAACAGTCATTTCAAATTATTGGATCATTTATATTCTTATTTTATAAACATGGATAAACATCAATAACATTTATATACATTTGTACCTTCGGCTTGACAGAAGGTGAACAAGCGGGAGTGACGCGAGAGCGATTACAAGTCAGCGTGAACAGTACACTGTTACTGTTCATCTATTTATAGGCACAAGACACAACCTGGACAAAATTACATTCATGTCCCTGATATTTACTGTTGACCATAAGACAAGTTGTCGAGGACTAAACAGTCTTTTCTCCTTTAAGTCGGTTTTGCCTTTCACCATCGTTATTGTGCTAAGCCGAAGCTTCTTCAGCCACAGCTTCAGATCTAGATTGTCCTTCCTTCAGACCACACCTTCATACCATGCACACTTTCATCTTAAAGCCGAAGCCTCCTGTAACAGTCTGTTATACTAAAAAACATGTTAGTTAAGTTTTTGAGGACCTTCGGAAGAGAAAGGCCCCCAACATATACAAATTCTATAATTGGGTTATACCAGCATAAATGCAGACGCAATCACGCGTGGTCGTGGCTTATCCGCGTCCTGGCTGAGGCTTCCTCTACTAATCGAAGTCCAGTGCTTCATTACCTCGATCATATATATATATATAGGGACGAGGTAATGGAAGCCCAGGGCTTCCATTACTAGAGAGAGCCCCGGCCCCCGGCCTGGCTAGGTGTGCGGGGCGCGGGTCGACGTGGCAGGTGGTGGGACTACCGCGCGCATGCAACGATTCAAGGTGGGGCGTTTATGCATACGGAATTTGAATGAAAAAGATGCATAAATGGTAACGTGGGGCCGGGGCTCAGGTGGGGAGACGTGGGTCGCGCGTTATGCTTGCGTATTTTGCTGTTATTGGCTGCGTAAATTCGGCGCGGGTCGACGTGGCAGGTGGTGGGACTACCCGCGCATGCACCGATTCAAGGTGGGGCGTTTATGCATACGGAATTTGAATGAAAAAGATGCATAAATGGTAACGTGGGGCCGGGGGTCAGGTGTGGAGACGTGGGTCGCGCGTTATGCTTGCGTATTTTGCCGTTATTGGCTGTGTAAATTCGCATCTGACACGACGTGAGTGGTCAGATCGGGTAGTGGGGTGACGCACGCGTCGTTCGGGAACGTGGGGCGGTCGCACGATGGGGTGATGCATGTTTATGGTAATGTAACACAATGGTCATGTAATCGTAACGGATAGTTCACGTAAATCTCGCGACATGCAAACTGCGCAGCAAATCGCGCAGGATATTGGATCATGCCATGAATATAGGCCAGGACGGTTTAGGCGAGTATAGGAGCTGAAAAAAAACGAGCTACACACAGCCGCCGCAGCTTTTGTTCAGAGCTCTCGAAGAGTTAGGGCATACACAATGGAGACGGCCAGGGGATCGGAGCAGTGTGGAGAAGATACGGCGATGACGACACCCTGTACGACCGATGGCCGGAATGCTGTAACTCCACCGGCTGCGTTACCGGCGCCAGGAATTCTTGAAGACGGCAACACAGTTCATCCAAGTTTGGTGGGAACAAGTCAGCGGATACCCATGCGGACAATTGGTGAACATGAGCAGGACACACCACACATTCTCCAAAGCCATGTAAGTTCAAAGGAATACCCATGTATTTGTTATACAATTTCCGTGCAGGTTATGATTTCACCGAATACACATGTATTAGTTATACAGTCCGTGCAATTTATGAAGTCCTAGAAATTCGCCATGCTAGAAGCTTATTTTTTATATATGTGCACTGCATGACGACTCCATTAATTGAATAGGATAATAGTATAGATCAACGATTGGTACCGAAGGTGGGTATGACATTTAGTAATGTGGACGAGGCGTACAAATTCTATAGCCGATATGCATATGAAGTTGGATTTCCATTGAAGAGATATAGGGAGAGAAAAAATTGCAAGTGGTTGAATTGTTCAATGGAAGGCAAGTGTGCCGAAAGAGGAAATGGTACTCCAAAAGTGCGAAATACAATTTCCAAGCGAACACAATGCAGAGCTGGAATGAAACTTAAAAAAATCTATGACGATGCCAAAGAGAATATCATTTCAGTGCGGATTGATCTTATTCATTTGGAACATAATCATGAGTTCTTCAAAAAGGATACAGAAAAGAATCGGTTACAGTGCAACAAGACACATGATCCAGAATACATGGAGTTCCTTAGTGTGATGCAAGAAAGCAGGATTCCGCAACACTGTATTATGGATTTTGTTTCAGAAATGCATGGTGGACCAGAGAATGTACCGTTAACTACACAAGACATGATCAACCTGTAAGTCATTTTGTTATTTACACTGATATAATGACATAATGACGTTGTGTACGTATTGACTATGGCATATTGTTTAATGTTCACAGGAAGAAAGCGTGACAAAGAGAAAGAAATGCCAATGATGTGTCTAAGCTCCTATCTTTTTTTGCATTGTGTAAAAAAGATAACCCACAGTTTTTCTCTGACTTCCAACTAGACCAAGAAGGAAAGATTTTAAGCATTTTTTGGTCCCATGCTAGCCAGCAAGCAGATTACATTGACTTTGGAGATGCAGTTACCTTTGATACAACTCATAAGACAAATCTATATGACAAACCCCTGGGAATGTTTGTTGGTTGTAACCACCATCTGCAGTGCACCGTATTTGGTTTCACATTATTGGGTGACGAAACTGTAGACACATTCGAGTGGGTTTTCAATGCATTCAAAACATGCATGGGAGCTGAAGGACCACGAGTAATGCTTACAGGTATGATTAATAAGCTTAACAATTATTACGTTCTACTATGATTGTATTGAATGTAATTATAGTTGGTAATGTGTTGCATAATGTTGTGAAAATATATGATTTTAGATCAAGATCCAGCAATGCCAGTTGCACTAGGCAGGGTATTTCCAAACACAATCCATCGTTTGTGTTTGTGGCATGTTCAGAACAGGTATATGCCGTATTTAAACGAGTTGTACGCTAGATTTGAGGAAGAGGATTTCAAAACAAGGTACCAATCTATAATACATCATCCTTTAACTGTAACTGAGTTTGAGACTGCCTGGGCAATGCTGATTGATGATTTCCATCTACATGATAACATCAGTCTTTCCAGAATGTATGAAATTCGTAAAGATTGGATACCAGCTTTTTTTAAACATGATTATTGTGGGTTGATGGTCTCTACACAGCGTAGCGAGAGCATGAACAAACTCGTCAAAAGTGCTCATGTCGATGCAAACACGCCACTACATCAATTCGCCAAGCAAATGTTGAAGCTTCTACACAGTAGGAAGATGAAAGAGGCAAAAGAGGCACTAGGATGCATGGTGAGTACATAGAATATTATTATATCATAATATTTAACGTACCGTATTATAACGTATAATTTTGTCTACTGTAGGGCCAAAAGGAAACAAATACATTGTATATGTTTGAGATACGTGTAGCGAGGACATACACAAGGGCTGTAATGAATAAGTTTCACGAGTCTTTGAAATATGCTACTGCATACAAGATATCACATGATCCAGATGGTGGTGTGAATGAATGGGTGGTTCAGCATACTTCAAGGTCAAATAAGATTGTGGGGGGGCAACACCAATTCAAAGTAATGGCTGATGTAGATGCTGGAAAGTATGAATGTGAATGCAAGCATTGGGAGCATACAGGTATTTCATATCGCGTAATTGTTGTATAAAAATGTTTAATTATAATGAGTGAACATAAACGAAGACATTTTTTACATGCTTTGTTGTAGGTCTGCTTTGTGTGCATCTTTTACGAACATTTATGCATCTTCAAATTGATCGAATACCTTCAGAATACATCCTTCAGAGATACACCTACTCTGCTATACAAGATGTGACTTTTTCAAGGGATGATAAGAATTTGAAGGGTAAAGACGGTGAGACTAAATCATATAGGCAGAAGATGTTGCTTAAAAAGTCAATGAAAGTAGTACATCATGCAAGTCTTTCAAAGGCTGGATATGATAGAGCCCTGGAGATGATGGATGAACTGCTTTTGCTACTTTCACGGTTGGAGCCAGATATTGAAGGTGATGATAGTACTAGTGATGGTGAAGGAATACAGGTATTTAATATATTAATTGTAATAGCCATGTATTTTAATTGATATACTGAGTTATAAGTTTTGGTGAATGGAAAGTATGAGAAACTTGCCTGATACAGGGCGACAGGAATGATGTAAGAGACATGATGGGAGATAATCTAACGACAAGAATGGCGCAGGCTGGTGTATGTGTAATATGTTATATGATGTTTACTATGCATAATGGTGTGTACTGTTTGTCATAAACACACCTATTTACTGTCAATTGTATTATTTGACAGGTAATTCAATTGGTGCCTACTTTACAAGAAGGTGGTGTGAGCGATACCCAATGTGTTATGCCACAACAAATATTGGAACAGGTAATACATGATTATAAAAGAGGAAAAAGTTGTTGTAATACAAAAAAGTAACGATTGGACCTTGTTGCTGATTATGAATGATTAAGAATGGTATATGTGTGCAGCACGATTATGGACAATTGACCACTAGCACACCACTGATTGATGTGAGTGGTACAGATTTGACGATAAAAAAGGTAATGGTGCTATTAAAAACGCATGTGCATGGATATTATTTAAAATTACATACAAATAATTGGATTTAAGTACTAATATTTAAAAATATCATATTTTTTTCTTAATTGTAGAAGCTAGATTTTAATGTGAGTGGAGTAAGCTTGAGAAGACCGGATAACGCGAAGCCAAAGGGCAGAACAATCAGTGATACCGAAAAAAGAGTTATTAAGTTGGGGGCAAAAGGAGACAAAAAAAAGAACAGAAAGTGTCAAAGGTGTGGAATTGCTGATGGTCACAATAGTCGCACTTGTCTATCTGTGGAGGAGAATAGGCTTCGGTTGGCCAGCCTTACTGGTCGAAAGAGAGGGCGGCCCATAGGTTCTAGGAACAAGGGTTCATCTAGCGCTCCAAAATGGAATGAGGCATGCACTTCAAAAAAACATCAAGGAGGTGTCACGGACAATGATTCATCTAGTGGGGAGTAGATGATTTCATATTTTATGACAAATGTAATGTAGTGCCATACTTGTTATTACAACTATGGGTGAATTTATAAATGCTGGAACCAGTCGATATTCACAAAGTATAATTAATAATGATTTACTGCATGTATTTAAATGTTGTGTAAACTGTATACAAAATATGCGTAAATGTGTTATGAAAACAGCGTAATTCGACGCTATACAAATTTTGGTGGCAAAAACTGGCTAAAAATGTCTTTGTGAAGAAAACAAACGACACAATAAATTGTGATTTAATGTAGTAACATAATTTTTATTACACATGTGTGCGAGTAGACAAATCTGATACCAGTAGTTATTGACAAAAGAATAAGGCTGTACAGATTTGCGTAATTGAGCTAACAAAACAGCGTAATTCGTCTGTAATTAAAATTATTGTAAACTGGGTACAAATTTGCGTAAATGAACTAACAAAACAGCGTAATTCTTATTAGACATAAGAATTTGTGACACATACTGGTAAATAATAGATTTGTGAAGACATCAGAGAATAACAATAACTAGTGAGTACATCACTGATAGAAATATGAGCAAACAGTCGAAGTTTGAACTGAAGATGTTTCATAACTTGTTTAATACACATAGGCCAAATTTTTATCTAAAAACTGCATTAGACATGAGTGTCTTGATAGCTTGGGTGAAAAACATAGAAAGTTTCAATACGGTTACATAGACATGCAACAAGGAGGTTTGGCTTCACAACATCTTGTTCCGTAACAAGGAAGCCACAAAATGTTTGTTCCATATCAAACAGTTGCGATTCACAAAATGTTGATCCAGCGACACAGCTAGCGTCCAAACTTGAATCTTTGAATTTCTGGAGGCAACGGGAGGCACTTGTTCTTGCTATGGAAGGTGAGGTAATATAGAGCCAGAGATCGTAGGTCACCAGAGTTTTCCTGCATAATACACATTATCCCGAGGTGAATAAGTTATATCTGAAATGTTGAATGTATAAATACAAACTGCATAATCATAAAATGACTCACTCGTTGTATAAATTGCTTGATAGAACCATCCATATAGTCATAGTACTGGATGTATCTCATGACAAAAAAGCCACAGTCATTAGATCCAGCTATCATGGTGGGACACATAGGTGGCATGTCAATTGGGAAATTTCCAAATTTTGGGATGCGTGAATTGGGCCGGACTTGTTGCAAAGATTTGTTCAATCTGTTCATTATAACCCTAGCCCATGGTAGTTTCCTGGTGCCTATGTCCTTTTGGGAGTAATGAAACATCTTCCATGAAGTACCACCCAACTCCGGACCATATGGATTTGAATCTAAAATGTGAATACATCGAAACTGGATATTGATGACATACAATGTCCAATGTCCCATATGAAGAATAGGGACCATAATCTGTCAAATATCAGGAGTTAGATAAACAGAATGATAACATTAGTGTGTAGCTGAGCGATGAATATAATTGCATAACAGGAGAGCGTTGATACAAAGATAAATAAGTATACCGTTTTGTAGTCACCAAAATTGTCCGGTTGGGGCAGGGTCTTGTCCAGATAAGCATCAAGAACAGTTTGATCAAAAATCTGAGGAGATTTACTGTAGCGTTCATGCTCCTCAAAGTTGAGGAGAATCTGCATAATCATAATTACTGTGTCATATAAAACTGTATGTAAACAATTGCAAAAATAGGTAGGTATTAATGAATTGTACATACACCAACATTGACATCCAGTACAAGTCTGTCTTTGTTGATGGACGAGCAATTATTGTTTTTGTCATGGCGAAAACCCATGATGAAACACTGCATGAACACATTATCCAAACACATCCCATCTGCAAATGATTGTTGTATATCGAGACAATTTCCAATACATTCATCGAATTCTATGATCTTCCTATATAATAATGAAAAAGGATATGTTATTCATTATATATGTAAGCAACAACCTACATGTTATTTTGACTTAAAAGTTAAAGAAAAACCTGTTTGGGTCAGTTTTTGAGGAGCACAAAAAATCACGAAGCGACCGAGCACAGTCCAATTCTGTTAAACGTGGCAGAGAGTGGTCATGTGTAGTGTGCAAGCTATGTGTTTCCTCACCATCTGCAACCTGAAACACAATGCAGGTAGAGAGTATAGTAAATTATGAATGAGTTATGAGAAGCAAGCATGCAATAAATGTATAACTGGATTACTTACATGACCACTAGGTGTCTGATCAAAAAGGGGGCCCGTGTAAGTTGGAGTGTCATGAGATGCACCAATGTCTCCTCCCTGACCCAAAGAAACAATGATACTATGTTTTAAGCCTCAATCATGTGTCAATTAAATTTAATCCATAATTGAGATTACAATGGATAAAACAAAGCTGAAACATATACATGTTTTTGCGGTGTGGCGTCAAACATCGGCAAGTGGGAAGACGGATATGAGCTCATAGGATTGCAAGCTGGTACATGTCGATGAGACATGTTTGTGTCGCTCGGCATATTATTGCCAACATTAAAACAGAAATCCTGTATACATTATTATGGTTTTGTCTAATATTTTGGATGAAAATTGGAAATTAACATGTAATGTAACCATAATCAGACTGCATAAAATACCTGGTTTTCCGCATTTGGGGTTATGTTCGTCTCCAAATCGTCAGGGCAGCCCTCAAATGCACGACGCATTTGTTGTTGCTTTTCGTGTATTTCTTCAAACTGGGTACCTGTCAACTCCGTATTCGGTTGTGAATATGGCATAGTCATTTCCTGGGTATTCTGGGTACCCTCATGGATCTGTTCCTCTGTAATTAAAAAGTTGTAGTATTCAAACAGCAAGAACTGATAAATGCATAGAGTTAAGTACATGAATTGAATAAATGACAATGAGGGAAGGTAACCTGACGACATATGCTGAGATATATCTGGAGGTTTATCTGTTTGAGGCGCTTCCGCAACATTGTCTGGGTCGCCAGACTCCGCGCGAAGGACATCATCAATTAACTCAGCAAATGTGTCCGCTAGTTCATACTGCTTCACAACCATCTTGGTAAGAGTACTTTTTATGATGGAACACGCTTTGCCAACTTCAGAATCATACTCAACAAACTTTTCAATGAATTTTGGTCGGTCACGTGGTTGGAGCTGCTTTATCTTACTTGAAAGCATATCCTTGATCAATGGGAGCTGGATATGAATAGTATGATGACCACAAGGATCAGGACGAGGGACATCAAAAATGTTTGTCCTGACCCTATGCTGTGATGTAATGAATGATAATGCATCATAATTAATTATTAGAAACATAAGGATATAATATTACATAAAACAACTGTAATGTACATATGGTATTTATGGACACATATGGGATGTATGTTTTGCCATAAACTGACCTCTGATTGAAACTGCACACTAGGGACAGCAGAATAGCAAGTTTCAGAAAAGCTTCGAAACTAAAAAAACATTTGTAATATAATTAAATACATGAAAGATAACCATAAATAAAGTGTGTTACCCACTGAAAAATGAAGTATATGGTGTCTATTACGAGTTTATTCAGAATGGTACGAAAACTAATAGAGATACTACATGCATAAACATTCACCTAATAACAGCAAATGCATATTTATGCAGGGTAATGCATTCCTATTGTTTTATGTACAGATGACATACCTCACAATGGCCAAAAGGTTCACCGCTTTGGCGTGGCTTCCTCTTATCAGCTTTTGTCAGAGCTTGGATAATGTTTTTATCAAAGAATTTTATGCGGGGTGTGCCACGTTTATTGGGGGAGGGCTGCAGCATCATGCAAGTGGTCCAAATAGTACAACTACAAAAAAACAATAACTAATTTATACTATCATGGATGGTAATTGAGCAAGTAAAATAGATTCAATTCGATATGGAAAAAATGAACAGTCCAATGTTATTTACTTACTAGTATGACAACTGAGCATCCATATATCGTCGTGGACACATTAGAAGTGCTTCTTGTATGCCACTTTTGTGCAGCTTCACATAGGTCGTTAAAAATTAAGTGGCACCAGTCTATTTCATGGAAACGGTCCATTTCTTCCGTCAATAACACTTCATGGTTAGATATGCCCCAGCTGGAAGTGGGGAACAACAATCTATTGAACAATATCAAAAAGAAGCATCTGATAGAGAGGTCATCATCATTTCCTTTTCTCAATCGGTCCTGAAGAGATGCAACAACAAACTCATCCTTGGACAATCCAAGTTCAGCCCTCAAGTTATTGCCCGCCACTGCTTCATCGATTCCTAGTGGCTTACCACCGCCAGCATTCGTTAGGCCTAGTATAAGGTGGACAGTTTCTTTCGTAATCTTTAGTTCCTTGCCAACTCCAGGGCGAATAGTCATATCCTTGTGGTCCAACTTATCCATCAACCAACGAAGATGAGAACGGCTACCCAGTGCATCAAGTGTCATGTCAAGAATATTGGAAAATCCTTTTCTAGCAACGGCTTGTCGTTGCCTCTCATTCAATATCTTAATAGTTATAATCACATCCTGAGGGTTGCATCTAACATTGAGTTTCTGAAATAATGTATGTTAAATGTTATGAAAACAATGAAATAAATGTGGCATGGGCTATAAAATTAGCACTCATAATGTAAGGGATGCAACTAAAATAACATAATACCTAGTTAAATAAACTAAACTGCATTATCTGTAGACAATAAAAAGTGTCCAAGTGTTGTAAAATAAATATGACATTGTAAATGCAATTCAGAACTTGGAACCTAACGTGAAAATTCGACTAGATTCATCCTTACTGTATACTACTAAATAATATCTAATATGTTGTATCAGGTCATAATTATTGAATACTAATTAGTATTTAATATATATGAAATCATAAGTATAACATATCACCTGCCGTGGAGTTTCTACTACTTTCGGCCTCTTTGTGCATGTCTTCCGTAAGATATTCATATGACTTCCAGCAGCATTACGCTTCTTTGTAGGTGTCATGAAGTCATCGTCGTCATTGCCACATCCAGTTTGTTCATTGGCTTCATAAATAACAGATGGTTTCTCGACAGGTGCAGGACACTGATCAGAATGCTTTGTGTTTGGAGGAACTCCAATAGAGGCCGGCCGTGGTATCTCAACACTAAAGAATTCTTGGCTTGACTCAATGGTTATGCGTTTGGGATTAGCGAGAGGACGATCAACTGACTTCATTTTTTGGGGTAGAACAAACTAAGTAAATGAAAAAGAACATCAGGAAATAATACTATACCATACATAATGTTGGGGTATGTATAGTGTGTGTATTGGGAATAACAACAGATGTAGACAACATAAATGAGAAGAAGGAATGCATAACAACAGATATGTGAAAACTCACATTTAAATAAAACAGTACATAGTGTGCATAAATAAATTATGCAATATAATTCATAAAAGTATATGTAGTATAACTATCAGAAACAACAATAATAACACAGTATAATAACATCACTAATCTATTGATTGCTATTGTAAAAAAATATTGTGTTTATAAACAACACTCAGTACCTATATAAAAATGAACAGAATGTAACAAAAATGCAATTGAAAAAATTGGAAGGCATTATCGGATACTACATATAATGAGGCGATTCAATTAACTTCGAATCAATTGAAGGGATGTAGAAGGAGCGGGGCGAACCTGATGGACATTAGCGACTGAACTATGTAAAAGAATGGGGGGAACTCGAAAGAATGAGAGGGGAAACGAACCAGGAAAGGAGAACGACGGCGGTGAATCGATGAACAGCGGAGATTACGGCGGTGGAAGAGGTGGGGGCGGTCGTCGATGGCGATCGCAGGAGCGAATGACGGCGACGGGGAGGAACTGATTTTTTTAGGGTTTGGGTGGACCCGAGCTGAATTAATTGAAAGGTGTCTGTTGTGTGTGGCTCGTTGACCATATTAGCTCGGTCGGCCCGCGGGGGAGCGGCGAGGGACTGTGGGTCCACTAGTCAGCGCACAGTCAGGGTGAAGGTTTGGTAACTGCGTGATCATAATAAGCATAAATAGCTGTGCAAAGTATCGTAAACAGTTTACAAAAAATAATTAATCAAGACCCACGCCAAAGTACGTAATATAATAAATCCCAAAATGATATGTAGTTGTTAACATCGAAGTATACAATCATAAATCCCAAATACTACACCACACCGACCAAGCCGCATCGACGTGTCAATTTATGAAACCGTTGGAGTCATAATATGCAAATATAAACGCGGCCAACTCCAACGCGGGTCGTGACCACGACGCCGGAAAACCCGCGCGGAACATACGCACTCACCGTGTCAGTTATGTGTTTATGCATACGTAATTTGAATGAAACGGATGCATAAATGGTAATAGAGGGTGTGCACGTATGACCCACCTTCAATCGGTGCATGTGTGCGGTACTCGGACCACCTGTCACGTCGACCCGCGCCCGGCACAACTAGACCGGCAGGGGCTCCCTGCATTGATGGAAGCCCAGGGCTCCTAATACTATAACTATATATATATATATATATATATATATATATATATATATATATATATATATATATATATATATATATATATATATATATATATTGTTAATGCATTAATTAGTTCTTGGCAAAATAAAACGAGAATTTATGTTAGTTAATGCTTTATCTGTTAGGCATATTTTCTCTTTTTTAAATACATACTAAGTAAATATATGAATTTATGCATCATGTTGGTGTTTATTTATTAGTGCATTTATTTGGAAGATTTAGTTTTGAAGTTTGAACGTTAGTTGGATTTGAATATGGAATTCGAAATCTACGAAGAAAACTTTGATCAAGTAATTTACCCTTTCCACAAGCAAACAATATGAAGTAAAATAATAAATAATATTGAAGTAACAGTAAGCGTTACATTCATATTGGAATTTTATTGTGCATTTTAAATCTGAAATCCAAAACTAAAATTCGAAATTAGTTTGAATTCTGGAAAATGAAAAGGAAAGAAAAGGGAGAGGAGAAATCGGGCGTTGGGTGAGAACTCTTCCATCTTATTCGCTATCTCTCACGTAGCCCGTAGATCCTTCCGCATTGAGTTTGAAGCCTGGGAGTGGAGAATCTGGGGTTGCCGGCTATGGCGCCGCCGTCCCTGCTCGGGCGCCACCGTGCGTGGCCGGGGCGAGAGATGGGAACGTTTTAGCCGTTGATCTGTGGAGATGAGTCTGGGATTAGAATTACATACACGTTCAACTAGGTTAGATCTAGGCTGTCGATTGGGTGATGTGCGAGTGAGATTAGACTCAGTTTATTTAAAATCGCGTCCGTCGATCTCTGATCGGATGGCAGGCGTGTCGTACCGGTTCGCTTGTCACGTGACCTAATATGGGTCGCAGATTGTCGATCCAACGGCGGTGATGCGATGATACCCTTTGGCGGTGGTAGTTTCGTAAAAGAGACCCTGAGGAATTAGCTAATAAACCCGAGGTCCACGCAAAGTATAGAACTATTAGAAATCAGTCCTTTTGTTTGCAAATGAACCCCATGCCTTTCTAGAAATAATAGCCACCATCCAGGGAGAATATTTTTTTGTAAAACGAATCGGAAAATTCGACTTTATAGTGTAAAAAAATATCTCAAAGCTTATTTAATTCATAACTCATTCGTTTGAACTCCAAATTGATCCATTCTAGTTGTGTTAGCATAGTATACATATTCACTATGCAGTAACAACATTATTTGTACAATTTCACATACTTTTATAATTAGGTATTTATTTAATTGTGTTTAGTAGATTAATTTATTTGATTAGAAGCTAAGTGTGGTATTTCAATTTGGTCTCAATCCAGTTATAACTTAGATTGGAGAGGAATCATCTATTTCTTAGTAATCCCATTTCACATGAATGCTCCTAATTAACATAGAATATACAATTACCACTATTTGATCACATAAAACTTCAGAAAGTCGTATCTTTATAACCGTAACTCCGATTTTAGTGGTTCTAGAACCTACGATCTCGTTACGACGTGTAGAACATTATTATGCATTATTCTCTCATGTTTGGTGCGATGTTAATTTCTCCTATGCAATGTTTGTTTGTATTGTTGCGAGTAGACGAACAAGTGATCGAGGTGTCCGGAGCTCAGCAGGTTGAAGATACTGAGCAGGAGCTCGTTGAAGGCAAGTTATGCCCTTGACCACTCTTCTTTACCTAATAATTTTCTCTATAATCACTATGACATGCTCAGGTTAAATTTGATGGGACCTAATAGGTTATCCTAGTCTGGTTTACTTCACACCTTGCTTACCACTGAACTTTTGGGTAGTATCTGCTATTGCTCTATGTGGTTTTGGGTGTTAAGATACATATGATTCATGAGCATGCTTTATTATTGTCGGTGTTTCGAGACCGGGGGTCCCTCGGGCCGACGAGTGAGTGTCGCCGCGTGCCCCAACCCAGATGGGTCGAGCGCGAGGGCGAGCGCGAAGGGGGGAAGGAGCGAGGCGGCCAGAGACCGGCGTGAGAGAGGTGGGAATCCCGCGGCCTTCGTGTTCGTCCCGCGCCCAGGTCGGGTGCGCTTGCAGTAGGGGGTTACAAGCGTCCACGCGGGAGAGGGAAGCGAGCGGCCCCAAGAGAGCGCCTGTCTCGTCCTCGTCCCCGCGCGGCCAACCCTCTCTAAGAGGGCCCTGGTCCTTCCTTTTATAGGCATAAGGAGAGGACCCAGGTGTACAATGGGGGTGTAGCAGTGTGCTACGCGTCTAGCAGGGGAGAGCTAGCGCCCTTAGTACATGCCGATGTGGCAGCCGGAGAGATTTTGGCATCCAGCTGTTGTGATGTCGTGGCCATCGGAGGAGCGACGGAGTCTGGCGGAGGGACAGCTGTCGGAGCGGTTGGGTCCTTGCTGACGTCCTCTTGCTTCCGTAAGGGGGCTGAGAGCCGCCGTCGTCACAGAGTATGCGGGGCGCCATCATTGCCTATCTGGCGGAGCTAGCCAGATGGGACACCGGTCTTGTTCCCTGCGGCCCGAGTCAGCTCGGGGTAGGGTGATGATGGCGCCTCCTGTTGACGTGGCTGGCCTGCGCCCTAGGTCGGGCGATGCGGAGGCTCCTCCGAAGCTGAGGTCGAGTCTGTCTTCCATGGCCGAGGCCGAGTCCGGGCCCCTGGGTCGGGCGAGGCGGAGGTCGTCGGCAGAGGCCAGGGCGGAGTCCGAGCCCTGGGGTCGGGCGAAGCGGAGTTCGTCGTCTTCTGGGGCTGAGCCCGAGTCCGAGCCCTGGGTCGGGCGGAGCGGAGTTCGTCGTCTTCTGGGGCTGAGCCCGAGTCCGAGCCCTGGGTCGGGCGGAGCGGAGTTCGTCGTCTTCTGGGGCTGAGCCCGAGTCCGAGCCCTGGGTCGGGCGGAGCGGAGTTCGCCGTCTTCCGGGACTGAGCCCGAGTCCGAGCCCTGGGTCGGGCGGAGCGGAGTTCGCCGTTTTCCGGGGCTGAGCCCGAGTCCGGGCCCTGGGTCGGGCGGAGCGGAGTTTGCCGTCTTCCGGGACTGTGCCCGAGTCCGAGCCCTGGGTCGGGCGGAGCGGAGCTTCCTATGGTGCCTTTGGCAGGGCCTGACTGCCTGTCAGTCTCACTCTGCCAAGTGACACTGCAGTCGGAGTGGCGCAGGCGGCGCTGTCCTTCTGTCAGGCCGGTTAGTGCAGCGGCGAAGTGATGGCGGTCACTTCGGCTCTGCCGGGGGGCGTGCGTCAGGATAAAGGTGTCAGGCCACCTTTGCGTTAAATGCTCCTGCGATTTGGTCGGTCGGTGCGGCGATTTAGTCAGGGTTGCTTCTTAGCGAAGGCAGGGCCTAGGGCGAGCCGGAAATACGTTCGCCGTCGGAGGGGGGCCTCAGGCGAGACGGAAATCCTCCAGGGTCGGCTGCCCTTGTCCGAGGCTAGGCTCGGGCGAGGCATGATCGAGTCACTCGAATGGACCGATCCCTGACTTAATCGCATCCATCAGGCCTTTGCAGCTTTATGCTGATGGGGGTTACCAGCTGAGAATTAGGAGTCTAGAGGGTACCCCTAATTATGGTCCCCGACAGTAGCCCCCGAGCCTCGAAGGGGGTGTTAGCACTCGCTTGGAGGCTTTCGTCGCACTTTTTTGCAAGGGGACCAGCCTTTCTCGGTTGCATTTTGTTCCGGTGGGTGCGCACGAGCGCACACGCCGGGTGTAGCCCCCGAGGCCTCGGAGGAGTGGTTTCACTCCTTCGAGGTCTTAATGCCTCGCGTAATGCTTCGGCTGGTCTGGTTGTTCCCTCATGCGAACTGGCCGTAGCCCGGGTGTACGGTCGGGGCCCAAGTTCTCGGGCTGGTATGTTGACGCTGTCAACGGTTCGGCCGGAGCCGGGTTTGCGAGAGCAGCCCCCGAGCCTCTGCACAAGGCGAGAGAGCGATCAGGGACAGACTCGGCTTTTTTTACATACGCCCCTGCGTCGCCTTTCCGCAAGGAGGAGGGGGAAAGCGCCATGTTGCCCTCGATGGGCGTCGAACATGGTGTCTCCAGTGAGCTGCAAGCGGGTAATCCGAGTGGACGTCCGTGCCCCGTTCGTTAGGGGTCGGCTAGGGGCCCAGAGGCACACCCAAAAGTACCTGCGGGTGATCTGCCGGACCCGGTCCCCTGGCGACGGGGTCCGAGGGCTCGATGCCTCCCTCTGATGGGATTCCGTTACAAGATCGCTCCCGCTGGTCTCGGAAATGTCCTAGGGTACCTCGGGAGCGCAGCCCGAGCCTTGGTTATGTATCGAACGTACCCCTGGTCATCCCTCGCTCGGCGTCTGAGGCGGCTGTGAACCCTTTGGGGGCCAGCCTTCGAACCCCTGATCAGTAATGGGCGCGGAGCCCGAGTAGCCTGAGGCGGCCGTGGAACCCTTCGGGGGGGCGGCCTTCGAACCTCTGACCAGTAGTGGGTGTAGGGCACACGCGATCTGAGGCGGCTGTTGAACCCTTCGGGGGGCCAGCCTTCGAACCTCTGATCAGTAAGGAGGCTCGGAGCCTGGTTCCTTCACGGGGAAGGATCCTTTTCGGGGTATCCCCCTTTCCCGGTCCCTGTTGCAAGAGATAGAGAAAGAGGAAAAAAGGAAAATGATACGAAATCGAACGACGCGGTGTACCTTTTTTGGCGCGGTTATTACGGCGAAAGCGAAGCGTCGCCCGCTGCTCCTGCCAGAAACGTCGCCTGTCCCACCGCGGAGTTAATGCGACGGGGCGAGTGGTTGGCGGGGCGGCCGTTGCGCGTGCGCGAGCCGTTCGGGGAACGGATCACGGGCGCGTTGTCTTCACGCCGTGAGAGGGGGTTCTCTTGCTACCCCCGGATGGGACGTGAACTTGGCTGACGATGTGACCGCTGCTCCCGCCCGCCTGCCACCGTCATTACTGCCGGCCCACTTTTGGCCGCATTGACCGCCGCGCCAGGCTGGCGCTGCTGGGTCGTGCGCTGGGTCGCCTCGAGTCGCGGTATTGGTTCCGCAATCAAGGAGGCGCGGTGGTGGCGCAAGTGGCGGTGCAGTTGCTTGCATGAAGCATCCGGCGCGCCAGTTGCGTGACGCGTGGGCCTGGACCTCCATGCTGGGCGTGTCGGGAGTCAGAGAAGCGCGTCCACTTGGCGCAGTTGCATGCCGTCTGCATGGCTGCCCGCCTCTTTCGCTCGTTGGTCTGGGCAAAAGTGGAGGGTCACTTGTAACCGCTGGGCGGTCGTGTGCACCACGCGCGGCGGTTTGGCTTCTTCTGCTCCAAGCCGGCTTGCATGACATGCGGGACCCAGCCCCCGCGCCGTAGGGGAGGGCCTTGGAGCGTGTTGGAGAAGATTCAGCCCGTGACCGTTGGGGGCGCAAGTAGGGAGAGTTGCCTTTAAAAGGAGGGTGACCCCCTTTGGAAGGCGACCATGTCTTCGCGCTCCCTTATGCATCGTGTCTTTCCACCTTCCAAGCCCCCGGATGGGGGATACCCGCCGTCTTTTCGCCTCATCGTTGGAGGAACGCAACTCCGTGGGAGTTGGTACCTTTCAGCCATCGTTCGGCTTCAAGGATTTTCATCAGCCAGCCCGGCTGTACCCCCCCGCCGGCGGTCACCCGAGACGGTGACCACCAGCTCCTGGGTGGGGAGAAGCAAACCGGGCTGCGATCTTGGTCCCACCCTCAGCTTCAAGGATGTTCATCATCCTTGCTGGGGGTGGGGGCCGGGCTGAGCCGGAGCTCTACCTCCCGCGCGGGTTCGTGGGTCACCCTCTCCTGCGGCGTTCGAGGGAGAGGGTGCTCACTGGCCCTGCGGGCGGCCCGGACTTCGACAACGCGGGGCCGGTCGACGGCGGGCGTCGTCACCCCCAGCGTGTCGAGCTCGTCGGCTTGGCTCCCGGCGGCCCCTCCTGCCGGAGGGTGGCTGCCGCGCCGTGTGCACGGGAGGACCGCCCAAGATGTCGAGCGCTGCTAGGGCGGCGTTCGTGTTCTGGGGTGGTCCTGCCTTTGCACCGGGATGGCGCCGCCACGCAGAGGCCGGTGCCCCACTCGTCCGGGAGGATTTGAGTGGGGATCTGCCGGAGGACCGATGGCCCCTGCCATCGGTGCCGAGGCGGAGGCGGCTCGAGAAGTCCCCGTCGCTGACGGGATCACCGCCACCATCCGCGCTTCGGGCCTCCGGCTCTTTGTACTTGTCCTCGCCCCTCGAGCGTCGACGTGGGCGAGGGCAAGATTGCAGCAGCGCCCAGCCTGAGGCCTGCGCTGCTGCAGTTCGGCCATCCGGAGCGGGGGTCGTTGTCGTCGCTGTCAGAGCGGGCGGCGGCGAGCCGCTCGTCAGTCTTCTGTTGCTCCGCGGGCCCTCCCCTATCGAGTGGGGTTGTTCGTACCTGCGCAGGGGGAACCGGAGTTCCGTTTGTAATGGCACTTTGAATGCCAGTGTTTTTGTTCATCGTGGCTGTCGAGGCCTGAACATGTATGTAATTTTGGCACGGAGCCGTGTTTTTTCCACATTTTCGAGCACTAAGACTCGCCTGTTGATTATCTGAACCGCTTCACCAAGCATGAGTCGCCCCGTGTCAAGGTGACGAGTGAGGTATCCGTAACCCAGAGGCGTAGGAGTCCCTCGGCTCGGTCGGCCTTGTTGTCTGAGGCTCCTCTAGCTTAGTTAAAGAGACCCCTTGGCCGCTCTTCGACGAGCCGAGGCCAGGGGTAGCGATATCAGCATGAACAGAGGCGGAGTTGGCTCGAAAACGAAACCTGGTTGGCCGGAGCCTAGTCGGGTTGTCCGTCAGCGGGACCGACGCCGGAGTTGACCAGCCGAGGCCTCGGGTCGGGCTGGCGCCCTTGGAAGATGGTTGGCCGAGGCCCCAGGGGTCGCCGGCCGAGCCGCCTGCTCGGGCCGGATTCCCGGAGAAGTCCCCGGCAGCGATTGCCCGGGCGTGGCGATGACGTCGTCCTCCAGAGTGGGGATCCTTGGATCGCGTCGCCCTCCGAGGCTAGGTCGGACCTCGCTGAAGGTGTCGTCGATGCCGAGGGCGCTACTGCCCCCTTCCAGCGTCAAGACCCGAGCCTGCAGGATCAGAGTGTCTTGTAGCGTGTGCCTTCTGCGGCCGTCGAGGCCAGAATACACACCCTCGCTGTGCTGTAAAGCTGCGTCTCCTTTCCTCTTGTTTCGAGTATCTGGACTTTTTTGTCGGTAACAGGGATGTTTGTGCGAGCGAGAGTTGCTTCTCGCGGAAGGTGATGAGTGAGGTATCTGTATCCCGGAGGCGTGGGAGTCCCTCGGCTCGGTCGGCCTTGCCGCTTACGTGCACTTTCACCCGTCCATGAGGCCCTGTCACCGACTCAGTCGAGAAGGCTCGAAAGACCGCTTCGGCAGAAGAGCTTCCGAACGTGAAGACTTGTTCGGTCCGCGGAATCACTTTATCCGAACGCGAGTTACTTATTGCAGAAGGTGATGAGTGAGGTATCTGTATCCCGGAGGCGTAGGAGTCCCTCGGCTCGGTCAGCCTTGGCTGCTTACGTGTACTCCGTCGTTTTCAGGATCCACTTTTCGAAGTAGTCAAAAAGCACGAAAGATATCCTGGCAGAAGAGATCTTTTTCCGAGGAAAATTTCAACGCAGAGGGGGTTCCCCCCTTTTAGCCCCCGAGGGAGGGTCGGGCTTTGCCGAGGCGAGGTCGACCCTTCCTTGATGACTAAACTTTGTGTGGGTGCGAGGTATATGAACAGCTTGAAAACATCTTAAGGGTAGAAGCGACGTAGCTGTTGGATGTTCCAAGCGTTGCTGTAGACCTCGCCTTGACTGTTGGCCAGCTTGTACGTTCCGGGCTTCAGAACTTTGGCGATGACGAATGGCCCCTCCCAGGGAGGCGTGAGCTTGTGCCTCCCTCGGGCATCTTGTCGCAGCCGTAGCACCAGGTCGCCCACCTGGAGGTCTCGGGGCCGGACCCCTCGGGCGTGGTAGCGTCGCAGGGACTGCTGGTACCGCGCCGAGTGTAGTAAGGACTTGTCCCGAGCCTCTTCCAGCTGGTCCAGTGAGTCTTCTCGGCTAGCTTGGTTGCTTTGATTGCTGTAAGCCCTCGTCCTCGGGGAGCCGTGTTCCAGGTCTGTGGGCAAGACAGCCTCGGCCCCGTAGACTAGGAAGAACGGCGTGAAACCCGTGGCTCGGCTCGGCGTCGTCCTCAGGCTCCAGACCACCGAGGGGAGTTCCTTCATCCATCGCTTGCCGAACTTGTTGAGGTCGTTGTAAATCCGAGGTTTGAGCCCTTGTAGAATCATGCCGTTGGCACGCTCTACTTGCCCATTCGACATGGGATGAGCCACGGCGGCCCAGTCCACCCGGATGTGGTGATCCTCGCAGAAGTCTAAGAACTTTCTGCCGGTGAATTGGGTGCCGTTGTCGGTGATGATGGAGTTCGGGACCCCGAAGCGATGGATGATGTTGGTGAAGAACGCTACCGCCTGCTCGGACCTGATGCTGTTCAGAGGTCGGACCTCGATCCACTTGGAGAATTTGTCGATGGCGACCAGCAGGTGCGTGTAGCCCCCAGGCGCCTTCTGCAAGGGGCCAACGAGGTCCAGACCCCACACGGCAAAGGGCCAGGTGATGGGTATCATCTGCAGAGCCTGAGCGGGCAGGTGGGTCTGCTTCGCATAGAATTGACACCCTTTGCAGGTGCGGACAATCCTAGTGGCGTTAGCCACCGCCGTTGGCCAGTAGAAGTCTTGTCGGAAAGCATTCTCGACAAGGGCTCGAGGCGTTGCGTGATGGCCGCAAGCCCCCGAGTGTCTCTCCCGCAGGAGTTCCTGACCTTCGGCGACGGAGATGCATCGCTGAAGGATGCCTGAGGGGCTGCGGTGGTAGAGCTCCTTCTCATCACCCAGCAAGACGAACGACTTGGCGCGTCGCGCTACCCGCCGAGCCTCGGCTCGGTCGAGGGGTAGCTCTCCTTGGCGGAGATATTACAGGTATGGGGTCTGCCAATTTCGATCAGGCGTGGCCCCGCTCCGCTCCTCCTCGATGCACAGTGCCTCACCCTCGGAGGCCGAGGGTACCTCGGGCTGAACCGAGGGCGCCTCGGGCCGAGCTGAGGGTGCCTCGGGCTGTGCCGAGGGTACCTCGGGCTGGACCGAGGGCGCCTCAGGCTCGGGCGTGTCGTCGATCTTGACGGAGGGTTGATGCAGATCCCGGGAGAAGACGTCCGGGGGAACCGTTGTTCGCCCCGAGGCTATTTTAGCCAGCTCGTCCGGAGTCTCGTTGTAGCGCCGAGCGATGTGGTTAAGCTCGAGCCCGTAGAACTTGTCTTCCAGGCGCCGAACCTCATCGCAGTAGGCCTCCATCTTTGGGTCGCGGCAGTGGGAGTTCTTCATGACTTGGTCGATGACGAGCTGCGAGTCACCACGGGCGTCGAGGCGCCGGACCCCTAGCTCGATGGCAATCCGCAACCCGTTGACCAGAGCCTCATACTCAGCCACATTGTTGGACGCTGGGAAGTGGAGGCGTAGCACATAGCGTAGGTGCTTCCCGAGGGGCGAGATGAAGAGTAGGCCCGCGCCGGCTCCCGTTTTCATCAGCGACCCGTCGAAAAACATGGTCCAGAGCTCCGGTTGGATCGAAGCCGTCGGTAGCTGGGTGTCGACCCATTCGGCCACGAAGTCCGCCAAGACCTGGGACTTGATGGCCTTCCGAGGGGCGAACGAGATTGTCTCGCCCATGATTTCCACCGCCCACTTCGCGATCCTGCCCGTGGCCTCTCGGCACTGGATGATCTCCCCCAGGGGGAAGGATGACACCACAGTTACCGGATGAGACTCGAAGTAGTGTCGCAACTTTCGCCGTGTCAGAATCACCGCATACAGCAGCTTCTGAACTTGTGGGTAGCGGATCTTGGTTTCGGACAGTACTTCGCTGACGAAGTAAACTGGCCTCTGAACGGGCAATGCATGCCCCTCTTCTTGCCTTTCGACCACAATCGCGGCGCTAACCACCTGAGTGGTCGCGGCGACGTAGACCAAGAGGGCTTCTCCGGCAGCTGGGGGCACCAAGATAGGCGCCTTTGTGAGGAGCGCCTTCAGGTCCCCGAGAGCTTCCTCGGCCTCAGGGGTCCAAGTGAAGCACTCGGCCTTCCTTAAGAGGCGGTACAGAGGCAGACCTCTTTCGCCGAGGCATGAGATGAAGCGGCTCAGAGCCGCGAGACATCCCATGACCCTCTGTACGCCTTTCAAGTCCTTGATGGGCCCCATGCTGGTGATGGCTGCGATCTTCTCCGGGTTGGCTTCGATGCCCCATTTGGAGACGATGAACCCCAAGAGCATGCCTCGGGGCACCCCGAAGACACACTTATCGGGATTGAGCTTGACGCCTTTCGCCTTGAGACATCGGAATGTCACTTCAAGGTCGGAAAGGAGGTCGGAAGCTTTCCTCGTCTTGACTACGATGTCATCGACGTAGGCCTCGACCGTGCGACCGATGTGTTCGTCGAACACATGGTTCATGCACCGCTGATACGTCGCGCCCGCATTCCTCAAGCCGAACGGCATGGTGACATAGCAGTACATGCCGAAGGGCGTGATGAAAGAAGTCGCGAGCTGGTCGGACTCTTTCATCCTGATTTGATGATACCCTGAGTAGGCATCGAGGAAAGACAGGGTTTCGCACCCAGCAGTGGAATCCACGATTTGATCGATGCGAGGCAGAGGGTAGGGAACCTTCGGACATGCTTTTGTTGAGACCAGTGTAGTCTACACACATCCGCCATTTCCCCCCTTTCTTTCTCACAAGCACAGGGTTGGCAAGCCATTCGGGATGGAATACCTCTTTGATGAACCCTGCTGCCATTAGCTTGTGGATCTCCTCGCCTATCACTCTGCGCTTCTCCTCGTCGAATCGGCGCAGAGGCTGTCTGACGGGTCGGGCTCCGGCCCGAATATCCAGCGAGTGCTCGGCGACATCCCTCGGTATGCCGGGCATGTCCGAGGGGCTCCACGCGAAGACGTCGGTGTTCGCGCGGAGAAAGTCGACGAGCACTGCTTCCTATTTGGGATCGAGCCCGGAGCCGATCCGGATCTGCTTGGAGGCGTCGCCACTGTGGTCGAGGGGGACGGCCTTAACCGTCTCCACTGGCTCGAAGTTGTCGGCATGACGCTTCACGTCTAGCACCTCTTTGGAGAGGCTTTCCAGGTCGGCGATGAGGGCCTCGGACTCAGCGAGGGCCTCAGCGTACTCCACGCACTCCACGTCGCATTCGAACGCGTGCTTGTACGTGGGGCCGACGGTGATGACCCCGTTGGGGCCCGGCATCTTGAGCTTCAGGTAAGTGTAGTTGGGGACGGCCATGAACTTCGCGTAGCATGGCCTTCCCAGTACCGCGTGGTAGGTTCCTCGGAACCCGACCACCTCGAACGTCAGGGTCTCCCTTCGGAAGTTGGACGGCGTTCCGAAGCAGACGGGAAGGTCGAGTCGTCCGAGGGGCTGGACGCGCTTCCCGAGAATGATCCCGTGGAAGGGCGCAGCGCCTGCTCGGATGGAAGACAGATCGACGCGCAGGAGCCCGAGGGTCTCAACGTAGATGATATTGAGGCTGCTGCCCCCGTCCATAAGGACCTTGGTGAGCCTGACGTCGCTGACGACGGGGTCGACGACGAGCGGGTATTTCCCCGGGCTCGGCACGTGGTCGGGGTGGTCAGCTTGGTCGAAGGTGATGGGCTTGTCGGACCAGTCTAGGTAGACTGGCGCCGCCACCTTCACCGAGCAGACCTCTCGGCGCTCTTGCTTGCGATGTCGAGCCGAGGCATTTGCCGCATGCCCACCGTAGATCATGAAGCAGTCGCGGACCTCGGGGAACTCTCCTGCTTGGTGATCTTCCTTCTTGTCGTCGTCGCGGGCCCTGCCACCCTCCACGGGTGGCCCGGCCCTATGGAAGTGGCGCCGAAGCATGACGCACTCCTCAAGGGTGTGCTTGACGGGCCCCTGGTGATAGGGGCACGGCTCCTTGAGCATCTTGTCGAAGAGGTTGGCACCTCCGGGGGGCTTCCGAGGGTTCTTGTACTCGGCGGCGGCGACAAGGTCCGCGCGCGTCGGCGGCGTCGCGTTTTGCTTGCGACTTCTTCTTGCCTTTCTTCTTGGCACCGCGCTGAGTAGACGCCTCGAGAGCATCTTCCGATGGGCGGCCCTGGGGCTGCTTGTCCTTTCGGAAGATAGCCTCGACCGCCTCCTGGTCAGAGGCGAACTTGGTGGCGATGTCCATCAGCTCGCTCGCCCTGGTGGGGGTCTTGCGACCCAACTTACTCACCAGGTCGCGGCAGGTGGTGCTCAAGGAACGCGCCGATGACATCCGAGTCGGTGATGTTGGGCAGCTCGGTGTGCTGCTTCGAGAATCGCCGGATGTAGTCCCGGAGAGACTCTCCCGGCTGCTGCCGGCAGCTTCGGAGGTCCCAGGAATTCCCGGGGCGCACGTATGTGCCCTGGAAATTGCCGGCAAAGGCTTGGACGAGGTCATCCCAGTTGGAGATCTGCCCCGGAGGCAGGTGCTCCAACCAGGCGCGAGCGGTGTCGGAGAGGAACAGGGGGAGGTTG
Source organism: Zea mays (assembly GCF_902167145.1). Taxonomy (NCBI): domain Eukaryota; kingdom Viridiplantae; phylum Streptophyta; class Magnoliopsida; order Poales; family Poaceae; genus Zea; species Zea mays. The sequence goes on from NC_050105.1 coordinate 80,371,147, forward strand.
CGGATGATGAGGTTGTCGTCGTCCGTTCCACCCAGTTGGCAGGCCAGGCGGTAGTCCGCGAGCCACAGTTCCGGTATCGTCTCTCCCGAGTACTTTGTGATAGTAGTCGGGGGTCGGAACCAGGTCGGGAACGGTGCCCGTCGGATGGCCCGGCTGAAGGCCTGCGGACCGGGTGGTTCGGGCGAGGGACTCCGGTCCTCCCCACTGTCGTAGCGTCCCCCACGCCTGGGGTGGTAGCCTCGGCGCACCCTCTCGTCGAGGTGGGCCCGACAGTCGCGATGATGGTGCTCGTTGCCGAGGCGGCCCGGGGCCGCAGGCGCGGTGTTGCGCGTGCGCCCGGTGTAGACCGAGGCTTCCCGCATGAATCGGGAAGTCACGGCATGAGGTTCCGAGGGGTATCCCTGCCTTCGGGAGGCAGAGCTCTCGGCCCGTCGGACCGCAGCGCCTTCTAGGAGATTCTTGAGCTCCCCTTGGATTCGCCGACCCTCGGTGGTTGATGGCTCCGGCATCGCGCGAAGAAGCATCGCTACTGCAGCCAGGTTCTGGCCGACGCCACTAGATGCGGGTGGCGGCCTGACCCTGGCGTCGTCGGCGACGCGGTGCTGGAAACCCTGGGGTAGGTGACGTATTTCTCTGGCCGGGGGTTGGCCCGCCCATGCCTGCCCGACGTCCCGGCGGATTGGCTCAAGCGCTCCTGCTCCCTCGTCGAACCTGGCCTGTGCCCCGCGGACTTGCTCGAGCTGTGGGTCGTGACCCCCCGCCAGAACAGGGACCACAGCTAGCTCCCGCGGGATGTCAGCGCGAGGCACCGGCCTAGGGAGATCACCGTCCTCCGGCATGCCGAGATGATTGCCTTCGGAGGGACCCCCTAGATCGACGTGGAAACATTCGCGGCTCGGGCCGCAGTCCTCGTCGTCGAGGCTGCGGCTACCGTCGGAACAGTCGGAGAGGCAGTAGTCACATGCGGTCATGAAGTCCCGCATGGCACTGGGGTTGCCAAGTCCAGAGAAATCCCAACAGATGCTGGGGTCGTCATCTTCCTTGGACCCAGAGGGCCCGTAGGTCGAGACGTCCGTCAGCCGGTCCCAAGGCGACCGCATGCGAAACCCCAGAGGGTTTGAACTCGCCTCTACGAGAGCGCCCGCCAAAGCTAGGTCGCTAGGCGGGTTGAGGCTGAACCCAAATAATGTAGGATGGGAATCGGTCGGTACCTTTTGGTCGACGAGCGGCGATGAAGTCACGTCGGGGACTGACTGCACCGTCGTCTCAGGTACGAGGGTGACGCCCAGCAAGCTTTCCGCGAGCGCGCTGGCGTCGTCCGCTTGCTCGGGATTGGCGTGTCGCGGGGAGGCGGCGCTCGCCTTCGTCTCAAACGCGAGGTCGATGCCCGACGCGCCCCCCGTTGGGGCGCTGAGGCCGTCGACTCGCTCGACAGCCGATGAGGCGCGGCCTCCCGCTTGGCCTTGGTTGCCCCGCCTCCTCCTCCGTTGGCGGGGGAGAGGACGGGGCGAGCTCGAATGTTGTTCTTCCTCTACGCGGGGAAGACGTCGTCGATTCCGCTGCCGGCAGGCGGGCTGTCGGCCGCCATTGTCGTTGTCGCGCGGCGGTGGAAGGAGTATCATGTCGTAGCCGCCGTCGAAGGACATGAACTCAAGACTCCCAAAATGGAGCACCGTCCCGGGTCGGAGAGGTTGCCGGAGACTGCCCATCTGGAGCTTGACGGGAAGCTATTCGTCAACACGCAGCAGGCCCCTACCTGGCGCGCCAACTGTCGGCGTTTCGAAACCGGGGGGTCCCTCGGGTCGACGAGTGAGTGTCGCCGCGTGCCCCAGCCCAGTTGGGTCGAGCGCGAGGGCGAGCGCGAAGGGGGGAAGGAGCGAGGCGGCCGGAGACCGGCATGAGAGAGGTGGGAATCCCGCGGCCTTCGTGTTCGTCCCGCGCCCAGGTCGGGTGCGCTTGCAGTAGGGGGTTACAAGCGTCCACGCGGGAGAGGGAAGCGAGCGGCCCCAAGAGAGCGCCTGTCTCGTCCTCGTCCCCGCGCGGCCAACCCTCTCTAAGAGGGCCCTGGTCCTTCCTTTTATAGGCGTAAGGAGAGGACCCAGGTGTACAATGGGGGTGTAGCAGTGTGCTACGCGTCTAGCAGGGGAGAGCTAGCGCCCTTAGTACATGCCGATGTGGCAGCCGGAGAGATTTTGGCATCCAGCTGTTGTGATGTCGTGGCCGTCGGAGGAGCGACGGAGTCTGGCGGAGGGACAGCTGTCGGAGCGGTTGGGTCCTTGCTGACGTCCTCTTGCTTCCGTAAGGGGGCTGAGAGCCGCCGTCGTCACAGAGTATGCGGGGCGCCATCATTGCCTATCTGGCGGAGCTAGCCAGATGGGACACCGGTCTTGTTCCCTGCGGCCTGAGACAGCTCGGGGTAGGGTGATGATGGCGCCTCCTGTTGACGTGGCTGGCCTGCGCCCTAGGTCGGGCGATGCGGAGGCTCCTCCGAAGCCGAGGTCGAGTCTGTCTTCCATGGCCGAGGCCGAGTCCGGGCCCCTGGGTTGGGCGAGGCGGAGGTCGTCGGCAGAGGCCAGGGCGGAGTCCGAGCCCTGGGGTCGGGCGAAGCGGAGTTCGTCGTCTTCTGGGGCTGAGCCCGAGTCCGAGCCCTGGGTCGGGCGGAGCGGAGTTCGTCGTCTTCTGGGGCTGAGCCCGAGTCCGAGCCCTGGGTCGGGTGGAGCGGAGTTCGTCGTCTTCTAGGGCTGAGCCCGAGTCCGAGCCCTGGGTCGGGCGGAGCGGAGTTCGCCGTCTTCCGGGGCTGAGCCCGAGTCCGGGCCCTGGGTCGGGCGGAGCGGAGTTCGCCGTCTTCCGGGACTGTGCCCCAGTCCGAGCCCTGGGTCGGGCGGAGCGGAGCTTCCTATGGTGCCTTTGGCAGGGCCTGACTGCCTGTCAGTCTCACTCTGCCAAGTGACACTGCAGTCGGAGTGGCGCAGGCGGCGCTGTCCTTCTGTCAGGCCGGTTAGTGGAGCGGCGAAGTGACGGCGGTCACTTCGGCTCTGCCGGGGGGCGTGCGTCAGGATAAAGGTGTCAGGCCACCTTTGCGTTAAATGCTCCTGCGATTTGGTCGGTCGGTGCGGCGATTTAGTCAGGGTTGCTTCTTAGCGAAGGCAGGGCCTAGGGCGAGCCGGAAATACGTTCGTCGTCGGAGGGGGGGCCTCGGGCGAGACGGAAATCCTCCAGGGTCGGCTGCCCTTGTCCGAGGCTAGGCTCGGGCGAGGCATGATCGAGTCACTCGAATGGACCGATCCCTGACTTAATCGCACCCATCAGGCCTTTGCAGCTTTATGCTGATGGGGGTTACCAGCTGAGAATTAGGAGTCTTGAGGGTACCCCTAATTATGGTCCCCGACAATTATTGTAATTGATTATTTAATGTTCATGATAAGATTATGGTGTTAATTGGAACATGGAGCTTAACTTGAGATAACAGTGCTACCACAAGGGTGGAATGGGATGCCCTTAGCCAAGTAATTAGGAAAGCTAGAGAGAGACTACCTTACCCGAAAGGGGCAAGCGGGGAGTGTGTCGCTGCAGAGTATAGGGAGGTTCTTGGGTCAGACTATCCGTAAAGCTTTTCGGCCGAGGGATTCCTATGCTTCCTTCTTCCTGAATCCGTAGCAGATTTTCTAGAACTAGTGGAACTTTGGAAAGGCCTCGTAGTGCTACCATGTCTCGTATCCTTATAGAGATGAATGGGATTTCTAGACCCCTTGGAAAATGGGTAACACATCTTGTGGGTAAAGATGCTCAACCTCTGCAAAGCATAAAACTCGTATATTAGTCGTGCTCACGATCAAGATCGACTCAGGACTCTCACATGATTAACTTATGGAAGTAAACTTAATCTATCATATGCATTGCATTGTGGGATTGATTATAATTGAGATCTCTTATTCTATTGGTCTGGTATACACTTATACTTATTAACTGCTATAAAATTTGACCAACTTATGAAAACAATGCTCAGCCTTAACCATTATTTGTTGATCAGCCTTACACTATACACGTAAGTGAGCTCATGCACATTATTCCCCACACCTGTTGAGCCATGAACTTTTGTGAGCTCACTCTTGCGATCACCCCCAACAGGTGAAGAGCAGGTGCCCCCAGAGGAGGACTATTACGACGAGGTCTAGGTGTCGTCTCCCAGTCAGCATGATGCGCCAAGGAAATAATATTATTAGTTCGATTTATTTATTACCAGTTATTTTGTAAGACATTTTCGTTATGTAATAAAGTTTGTGACATTCATCTCTATACACTAAGTCATTGTTTGTGTTGATCTTCTTTGGCGCACATATGAGATGCATCCGGTTTTGCCCCTCAAATTCGAGTGTGACAAAGGGAGTGGGTAGTTAGGATCGAGGGGAGGAATGACGGTCATCGAGGGCCCTTGCTTCTTCTTCTTGGGTGTTATGGTGCTCCTCACAAATGCGGAATCAAGCGCGAAGTCGCACCCGACGAGCGAATTTTGAGCTAGGGATCGTAGCGAAAGCAGAGTTAGGGTTTTAAGCACAAACAAAGGGATCGAACAAATATATCAACTGATCACTCACCTCCTGACTAGGAACCTATTATAACGTTGTGACTCGGTTTTTCAGTCGACCTACTAAAACCTCCAGGCACGATCTCAGGACCAGCGGATTGGAACACAAAAACAAGGGCAAAAGAAAACAACCAAACGAGTTTTTCAAACCCAAACATATAAATAGAGTTCCATGCATGCATAACCTGCCTTCTTTTTACATAAACGTCAGTTCATTATGAACTGACCCAAAATACACCCCACCACCACCACTACAGCAAGCTACCTAACCTAAGCTGGTGGCGACCCGCCACCAGCTCTGTCGCTGTCGCCTTCACTGTCGCTACACTTGCCATCGCCACCGCTGCCGCCCTTGCCATCGTCACCACTATCGCCATCGCCGACCTTGCTGCTGCCAAACCTTGCCACCATTGTTGACCTTGTCGTCCTTGTTGCCCTCGTTGTTTCCCTCGTACCTGTCCTCCTCCTCCTCAGAGTCATCCGAGCCATCAAGCACTACTCGCTCGATGACCTGAATGTAGGCTCTCTCCACCCCATGAAGTCATCTGTGCAGACAGATGATGGCGAGCGAGGAGTCAGTGGCAGGGTCCTCTCATCCTCGGAAGAGATTTTTTTCCTCCGAGTACTCAGAGTCGTCGAAGTCCTCCGACGGCGCGATCGGAGGTTGCTTCCTCTTACCACCTTTGCCTCTCTTGCATTTCTCACTGCCCTTGCCGCTCTTGCTTCCTGCTGTAGGAAATGGGTGACGCCTAAGAGGGGGGTGAATTAGGACTTCTAAAACTTTTACTAAACTAGGCCACAATTAAATCCCTAGAGCAAAACCTATGCAAATAGTCAAACTAGAATGTGCAAAGTAGGTTTTGTCTAAGTGTTGTTATCTCTACCACAATGGCTAAGTTTCAATCCACGCTAAATAAGTATGACTACAAGATTGAAACTTAAATGCTTAATATAAATGCGGAAACTTAAAGAGCAAAGTAGAGAAGCAAACTCTCGTGGATGACGCTGGTATTTTTACCGAGGTATCCAGAACCGCGCAAGGTCCCGACTAATCCTCGTTGGTGCCCCTACACAAAGGGAAGCCCACGCGAGGGCCAAGCACCTCGGTCGAGTAACTCCGTAGAGAGCCGCGAGCCTTCTCCACGCGCAAGTGGTGCTCCGCTTCCGACTCCTCTCGGATGCTCCCCGTCGTCTCCACTATCGAGCTTCTGGCCGAAACGTCGCGGGCCTCGTTCCCTCCGGTACACGGTGGAGGCCGTGACACAAACGCGGTTGTCACGGTCTCGCAAGACTCTCGCCCCACTCGGTATAATTACAACGACTCACGCAAGAGCCGAGGGGTTGTGAGGTTTATCTAAACTCACTCAACAATCTAGGGTTCACCTAGAGCAAGCACTAAAGCGGTCTAACTAACCTAAGCACTTCGCAAAGCACCTACGCTAATCACCGAGTGATTCTATTAAGCACTTGGGTGTAAGAGCACTTGGGAATGTCTACTATATGCCTTGGTATGTCTCTTGAGCTCCCACACTTGGAAATGGCCGGTTGGGGGTGTATTTATAGCCCCCAACACAAATACAGTCGTTGGAGAAAAGCTGTTGCTTTCTGCGGCACACCGGACAGTCCGGTGGTGCACCGGACAGCGCACTGTAGCCTGTCCGGTGCGTCTAGCCGTTGCCCTGTCATAGAAGGTGACCGTTGGCGCCGTAGGCTTTCCACACCGGACAGTCCGGTCTTCACATCGGACAGTCTGGTGGTCTTCTCTCCGGGTGCCACCTGGAACTAGCCGTTGGGCTGTTGTTCCCTGGTGCACCGGACAGTCCGGCGTGTGGGCACCGGACAGTCCGCTGTGCCACCGGACAGTCCGGTGCTCCACACACAGACAGTCCGCAGGCAACACACTTGGACTTTTATTGGATCTCTTTAATGTCTTCTTTTGAGGTGTTGCTTTCCTCAATTCCTTAGTCCAAGTTAATCTTGCATCCTGTGAACTACAAACACAAACACTAGAAAACTTATTAGTTCACAGATTGTGTTGAACATCAAACACCAAAACTCAATTAGCCAAATGGCCTGGGGTCCATTTTCCTTACAATCTTTACAATCTCCCCCTTTTTGGTGATTGATGACAACACAACCAAAGCAAGCAAATAATACAATTATTTGAATGACAATAAGCAATCTACTTGCTAGGATGCATGTATGTCCCCACAATGTGATATTATGGACTTAAGCCTCCCCCTAACTCCATAATTCACTTACTTCCTATCCTTGGACCAAATAACCAAAACCACTTGAAAACCCATTAAAATTTTAAATTGGTGGTGTTTGGTGTTTGATATAGTTTTCACTGCTTTGGTCCCTAAACTTCTCCCCCTTTGGCATCAACCACCGAAAAGGAAGACATTAAAAGCATGTAGGAAGTAAAAAATGCCCTCAGATGATTACTCCCCCTAAATGAGTGTTCTCCTTTAGAAAGAATTTTCTCCCTTTTTAGAGACGAAGAAAAACTCCCCTGAAAGAGATCTTCTACTTAGGAAAAAGCATGTGAGAAATAGAGGTGTAAAACATGATTTGAGAAGACTAACTTCCCTTATGCATAGGTAACAGAATATGAGTTAACCACTTATGCATTTTTAGCAACATGGAAGTATATGATATGAAATATAGTCTAATCAAATATTAGAGAAGACATGTAAATGATGCTAGATGTAGTCTCAAAAGATACCGATTGAAATTCAATGGCGAGCTTGAGAGGCATGAGAGTTCTTAGAGATTTTGCAGTGGAAGATTGTTGTCTTTCTCCGGGGACTTCTTTTTCCTTACAATGAGACTATCACATGAAATAGACTTGAAAAGGTGTTAGTCTCAAAGTATTAGATTATAGAGTAACCTCCCCCTGAAGGTGTGCATACAAGTTTTGAATTCTTGCAGGAGACATGCACTTTGATTTGATATCAAGAGGGGCAAATTATCTATAATCCGAACTTTGGCACATATAAATTAAATGATACACATTATAGGATGTGAGTATTTTACCACTTGTAATATCAATTGATGCATCATTTATTATGGGGTGATAAAGAGCTATGTGTCGTGCTCAAATGAACATTTTAAATCATGTAGGCTTGCTTAAGTGTATGAATTTAAAACAAGCAGACCTACCATGTGATTTTCCTAGTATGCATGTATTTAAGCTAAAGTAAGTACAAAATGTAATACTAGGCATGAAAGGTAACACTAGATACATAACAGATAGATACTCATATCTAAAAATAAGGAATCACTACAGGAAACACCTAAATTTTCGTGGGCCAAAAACCCACGAAAATAAGTGTAAACCGACGAAAATATACTATTTTCGTCGGCGCCGCCGAAAATAAGTTCGACGAAAATAACTTATTTTCGTCGGCTTCCCCAAGGCCGACGAAAATAGTTGGTCAGCTGACTATTTACGTTGGCCTCGGTGGCCGACGAAAATAGTAACGTGATTTTCGTCGGCCCCAGTGGTGGCCGACGAACATAGCCGACGAAAATACATTGCTATGTTTGGTCACCATTTGCATAAAACTAAACATAGAACGTCACCTGTGATCCATGGTGATGAGGAGGTTGTGCATGCATCCATGGGTACTGTTGTGCTGGCCACCCCTGAGGTGGTGGCACCCACCCCGTCGGTGGCGGTGCCATCCACGCTTGAAATGGCTGAGAGCCCGCCGGTGGCACCCATAATGGGACTGGCTGCGATCCTTGGGGTGGTGGAGGCGTCCAAGTGCCTAGAGGTGCCTGCGTCCACCCAACACCAGTCCACTGTGGTTGCGACGCTGGAGCTTGTCCTGGCCACTGTCCCCATCCTTGTGCCTGCGAGCCATTTTTTATAATAAAAAAAGAGTTGCTATGGAATTGAAGTGTTCAGATAGTGTTACCTGGGGAGGGCGAAAAGCGGGCAAGTTCATATCAGGGCTGAGTCGAGTAGTCATTTCCTGCAAATGGATGAAATGTTAGAATCGCAACATTATACTTTGAATTCAATGACACGTGATGAGATAGGCGAATTACCTGAAAATAAGAAGCCATATACCGCGTCAGCTGTCCGACCTACTCCTGCGCTGCTCGAGCCTGCTCCTGTGCTACCCGAGTCTCCTCCTCCAGCTGAGCCTCTCGAGCAGACTTGGAGGAGCGAGAACTCCCTGCCGAAGACGATGCCTTCCCTTGACCTATTGTCCTGTTGTACTCCACAACGCCGGTGCTAAAGGCAAACCTGCATGATACACATAGTTGAGCCATTAAGTGGACACATTCTTGTTAATGAAATTGTCAAATCAAAGACAACCACCTCACCTGCCATGCTTTCTACCCCCACCACTGTGGTACAACGTCGAGGCATCTAAGTCTGAATGCATCCAGTCGAAATCAGGCCCATGGCATTGAGTCATTTCCTCCCCATATGCATTATGCAAAGGAAGTTAAAGTTGGAGTTAGACACAAAACATGCAATTTAATTCGTAAATACAAACTTGTTTACCATTTTCTCCCTTGTCGCCTCGCTGCATAGCTCATCAGGGTTCGCCGAATCAGGGCCACAGTGACCACGGACGTAAACCTCCATAAAACTTGGAGCAACTCCACTTTCAGTTCCTGCATGAAAAAGAAGAGTTAAACCATATAATTTTCATATATGTAACATACAAGTTTGATTTATATACTTACCATGCGGCGTGCGGTACCAAGGTGTCCATGGGCGTCGTACCTGTGCCCCAGTCCTTCAGTGCCATGGTTGGTACAGTGCTTCTGGGACTCTGCAATCCACTCAGGCGACGCCCATCTCTTAGCCAACCACCTCCAGGCTTCCATGTCCTTCGCCAGCCAATCCACAACGCTCTCCAGGTACTGCTCCTCTGTGAGGTAGATCTCATTGGCCCCTAATGCTTTGCTCATTTTCTGCCCCTTTATCTTCTTGTAGTAGTAGTTGACGGCCGCAATGCGAGCATTGTACATGGCATCCTTGATAACCTTATCAGCGCACTTCCGAAAGTGCCTCTTCACACGTGCCCACTGAGCCTGATCCTCCTCGATCTCATTCGGCAATTGGAACCTCCCCTACATATCAATGGAGAAGTTAAGTTAAAGTAAGATTAGGAGAAGCAATAATTCAGTGAATTGCTTATATACGAAAGTAAACTCACCCAGAACTCGTCCCACACAGCCACCTGACAAGTTGAAGCGTCCCGATCCTTTGGGACTCAAATGTGATACAATTACTAGTCCCAGGAGGCTAGTAATCACATTCATTACTTCAAATAGTTACAGAGTCTGAATAATGTTATTACAGTACCGGGGATACAAGCTCGAAAGTGAGCCGAGAAACATAAAGCGCAGTGGAAGATAAAATAGCCCAGGCCACAGGCAGAACTGGGTGAAGACACAGTCCCATCAATCAAGCATAGCAGAAAAGAAGTCTTCAGCTGCTGAAAAACATAAATAAATCTGGGTGAATACACTAGGTATTCCGCAAGCCCACCCGGCTCCCGTAAAGAGAAGGTGACCTATATTGTACATGCTTTATATGGTGGAGTTGAAGTCACTCATACTTTTTCCGAGAGAGGCAGTACTCAATGTTTAAGGTTTTCCCAAGACAATAGAAGTAACACTTGCCTGACCACCACTGAGCTTCCCGCTCCTGTGGTACCACTTTCTTTCCAGAACATACACACACATTTCCCTGTTCCCAGTTGTAGTAGAAACACTAATTGTCATACCATACCAGACTCGTCCATACCAGTGGACACGGACTATTCGAATAGGTTTAGACTCTGCGCAGAGGGGTACACTTTACCCACTAGTCCGGCTCTGCGATCTCATGGCCAATGAGACCCAAATCCGAAACTCTTTCCTACCTTGTACGTCCGAACCTTAACGGTTATACCGGAAGGAGTCAGGCCACTGCTATGTCCAAACCGGACAAAACATTCCCCCTCCTTATCCTCCCGGTGCTACCCCAGCCTTCATAACCCTGGGGTTGGACCGTACGAGTTCAGATTGAGTGGCTGCCCACACAGCCTCGAGTGGTTGTACTTTTGAGAGTACAGGTAATGAAAGATGACAAACCGGTCCTTATATGAGAGGACGATCCTTCTGCTCACGCCTAAACCAGCTGAGCCAACACCTTAGGCCCTCCCCTAAACCAGGGAGTCCCTGATCATCCTACTCCACCAGGTGATGAGGGTGAGTACCCTTCATCGCACTCTTTTGGAAAACATTTCACTTATACCCCTTTTCACTTGTCCCATATCTTTTAATCAAAGTAATAGTTAATGCGGGCTCTCTCATGCTTACCATGCAATTTGATTCCCATCCCATAATCCAGGCTTAGGCAGTGGTAGAGAGAGATAGGTAAATAATGCATCAAGGGAAAGATGGACTTGCCTTCGTCGAAGCTTTCCTGGCACAAGAGGTTAATCTCGGAGGGGTCGGGTTCTTGCCCTTCTTCCGGAGCTAAGAGTTCCGGAGGATCGGATCCCTCTTCCGCTAATTAAACACAGATAATAACAATACATCAAACATAGTGACCTTTGTGGGGTGTGCAAATTGTTATACTTTATTATTTTTATGCCCTAATAATTTATTTAGACAATTTTTGGTGCATAAAATATTAGCATCTAAATATATATGTGAAAATGAGAAAAAGAAATAGGAAAAGAAAAAGAAAAGGAATTCTCCAGCTAACTGGGCCAGGGGGGAATTTCGGCCCACTCGGCGCGCGGGCGCGGGCGCGCTTGTGGCCCAGTCGGCCCAGCAGCGAGGAAGTGGCGGCGGGGACGGCGCCGTAGCGCGGGCCCACCAGCCAGGGAGAGAGGGGGGGCTGACGGCGTTACTCGGTAACGGAGGGGGGAGAGGCTCGACCGGGGCCGGTCGGCGGCGAACTCCGCGGCGGTTCTCCACCGTCGGTCCGGTTCTCTGGCGGGGAAGTGGTGGCGAAGCACGGGCAGGTGAAGTGGGTCACGAGGGTGGGGCGAATTTGGCCTACGGGGGCCTATGGCGGCCGGTCCACGGCGCAGTGGCGGCTGCCCGCGGCGGCGAAGCCGCCGGTGAGGTTTCCGGCCACAATAGGGGAGGCAAAGTGGTGCCCTGTGATCGTGAGCGTGTGGCGGAGCTTCGGCCATAGCTTAATTGAGCATAGAAAAGCTAGAGAGAGGGAAGGGACCTCACCGGAGCAAGGCAGGGAGCACGGCGGCGCTTGCTTGAACGGCTCGGGGAGGAGGGAAGTGGGGATGGCTGGAGTTGTGTGGCGAAGACGGGGCTCGAGCGGGTCCTTTTATAGGCGCTCGGGGGAGGGAGGGGGATGGGGGAGACGGCGAGCTCGTCATGAGCGCGGGAATGGCGCTAACGCCGATTGGGACGGCTCAGGCAGGCTGAGGGGGTGAGAGGTCGGCTCAAGCACAGTGGCGGGGTTGTCGCGGAGGCTGGCGAGCATTAATGGCGAGGCGACGAGGCGAGGGGGCGCTCGGCGGCGATCGCGCCGGTGAGGGATGGGTGAGGGAGAAGGAGCTGACGGGTGGGGCCCGGAGGTCAGTGGGCGGGGTCTGCACGAGAGAGAGAGGGCGGTGAGGCGCTGGCGGGCGGGGCCCGGAGGTCAGTGGGCGGGAGTGGCGCGCGGATTGGGCCGCCTGGGCCGGAAGAGAGGGGGGGATGCGGGCGCGCGTGAGCTGGGCTGGAATCCGGCCCAGCCGAGGGAGGGGAGAGAGATTTCCTTTTTCTTTTCTTATTCTAATTCTTTTCTTTTTCTTTTCTACTTTTGTGTCTTTTTGTTTCTTTTCCCCTAACAAAAATTCTCTAAATGAACTTGGGTGACAAACATGGTCTATGTGAGGTGCTTCAAATTATTTTAAGTGCATGCAAATGATTGGGTGACCTAGGGGTAGAGTTAAGGGAGAAGAATAAAATGACAGGGGGGGATTAGGGGGGGTTAGGGTTTCAAACCTGGGTTGGGATTTTGGGATGTTACAAACCTACCCCACTTAAAGGAATCTCGCCCTCGAGATTTAGACTGGATTTGGGAAAAGATAAGGGTATTCCCTCCTCAAGAAGTCCTCACTCTCCCAGGTGGCTTCCTCTTCTCCTTCTCTGCTCCACTGAACTTTACAGAGCTTTACTTCTGAGGTGCGGGTCTTTCTGACCGCTGAATCAAGAATCTTCACTGGTTTTTCACGGTATTGAAGGTCTTTCTGAATCTGCACTGTCTCTTCTTTGAGGTGACTTTCTAGTGCTTGCAGGCATTTGCGGAGCTGGGATACGTGAAACACATTGTGGATGTCGGACATGGATTCTGGTAGTTCCAGGCGGTATGCTGCGGGTCCTATCCTGCCAATGATGGGATAGGGACCTATAAAACGTGGGGCTAGCTTCCCTTTGACTTGGAACCGCCTGACACCACGCATTGGAGAAACCTTGAGGTAGACGAAGTCTCCTTCCTCAAATCGGAGTTCCCTCCGCCTGTTGTCTGCGTAACTCTTCTGCCGACTTTGAGCTTCAAGCAACCTTCTGCGGATCACTGCAACTTTCTCTTCCGCCTCTTTGACAAAGGCAGGTCCTTCTAGTGCTTTTTCCCCCACGTTGGACCACATGAGAGGGGTCTGGCATTTCCGTCCATACAGTGCTTCGAATGGCGACATCTTGATGCTGGCCTGATAGCTATTGTTGTATGAGAACTCTGCGTAGGGTAGACTGGATTCCCAACTTCTATCAAAAGCTAACACACATGCTCTTAACAGATCTTCAAGGACTTTGTTGACTCTCTCTGTCTGCCCATCTGTCTGAGGGTGATAAGCGGTACTGAAATCTAGCTTGGTGCCCATGGCTTTCTGGAGGCTTGTCCAGAATTTGGATGTGAACTGGGTTCCTTTGTCTGATACTATCTTCCTTGGGATGCCATGGAGTCTGACTATCTCCTTGAGGTAAATCCGGGCAAGGGTGGCTCCTCCAAAGGTAGTTTTCACTGGAATGAAATGGGCTACCTTGGTGAGGCGATCTATTATTACCCAGATGGAGTCATTCCCTTTTTGCGTCCGGGGCAGTCCGGTTACGAAGTCCATGCCTATTTCTTCCCACTTCCATTCAGGTATCGGGAGGGGTTGTAATAGGCCTGCAGGTTTTTGGTGTTCGGCCTTCGTCCGTTGGCAGATGTCACATCGGGCCACATACTGAGCTATTTCTTTCTTCATCCCTTTCCACCAGTATCTGGTTTTAAGGTCCAGGTACATCTTGGTAGTTCCGGGGTGGATGGAGTAGGCCGAGTCGTGAGCTTCCTTGAGTAGGACTTCTCGGGCTTCCCCTTTTGGTACACACAGACGATGTTTGAACCAAAGGACTCCTTGGTCATCTGTCCTGAGGTCCAGGAGTTGTTCCTTGCGGGCTTTCTCCACAAGCCTTGCCGTCTCTGGGTCTAGACGTTGAGCTTTGCAGATGAGGTCTTCTAGCATTGGTTTGACTTCGAGACTGTCGTTGTTCCCCAGACATGCATTTAGTTGTGCTGATTCTTTCTTCCAGTCTTCTAGAAAGTTGGTTCCTTTTATTCTGAATGGTTTTCGACTGAGGGCGTCGGCTACCACGTTGGCCTTCCCGGGGTGATAGTGAATTTCTAGGTCGTAATCCTTGATCAGCTCTAACCATCTTCGCTGACGTTGGTTGGTTGCCTCCATTTTGATACTGCTTCTACTTTGGAAGGGTCCACTTCTATCCCTTCTGTGGTTAAGATATGCCCAAGGAAGGCTATCTTTTCCAACCAGAATTCACATTTACTGAGTTTAGCATAAAGTTGGTGTGCTCTGAATTTTCCAAGGACGATCCGAAGGTGACGCTTATGGTCTTCGCGGTTCTTGGAGTAAATAAGGATGTCGTCGATGAAGACTACGACAAACTTATCTAGCTCTTCCATAAACACTTTATTCATGAGGTTCATGAAAAAGGCGGGTGTGTTTGTCAGTCCGAACGGCATCACTGTGAATTCATATTGCCCGTACCGGGTGACAAATGCAGTCTTTTGGATGTCCGCTTCCTTGATCCTCAATTGGTGGTAACCAGACCTTAGGTCTATCTTGGAGAAGTACTTGGCTCCTTGAAGCTGATCGAAGAGGTCGTCAATCCGAGGAAGTGGATACTTGTTCTTGATGGTAACTTCATTTAACGATCGGTAATCAATACACATTCTCATGCTTCCATCCTTCTTAGAGACGAACAGGACTGGTGCTCCCCAAGGTGATGAGCTGTGACAAATGTACCCTTTTTGCTGAAGATCTGCGATTTGAAGCTTCAGTTCTGCTAACTCGGTTGGAGCCATGCGGTATGGTCTCTTTGCGATGGGTGTTGTTCCAGGAATCAGATCTATGTAGAACTCCACTTCTCTTTCTGGTGGCATTCCTGGCAATTCTTCTGGAAACACGTCCATGAATTCTTCTACTACTGATATACTTTCCGTTGTTAGATTGAACATCATTGGGTCACTGAAGGGTGGCTGTGCCTGGCAAGAGACTGACTTTCCCTGCTGGTCGGTGAGGAGGATTGTCTTGTCTGCGCAACTGATAATGCCTTTGTGTTTAGTTAGCCAATCCATCCCTAGGATTACATCAATTGCTTTGGATGGCAAGACGGTTAAGTTTGCCAGGAATACTACCCCACTTAAAAGGATTCTGACTTGGGAGCATTTTAGCTGGCATAGGAGGTCGGACCCTGGGGTTCGGGTGACCAAGGGAATCTCTAGAGGGGTGGAGGGAATGCCATACTTTTCCACAAAGCTAGTGGCTATGAAGGAGTGGGATGCTCCAGAATCGAAAAGTACGGTTGCGGGAGTAAATTCAACAAGGAACTCACCGAGTACTACTCCCGGAGCCTGCTGAGCTTCCTGGGCATCGACGTGATTCACTCGTGCCCTCCCTTGGTACGGGGTCTTGTTATGCTGGCTGACGGCGGAGGGAGCCTTGGGGGCGTATGCCGAGGTATTCTTGGGGCCATTCACCGAGTTGGAGTAGGCGGGTCCTGGTGGCTTCAGCTGCGGACAGTTGTTCTTGAAGTGACTTGGATCACCGCAGTGCCAACATGCATTTGCCGGAGGTTGGTTGCTTGCCACTGAGGGGGAATGGAAAGAGCTCTGACTCTGCTGGCTGAATCATGACGGAGTGGGTCCAGCTGGTCTACTGAAGTTTGGCCCCTTGGGTGGAAACCCAAATGATCGAGTCTTCTGGTGCCGGTCCTGCTGCTGTGCCCGGAGAACCTGGAACTTCCTTTTGAGATGTCCTTTTTCTTCCTCCTTAGCCCTTTCAACTTGCATGGCCTTGTTGGAAAGGTGAGAGAAGTTGAGGAAGTCTTGGCTAGCCAGAATTGTCTTGAGTTCTGGCCTGAGTCCCTTCAGGAAACGGGCCATCTTCTTGCTCTCGATACTGACCTCATCTGGCGCGTAGCGGGCTAACTCAGTGAACTTGTGCACATATTCGCTGACAGATCTTCCATCTTGAGTCAATTCTCGGAACTCGTCCTCCTTAAGCTGTACCAGTCCTTGGGGCACATGGTGTTCCCGGAAAGCTGCTTCAAATTCCGCCCAGGTAGCATCTCTGATGGTGACGTTGAAGGTGTCCCACCAGGCTAAGGCCATCCCAGAAAGTTGGTGGGCAGCTAGTTGAACATGCTGATTTTCTGGGCAACCAATGGCTTCCAGTTTCCTTTTGATCGTGCGCAT
This sequence comes from Zea mays, assembly GCF_902167145.1. Lineage (NCBI taxonomy): Eukaryota > Viridiplantae > Streptophyta > Magnoliopsida > Poales > Poaceae > Zea > Zea mays. The sequence goes on from NC_050105.1 coordinate 80,387,460, forward strand.
CCAATCGTCTGCATCGAGGGGGTTGCTTGATCCAGCGAACGTGGGAGGTTTGAGTCTTAGGAAGTCCCCCATTCTGTCTTGCGGTCTTCCACCATTCGGTTGTTGATTTTCCAGATTTCGAGTGAGGACCTCGATGAGTCGGGTTTGATTGGCTAGAACTTGGGCTAGGTCTAAGGGTAGTGGTGGAGGTGCGGGGAGGTGAGTTTCACTTTCTTCTCTAACGACTTCCCCTTCAGCTCTTTGGGGAAACCATACTCCAATCCCAGAGGCGGTAGGCGTGGTTTTATCCGAAGCCATCTGCCAGGGAAGAGAGTCACTATTATGCACATGCAAATTGTTTTCAACCAAGTTATTTTATTCATTACACCATCACATTACAAGCATAAGACTACTACAGGTGGGACTACACGAGAGCGTTCTTCGAGGTACTAGCGAGTTCCTTGTCTAAGGTGTCCCCAAATGCCTTGAGAAGATCATCGAGGCTGTCTAGGGATACATCTTCTTCGTTGGACCAGTCATCTATTCTGGGGGAGGTAGGGCTAGAGGGGCCTTCTTCTTCTTCTTCTCTGTCTGGCATCCCTGGTTAGTGGTCTTCTTCTGGATCTTCTTTTTGGGGGCGAGTTTCTTTAGCTTCTTGTCAAAGTCCATCTTCAAGGTCCGATAGGCCTCACGGGTGTTGGCTTCCTCGCCTTCTGCTATGTTGAGACTCTCCTGGAGGGATGCCTTCTCTTGCTTAAGCTCTTTGACTTGCTGCTCTAGGCTTTCCACTCGGGAGTTTAGGTGGGTACAGTGGGAGGAGAGCTCATCGTAGTGGTTGTCGAGGGTGTGGAAATATCCGGCCATGTAGACGATAGTGGGATCATCTTCTATGGGATCTCCTCCTGACAGAGCCTGGAGTCTTTTCTTCCAGGTGGGGGTGTTTTTGTTGCTGAGTGGGAAATATCGGAGGGGGTCTCAAAGATCTCTCGGCTATAGTTTTGGCATAGTTGTTTGAGGGCTTTTCGAGCAACGCTCTGGCAAGTGTCTGGGAAGCGGTGCCCGATGAAAGTAATTTGGAAGGGAGGGTGGTTTGGGTAGTTCCGGCTTTCTCCCAAGTAGACCGCCATAGAGCACTTTTCCATTCCATTTTCACGGTACTCCTTCCAGACATATTCGGACTTCTTGCGGATCCCCAAGCGCAGCGCGCAGCTCCGAAGAAGGTGAGGAAAGCCTTCCTCCTCTGAGCAATAGGAAGTCCTAATCACCCAGGGGTTTTCCATCTGGTAGACGAAAAGAAAGGTCTATTAATATCGGGGATAAGGGGAAAGAGTGTTTCTTGGGGGTAAGAGGTGTTTTCTTGTTAAGGCAACTTTTAAGGTCAGGGCTGTGGTCTACGACCAGTCCTATAGGCTCCGATACCACCTGAAGCGTCCTGATCCTTTGGAACTCAAATGTGATATAATTACTAGTCCCAAGAGGCTAGTAACCACATTCATTACTTCAAATAGTTACAAAGTCTGAATAATGTTATTACAGTACCGGGGATACAAGCTCGAAAGTGAGCCGAGAAACATAAAGCGCAGTGGAAGATAAAATAGCCCAGGCCATAGGCAGAACTGGGTGAAGACACAGCCCCATCAATCAAGCATAGCAGAAAAGAAGTCTTCAGCTGCTGAAAAACATAAATAAATCTGGGTGAATACACTAGGTATTCCGCAAGCCCACCCGGCTCCCGTAAAGAGAAGGTGACCTATATTGTACATGCTTTATATGGTGGAGTTGAAGTCACTCATACTTTTTCCGAGAGAGGCAGTACTCAATGTTTAAGGTTTTCCCAAGACAATAGAAGTAACACTTGCCTGACCACCACTGAGCTTCCCGCTCCCGTGGTACCACTTTCTTTCCAGAACATACACACACATTTCCCTGTTCCCAGTTGTAGTAGAAACACTAATTGTCATACCATACCAGACTCGTCCATACCAGTGGACACGGACTATTCGAATAGGTTTAGACTCTGCGCAGAGGGGTACACTTTACCCACTAGTCCGGCTCTGCGATCTCATGGCCAATGAGACCCGAATCCGAAACTCTTTCCTACCTTGTACGTCCGAACCTTAACGGTTATACCAGAAGGAGTCAGGCCACCGCTATGTCCAAACCGGACAAAACATTCCCCCTCCTTATCCTCCCGGTGCTACCCCAGCCTTCATAACCCTGGGGTTGGACCGTACGAGTTCAGATTGAGTGGCTGCCCACACAGCCTCGAGTGGTTGTACTTTTGAGAGTACAGGTAATGAAAGATGACAAACCGGTCCTTATATGAGAGGACGATCCTTCTGCTCATGCCTAAACCAGCTGAGCCAACACCTTAGGCCCTCCCCTAAACCAGGGAGTCCCTGATCATCCTACTCCACCAGGTGATGAGGGTGAGTACCCTTCATCGCACTCTTTTGGAAAACATTTCACTTATACCCCTTTTCACTTGTCCCATATCTTTTAATCGAAGTAATAGTTAATGCGGGCTCTCTCATGCTTACCATGCAATTTGATTCCCATCCCATAATCCAGGCTTAGGCAGTGGTAGAGAGAGATAGGTAAATAATGCATCAAGGGAAAGATGGACTTGCCTTCGTCGAAGCTTTCCTGGCACAAGAGGTTAATCTCGGAGGGGTCGGGTTCTTGCCCTTCTTCCGGAGCTAAGAGTTCCGGAGGATCGGATCCCTCTTCCGCTAATTAAACACAGATAATAACAATACATCAAACATAGTGACCTTTGTGGGGTGTGCAAATTGTTATACTTTATTATTTTTGTTCCCTAATAATTTATTTATACAATTTTTGGTGCATAAAATATTAGCATCTAAATATATATGTGAAAATGAGAAAAAGAAATAGGAAAAGAAAAAGAAAAGGAATTCTCCAGCTAACTGGGCCAGGGGGAATTTCGGCCCACTCGGCGCGCGGGCGCGGGCGCGCTTGTGGCCCAGTCGGCCCAGCAGCGAGGAAGCGGCGGCGGGGACGGCGCCGTAGCGTGGGCCCACCAGCCAGGGAGAGAGGGGGGCTGACGGCGTTACTCGGCAACGGAGGGGGGAGAGGCTCGACCGGGGCCGGTCGGCGGCGAACTCCGTGGCGGTTCTCCGTCGTCGGTCCGGTTCTCTGGCGGGGAAGTGGTGGCGAAGCACGGGCGGGTGAAGTGGGTCACGAGGGTGGGGCGAATTTGGCCTGCAGGGGCCTATGGCGGCCGGTCCACGGCGCAGTGGCGGGTGCCCGCGGCGGCGAAGCCGCCGGTGAGGTTTCCAGCCACGATAGGGGAGGCAAAGTGGTGCCCTGTGATCGTGAGCATGTGGCGGAGCTTCGGCCATAGCTTAATTGAGCAGAGAAAAGCTAGAGAGAGGGAAGGGAGCTCACCGGAGCAAGGCAGGGACCACGGCGGAGCTTGCTTGAACGGCTCGGGGAGGAGGGAAGTGGGGATGGCTGGAGTTGTGTGGCGAAGACGGGGCTCGAGCGGGTCCTTTTATAGGCGCTCGGGGGAGGGAGGAGGATGGGGGAGACGGCGAGCACCGGCGAGCTCGCCATGAGTGCGGGAATGGCGCTAACGCCGATTGGGACGGCTCGGGCAGGCTGAGGGGGTGAGAGGTCGGCTCAAGCACAGTGGCGGGGTTGTCGCGGAGGCTGGCGAGCATTAATGGCGAGGTGACGAGGCGAGGGGGCGCTCGGCGGCGATCGCGCCGGTGAGGGATGGGCGAGGGAGAAGGAGCTGACGGGTGGGGCCCGGAGGTCAGTGGGTGGGGTCTGCGCGAGAGAGAGAGAGGGCGGTGAGGCGCTGACGGGCGGGGCCCGGAGATCAGTGGGCGGGAGCGGCGCGCGGATTGGGCCACCTGGGCCGGAAGAGAGGGGGATGCGGGCGCGCGTGAGCTGGGCTGGAATCCGGCCCAGCCGAGGGAGGGGGGAGAGATTTCCTTTTTCTTTTCTTATTCTAATTCTTTTCTTTTTCTTTTCTACTTTTGTGTCTTTTTGTTTCTTTTTCCCCTAACAAAAATTCTCTAAATGAACTTGGGTGACAAACATGGTCTATGTGAGGTGCTTCAAATTATTTTAAGTGCATGCAAATGATTGGGTGACCAAGGGGTAGAGTTAAGGGAGAAGAATAAAATGACAGGGGGGGATTAGGGGGGGTTAGGGTTTCAAACCTGGGTTGGGATTTTGGGATGTTACACAAGTCCTTCGTTTTTGTTCCGAACTTCCCCCTCCGCTACTGCTTTCCCCTGGCACCCCTGGCTGGACATAGTCCTTTAGACCCCAGTCGGCCCACTGCATAGCCGCGAACCTCTCGCCATTGAGCTCCACCATGCCAGGGTAGTAGAAGCGACAGAGGCTACCCAACACCGCGTTCACCTTGGGACGTCTGCCTGTACCGTCCCAAGTCAAGTCTTCCCATGACCTACAAACATTAATAAAACAAGTAAACCAGTGCAATCACGTTCACATTAAAAAAATAACACAACAGAAATAAGCCCCACCATTCTCCATGCGGCCGGATGAGCCTCCTCTCGGTAGGTCTCGGACCAAGCGCATTGCTCTTTTTATACCTAAGTATACAAGTAAATTCAATATGATGAAATGATTAAAAACTAATATCAATTAAACTAATATGCATAATAATACCTAAAGGACGTAGAACCATCTGACGTGTCGCCCACGCTGCCTGCCCCCATAGGGTCAACCTCCTCATCCTGCTCACCCTCCTCATCCTGCTCACCCTCGTCACCCTGCACATGAGCATCCTTCTGAGGAGCCTCCTGCTCACCCTCCTCACCCTGCACTTCGTCTAGACAGTCGAGAAGTTGCTGATGCCTCCGTCGGCTCTGTGAGGTGCCCTGAAAAAGCCCACTGCCCGAGTTGTCCTCGCTGGCCGCGCTACCCCCACTCCTCCTCGATCTCCTATGCTTGAACATGTTCAACTGTAGATAAATTAATGTCAAACCACAGTATATGAAACAAATAATATGAAAATTAATAATGTGAAAATTGGAATACATAGCTTAATTGATTAACTAAAAGAAACATACTAATCAAAAGTCATCTGCATCTGATGATGCTTCTTCGGCTCGTTGTTTATTCATACGCTCTTGATTTCGTTGGATCCTTACTGATCTTCTAACGACGACAGGTCGTTTGCGCTTTGACCTAGGTTCTTCAATTAAGTCGCTTGAATTGCAACAGAGATTTTCAAGGCCTTCTCCATTGGTCACATGGAATCGGTGAGCTATGTCTTGATTCGACGCCGCTTCTGGTTGAAAAACAGCATCATCGTTGTCCCTGCTCGTACTCACATAGTCAGCACTCTCTAGAGCGACGACTTGTGGGTTGACTTTGATTGCAACCCACCAAACCCTAAGGCTTGGGTGAGGATATGGTAGGTAGTACACCTGTTTTGCCTAATTTGCAAGGACAACATCGCTCATACTGCTCGGAATCCTAGAGCTATGCTTCACCTCGACATTACCATACTTGTCGACACGAGTCCCACTATGAGCATCAAACCAGTCGCACTCGAAAAACACGACTTTAAGTTCCTTGGGGCCATCGAAAATCAACTCTACAATGTTTTGAAGAACACCGTAATAGTCCACTACTTTGTCATCGTCAACATATGAACTTGCCAACACACCACTATTGGTGGTGGCTGCCAATGGTCGACTCTTCTCCAATTTCGCGGTTCGGAAGCGATATCCATTTACATCATAGCGAGTATAGTTCCGGATGGACACAGAGGTATGTGCCATTTGCTGCAAGTCCGGGTGCACAGAGTTTTTGGAAACCTATACAAGGAATTAGTATATGCATTATATCTTCCAAGTCCAAAATTCAAAGATTAAGTATGGACAATGAGAGAACGACAATTACTAACATAATTACGAAACCACTGCACGAAGTTTGGTCCACCTTTCAACCCATCATGTCGAAGATTTTCTAACTGGATGGTCGTAGGTTTACTAGTAGATTTCCAACATTCTTCATCAAACATGCTGGACATATTAGAAACATGGAGATTACACACTATAGAAATTATGAGATGAGAAAATGGACATAACTATGAGGAAAACTTACTCGAACGCCTCCTGTGTGCTGTCAATATTGCTATACATATATAGCATTAGCGTGTTCAAATCTGATCCTTCAATGTGACGTACACTCCCTTTTCCAACTGCTTTACCCGGATTCGCAAAAATTTGAAGGGTGCTTTGGGGCGATTCATTTTCGACATGAAGTCGCACTGAAGGAGCAAACACATTGTTGGCTCGAGCGAAATACCTGGTTGAGAATTGAGATATCTCCTTAAGGGCAAAAGCCTCCGCAATACACCCTTCGACTCTAGCCTTGTTGCGAACAGACGCCCTGAGCTTTTTCAACGCCCTTTCTATAGGACACATCCACCTGAATTGCACTGGTCCGCCTACCAAAGCTTCCCAAGGCAAATGCACAATTAGATGTTGCATCACATTGAAGAATCCTGGCGGGAAAACCTTTTCAAATTTACAAATAAGAATTGGAATTTCTTTCTCAAATTTCTGCATCAACCTCTTCGATACTGTCTTTGCGCATACTTCCCTATAGAAGTAACTTAGCTCTGCAAATATGCTCCAAAGCTCATCCTTAAAATAGCCTCGAAACATCACGGGCATCAGCCTCTCCATAATAATATGGTATTCATGGCTTTTCAAACCGATCAATTTACCGGTCTTCAGATTGACTGTCCGTTTCAGATTTGCCGCATATCGATCTAGAAATTTCAGATTCTTCAACCACTTAAATATTTCTTTCCTTTCATCTGGCTTGATGCAGTAATCAGCTCGCGGCCTACTCTCATGCCCTTTATCGCTTACTTTCAACTCGAGCATCGGTCTCTTACAAATTTTAGCCATGTCTTTTCTTGCCTTCATATTATCTTTCGTTTTATCAGTCACATCGAAACATGTGCTTACGATGCTTTCAGCAATGTTACACTCTTGGTGCATCAAGTCTATGTTGTGCGGCATGATCAAGGCTTTTGCATAAGGAAGCTCCCATATTGATGAAATATGGGTCCAGTTGTGGTCCTCCCCGTAGCCTTGGAACCTATCATTTTCTCCTTGCTTCAGACAAGCATGCCATGCCATTATCTGCGGTGCAGTTTGCCTCTTTGGTAGCCCATTTCTGATTTTGGCTCCACTTCTGAATGCAGTAAGTGAATTCCTGAAATCATGCTTGAATGGAGTCCAACGTCGATGAGCATCAAAGAATGACACTTTCCCACCATGCTTCAATCTGAATGCATCTGTATCATTCATACATATGGGACAACACAACCGACCATGAACACACCATCCAGACCAATCTCCATACGCCAGCAGATCATGCACTGACCACAAATAAGCAGCGCGCATGGTAAACTCCTTTTCAGTATGGCTGTCATAAGCCTTCACACCTCTCCACAATTGTTTCAGCTCTTCAATTAAAGGGCGAACAAACATATTCAGCTTTGGCCCTGGATGCTCGGGGCCTGGGATGACTAGTGCAAGGAACATGAACTCTTCTTTATTGACCAACTCAGGAGGAAGATTATATGGCACAATGAAGACATGCCAACACGAGTAAGGGCTTGCACTGGTATTGAAAGGTGTGAATCCGTCCGTCGATAGACCAAGCCGTACACTCCTAGGGTCGTTTGCAAATTCGGGATCAAACTCGTCAAATGCCTTCCACGCATCACCGTCCGACGGATGGACCATTATGTCTGGATCAGTTACGAGACGTACACCATTCTTTGGCCACGTCATATGCAGAGCTATTTCCTTGTTGAGGAACAACCTTGAAAGCTGAGGAATGATGGGCAACCGACGAAGTTGCTTAGCTGCGACCATCGTAACTACTAATTCACCCTCATCATTTGTCACCTCGACATATCTAGAAGCTTCGCAATGCTTACAACGGCCCAGCTTGTCATCCTCCTCAAAGAATAGCATGCAACTGTTGGGACACACATCGATCTTCTCATATGTCATCCCAAGACCAGCCAACATCTTCTTTGCGAAGTACATATTCTTTGGCAACTTATGATTCTCTGGGAGAACCTCGCCCATCAGTTGGACGATGTCGTTGTAAGCACTGTTTGAAATGTTGTGCTTCGACTTTATCGCCATTAGTCTTGTGAGAGTCCCAAGAACTGACATCTGAGTGTGCTCGTGCAGTCTCTCTTCTCCCGCGGCGAGTAGCCGGAAGAATTCCTGAGCATCGCATGGAAGCTGCCCCGGCTCCTCAGCGTTCATTTCAACATCCCTACCAAGATCATGCAACATGTCGTCCATCCTATCATGATCGTCATCAAGTTCCACCTCAACGTCAACGTGTCTAATAGACTCTCCATGTCGGTACCATACAAGGTAGTTCGGCATAAACCCACTTTTGCAAAGGTGTTTCTCCATTTCTTCCTTCTTCTGAGGCCACTTGTTCTCGCAGCGATTGCAAGGACACTTCACTAGACGACTAGTTGCATCTTTGAAAGCGTGCTCAAGAAAAGCCTTTGTTACACCCATCCATTCATTCGAATGTGCCCCATCCTTTCTCCACCCGTCATACATCACCCTCCAATCACCATCCATTTCAAAGGCTAAACAAAAGACAAAGAACATCAACGATCGTCCGTGGCTTAGGTGAACTCTCTATTAGGTAAAGGCCCTAAACCCACCCAAGAGTGTAGGCTGATGCTTGTGATTTGTGACGTGTAGCCTACGATTGCCACGAAATTTCGGCAGCATAACCCCGCTGCTCTCCAAGCACACGCCTGAACATGGTGTGTTGGAGAACAACTGGGTTACACAACCGAAATTCCGCGTCAATCGTAAGGCACATGTCATAAATCACAAGCATCGACCTACACTCTCAGGCTGTCCAAAATACGTGGACAATTCTGGAACGACGAACCTCACAAGCCAATGTGACGTTCGTCGTTCCCGAACGGGTGATGCATACGGTTCGCTATGGTTAATGATTAAAACTAAACTCTAAACATTAAACTAAACTCTAAAATTAAGATAATAGAATGAGACATTGAGGATAATGAGGCACAAACCAAACACCACCATAAATGAGCCAACCACAAAAATATGACTGTTACCGAGTACCCTCAAGATAGATCAGCACAGCATTGTATGCTCCTTCACATGATGATCACTGATCACCACTGATCTAGCATGCACTCTTCACTATACAAAACCAATTAAGCAACTGTATCACAATGCGATTACTAATGAAGAATGATGCACACTGCAATCAGAAAAACAAAACCAAGAAAAATATAATAATTATATATGGCTAACAAAATTGTGTGTTATCAGGACAAAAGCAAAAACTACGTATGTGAACGGTGCACGTACGGTGTGACTTTAACTTACAACACTGCAACAGAGCTACTCAAGTAGTGATGCTGATGCATACTCTACATGCATGCATGCAATGCACAACAAATTGACACGGGATTGACCGCTTATATATTGCACAATCAGAAACAAGAGATCCATTGGATAAGAGAAGCTAGCTGTAAATCACCAATTCACCACCGTCTTAACAATCTGTATATCCTGCTGTGTTAGCCCCCCCCCCCCCCCCCCAAGTCGATGTCGATTTACACACGAAGAAGCTATGGTTAACGGTTAACGGCCGCCACGGCATGCGCACGACACGCCATGACCGCCACGGCCGCGCGCACGGCACGCCACGGCCACCATGTGCATCAAATGAAGAAGGGAGACGGGGAGGCTCACCGCGGGGAACGAGGGCGGCGTGGACGGATGGCGGGCGCGACGTGGACGGACGGCGGGCTCCCTTTGTCACACCCGGTTTTAGAAGGCAAACCGAATGCGAACCATGTACGTGCCAGGATCAGTTATTCACGTACACAGCAGTTACATAATATGGACATCATCACACAGTGCTCAAAATAGTATTAATAAGGGGAAATAGTCGATTACATCATACGTCTGAGACGTCCATATAGTTCTTACAATAAATCAAAGTGCGGAAAAGAAACGTAGATAACGCGGCCTTCACAGGCAGCCGACTGGGGGTTGCCGCTAACCCACACCTAGAACTCGTCGTAATCTTGGAACTCCTGGAAGTCTCCTTCCACAGCTTCATCTTCGCCTGAGCAGTGGTTGCAATGCTGACAACCTGGGGGGGGGTTTGGTGTGTAGAGCAAGGGTGAGTACACATCAACATACTCAGCAAGTATCCTGTTTGGCTGTAGTGGACTAGCTTTATGTGGGGATAAGTCAAGCAGTTGCTTTTAGTTGGTCAGGTTATTACTTACTAGTAGAAAGCCAGGTTTTAACATTAACCCAAGTTATTAACCCAATGTATCCTTTCCAAACGGAAAGAATACCACTTACCAGCACCATAACCATAACCAGAACCATCAATCTCATAACCACCTGTACCACAATGTCTCTGATCAAGTACCACTAATCATTGGAGCTCCCTTGGCCGCTCATAACCGCGAGCACGGCTGATATATCAGTTTCATAACACTCTGCAGAGGTTGTGCACTTTACCCACAAGCCGTGATTCCCATTCTGCCCGGAGATCATGACTCTCCATTGATCACTACCAAGGTGATCCAGCAGGGCATCACTACGAAGCCTTTACAAAGATTCCCCGGGACTGCAGCCACCCGTTAGGTTTCCTAAATGCACCGCACTCCTCCCCAAGGGGCGAACCCAAACTTGGCAGAGCGAGCCGCATACACCGAGCCCCATTGACGGCACGACGGCTAAGTGAACTACACCCCGGATCCTCTAATTATTCAGCTAAGGGCACCCCATTCCACCCTCATGGTTGCACTGTTTTCCCGGGCGGTCATCCATAGAACAGGTCCTTACGGAGAGGCACTCGAGAAACCGCTCGAGTCCCCTTGAAAACCACAAGTATAATCATAAAGAAGAACGGGAAAACAGCGTATCATAGATAATCACATCATGTTCATTGATTAGGGTTGAGCAATAGCATCAGACTAAGTAGTAATAATCCGACCCAAATAGGTAAACAAGGACATGGATAACAAAAGCTAGTCAATCCTTAGGTATAAATGTGTAATGCGGGAGGTGAATTAAAGAATGAATAGGACATAGATAGGTCAAAGGACACTTGCCTCCACCAAACGACTGCTGCTCAGGGGCTTCTCCTGCGAATTCCTCGGGCTCTTCGACCGGATCGTTCTCTATGCGAGCGCAAACATACATACATACATCCACATATTTAATACAAAAGAACAGTACACCATACAAGATAACAAATAAAGCGAATATGCATCAAGTATGACATTCGATAACGCATTTGTTATGGTTAGAAAGAAACGGGAAAGGTCTCGCAGGGGGTTAAATCTTATGCGCTAACGATCAATTACAATTGGTTTTTAACAAAATAATTCTGTTACATATACACTAATGGAAACCTAATCACTTTTAGTTGATCAACATTGCACAGGGTAAACAATTAACTACGTGCGTCAATAGCATAACGGAATTTTAAATTAAACTTCCTATTTTCCCATAGCATGAACAGTGATTAGCCTACTTAAAATACAGTAATCATGATCACAGAAAGTAAATAAAATAAAATAAAAAAAAAATAAAAAACAGAGGGGGGGGGGCGGTTGAACCGGCCCTAGGGCGGTTGAACCGGCCCTAGGCGGGGCGCGGGCGCGGGCGGCGCAGGGGGGCGGCCGAGCAGGGGGGCGGGGCGGCCGAGCCGCTGGGCGCAGGGGCGGCCGAACCGGGGGGCGGGGCGGCCGAACCGGCGGGGCAGGGGGGCGGCGCAGGGGGCGGCCGAGCCGGGGGGCGGGGCGGCCGAACCGGTGGGCAGGGAGGCGGCGCAGGGGGCGGCCGAGCCGGGGGGCGGGGCGGCCGAACCGGCGGGCAGGGAGGCGGCCGAACCGGCCATGGGGAAAGGGGGGAGGGGATGGGGGAGGGAGGAGAGGGGGAGGGGGAAGCTCACCGGCGACGGGGACGGGGCGGCCGAGCGGGGCGGCCGAACGGCGACGGGGAGGGGCGGCGGCCTAGGCAGGGGCGGCGGCTAGGGCAGGGGGCGGGTAGGGGGCGGCGGCTTGGGTGGGGAGGGAGAAAATGAGGGGGGAGAGGGAGAGGGTTAGGGGATAAGGGAAAGAGGGGGGGGGCGGCTGGGCCTACTAGGCCCAAGAGGGGGGCGCCAGGGGGCGGCTGGGCCGGCCGGGGTCGGCCCACGGCGCGGGAGAGAGAGAAAAAAAAGGAGAGAGAAAGAGAGAGAGAAAAGAGAAAGAAAAGAGAAAGAAAACATTTTCGAAATCCGATCTTTCTACATGAATGCATTTGCACTTTCAAAGCAATCAAAAGAAATGCAAGGTTCGGCATGGTGCATCAAACAACATAAAGTATTTAGGGTTTTTATACATACGGGAATTCCAAACCGAATCCCGCTAGAACTTTGGAAAAGGTCAAGGTTTAGCGAGGGAAAAAGAAAAAGAAAAGGTAACGCCCGAATTTTGGCGAGTAAAGAAAAGAAAAAAAAAAAATTCAACTGCAAAAATTCGGGGCGTTACAAACCTATCCCCCTTAAAAGAATCTCGCCCTCGAGATTCAGGGCTGGCTAGCAAAGAGCTCCGGGTACTTGGCCTTCAGATCATCTTCACGCTCCCAGGTTGCTTCTTCCTCAGAGTGGTGACTCCATCTGACTTTGCACATTCTGACGGTCTTCCTTCGGGTGACTCTGTCTGCAATCTCAAGGATCTGAGCTGGCTTCTCAACGTAGGTCAAGTCCTCCTGGACTTCCAGACCTTCCACTGGCAACTGCTCTTCCGGCACACGCAAGCACTTCTTCAACTGAGACACATGAAAGACATCATGCACAGCAGACAAATTCTCTGGCAGACTGAGCTGATAGGCCACTTCTCCACGTCTTGCAAGAATCTGATACGGACCAATGTAGCGGGGTGCTAGCTTGCCTTTCACTCCGAATCTTCTGACTCCTCTGATCGGTGACACTTTCAGATAGACAAAGTCTCCGACTTCGAAACTCAGCTCTCTTCTTCTTGTGTCTGCATAGCTTCGCTGCCTTGATTGCGCTATCTTCAGATTCTCTCGGACCATCTTGATGTTCTCTTCGGCTTCAAGCAAAATATCTGGCCCAAACACTTGCTTCTCTCCAGGCTGATCCCATTGCAACGGAGTTCTGCAACTCCTTCCATACAGCGCTTGAAACGGTGACATCTTCAAACTGGCCTGATAACTGTTGTTATAGGAAAACTCCGCATAAGGCAATCGCTTGTCCCATCCGGACTGATCTTGCAACGCACATGCTCTCAACATATCTTCAAGAATTTGATTGGTTCTTTCGGTCTGGCCATCTGTCTGCGGGTGATAAGCTGAACTGAAATTCAGATGCGTGCCCAAGGCTTCATGCAACTGCTGCCAGAAATGAGAGGTGAACTGCGTTCCTCTGTCTGACACTATCTTCTTTGGCACACCATGAAGACAAACGATCCGAGACATATACAATTCTGCCAATACTGCACTGTTGTAGTTGGTCTTGACAGGTATGAAGTGGGCTGACTTGGTCAAGCGGTCCACTACTACCCAAATGGAATCGTAGCCGGCTCGAGTGCGAGGCAATCCGACTATGAAATCCATACCAATTTCATCCCATTTCCACTGAGGGATCTGCAACGGTTGCAACAATCCAGCTGGTCTCTGGTGTTCTGCCTTAATTCTTCGACAACTATCGCACATAGCCACATGCTCTGCGATTTCTCTTTTCATTCCGTACCACCAGAATTTCTTCTTCAGATCCTGATACATCTTCTCACTGCCAGGGTGAATCGAATAAGCTGTCTCATGAGCTTCCTTAAGAATCAACTCCCGAATAGACTGGACATTGGGAACACACAAGCGATCTTTGAACCATACCACACCTTCTGCATCTTCTCGAAAGTCTTTGCCTCTGCCATCTAGAATCAATCGCCGAATCTCACTGATCTTCTCATCATTTTTCTGCGCTTCTTTGATTTCGCGCTCCAAGGTAGGTTCCAATTCAACTGTGACTCCTCGCGAATTGTTCAGAAATCCGAGACTCAACCTGTCAAATTCCTTGGCCAACTCATAAGGCATCGGACGAGCGACCATCAGATTGACTTGACTCTTTCTGCTCAAAGCATCTGCCACTACGTTTGCTTTGCCTGGATGGTAATGAATCTCCAACTCATAGTCTTTAATCAACTCTAACCATCTTCGTTGCCTCATGTTCAACTCTGACTGAGTGAATATGTACTTCAGACTCTTGTGGTCTGTGTAAACATCGCATTTCTGTCCATACAGATAGTGCCTCCATGTCTTCAGTGCGTGAACCACTGCTGCCAACTCTAGATCATGGATTGGGTAATTCTTCTCATGAACCTTCAGCTGTCGGGACGAGTAAGCCACAACTCTTCCCTCTTGCATCAACACACATCCCAAACCTGTGTAACAAGCATCACAATACACCGAGAAGGGCTTGTGCACATCAGGCAAGACTAGGACAGGCGCTGTAGTCAACTTCTCTTTCAGCGCTTCAAAGGCCTCTTGGCATTTCTGGGTCCACTTGAACTCAACCTTGTTGCCTAGCAACGCTGTCATTGGCTTCGCAATCTTCGAAAACCCTTCAATGAATCGCCGATAATATCCGGCCATTCCAATGAAGCTCTTGATTCCCCGAGCATCCGTTGGCGCTTTCCAGTTCAGAATGTCTGCCACTTTCTTCGGATCCACAGCCAATCCTTCTTTGTTGATTATGTGACCCAAGAACAGGACTTCACTGATCCAGAACTCACACTTGCTCAACTTTGCATACAACTGGTGCTCTCGCAATCTCTGCAACACCATCCTCAAATGATCTGCATGCTCTTCTTCGCTTTGAGAATAAATCAGAATGTCATCAATGAATACCACCACGAACTTATCAAGATAATCCATGAATACACTGTTCATCAAGTTCATAAAGAACGCTGGCGCATTGGTCAAACCAAAAGACATCACTGTGAACTCATATAAACCATACTTGGTAATGAATGCCGTCTTCGGAATGTCCGAAGGTCGGATCCTGAGCTGATGATAACCTGACCTCAGATCGATCTTGGAGAACACACTGGCTCCTCTCAACTGGTCGAACAGATCTTCTATTCTGGGCAAAGGATACTTGTTCTTGATCGTGACCTCATTCAAAGCTCGATAGTCGATACACATCCTCTTGGTGCCATCTTTCTTCTCCACGAACAAGACAGGGGCGGCCCAAGGCGAGGTGCTTGGCCGGATGTAACCTTTTTCTGACAGCTCATCAATCTGCTTCTTAAGCTCATCCAACTCTGGTCCAGATATTCTGTAAGCTCTCTTGAAGATAGGGGCGGTTCCAGGAAGAAGCTCTATGGCAAATTCAACTTTCCGCTCTGGTGGCATACCCGGTAAATCCTTTGGAAACACATCTGGGAATTCGGACACAACCTTGATACTCTCAATCGGGTCTGCTTCACTGCTATCGACAGTCATCTGATAACAACTTCCTTTCTTTGGCTCAGGCGGGACTAACTCAGTCACCACTTCCTCTCCTAGTGGGGACACTAACTTGATTGTCCTTTTATCACAACTGATAACTGCCTGATACTTATCTAGCCAATTCATCCCTAGGATGACATCTATTCCCTGAGTACCCATTACTATAAGGTTGGCGGGAAACGCTATCCCCCTTATTTCCACACTTATATTCAAACAAATGCTATCGGCTCGAATTCTAC
Source organism: Zea mays (assembly GCF_902167145.1). Taxonomy (NCBI): domain Eukaryota; kingdom Viridiplantae; phylum Streptophyta; class Magnoliopsida; order Poales; family Poaceae; genus Zea; species Zea mays. The sequence goes on from NC_050105.1 coordinate 80,403,271, forward strand.
CACCGGCTGAATCAATTTGAATGGGGGTTGACATGGTAGTTATTGGAAGTTTATGTGCTTCTACCCATGATGCAGTAATGAAAGAATGTGTTGCTCCAGTATCAAATAACACTTCTGCAATATGGGAGTCGACTGGGAACATACCTACTGTCATGCCGGGGGTCTCCTGAACTGCTTCAGCTTCCAAGTGGTTCAATCTTCCATGATTATAGCGCTGCTGAGAGCGATTGCCTGCTCCAGGCTGAGACACATTCTGCTTTGGTGGGGCATTGGGGCCTGACTGCTGCTGGGCTGCCTTCTTTGGACATTGCATCACCCAATGGCCTTGCTCTCCACAGTGGAAACATGCCCTGTTTCCAACTTGAGCTGGTGCTGCCTGACTGTTCTGCTGATTTGCTGGGGCAGGAAGACGAGGTGCTTGCTGATTCTGCCTTTGAAACTGACCTCCTGACTGATTGCTCTGACGGTTCTGGTACTGATTCTGAGGGTACTGCCTTTGGAACTGCTGATACTGCTGACGCTGCTGATGCTGCTGAGGTGGACGCTGGTTCTGCCTGAACTGCTGAGGTTGATTGCCTGAAAAGCGAGGGCGACTGCTGCTTCCAGACTGCGGTCCACTGATCTTGCGCTTACGATCTTCCATCTCCTTGCGCTTCCTTTCTGTCATGATTGCTCTGTCAATCAGGTGCTGGAATGTCGGGAAGGTGTGATTCATCAGCTGATACTGCAGAGGGTCAACCAAGCCTCTCAGGAAACGGTACTGTCGCTTGGCGTCGGTGTTGACATCTTCAGGAGCATAGCGAGACAATTGCAGAAACCTGTCTCGATACTCACTGACAGACGATGACCCTTGCTTAAGGGCCAGGAACTCCTCCTTCTTCACTGTCATCAGACCTGCAGGCACATGGTACTGACGAAAGCTACCTCTGAATTCTTCCCAGGTGATGGTGTCGGGGTTGGCATGGGTGGCGAGGTAAGACTCCCACCATGACTGGGCTGCTCCTCTCAACAGACGGGGACCATACAGAACTTTCTCCCTGTCATCGCACTGAGCGGTATGCAACTCCCGCTCCACAGTGCGCAGCCAATCTTCAGCATCCATGGGGTCAGAAGAATGAGCGAACGTTGGTGGATGACCTCTCATGAATTCAGCACGCTTATCTCTAGGCATCTGAGGCATCTGAGGCTGGGGTGGTGCTTGCTGCTGCTACTGCTGCTGCTGCTGCTGAATGGCGGCCAGAGTCTGACCGATGGCTTGAACTGCCTGAGTCTGCATCAGAAACATCTGCTCAATCGACATCGGGGGCGGGGGCGGCAGGTGCTGCTGCTGGGGCACCTCATCCTGCGGAGCGGCTCGCTCCTGCTGAGCACGCCTTCCTCCTCTACGCCTGTTCTCTGACATCTGCAGAACGCAACCACACATCAGAACTGATCTGGCAAAGCTTGCAGCATGAGAAAAGAGTATAGAATTCTCCAACAGCACTGAACAGATGAGCATCTTCACTGATCTCCAACACAGACCACACAGCTTCTCAGATAAAGAGGAAAGGAGAATAATGGGTTTCCCAACTATATAACTAACTTTATTGACATAGTATGTAAACCAAAATGCAGGGGATACCCACACTCTGGTGACAATCATTACAAAGATCCAAACCAAACATAGTTCATCATGACAAACATAGATGCACAGGATATAGCAGACTACCCTGTCTAACTAAAACTAACTAAGACCGAGACTAACGCTAAGACTGAAGCTTCTATGTATATATTTATTTCGTATTAATTACAAGATCCAACTCTAACGATCTATGGTTCTAGAGTTATCTTGGTCTTGCAGGCGGGGTTGCCATAAGACTGGTGTCCACGCTGAGGTGAGCGGTACGGGTGCTGAGTCCCAACGGGAGCGGGGGAACCACCATCCAGATAACGACGTTCCGCGCGCTCAGCCCGCAGCAGGGCGATCTCAGCACGAGCCCTACTCAGCTCGTCTAATGCATGGTCCAGCTCCGTGTTTAGCACGGCGGCTAGGTTGACTGTGCTGCTCAACCTAGGATTGCCCTCACCGACGGGTGAGACAATCACGCCTCCTGTGCTGCCAGATGAACGGCGGGGGTAATACTTCAGGTCAAGACCGTCAGCTGCCCCACCGAAAACCGAGCAGTAGTGCGAAAGCGCACGCCGTGCAGCATCTTGCATGGCTGCCTCAGCTGAGTCCCGCTCAGAGATAGAATAGTGCTCTGAACAGGCCTCTGCACCCTGGAGACTGTCCTCCGGGCAGCGCACCAAGCAAGTCGCCTCCCAGCGGTCCGGGTAGACCCCGCGACTATGCTGGTAGACCACACAGCGATACTCGACGGACCAAGTATGCCGGTCAAATGCCCGACGTAGCAGGGTGTCGAGCGCATCATGGAAGTGACACCCGCGAGCAGCGTCGCGAGTGATGGGTCGAGCAACCCATCCTTCCGGCTCAGGGTTAGCAGAGAAGTCGGTGTCGTGGCTCGAGCTGTCGTCGCCATCTCCGTCGTCTGGGTCTCCTCCAGCAGCTACTCCAGAAGCTGGGGCGCCCAGTGGTGGTGCAGGGGGCGGCTCCAGAGGAAGCACAGGGGAGCAGCTCCTCACAGACTCTATCTCCTGGTGGAGCGAGAGGGAAGAGCTCCGCTGCTCCTGTCGTCGACGCTCCTGCTCCTCACGCAGGCGGTGGTGTAGTCTCTCCAAGTGGCTGGACTGTCCGGCCACGGGACGGCGAAGCGGACGCTCAGCAAGGCGGGAAGGTAAGAAGGGGATGACTGACTTTCGTGCAGTGTGTCTAAGTCGAGCCATCTACAAAAGACATCGCCAGCAAAAGGGTGAGAACAGAATTAATATGACCAGCAAATAATAAGTAAATGAAGGATCAGAATGAAACATAATTTTCAGCAAGGTATAATATGTAGTAGAACATAGGTTTGGTCAGTAGGACCAACTTTTGAAGGGATATCAAAGTCAAGGAAGAGACAGAGGTCTATAGTCCTTAGAACGACCATTCTACTCTAGGTTAGCGGTCCTACAGTCAGCACGGCTTTGATACCACTTATGTCACACCCGGTTTTAGAAGGCAAACCGAATGCGAACCATGTACGTGCCAGGATCAGTTATTCACGTACACAGCAGTTACATAATATGGACATCATCACACAGTGCTCAAAATAGTATTAATAAGGGGAAATAGTCGATTACATCATACGTCTGAGACGTCCATATAGTTCTTACAATAAATCAAAGTGCGGAAAAGAAACGTAGATAACGCGGCCTTCACAGGCAGCCGACTGGGGGTTGCCGCTAACCCACACCTAGAACTCGTCGTAATCTTGGAACTCCTGGAAGTCTCCTTCCACAGCTTCATCTTCGCCTGAGCAGTGGTTGCAATGCTGACAACCTGGGGGGGGGTTTGGTGTGTAGAGCAAGGGTGAGTACACATCAACATACTCAGCAAGTATCCTGTTTGGCTGTAGTGGACTAGCTTTATGTGGGGATAAGTCAAGCAGTTGCTTTTAGTTGGTCAGGTTATTACTTACTAGTAGAAAGCCAGGTTTTAACATTAACCCAAGTTATTAACCCAATGTATCCTTTCCAAACGGAAAGAATACCACTTACCAGCACCATAACCATAACCAGAACCATCAATCTCATAACCACCTGTACCACAATGTCTCTGATCAAGTACCACTAATCATTGGAGCTCCCTTGGCCGCTCATAACCGCGAGCACGGCTGATATATCAGTTTCATAACACTCTGCAGAGGTTGTGCACTTTACCCACAAGCCGTGATTCCCATTCTGCCCGGAGATCATGACTCTCCATTGATCACTACCAAGGTGATCCAGCAGGGCATCACTACGAAGCCTTTACAAAGATTCCCCGGGACTGCAGCCACCCGTTAGGTTTCCTAAATGCACCGCACTCCTCCCCAAGGGGCGAACCCAAACTTGGCAGAGCGAGCCGCATACACCGAGCCCCATTGACGGCACGACGGCTAAGTGAACTACACCCCGGATCCTCTAATTATTCAGCTAAGGGCACCCCATTCCACCCTCATGGTTGCACTGTTTTCCCGGGCGGTCATCCATAGAACAGGTCCTTACGGAGAGGCACTCGAGAAACCGCTCGAGTCCCCTTGAAAACCACAAGTATAATCATAAAGAAGAACGGGAAAACAGCGTATCATAGATAATCACATCATGTTCATTGATTAGGGTTGAGCAATAGCATCAGACTAAGTAGTAATAATCCGACCCAAATAGGTAAACAAGGACATGGATAACAAAAGCTAGTCAATCCTTAGGTATAAATGTGTAATGCGGGAGGTGAATTAAAGAATGAATAGGACATAGATAGGTCAAAGGACACTTGCCTCCACCAAACGACTGCTGCTCAGGGGCTTCTCCTGCGAATTCCTCGGGCTCTTCGACCGGATCGTTCTCTATGCGAGCGCAAACATACATACATACATCCACATATTTAATACAAAAGAACAGTACACCATACAAGATAACAAATAAAGCGAATATGCATCAAGTATGACATTCGATAACGCATTTGTTATGGTTAGAAAGAAACGGGAAAGGTCTCGCAGGGGGTTAAATCTTATGCGCTAACGATCAATTACAATTGGTTTTTAACAAAATAATTCTGTTACATATACACTAATGGAAACCTAATCACTTTTAGTTGATCAACATTGCACAGGGTAAACAATTAACTACGTGCGTCAATAGCATAACGGAATTTTAAATTAAACTTCCTATTTTCCCATAGCATGAACAGTGATTAGCCTACTTAAAATACAGTAATCATGATCACAGAAAGTAAATAAAATAAAATAAAAAAAAAATAAAAAACAGAGGGGGGGGGGGCGGTTGAACCGGCCCTAGGGCGGTTGAACCGGCCCTAGGCGGGGCGCGGGCGCGGGCGGCGCAGGGGGGCGGCCGAGCAGGGGGGCGGGGCGGCCGAGCCGCTGGGCGCAGGGGCGGCCGAACCGGGGGGCGGGGCGGCCGAACCGGCGGGGCAGGGGGGCGGCGCAGGGGGCGGCCGAGCCGGGGGGCGGGGCGGCCGAACCGGTGGGCAGGGAGGCGGCGCAGGGGGCGGCCGAGCCGGGGGGCGGGGCGGCCGAACCGGCGGGCAGGGAGGCGGCCGAACCGGCCATGGGGAAAGGGGGGAGGGGATGGGGGAGGGAGGAGAGGGGGAGGGGGAAGCTCACCGGCGACGGGGACGGGGCGGCCGAGCGGGGCGGCCGAACGGCGACGGGGAGGGGCGGCGGCCTAGGCAGGGGCGGCGGCTAGGGCAGGGGGCGGGTAGGGGGCGGCGGCTTGGGTGGGGAGGGAGAAAATGAGGGGGGAGAGGGAGAGGGTTAGGGGATAAGGGAAAGAGGGGGGGGCGGCTGGGCCTACTAGGCCCAAGAGGGGGGCGCCAGGGGGCGGCTGGGCCGGCCGGGGTCGGCCCACGGCGCGGGAGAGAGAGAAAAAAAAGGAGAGAGAAAGAGAGAGAGAAAAGAGAAAGAAAAGAGAAAGAAAACATTTTCGAAATCCGATCTTTCTACATGAATGCATTTGCACTTTCAAAGCAATCAAAAGAAATGCAAGGTTCGGCATGGTGCATCAAACAACATAAAGTATTTAGGGTTTTTATACATACGGGAATTCCAAACCGAATCCCGCTAGAACTTTGGAAAAGGTCAAGGTTTAGCGAGGGAAAAAGAAAAAGAAAAGGTAACGCCCGAATTTTGGCGAGTAAAGAAAAGAAAAAAAAAAAAATTCAACTGCAAAAATTCGGGGCGTTACACCCTTCTTCGCGACGGCGGCCACGGGCTCCCTTCTTCGCGGGCGAGCGTGGCGCGGGTGGCGCGGCGAGGACGCGCGGGCCGCGTGCGGCGGCGCGCTCCCTTCTTCGCGGGCGGGCAGGGCGCGGGCGGCGCGGCGAGGGCGCGAGGGCCGCGTGTGGCGGCGCGCTCCCTTCTTCGCGGGCAGGCGGGGCGCGAGCGGCGCGGCGAGGGCGGGCGGGCGGCGGCGCTGCTAGAGATGGACGAGCGAGAGCGAGAAGATGCGCGCTGAGGCCGGATGGACGATTAACGGGCCTCTATTTTCGTCGGTCTCATTAAGGCCGACGAAAATAGAGGTCGGTTAATGACTTATTTTTGTCGGCCTGGCTGAGGCCGACGAAAATACACCACATTTTCGTCGGTCCCGAGGCCGACGAAAATACCTTTCATATTCTCGTGGGCCTGCCCACGAAAATATTCACTGGCCCACGAAAATAGACCACATTTTTGTCGGTCACGCTGGCCGACGAAAATAGCCCGGCCCACAAAAATTTATGTGTTTCCTATAGTGAATGCAATGAATCTAGTTACCTTAGTCATGGGTGGGGAAATTTGGGTCCAAAATATTCACTAACCCACTTGGAAATAAACTTGATCCAATATGATGTATCCCATGATATACATCCCAATTTTGCCAAGTCTCCAAATTCCCGCTTGACCTTCGGTCCATTCACTTCCCTTTCGGGATCCAAACCTTCTTGGTGCTTTTCATGGTTGAAATTATTTCCTTTGGCACCCAGATGCGTTTGGCTCCCTTTCCTTTGTTGGCTTGCTTGTTGGCCTCGATTGCTATCACCTTTCCATTCTTTTTCTTCTTGATCAAATATGGTGTAGCAGCCTTTTTGTCCACCTTTTTGATGTAGGTGTTGGAGATTTTGCTTGATGGCTTTTGCTTGATCTTTTGCCTTTGTTTATCCCCGGTCATCACCTTGTATTGGAAAGACTTATGGCCTTCCATGTGGCATAGCCTACAAATCACAGTTTCTCCCTCCATAGGCTTGTTCACTCCCGCAGTGGTGTTATCCTGTGGAGGTCAGATTTGTTTGGCTTTGCCTTTCTTGTCATACAAAGTCTTGCCAAGGCGAGCCACTTCTTGCCTTAATTGTTCATTTTCCTTTGCAACCTCGTCCGAACATGTTTCTACAACAATATTCTCAACAAGAACTTGGTTGCAGGGGTTAGAATCATCAATTAAATCAAAGCAAGAAGTAGAAGCATCTTTCTTAATAATTTTAGGTATTTCAACTAAAGATGCTGCTGGGGTGCTACCGATGTTTTCTAGCTTAGTAGTTAGCTCATTATTGTGTATGCTAAGAATTTCCATTTTCTCTAGCAAATTTTCAATAGCTTCTTGGGAGCTAGCTAACTTAGCATTAAGTTTGTCATTCTTTTTAATAAGGTCATCATCAGTAGCAGTGAATGGAGCACTAGACTCTAATAGCTCAATTTTAGTTGACAGCTCACAATTTAGGTTTGCAAAAGTTTCAAATTTTTCTAGCAATCCTTTGTAATCATTTTGGGATCTAATCAACTTATTTTTCAAAGTTTTAAGTTGAGCTTTTTGCTTAGTGCAAACATCCTGGAAAAAATTAACGGCTTCCACAAGTTCATCTACGGAGGGCTTTCCCTCACCATCATCATCACTACTACTATCATCACTAGAGGATGGAATGCTCATTTTACCTCTTGCCATAAGGCATTTGTGTGATGACCGTGATGAGCGTGATGAGGACCGGTGGCTGCACGTCCTTGGAAGTTCATCTTCACTTGAAGAATCATCCCAAGTTCTAACACTTGTTAGCGCCTTGCCTTTGCTCCTCTCCTTTTTGGGTTCGGCCATAGTTGGACAGTTGTCCCTGAAGTGGCCCTTCTCCCCGCATGCGAAGCACCCTCTCTTTCTTTGCTTTTTCCTGTCAATGTTAAAGAGAAGATCTTCAACCTGCAGGGGCACACCCATTAGATTAATCTTGCAGATCATCCCCATTACCTTTCCGACGCGTTGGATTGTTTCTTCGTCCTCGGAGGATGATGTGCATGGTTGATTATCTTCATCATCATCACTTTCTTCTTCTTCCTTTTCTTCACTTGAGCAACTTGGAATGGGAGCCTTCTTTTTGCCCTTCCTTTCATCACATGCAAAAGCATATGGCCTTGAGGAAGTTGGCTCCTCTCCCCAACACATTTTTCGCGACATCTCAAAAGTCGTGATTTTCCCAATCACAATGGTCGGGGTCATATTACTCAAGTCCTCCATGTTGTGAAGGATGGTGATGATGCTCCCATATCTTCGTTGTGGTAGCAGGGAGATAATCTTCCTCATAATGTCCGCATCACCTAGCTTATTAATGCCAATAGAGTTGAGCTCATTGATAATTAGATTCAGACGAGAATACATGTCTCTAACAAGCTCATCATCTTTCATAGCAAAAGAATTATACTCATTTAGGACTAGACAATGTTTTTGCTCACGGACATTGGATGTGCCGCCATGGAGCTCATGCAATTTTAGCCAAATCTCATTAGCAGTTTTCAAGGTAAATACTTGATTAAAAATATCCATGCTAAGAGATTCATACAAGCAATTTTTGGCTCTAGCATTTAAATGAATTTCTTTTTCCTCACTCGCGGTGGGTTTCTCGGGATTCTTGAGGGGTTTCATCCCATCACGAGTGACTCTCCAAACACCTAGATCAACGACCTCTAGGTAACAAGCCATTCTAGCACTATAATATGGGAAGTTAGTGTCGTCGAAGTGTGGTGGCCTATGGGTATCCATCCCTTCCTCTAAAAAACGTCGACTCTTTTAGCGGTGAAGCTAAAGCGTTTCAAATGAGCCAAACTAGGCTTTGATACCACTTGTAGGAAATAGGTGACGCCTAATAGGGGGGTGAATTAGGACTTCTAAAACTTTTACTAAACTAGGCCACAATTAAATCCCTAGAGCAAAACCTATGCAAATAGTCAAACTAGAATGTGCAAACTAGGTTTTGTCTAAGTGTTGTTATCTCTACCACAATGGCTAAGTTTCAATCTACGCTAAATAAGTATGACTACAAGATTGAAACTTAAATGCTTAATATAAATGTGGAAACTTAAAGAGCAAAGTAGAGAAGCAAACTCTCATGGATGACGCCGGTATTTTTACCGAGGTATCCGGAACTGCGCAAGGTCCCGACTAATCCTCGTTGGTGCCCCTACACAAAGGGAAGCCCACGCGAGGGCCAAGCACCTCGGTCGAGTAACTCCGTAGAGAGCCGCGGGCCTTCTCCACGCGCAAGTGGTGCTCCACTTCCGGCTCCTCTCGGACGCTCCTCGCCGTCTCCACTATCGAGCTTCCGGCCGAAACGTCGCGGGCCTCTGAAAGTCGCCTAGAGGGGGGTGAATAGGGCGAATCTGAAATTTACAAACTTAATCACAACTACAAGCCGGGTTAGCGTTAGAAATATAAAACGAGTCCGAGAGAGGGCGCAAAACAAATCGCAAGCAAATAAAGAGTGTGGCACAATGATTTGTTTTACCGAGGTTCGGTTCTCTCAAACCTACTCCCCGTTGAGGTGGTCACAAAGACCGGGTCTCTTTCAACCCTTTCCCTCTCTCAAACGGTCCCTCGGACCGAGTGAGCTTCTCTTCTCAAATCAATTGGGAACCAAACTTCCCGCAAGGACCACAACACAATTGGTGTCTCTTGCCTTGTTTACAATTGAGATGATCGCAAGAAAGAATGAGAAAAAGAAGCAATCCAAGCGCAAGAGCTCAAAAGAACACAACAAATCTCTCTCACTTAACACTAAAGCTTTTGTGGAGTTGGGAGAGGATTTGATCACTTTGGTGTGTCTAGTATTGAATGCCTAGCTCTTGTAAGTAGTTGGAAGATGGAAAACTTGGATGACTTGAATGTGGGGGTGGTTGGGGTATTTATAGCCTCAACCACCAAACTAGCAGTTTGGTGGAGGCTGCTGTCGCATGGCGCACCGGACAGTCCGGTGCGCCACCGGACAGTGTCCGGTGCGCCAGCCACGTCACCAGGTCGTTGGATTCCGACCGTTGGAGCACTGACTTGTGGGCCCGCCTGGCTGTCCGGTGGTGCACCGGACAAGCCCTGTAGGATGTCCGGTGTGCCACCCGTGCGTGCTCTGACTTCTGCGCGTGCTGGCGCGCATTCAATGCGCCTGCAGTCGACCATTGGCGCGAAGTAGCCGTTGCTCCGCTGGCTCACCGGACAGTCCAGTGTGCACCGGACATGTCCGGTGAATTATAGCGGAGCGGATTCCCGAAGCTGGCGAGTTCAGAGTCGCTCTCCTCTGGAGCACCGGACAATGTCCGGTGATGCACCGGACAGTCCGGTGAATTATAGCGAAGCGCCTCTGAGAATTCCCGAAGGTGAAGAGTTCAGCTTGGAGTCCCCTGGTGCACCGGACACAGTCCGGTGGCACACCGGACACAGTCCGGTGGCACACCGGACAGTCCGGTGCGCCAGACCAGGGCACGCTTCGGTTATCCCTTGCTCTCTTTGTTGAACCCTTTTCTTGGTCTTTTTATTGGCTTAGTGTGAACCTTTGGCACCTGTATAGCTTATGGACTAGAGCAAACTAGTTAGTCCAATTATTTGTGTTGGGCAATTCAACCACCAAAAACATTTAGGAAATAGGTGTAAGCCTAATTCCCTTTCAGCCTCGTTCCCTCCGGTACACGGTGGCGGCCGTGACACAAACGCGGTTGTCACGGTCTCGCAAGACTCTCGCCCCACTCGGTACAATTACAACGACTCACGCAAGAGCCGAGGGGTTGTGAGGTTTATCTAAACTCACTCAACAATCTAGGGTTCACCTAGAGCAAGCGCTAAAGCGGTCTAACTAACCTAAGCACTTTGCAAAGCACCTACGCTAATCACCAAGTGATTCTATTAAGCACTTGGGTGTAAGAGCACTTGGGAATGTCTACTATATGCCTTGGTATGTCTCTTGAGCTCCCACACTTGGAAATGGCCGGTTGGGGGTGTATTTATAGCCCCCAACACAAATAGAGCCGTTGGAGAAAAGCTGCTGCTTTCTGCGGCACACCGGACAGCGCACTGTAGCCTGTCCGGTGCGCCTAGTCGTTGCCCTGTCAGAGCAGGTGACCGTTGGCGCCGCAGGCTTTCCACACCGGACAATCCGGTCTTCACACCGGACAGTCCGATGGTCTTCTCTCCGGGTGCCACCTGGAACTAGCCGTTGGGCTTCTGTTCCCTGGTGCACCAGACAATCCGGCGTGTTGGCACCGGACAGTCCGGTGCTCCACGCACAGACAGTCCGCAGGCAGCACACTTGGACTTTTCTTGGATCTCTTTAATGTATTTTTTTGAGGTGTTGCTTTCCTCAATTTCTTAGTCCAAGTTAATCTTGCATCCTGTGAACTACAAACACAAACACTAGAAAAATTATTAGTTCACGTATTGTGTTGACCATCAAACACCAAAACTCAATTAGCCAAATGGCCCGGGGTCCATTTTCCTTACACCTGCCATTGGGGGTTTCAGGTGGAGAAAGAGATAACAAGAAAGTGAAAGCAAAGACGAGTGAAGAAGTACACAACGACCGATTGACTTATTTAAAGAAGCAGAAGGGTGCCCTTTCGTCTTCCATCTGTACAATAAACAGTCGTAAGCCATCAAGTCATTTAAATTTCCAAGAAACGACACGCTTCTAGCAAAACATGGCATAATACGACATCATAGGTCAGTAAATGAATTGTTCACACGCATCATCACGTCATGTTAGCTCAAGAAACTGCTCTACGGACAAGACGTCGTACACATCCATTGGATGCCAAGTTTGGGTTTTCTGGAAAACTCCAAACCAAAAAATATCAGCAATATAATGGCGATTTCACAAGAAGACAAACACAAGCTCGACAAAAGTTGGTCGGTCAAACCTGAGTCAACTAGGCCTCTATCGATTGAAATTAGTCGACAACTTCAACGGACCATGGCCAGACATGACCCGGACGAATAGGTCTCAGTCGACTAAGCTTTAGTTGGTCAAACCTCCCTCAAGCTAAATTCAGTCGCCTAGATGTCGTTTAGCGAAAAACTCGATTTGTTCACAACCAGGCCAACAAAATGATCCTCTAAAGAAAAGATCCCAGGGACCATCGAGTTGATTGTTGCTCAACTCAACTCAAGGCTCGAGTGCTACATCTATTGGGTGCACCTACAACATGGGAAAAGAAGCTACACTCAAAGACCATCAAATAAAAGAGTTTATTCTTGGAGTCTCGACCCTATTGTCCTCAAAAATTCGCTTGAGCCTTGGGGGCTTGTGGGAGATAGATATCCAATGGGCCACTAAGGCACAAATACATTCCATGAGCCACCTGATAGCCCCCTGATAAGTCGCCCAATAGGGCGCACATTGGGCCTCACCTGGGTGGGACAAAAACTAACCGAAGTGACGGTGCGCAGGATAGCTGAAAACCTTGAAGAATACTGCACGTGTATAGAGGTGGTGCGTGTGTCCCACAGAGGGATCACCTCGCGTGTCCCGCGGAGGGATCACTTGAACTCTAAAGACGCGTCCCGAGCGCGTTTGAGTGCCGAATCACTCAGATGATAACCCGAAGAAGGTAACCAAACACCGAAAGAATAGGCATACAACAAGAGAAAGTAGACTCGAGTGGACTCAATGATCTATAAAGGGATATCTCTCCAGTCAGTATATAAGGCTGCAGAGGTACCCCTACAAAAAAGAGAGAACACTCCATTAGATTGATATGCAACTTCATCTTCCACCTCCCACAATCACCTGTAATCTTTGAACTCATAGCAATCCAATACTCAGCACCACACAAGACGAGTATTACACATTTGCGCAATTCGAACCTATACAAATACCCCATGTTGTGACGTGCCCTTGCACGTATCATCGAGCACCAATCTACGTCGTTGTCCTCCCAAAAGCTCTGTGTGGGTTACCCCGTAGTGCGTCGTCTGGACTAAACACCGACAGTGTGCGCGTACAAGGAACAAAGTCCTGATAGAACTCGGGGAAGACGGTTCTAACGACCGGATCAGAAAATCAGGACACGAATAAAAAACCTTTTTGATTTTTTTTAGAAAAAAGTTTAATTCCAATTCCAATTTTTAGATGTGAATTTAAATTCACACAGGCAAAAATAATGCTCCAGCATGCAGCGACAAACAAAATATTTATTTAAAAAATATTATTTGAAATGTTTAATCCGTATAAATCCATCTAATTCAAATAAATATGGGAGATATTTTTATTTTAATTTCAAATTAGAATTTTGGAACTACCAAACATACATTAATACATTACACTAGCTCACACTTTATTTTTAATTACTTAGTGCATGACAGAGGGAAGAGGTACATATTTTACGGAAGATAAATAAGACACAATCTGGTTCAAGAACATGATATGTGTTTCTGCGAAACCATACTAAAAAAACCCATGACTTAGTCTATTCCATGATTGACGCCAGCATACGTGATTGACGCATTGTACATGATTGAAGGCAGGGAAGAAAGAAAATAAAGAAAATGAAGGAAATAAGAAAATAAAGAAAAGAGAGAGAAAATAAAAAAAATGAAAGAAGGGAAGATTGAAGGTGGAGCAGTGGCATGTGAGGTGAGAGCGTGGGGATGAGGATACGAGAGATGATTCTAAGAATATCATTTATTGGATGTGAGTGGATAAGATAAAAGGGAAATTTAAGTAAGATATTATTCGTTTTTTAATGTGTTAATTTTCTTGGTGCATAGAGGGTAGTCTACGTCCGCAGGTTATTTGTTGGGATGACTCTAGATTTATTTAAAGTAGTGGATTATATAGTGGTATAAAAAATATAGATATAAATATAAATAATTAAACTATATTTTATACTTTCTAAGGGGGTGTTTGGTTTGTAGGGACTAATATTTAGTCCCTACATTTTATTCCATTTTAGTTCCAAAATTACCAAATATAGAAACTAAAAATTTATTTTAGTTTCTATATTTAACAATTTATAGACTAAAAAGGAATAAAATGAAGGGACTAAACATTAGTCCCTAGAAACCAAACACCCCCTAATTAGTATTCAAATGAAAGGACTAAAATCTAGTTCCTCGGATCCAAACGGACCTTTAAGCAGCGTGAAAAGGCATATATGGGGAAAACAAAAATAATCTATATGAAAATTGTGAAAGACACTTAAACGAGAAACAGGGGAAAGGAAAGGGAACCCAAGGAATATAATCACTCAAATGGACAAAAAAAAGCAGCGTCTTTTGCCATTTTTCTTGTTAAAATTAAAGCCCACCACACACATGCAAAAATGCGAAGCTGACGTCATCACTCTTATCACGTCTGCAAGACAAAGGGATGCAGTTTTCCTTTGACCTTGTATTTTACTCCTAAAGTATACTCCACTAAGACCATGTGCAATGGTGTTTAATACAGAAGCTACTGAGATATCTAAAGAGGTATTTCTAAAAAATCGTGGAGACGTCTCTGGCTCATAGCTCAAGTAGTAGCCGTCTTTACTTCCTTTGTACGAATGCGTCGTTTGTTATATTGATTTGATGCTCTACATACGTATTCACTTCTACATTTATTAATATACTACATTTATATACACTCCATTATATAATAAAATCTCTTAATTGTCTCTTCTGCTTAGAGAACCGTTATGTTGTCTCTCCACTATACATGCCCTAATGCAAAAAAACAACTAATCATTTGCAAACCAAGTTTCTGTGCAAACTATATAGAAACCAACTAACAAAAGTCAAAAAAATCTTAAAAAATTATAGATGTACTCCATTGCCTACTCTACCACTATATAAAATTTTTAGTTCAAATTCATCATATGTTAATAGGTAAAAAGAAAAAATTATGAAATAAAAAATGAAAATTATCTCATAATTTTCTATTTTCTTTATCTCTTAACATATGATGAATTTAAATTTGAAATTTTATATAGTGGTAGAGTAGACCATGAAATACATCTATAATTTTTAAGATTTTTTATAACTTTTGTTAGTTGGTTTGCTTGGAGTTTAAGAGGAAACCTGGTTTGTAATTGATACGTTGTCAATGAAAAACAAATAAGTACTAATAAGGCATCAACTAATATGAAAAACAAATAAACGTTAATGAGTCATAAACATTGTATATGTATTGAAGGGACTAGAATACGTAATTGCACGTTTCTACGGTCGTCTAATTGTATAGTAGTTGGTGCCAAATAAATCTGATTAGATATCTAAACCCGTGCAAAATTCATTCAATCCTGGACGAAAAAGGCAGGCAGAATCACAAGCTGTCGTGAAATTCTCATCGCCCCTTCCTTCCTTCCTGCTCCTCGCCAAATCGCCGAGACGCCGACTACCTCGCGCTCCCATAGATCTGGTAGAATAGGTGCCGGTGGCCTCGGACGTGCAGTGGTAGAGGCTTCTGCGGTGGCGGCGACGGAGGAGAAGGGGGAGCGAGCAGTGTCCGCGGGGCGCGGTGTCTGTGTGCTGGGGCTCGGGTTCCGAGGAACCCTAGCCGCCGCGCGATGGCGTCTTACAGGCCGTACGCACCGCCGCCTCCGCAGGGCAGCTACCCGCCGCAGATGAATCCGTACGCGCCGCCGCAGGCGCCCTACAACAGGATGCCGGCGCCGCCCTACCACGCTGGGCCCCCGCCCCCGCCGCCACCCGGTCCGCCACCACCTCACCAACCGCAGTTCAATTTCGGTCCCGGGCCTCCGCAGCAGCACCCGCCCCCGCCGATGTACTACCAGCCACCGCCACCACCCTATGGCGGGAACAGTAACCCGCCTCCTCCTCCTCCTTCAGCGCCACCCCCGCCTCCGTCCCCACCCCCTGCTGCTCCACCCCCTCCGCCTCCGGCCCAGGCACCGTCTGCTCAGGCCCTGCTGCCCTCAAAGGAGCAGCAGCCTAAGGCAACGCTGCCAAGAGAGGAGACGGAGGAGGAGCGTCGTGCACGGAAGAAGCGGGAGTTCGAGAAGCAGCGGGTGGAGGAACGCAAGCAGCAGCAGATGATGCGGCAGACGCAGGCCACCATTCTGCAGAAGACGCAGCAGGTGCGTGCTTCTCAGCAGCAGCCGCAGAGCCGCCACCACCACCACCAGCCTCCGAGTATCTTCCGGGCAGCAGCAATTGGCTCTCGGGCAGTGGCAACTGGGTCTCGCCCAGCATCAGCGCCGAATGCTGAGAGGTTTGAGAACCGGTTAAAAAAGCCAACAACGTTCCTCTGCAAGCACAAGTAAGTCCAGCCAAGTTTTGGTCCTTTAGGTTGTGTTCGCCACAAAATTTAAATTTCTAGCTTGTGGTTGGGCAACACTTTGATTGATCATGCATGTATTAGGGGTGTAAAACTTAGCAACATATGGTATCCTTGGTTAGTGAGTAACATAGGCTGCTTACTAGAATTTTTAGACTGTTGTTGAAATGTAGGGGCGTCTGATGGAAAGGATCATTGTTTTCTGAATTTGCTTTATAGCTTCTTTAAATCTTGTGCTTAGAAAGATTAGTACTTCCGCATATTTCTGGACAACTGTTGAGAATACAGTGCTTAAAAGGTGACTGAGTTAGTTTACCAACGATTTTCTTTGTTATGAACCTGTGAAGGGACCCTTTCTTGTTAAAGGGCAGACATATCAAAACTTAGTAACAGTTTGGAAAGCATTACTCTTTAATTATGAAGCGACAATTTTCTATTGCCTATATATTTAAATAAGGTTCTGGATGTGTACCATTTTTATGGAGCCTTAACCACCTACTGATTTGTATCAACTATTTAAATCTCGGTGATCTATGTCTGTTTTGTAATTACACACTTGAATGATCCTGTTTTGCCTTTTCTTTTTGATTGACACAGATTTAGGAATGAACTCCCAGATCCAAGTGCTCAGTTGAAATGGCTACCCTTGAATAAGGATAAGGACCGGTATGCATACTAGCTGTGTACTCCCCACCCCCTTTTTTTTATCTAAGATGGCATCTTTGGAGCAGTATAAACCATACTTCAGTATTGTTCATCTACTAAGAATGGTCATTTTACTTGTAGATCATTTCAACTTACTTATGCTTTTTTTTTTCATTTGAAGATATTTTCTACGGTGACAGAGACCCATTGTTTTTGCTTTCTGCTGGCTTCCAATTTATGCCTTTTGCTGTTGTATAGATATTTTTTTGGTCATTTTGTACATTATGTTATGGGTAAAGAACACATTTTGATCCCTATTGCATTGATGCCTAATCTAATTTTCTGTGGGGGTTATGGTTAGATTGATGTCAAGATTGATGCCTGATTCTACTGGGCTAACATGGTTAAGGCATCAGACTGCCGGAGGTTATTTCAGTGCTACTATTAGGACTGATTATTTCACCGAACCGAAAATAAAATCTGGCATGTTTGGCTGCAGCGCTGCAAACTAGTGCAGCTGAACAGGCCCTCATTATTCCTTCTACTTATGCATATAGATGATATTATTAGCTTGCTTTGGAGGAGATTAAGTAGATTGATATTTTGTAATTTACGTTAAGTCATAAATATATCACAATTGGGTGTTCTGTTCAACTGCCATAATTCCTTTTGTTTTGCACTACTCTGCTTTATTACTGTAGAGTTTTTCCACAGCCTTCTGCTCTCCTTTTCTGCTACCTACAGTATGTTGAGCTTAATTTGTGTTGGCTCATTATGTTGCTCTGAATTGTGTCTCACTTTGGCATTATAAAAGCTTCTATATTTTGGGGGCAGCTATGCTTACTATGTTTTGCTGGTTTTTCAGATATACCAAATACAGGATAACTTCATTGGAGAAAAACTACATTCCTAAAATGATTGTCCCTGAGGATCTTGGGATACCTCTTGATCTACTTGACATGAGTGTATACAAGTAAGAATCTGAACCATATTTTTTCCATGAGTTTTATTTCTGTCTGAGTATTTATTTTAATGTCCTTAACTCATACCAAACATGTCCCAGTCCCCGGGATGTTCAGTCGCGCATGGCTCCTGAAGATGAAGAGCTATTGCGTGATGATGAGGTCCTCACCCCTATTAAACAAGAAGGTACAAGGAAAAGGGAGAGGCCCACTGACAAAGGTGTTTCTTGGCTGGTCAAAACACAATACATATCTCCACTAAGTACTGATGCAACCAAAATGGTAATGCATACTGATTAGTGATTACTAAGTTCTGTGTGAATTTAGTTACACAATAATTGCTTAATGACATATACTGAATCAAGTTGCTTGGCTTTCCAGTCCCTTACTGAGAAGCAAGCAAAGGAAAGGCGAGAAACAAGGGAGGGTCGCAATGCTTTCCTAGACAATCTTAATGATAGGTTTGGTTCTCCTTTTATTCACACTTATTGATCTGAAAGATTATGTTGTGTTGCGACATGCAAACCTGGTGCAGGCATTGACACCATGTTCCTGTTTATGTGTATACCAGAGAGAAACAGATCAAAGCCATTGAAGAATCCTTCAGAGCAGCCAAGTCAAGGCCTGTTCACCAGACTAAACGTGGCATGCAAGCTGAGTGGGTTATGCCTTTGCTACCTGATTTTGATAGGTATTTACTTCTTAGATGTTGCATTTATGTGCTACAGTATTCATCCTTGATGCCAGATGTTTTGGCCATTAGTTTACTGAGCTATGCCTTCTTGCCTGCCCATTTTCATATCTATAAAACAAAATGCTCTTGATTTATGGTGGAAAGGTTTTCTTCTTCACTAGTATTTTTGTGAAATTTCTCCATTACTTTTTGAGGGGTATAATTGCACAAAAGTCTTATCTTTCAAAGCATATAGGAGGTTTCTATTTTATTCCTCTTATTGATGTTTTCTGTTCACCTAAACAGGTACGAGGAGCCGTTTGTTATGGTGAATTTTGATGGCGATCCAACTGCTGATTCTGAGCAGTACAACAAACTTGAGAGACCTGTACGTGATGAATGTGAATCCCGGGTGAGTTCTGTTTCCTCAAATTCCTCTGCCCTAGGCTTTCTTATTTAATGGCAATGCATGCTCATTATCTTGTGAATTCTAGATCAGTGTTGCAGGGACTTGCATGTTTTTCACTGATTTGTATCACCAGACATGGTGAAACTTATATAGTTATATTGGACACCCCGACGCTGCATGAAATGCAAAAACTGATGGTTCAAAGAGATAGGGGAGGGTCAGGGTGTGAGGGAAGAGTGCAATATAGAGAAGGGGGGGGGGGCAGTCACTTGGCCCAGGAGGCAAAGAGAACCGTAGCTATGGCAGGGCTATGTGCAGGCAGATTCATTGAGATTCCTCTGGCGAAACTGAGAACATTGGACACACGAAGTGAGCAAAGGGGTATCGATTCTATTTGGGTAGTCCTCGTGAGTATGGCAATGAGGAATTTAGGCTGGCACCGGCACGGTTGCTGCAGAAGATAAAAGTAGCACTGGGGATATGACAGATTTATAGCTGCTGGCAGCATGAGGGTTTAGCCGTTTAGCGCAAGTCATTGTTATAGGTGGGCTAGTGGCCTCTTCATCTATTCTCAGTTTTTTTTCTTTCCCCTTTAAAACCTGCAATGCATCATGTATGCCTGGATCATCCATAGCATATTTATCAGCTGGGACTCAAGAACACGACATGACAATAAATGTTTGTAGAAATAAAACTGATTCTAATTTCTAATTAAATTTATTTAAAATAAAAATTAGATGAATCTGTTGGTGTATGTTTTTACAGACGATGTAGTGCTAGCTGATGAAAGCCGGGCAGGATTAAATAGGAAACTAGAGTTGTGGCGGAAGACTTTAAGTTCAAAGGTTTTAGACTCAGAAGAACTAAAGCTCAATATATATGAGATGTGACTTCTACACTACCACACATAAGGAAGGAGATGTTAGTTAAGTCCGAAGTTGACATGGAAGGAGACAATAAAAGTAGACTTGAAAGGATGGAATGTAGTCAAAGATTTACCCTTGAATAGGAGTGCATAGAAAATAACTATTAATGTGTTTGAATCTTGATTTGTGGTTTCTGTCGGGTTTCAACTCTAGCCTACCCCAACTTGTTTGGGACTAAAAAAAAGCTTTGTTGTTGTAGATGTACCCCCGAATCCTTTTTTTCTAGAGTTTGCTGAATAGGACACCTGCACCCTACTTGAACTCGGATGCTTGCACCCGTGTGGCCTTGTCCACTGTATCTGGCCATGTGTTGAAAATGATATTACACCTAGATAATGCCTTTGCTCGTATCTGTAAGTATTTCATGTTTCCTGGCAGGCTGTGATGAAAAGTTTTAGTGTCAGTGGTTCAGACCCTTCAAAACAGGAGAAGTTTTTGGCATACATGGCCCCAGCACCCCATGAGGTATTCATCTCTGGTTCATTTCTATTAAAAAAGTGATCTATTACATCAATCTGATGGTGACTATTGTGATTTCATCAGCTCGCCAGAGACTTGGATGATGAAAACGATGATATCCAGTATTCCTGGCTAAGAGAATATCACTGGGAAGTATGTGTATTTTCCTACTTGTGTCTATGAGCTGGTTGCATACTGGCATCAAACTCATCCATTGTACATACACACTTATTTCATGATTCAGGTGAGAGGAGATGATAAAGATGATCCTACAACATACCTTGTCACATTTGATAAGGAGGAGGGTGCAAAATATTTGGTAATTGGTTATGTGCAATCTGCATTACATTTAGTTTCTGGAATGATTCATTTCACGATAGTATAACATATGCCATTATCTTTTTTCAGCCTCTCCCTACTAAGCTAGTTTTGCAGAAGAAGAAGGCGAAGGAGGGGAGGTCTGGGGATGAAATTGAGCATTTTCCAGTACCTTCCCTTATTACTGTGAACAAAACAGGTCATGTTGGTACCATGGAGCGCGGAGAATCTTCTGGCATGCATGTATGGTTCGGACTTCCTTATTATTTGTTATAAAATCTATTTTAGCTAAAATTTGAACAAAACCAGCTATCTTTCTGTAAGTAGATGTAAGCATTCTATCTTCTCTCCAAACCTTAGGTTTGCTTCCTTGACTTCTTGCTACTAATTAACATGGTTTTTTTACAATCACACTTTCTGGTATCACTATATTAGGACATTTCATGCTTTATATTTGTTTTTTTTGTCATAATTTTACACGAGAGCACATTGCTAAGAAAAAAACCTGACGACCATACACCCTTATTGAATATTGCTCTCTTCCTTCCTCATTAAAATTTGCCTATTAAACTATTCATTGTTGAATAGTGACCTCTGACAAAGGGATGGATTCTTAATGTAACACACATTGAATGAGATGTAACACTTTATGCAAATGTACTTTTGCTTCCCACAAAATCCTACAGTGCTGATAAAAACAAAATTCATTACCACTCCACATGAAATGAAAGGCAATGAAATCAGTTGTTTTTCATACCTGTACCCTTCACCTCAAAGTTTTCTTCCTTGTAGGTGAATTCAAAGCCACGGAGACCTCATGTTGATGATGATCTTGATGAGCATTCAAAGCGTTCTAGGGTAGAAGATATTGACCAATATAGTGGAGAAGAATATTCTGAGTGATGAACTGTAAATCATAATTATCTTGCACCAACGAATTTTATCAGTACATGTGAAGCCTTAAAAGGTTTCAAGCAATAGGCACAAGTGGTTTCATGGTGCATGGTCATGCAGTGAAAGAAAATGTCTGACAACAAGAGGACATTGGGGCTTGGCCAATTTGTTGATCTCTGTAGTGATAATAGAAAGCGTCACATTGTTCTAAAGAAGTTGTCTTCAAAGTCTTGGATGATGCGTATATTGCAGTTGCTCCACATGTTCCAGGATAGTGAAATTTTATTCATGGTTGCCTGATAAAGTGTGGAATTATATAAATTTTCAGCATAAATTGTTTTATTATTAACGTTCGTTTTTGCCTAAAATAATGCATAAGTATATGAGATGATAAAAGGGTAATCATGAAGCATTCTGTGGTCCGGTGGCCCTTAAGTTGCAATTCTATTCCAGCACAAAGTGACAATGATATGATGACTTTTGGTCTGGTATTATTAATTCTGGACAGTAATTCAGTAGCTGTGGTAACGGCAAAATACCTCAGGGTTAAGCTGGCATGCAGGTTATTACACTTGGTTTCCATTGCTGTGTGATTGTGTTTGCCTTAGCTTTGACACTTAAATATTACGTAGGTTACTGTTTTCATTTTATGTAGCCTGGAGGACCATTTTCTGCTGGCAGCCAGGTATTCTTTTTATCCACATTCCATTTTCTAATGTATCATATAGTAGTTTTATGTTTGAAAATTTTCATCTGTTGTTAGGTTTGGCTGAGTTTTATGGATGCTAAGATATGGTTCCCCTCAAGTGACAGCATTGTATTGTGGTATGTCTGACATCTTGTACACTAATGCCATCAGCAATCATTTTGGGCTTCATGTCTGATGTTAGTTGTTGACATCATAACTCATGGAATGTTGCAAAGGAATGATGCTGTAGCTGTAGCTGTAATGTGAACGGACTGTAATTCACAAATTTCTTGATTTGTTTTACATAGGATGTCCATATGCTCTTTAATAGACCTTTACCAGTTGTTTACTACAGGTTCTTTCAATCCCTGCATTATACAGTCTTTTGTGATACATGTTACATCCTGTGTAGTTCTTCAACTCCTTATGATTTATAGAATATTTCAATTTTAGATTCTTAAAATACTGTTTGCTTTATCTATACTCTTGTGGATTTGTTTTACAGTCATCCGATTAGTTTTGTAAACATTCATGTTTTTCTAATTACCAGGTAGCATGTCCTTGAGTAACTTATTAAGCAGTTCAATTTGTCTGCTGATAGTTATGGTATAGTCAAAGTTGGCAGGCTGCCAACAACATAACTCCAATTTCCATTCTTTTTAGTCCTGGCTGATCTATACTGCATGTACTTCTATTTCCATTCTGGATTTAGCATCTGGAATATAGGATTGTTTCAATGCAACAGTCTCGCTAGTGCTTATTGACCTTTCAGTTGCTCTACATGTTTCTGATTGGGATCATCCCAGCTGGGAAGAGAGTCCGAATCATATCTCTAGATCTGTGTCTGCTTGTCCCGTCAATTTGTGATTACCTGTTCAATTCATGTGTCTATTAAAGCTTGATGCCAGTGCCCTTAAAACAAACGTGTTGCTACGCATGTTGTTGGTGCTATTAAAAAATAGTTTTGGTGTGTGACCTAGCTTGTTGTCATGCGCCTGTGGTTTGAAGAACGTTATGCTGTTGTATGGGCAATGTTTGCGTAATGCCCAGGGGAACGGTGCCAATTGCTGGAACAAATTCGGGTAAGGTGACGTGGTGAGCTGCTGTCTGTAGTGTGTGGACAACTGCAGTAGTACCATGGTTCACAGGCAGTGACAAGCTTCTTAAGCATACAAACGAAGGAAGATAGACACAACCTAACAAGGCGCTGCCAGTTTTCTCCACTACAAATTATTGACCAGACTTGGACGTTAGGGTGTCGCACCATTGACAAGCCATGCGAATGAGATGAAGGTGATGATGATGAGGGGTGGTCACTTGTACAGTCATCCTGCTATATATGCCTTTCGCCCCCCATGGAGCTAGCTGATAGACATGCCGTCCTAGTTTGCTCGTGTGTACACAGCTGGGAGGGAGCTATTATATTTAGTGGATCGGGTCAGGGTTGAACTTGAGAGACTCCTTCCAGATGAGCTCCTTTATAGCTTCTTCGGTGAGCGATGGCTGCTCGAAGTCGAAGCTGAAAGGCGCCGGACAGATGGGCTCGTCGTTTACCTCGTGAAGGGACGCCAGGTATGGGTGGCACAGAGCCTCATCAACTGCGATATGATTCCACGGAAGGAAAAGCAACAACAAGGTTAGTAGTATATTTGATTGATATCAATGCACATTCTATATATATGATATATCAATGCATCATGTTCATGCAAGATCGATTTACCAGTAATCCTCTTGCTGGGATCGAACACGAGCATCCTCTCAAGCAAGTCCATGGCGCCGCTAGACATGGTGGGGAACCGCACGCGGAACTGTTGCTTGGGATGCTGAGGCAGGGACCTCACGTATCTGCGGGCGTGGTCGCTCCGGAGGAACCCGAGGCTGGTGTCGTCAGGTGAGCCTACCAGCTTTTATTTAGATCAACATATATAAAGAAGGAAGAGGAAGAAGTTGTAAGTAATTAATTAAAGAACAAACAAGACTCTCTTCATATGTGTTAGCTAGCTAGCTTGAGAAAAAACCAATGCAACTCTCTTCACCAACTATATATATATATATATATATACCTCGGTTATCAGCCTCAGCTGGTGGACATAATCCTTGCCAGGAAACAGGGGCTCTCTGGTGACCATCTCGCCGAAGATGCAGCCCACGGACCACATGTCGATGGCCTGGGTGTACTCGGAGCAGTTGAGCAGGAGCTCAGGCGCCCTGTACCACCGCGTGACGACGTACTCCATCATGAAGTCGGTCTCCGTCGTGGTCCTCGCCAGCCCGAAGTCCCCGATCTTCAGGTCGCACTTGGCGTTCAGCAGCATGTTGCTCGGCCTCAGGTCCCTGTGCAGGACGTTCGCCGAGTGCACGTACTTGAGCCCGCGGAGCAGCTGGTACACGAAGTACTGCACCGGCCGGTCGTCGTAAAAGAAGAAAGAAAAAAAAAGGGTTAGGAACAGAGAACAGAGGACGGCACAGCAACAGCGTTGGATTTGGATCGACGACCTGGCAGTGGTCGTCGGTTAGTTGCTGGTTTGACCGTAGGAGGTGGTGAAGGTCAGTGTCCATCAGCTCGTAGACGATGTAGACGTCGTTGAAGTTCTCCCTCCTGGGCGGGCGTATGATGTCCTTTATTGAAATGACCTGCAGGGAAAAAGAATTTGTTGCTCTGTTACATATATGCACGGATGTATTATGTATATAGCTAATGAACTATACATACATGTATATATAGCTAATAAATACATACAATGACAAAAAAAAGTCCTGTAGCGTGGAGTATATATATAAATATATATGTTCATCACAAGGTAGAGAAATATATACATATACATGGCTACTCACATTTTCATGATTCATGTGCCTAAGCAGCTTGATTTCTCGGAGAGTGCGCTTGGCGTCGATCTGGTTGTCAAACGCGTTGCCGATCTTCTTGATGGCGACCTCCTCGCGAGTCTGCGCGTTCACAGCAGCACTGCATGCATGCACAAAAGATCCGGTACGTACTAGTAGTGAAGCCCGAACGAACAAACGAGAAGGCGATCGATGAGGGAGGACGACGTACGCACCAGATGATGCCGCAGGCGCCGCGGCCGACGGGGCGGATGGGCGGGACGTACTTGGCGGAGACCTCCAGGAGGTTTCCGTACACGTTGTACTGCACGTAGCGGCCGCCGTGCGTGTGCGTGCCCTTGATCTGCGCCTCCCCGCCGTGGCCCATACCCAGGCACCCTCCAGCGCCGGCGCCGCCTCCGCCTGCGCCTCCTCCGGCCCCCTCCATGCGCATGTATATATACGGACCACCACGCACCTCCCCTCCTAGCTAGCTAGCTAGCTATACTCCCTCTTCTCTCCGACGATGAGAAATGAACACAAGACGACCCAGCAAGGACCAACGCAGGACGACGGCAAGCTAGCATGCGAGCAAGCAAGCTCTGATGATGCTGCCTCGAGCTCTAGCTGAGACAGACAGACAGATAGATAGATAGAGATAGAGAGAACGAGCTGGCTGGCTAGCGGAGCGCGCGCGCGCGTGGTTGGTTGCGCGGACGCCAGGAAGGAGGAGATAAGGGGAGCGTTGGGGAAAGTGGAAAAGGCGGGGAGCCTTTTCTCCGCCGGAAGTCGAACTCCCGTGACGCCCAAAGGAAGGAGTTGGGTTCCTGTTGCTGTTGCTCCGTCCGTCCGTCCGTCGTCGCCCACTCCTGTCCTGCCGTGTGGTGTGGGAGAGACCTGGCATGGCTCCTGTCCTGTGGGCGGTGTGGCTGGCCTAGCTGCCTGCACTGCACTGCTGCACACGACACAGGTTGATGGATGCATGCAGGGACGACGATGCTCCCCCCGGGCCCCGGCGGCCGACCTCTTCCAGACCATTAATTCCCCTCTCCTCCTCAGCCAGCCATGCATTTATCGATTGATTGATCCATCTCTTACGTGTTCGCGCGGCGCATGATGCATGGATGGTTTCCCTTGCTTGCCCTTGGTGCTAGCTCTTGCCGCTTGCCTTTTATTTGCAGCTAGCGATGAATAAGCTATAGATTGGTTTGTTTGGCAGTGCGCTGTCTACAAGTGATTCTCTGCTACTCCTCTCTCCCTTGCAAAACAACTAATAAGCGAGCCCTATCTCATTCAGATTTTAAAATTGTCTATGGAAGCTAATTCTGCTACTATACATGTTATTCTATGGCTTAAAGCAATTCTCTTTGATTCTTTAGCATAAAATTTCAAAATCACGGTTGAGAATCGGTCTACACAATCAGAATAAGCTTCTAGTCTTTAGTTCATTTCAGAGAAACAGATAGAATTAATTACTTCTCTCTGAAAAACTGGTTGGCAAAGCTCTTGCTGCATCCAAGCAGAGAACCAACTTTGGTAGCTATATATATGCTCTTACATGCTCCTCCGTCATAATCAAGTAAAATCACTCTATTCAAGATCAAGAAGCAGGGCTAGAGAACCTAGAAGTAGAGCTCTGCCAAATATGCCCATAATTATTTGCTCATGTCTAATCAGCTGTGTGGTTTGTGATATAGCAACTTGAGGACATATATACCGCATGCCATGGGGATCTTAACCAACCGCCAGTGGAAATACTGGCGGTTCCAAAATAACCGCGTATTTTCACTGGCCCCTAGCATTGGTGGCACCGAAAAACGCCAGTGCAAATAGCTTTAGGACCGTCATTATAGAGCTTCTGTGTACTAGTGACAGTAATCTAGGATGGTTAACCTAGAAGTCTTCTCCTAATTTGTTTTCTTCTAACAACAAACATGCCCACATGTTACATCGAAATTTATATCGTGCCTATATTGTGGAACATACACTATTCTAACTTGTATGAACATATATCATGTGAGATTGGAACCCGAGCAGGATAATAAACCAGTTAGGACTATATCTAATCTCTATTTGATTGCATCAAGATCGAGTATCATGTTTATTGTATGCATGTATGCTAGGTTTAAAAAACATCACCTAAGAATGTCACTTGACCTCACTTAAGGGAATTTTGAGGTATTTCAAGCATATACCCAATGTTGGGTTGTGGTACCTTAGAGGAACACAATTTGAGCTAGTTGGTTACTCTGATTCAGACTATGCGGGGTGCAAGATTGTTAGGAAGTGTACTTCATACACATGTCATTTATTTGGAAGATCACTTGTGTATTGGTCCTCAAATAAGCAAATTTTGGTTGCATTTATTAATGAACAAGGTGGAGTACATATGTGCAGGTAGTTCTTGTGTATAATTGGTATGGATGAGAGCAACTTTTTCATGCTATAGCAACAAATTTGATTGAGTGTCATTGTTATGTGATAATAAGAGTGGCATCAATATAGCCAACAATCTAGTTCAACATTCTAGAACCAAGCACATTGATGGTAACCATCACTTCTTAAGAGATCACTAAACAAAGAGGGATATCAAGATTGAGATTTGAGAGTTTGGAAACCGATGATCAACTAGCGGATATATTCATCAAGCCACTTGATTAAGCAAGATTTTTCAAGCTAAGAAATGAGTTGGACATTCTTGAATTCTCCAACATGTCTTCAAGAATACCATATATGTATCAAAATAACCACTCCTCCGATCAAAGCAAAGATAAAATTTCTTGTGCATGAGCATACATACATCACTAGATGTCTATAGTATAACCCGGTTTGTCCTTCTTCAAGTTTTTTTTCACATATGTTACAATGATTATCTTATCAAAGTTGTGTTATGCACATAGTAGCTCATACTTTAGTTCAAATGCTAGGGTCTCTTACTCGTGAACAAGCTATATACTATCACTTGGTACATTCAATCATTGAAATAGTAGTGATATGATATAAACTTCAAATTAATTTTGTTTACAATACATGACTTATTAGTAATGACTGCATGCACTAAACACATTCTAGTAAGGTGTGCATGCATATGAGCAATCAATGTTACTTTGAGTGGCTGAAGGAGATATATGTTATTCATATGATGTGCATCCAACTCATGCTAGAGAAACCAAGAATAATTGAATAATTCTAAATATTGCAACACCTTGCTCCATTAAGTGGCTAGCTTGGTGAAAATATTGGCAAGTTGACCTTCAATACCTTCCCTTTGGTTTGAGGATCTCTTATAAAGTGATGCCAGATATTAATAATATTTATTATTTAGTGTTGAATCGAGTTGGTGGCTATTTTATTGCACTCTTATTCTCACATAGTAATGACACTTAGTTGAATTTGATCTTGTTGTCAAGCAATGTGACAGTAATTGTGCAAAACAACTTACTATAAAAATATACTCCGCTTGGATCATTGGCAGTAGGATGCGAATGGCTCTACAAGATGAAACATGACTATAAGGAAAATGTGAAAATATTTAAAGCAAAGCTTGTAGCTAAAGGCTTCACTTAGAGAGAAGGAATTGATTATAATGAGACCTCGCCTATTTCGACAAAAGGCTCTTTTAGAATAATTATGGCACTTGTCATACATTATAGTTTAGAGTTGCATCAGATGCATGCAAAGACAAAATTTCTTAATAATGATTTAGTTAAAAATGTTTACATGACCCAGTCTAAAGATTTTGTTACGATGGACAAATAAAAACTAGAATATTATATGAAAAAGTCCATTTATGGATTAAAGCAATTAAGTGTCATGACAGTGGCATCATCTCAAATTTGGTAAGATGATTAGACATTTGAGATTTAAAGAAAATATAGAGGACAATTGCATTTATGTAAAGTTTAAGAATGGGAGATCCATATTTCTTGTGCTATGTGTGGATATATCCTGTTAGCAAGCAGTGATGAGAATTTGCTATTAGAGACCGAAGTTTTCTGTCCTCGTACTGTGATATGAAAAATCTCGAGGAGGCATCTTATATATATATATATATATATATATATATATATATATATATATATATATATATATATATATATATATATATATATATATTGGATATTATGTTCACATAACTGACACTAGACCCAATTTAGTATATTGATTTGAGATATGGACCCGACATTGAAAGACACTCTTTATTACTCTCTTCATTTTTTATTTTTGATTTTTATGTCTATATTCAACTGAACGATGATGAATATAAACTCATAAACACATACACTAAGTATTGTATAAATTCACTAAAAAGCCCAAACGGATTCTATTTTAGGATGGAGCGAGGGAAGTATCAGATTATATAACTGGAACTAAAGATTGTCTAGATCTCGTACTAATGCTGATGTGTATGCCAGACTGCCACCTCGCGTGACCACAGAAATTCTAGTGAAACTGTGAAGTCTGAATGAGGAGGCCGTGGTGTTGATTTTCACTGGTTTTCAGTATTGAACACCAGTGCTAGCCGATGCCGTTTTGGAATGGACGACGCAGCAGCGGTGATCCGTTCGTTCTCCAGAAGCGACTGCCCATCTCTGCCCAGGACAAGAAGTGGTCAGAACGGACCGTGGTCCGTGAGGCCACCCTCGCGGCGCCACGTCGGCGCTTCTCGCATGGGCAGAAGATGCACATGTGTCGG
Source organism: Zea mays (assembly GCF_902167145.1). NCBI lineage: Eukaryota > Viridiplantae > Streptophyta > Magnoliopsida > Poales > Poaceae > Zea > Zea mays. Next base: position 80,432,893 of record NC_050105.1, read on the forward strand.
AGCAGCTGAGGTTGCCGACTCCGCCGCCCGTGGAAATGGGACCCGGCCGGCAGCATTTCCCAGCTGGGCGCAGAGATCCTGGCAGTGGCATCCTCATCCAAAGACCTCGAGTAGTAGATGATGGTCTCCTAAAGCTTGAGGAACTGCAATGAAAGACCCAAGAACTGAAAGTGAAAACGGCTGGTGCTGCTATACTATATGCCTACCGTGTAGGGAGGCGTGGTGATCGGCCTGTGCACGGCGTTCCAGGTGTGGAGCATCGGGCGCAAGGGGCCTGTGCTCGTGTCCGTGTTCAACCCGTTCCAGACGGTCTTCTCGGCGTTCGTCTCCTTCGTCTTCTTCGGTGAGTGGATCGGACTGGGATGGTACGTAATGCATTGCATTGCACTGCACGCACGCTGGCATCCAGTGCAATGCTGCTGCTAATGCTCATAATACTGTTTGCTTTTGCAATTTTGCTGCAGCTTTGTGGGGATCGTGCTCATGTTCGCTGGACTGCATGTACGTGGTGATCTGGGCCAAGAACAGGGAGGACGACATGTTCGCCGGTCTGGAACTGGATGCGATGTAGAGAGGCCGCTGCTTCGATGACGACGAGCCAGGCAAAAACCGTCTGGTTGCGCTAGCTACTAGCACCAGTAGTGCGAGATCTTTTAGGCCCTGTTCGGTTGTTCCGGATTGGAGCCACGGATTAATTCCTAGCCGGATTACTTCTCTAATTTATATAGATTTTGATGAGCTGGAATGAATCCTGGCTTATTCCGGTACAACCGAACGAGCCCTTAGTGTTAAATTAAAGGAATGCGTCTGGATGTAATGTACGTACGTCTGGTTCGCTTTGCTGAAGGATCGAGGAGGCGTTGAGCTTGCTCACAGTACGTTTTGTCGGATTTTCTACATACACTTCTTCCGTTCTGCTGGCCTTATTTCATTTCTTTCCTTTTTTTTCTTTCTATTGCCACCGTGTGTGCCGCCTGATGCTCGAGCACGTCGTGCGTACAACACAGAAAACACACTTTGCAGCGTCTCTGTGTAAAACTAGATATAGAATTTGGGGGAGAACTCTAGTAGAGCCAAACTCACCTCCTAGTCTTAAAAAAAGTGGCGGATGATCTAGCTCTAGAGTTTAGACGGTCCACACGCCGCAATCAGATTACGATCTAGCTAGCCTTAGAGTTTGGACGGTCCACACGCCACAATTAGATTAACTCGAGCAATAATTATTCTTATCTTATACATAGTTATCCATCTAATCACGTGAAATCTGTTAGCTATCGTCTAGCTCTAGAGTTTGGACGGTCCGTACGTCGCAATCAGATTAACTTGAGCAATAATTATCCTTATGTCGTACGTGGTTATCCATCTAATCACGTGAAATCTGTTAGCTATCGTCTATAAACGGGTCCAGACCTCGGCCCATATATACATGAAGGTGTATAACCGATTGAGAACTTCGAACACATTCTAATCGAATCAATCTACTTTATTTACCTTTTCTGTCTTAGGAGTAGATGTAACGTAACTTTAGTTATAGCCACATATCCACCTCTATTTGACTCTACGTTGTCTAGGGTGGTCTACCGACCCAAAGACAACCCTAAGATCTTACCCCTTCCAAGGAGCAAGATCTACTTTATCTACTTCACTCAAGATCTCTTTCTGGAATTGATCTCTTAATTTCTAGGCGACTCTATATCGTTTGGAGACGCCCCGGGTGATAAACCGACCCAGAGCACCATAAGATCTCTTCCCTAGAGGCGGGATTTAGGTCCATGCAAGGAAGAAGATGACCCTGCGCCATCACGAACCATCCGGCCAGAGCGCGCCGTCCGGCTCGACGCAGGGAAAAAAGCCACTTCTGTCGCCGGGTCGCAGACCGTCCGCCCCCCTCATGTGGATGTGGATCGCCCCGTCACCGTAGGATGTTGTAACACCCTAAATCCATCAATTAAATATAACTTAGTTATATTGTTATTTTTCAATAGAAAGGAAATTTTTTTTACTTATGATTTCTAATAATAAAATGGTAATACAAATAAATGAATAATTTCGTGATTGGATAAATTTACCAAGTGTTTGATGCACTCATGTCGAAGCATATATTTTCTTTGAATCGATTTGCAAATCCAATTTATGGATTTGATCTTGTGAATAAAATCTCATTTTTACAAAATAATAATGATGAAATTGTTAAAATAATATACATAGGGTAATAATTTTTGTTTGTATGTATTTTATTTTATCGATTTACTTTTTGTGGAACCCAATCTATTTAAATAATAGAATTTTGACTAAAAAGATTTATTCTTTAAAATTGGGTGTTCTTATTTATAAAATATTATCTTTTAAATTTATTACAAATTTTAAAATATGTAAATATATATACTAACATTTATCTATTAGTCAAAAAAGAAAAGAAGGAAAACGTTTAGGGAATTTGAAAAAGAAAAAAAACAAAACGCAAACACACTCACGCACACACATCTATTCTAAAAAGAAAAAAAGAAAACCCTCGCACGACTGCTCCTAGGCTCTGGCCGTGGCCGTTTTTGTCTCCCCTCCTTCCGTTAGTATGACAGGTAGGCCCGCCTGGGCTTCTTCTCCGCAACTCTCTCTTCCAATTGCTGCTGTCAGGAAACGGATGCCGCCAGCCACCATCCGTTCGTCTGCTCGCCTCCCCTACCCTCACCCGTTCAATTGCTGCAAGCACTACTGTGACGCCGCCCCATGTCTGTTCTCCTCCCGTCCCACTAATTAGGACGTTTCTTCTCCCCTCCTTATCTCCATTAACAAGCAGTGTTCTCCATTAATGGTGTTTGAAGTCTTCCTTCTCTCAATCCACATCAATTCGGCGGCGATTCCCTCCATCCTCGCCCCCTCGCCTGCCTGTCGTAGATACGTCCGGTCGTCCCTCTCTCTCCCCACTGCTGCGACGTCTTCTCTTCCCCTCCCCAATACACAGCCGCCAAGCCCACTCACCTCCATTAATGGCGTGCCCAGAAACTCCAACCGACGGTCGAGCCCCTGCCCTGCTTCCGGACCCGCGCCAGGCTTTGGCCACGCAGCCACCCGCGCGCATACCGGCTGCCGCGCCCTGCCCCAACTCCAGCCGACCCCGGCCCCGCGGACGCGCGATCCGGCCACCCGACCACGCCGCCCCTGCCGCGCCCCTGCACACGAGCGGAAGCCCGAGCCGACCGCGCGCTGCCTCGACACCGGCCACCCCGACGCGTCCAAGCCGCCAGCCCGACGCCGACCGAAGACCCAGGCCGAGCCCTGCGCCCAACGCCACCCCGCACCGTCCGCCGTCCGTGCGTTAATGGAGTTGAAGTCATCTGTTTTCCTCCCCCATTAATCCCTCCGTTGTTGAACGTCATTGATGGCCGATTGATGACACCGACCGTTTCCGGCTCTCTCTCTTCCTCTCCCTTCGCTATAAATTGGACGTCGAGCATTTTTCTGCACTCGCTGCAAAGTCGCACAACAACCACCGCTGTTCACCGCCAGAGACGAAATTCGTGTGCTCCTGACCCTCCGTGTCGCCGATTGAAGCTCCCACGTTCTCTCGTCTTCCCACACCGGACCACCAAACTCGCGCACAACGTCGCCGACCATCGCCACGCTGCTGTTGCGCGCCTTGTCACCGTGCACAGCTTGTCGTCGCTGCGTCGTTGCTCGTCGTCGTCGTCGTGCCAAGATTCTCCGTTGAAGCTCGCCCTGCCCCCAGCTCGTCTCACGCCACAGTTTGTCACAGCGACACCAACATACTGCTCTACTCGCGCCCTCGTCGCGCCGTAACCCACCGTCGTCTTCGTACCCGTGCTGGTGCACTACGCTGTCTTGGTCACTATCATTGTGCGTCGTCCCCATCGTCAAATGCTCGAAGCTCAGTCATTGCTCGCCCAACGCACGACAAATTAAGGTAGAAGACAAAATTTATTTTTGCTTTATACCCCTTCGTCGACCCCTTGAATTTTGATCTAGCCCCGCGCTAATTTATTTTAGATAAAATAATATTTAGCAAATTAATCATTGTTTTGTTAAGCTTGTAAGTATGTGATTATGTGTTTTTAGTAGTTTGCGTGCTCTCGTAAATTATGTTTGTTGTAGTCAATTTATGTGTAGTTTTCTAATTATGAATTGAAAAGGAATTGTAGTTCACCTTTTCTTAATCAAACATACTAGATAAATAATTATATAATTACCTATTAAAGATTTGTATTCATATATTTATATTAAATAAGTGTACGCTAGATAGGGATTTCTATTATAGCTTAATTAGGTGCTCATACCTACATAACTAAAATGACAGTTTAAATATTGTTAAACATAGTTCCTTATTAAAGAATTAGATAATTTGTTTCTAACTTTAAAAGACCTTTTTAATAGATATTATATTTTTGATTTAATATGGTTCGTTATAGATGTTTAAGTATAGCCGTATTAGATAAAAACTTAAAAGAATACGTAGACCATATGTTTCTTAATAGAAGATAATATATGTCCAATTAATAGATTATTCATATTTTCTTAATAACAAGGGTCATTGCTTTTATAAACTAAAAAGATAGTTTAAACGTAATTTTCTTTCTAATGAATTAGATCATTTGTCCCTACAATAGAATTAAAGATAATTAATAGATTAATTATCCTTTATCATAATTTATTAATCAAACCTATAATCGATTTGTTCTTAACTAAATTTATGGCATGATTAATGATTTCATAGAATTTAGTCCACATTATATACGAATCACTTAGCTTATCCTAAAGGATAAAATAAAGTAATAATAATTTAAGTTCTTTTATAATTTAAAATGTTACTTTATATATTGACTTCAAATATAATAATATAGGCTATGTGTTTTCTAATAAAAATAAAAGATGGTTAATCGTTTATTATCTTTTACATGAAAATCCACTTAAGGGCCTATAACCTAGCTTTTCATAAAATAAGTGTTTAATAATAATGATCTTTTCATATAAAACCTTTTTAGACTTATATCTTAGTTTATCATAAGTGAATGATTAACAATGATTTATAAGATGTTCTATAATGCTTCTAAAATTAATAACGTGTTTCGTAGTCCATTACCCTTGATATATAACATATATATTTTTTTATAAAAAGGATAAAAATGTTTAATATTGTTATTACGTGTTTTATCATCTTATAAGCCCTTTATCTTAGATGTATCGCGTATGACGTTTTATAAAAGATTAAATTGGTGAACCTAATATTTGTATACTTTAATTAAGATATCTTTAAGCTCATGTCTTGTTTTATAAAGTATAGATCACACATTTTTGAAAAGAATACATTTTTATTATAACCCTTGCGTGTAATGTTTTTGAAAAATGAACGTTCTTTTCGTTAGGCTTTCTTTTAGCTTTACATATGGTGAATGTTGTATGTTATTGAGTGGTGTTTGTTCTTCTTGTTTGTTTGTGTAATATTCAGTGATTGATCTAATAGTTGAGAATCAAGTGCTATTCCGTGGAAGAACCTCAAGTTTTCTATAAGCAAGGCAAGTGGACTTCTCCCTCTGCATACTCTGTTTGATCCCAAACAATACATTTAATAAAGTTTATTCTTTTGGATATATATGCATAATTTGACGGGTTACCTATTTAGATAACCTTTCCAACCTTATTTCTTGATCAAACCTGGGAATTATACTTTACCTTCGTAGCTATGCTATTGCTATAACTTAACTTTATGCAGTCACTCCTATTTATGATACTGATGTTCCTAATGGTAAGTTTACTTTATTGTTGTTAACCCGATGGTTAAACAAGATTATTGCATATTAATTGGAACATGGAGTGACCACCCGGGAAAACAGTGCTACCATGAGAACTATCATGGCTCTGGTCTTGGCTAAATAACTAGGGAAGTCTTATGTTGGGTGTTGGTCGTGGTCGACAGGAACGGGGGCATCTGGCAAGCTCTTATAGTTCCGGCTCAGGCAGATTGGATACGGGCATAGTTCCCAAAGCTTTACCCTGTAGTCTGGACTATAAGTTGGTTACGGTAGGTGTGCCTTATGCAGTTTGACCATTTCCAGCATTTGCGTAATGAGGACTCTAGGGAGAAGCCTCGTAGTGAAACCCTGGTCATTCACCTCGGAAGTGAATACGGGTCTAGCTAACCCGGGCTAGAAGGGAATCGCGACTCATGGGTAAAGATGCGCCACCTCTGCAGAGTGTAAAACTGATATATCAGCCGTGCTCACGGTTATGAGCAGCCTGGACTCCTCACATGATAATTGAACTTGAAGATGGAAATAAATCGAGATCCGATGATCTACCAATGGTTTGCTTAAGTGGTTTCACTTAAGTGTTTTTGATATAATCTGGTATCTTTGCTTAATGGGAATACTTGGGATTCACACTTATTAGTAAGACAGGTGTTGTTAATAAAATGTTGACCAACTAAAATGCTTACTGCTCAACCTCAGCCTCCTGCATTAGTTTTTCCCCCCACTTGTTGAGCCCCGACCATAAGTGAGCTCACCCTTGCTTAATTTTGATCAGAAGTTTGCAGATGAAGATATGATGCTGAACTCCATGGATGCTAGTCTAGTGATACCCCCGGTCATCTTCCTGTGGATGGATGTCCATGTTCGCTGTACTTTGATGAATAAAGGTTAAGACATTATGTCTGTTCGAAGTGTAATATGTTAATATAATCGTTATTTATGCTTTTATGCATTGTTCTTTTGATATATTACACTTGTGACGTCAACATATGTGTGGAAATAGATCCTGGCACACATATGCTATGCACCCGGCTCTACCCTTTGGAAACGGATGTGACAGATGTACCGCCAAGCGACCTGGTGACCCAACACGGACCGCTGTCGCCGTCCACCTTGCAGAGCTGAACCCAAGGTATTGATCATCACGAGCATGCCCTAGAGTTCGTTGTTGTTTGGTCCCAAATAGACGGTGGTCATCATAAAGGTGAAGATATTCAACTTTATTCGACCCAACATTATCTAGTAAAAGTGTCAAGTAACACCAGACAGTTGATTCTAGTGTTTGGTGACTAAATCGGCGCCAACAACATGTACATATACTCTCTCTGTTTTTTTAGTTGTCGTTGGATAGTGTAAAATTTAACTATCCAGCGGCAACTAAAGCGAAACAGAAGGAGTATTGGGCTAGGCTTATTATACGAACATGGTCATTACTCCCCCTCAAGATGGATGATAAATATCATGATTCCCTCTTGCTAAATTCTGTTCTTTTACTCCTAGATCTTTTGGCAAACAGTCCGCTAGTTGACCATCTGAGTTTACATTTGACCATTTGAGGCTCCACTATGCCACGCCATCTAATTTCTCCTTGTAGGTTTGAAAAACACGTCTAATTTCCCCTTGTGGGATTGAAAGATACAGCGATAGGCAATCAAAGAAATGGATGATCGCAAAAGCTCAATTATAATTATAACACCTTTTTCTAATCACAAAATCAAGTTAATTCACGTTTCTCTAAACTAGACACAACTCTGTTTCATTAGTAAAAACGAGATTGTTTAAAATCCATAACTTTGACTGATCTGAAATTTAATCAAACTAAATTTGGATAAAATTACGTAAGTAACGCAACTGAAACCATTGCGACCGGACTTTCGGATGTTGTGACATTAACAAATCAAGACGGTTGTGATAGAGTATAACGAGAATTGATCAGCTTTGTTTTATTAGTAAAAAACGATATTGTTCAAAATACATCACTTGGATCGACCTAAAACATTATCAAACTAAACTAGATAAAATTATGCAACTAACCCAACTAAAGTCATATCAGCTGGACTTCCATATCTTGACATATTAACGAGAGTTGATCAAGCCTTAATTTCACAATTAATCAAGAACCATAAAAGATTAGCTGACCAAACTTTGCAGGTCACTGACTTGATTCCCTAGCAGTAATCTAAATGAAATAAATCAAGAGTAACATTTGAAATTTAACAAATCAATCTATAATCAAATGCTGGACATGCAAATAATGAGCACAGAAAGAGGAACAAGATTACTACACTAATCTTGTTTAAACATCATATTTGATACCAAGAACAAAATGCTTTCCAAAAGCACCACAAAGATTTCTCCATGAAATCCTAGAAACCCTATATTAGAATCTAATTTTGGATCTAATCTATCTCTAAAAAATATGTTTTCACAAAAAACACGACAAAGTCACTAATTGTAGGTGCATAGGTTGTGCCTGGGCAGTGCCCGTCTAGCCTCTAGGTCACATGCCTGACCGCGTGGGCTTAGACATGGCAATGGAAAAAATTCAGATGGGGAACGTCTCTCCATACTCACCCTATTTAGAAGAAAATTCTTCCATCCTTGTCCCTACACTACACCAAAATAGTAAATTTTCTGTAGTCTAAACCCTAGGAAGTTAGACCTAAACTCTAGAAAGTTAGCTAACCTCTAGAAAGTTAGCTAAACTCTCGGAAGTTAAGCCATCCCATCGGAAGTTTGGTTCTCGGATTTTTTTTTTCCGGAAGTTAGCTTAACTTCGTAGAGCCCTCTAGGAAGTTAGCTAACTTCCTACAGCCAAAGAAGTCTCTTGGAAGTTAATAGATTCTCGGAAGTTAGTAGCTTCACGTCGTTAGCGTCGTCAGCTGACTAACTTTCTACGACTAAGTTCCTACGGCTGACTGTATCCCATAGGAAGTTAGCTATCTTACTTCCTACGACTGACTGTAGCTCTTAGGAAGTTACCTGGCTAACTTTCTACGGCCCAATAAGCCTATAAGAAGTTAATTTGACCAGCATTACAAATGATGTTTATCTTTATTTTACACCACATTCCACAACATAACAAATATATCAACAGCTATATAGCACAACATATTTTCACATAAAACATCTCACACACAATCACATAACAATATTTAAATCCATAGCCTCATCAATTACATCACAAAAGTCTCATCCATAGTCATAATAAGACACATCTCATCATCCAGTACTAATAAGAGACAATATCTCATACATAATCATAATAAAAGTCTCAAGTATCAGAACACAATAACATGGAAGCTCACGGTCGCCGATCACCATCGGGTTACAGTGACGAGTGATGGTTGATACCTCCACTCGCGAAGAGGGTTTCGACAAAGTCTAACCCGTCTTCTCATTCATGCATCGGCAAGGTAGCTGGAGGGGTCTAATATACATGTACAAATGACATTTGCTGAGTTACATCATAATATAACTAACAACAAGTAAATGATGATGAATTTGCATACCTGATGTTCGGTAGGTGGAGATGTAGGTATAGGTGGAGGTGAAGACCAAGGATAATGAACGGGAGGTGGGGGGCACCGGGACGTGTATCCCTTTGGCCTGTGCTAGTTGCTACAAATTTGTCGAACTCATTCACATCAGCGTTTTAAATCAATACATATCTTAAAGTGAAAGATATTATATTTTGAACTTACTTGTATGAGTGTTTGCTGTTGTTGAATCTATGTAGCACAATATTCATGTTGCGCAACTTGTTGCTTCAAGTAATCCTGATGTCGACTAAGTTCTTCTCGCAGTTGCTCCACTTCTGCTGGATCTTGAGTGGAGCGATGGGAGCTACGAGCAGCAGACCTCGACGAACCTCCACGCTGAACCCTCACCTAGCTCGAGTCAATGACGTTAGCAAACATTGTGTACCTACAAAACAAGTAACATCACGACAGATTAAGAATACATGTATTGCACTCAACCAATGAAACAATATAAGATATGTAGGATCAATAGGTGAGGTCCTCTAGTCATAGTCTGGTCCATGTTGACTAGACATCGCCTCGCCATATGCAGCCTCATACAAAAGAACAATGCAATCTTACATACAAAATCCATATAAACAAAACCTACCAAACATTACAAAACACTCACTGTTGGGGGCCTTCTTTTCGGCCGAAGGTCCTCTAAGCAAAAACACCTTCGGCAAGATGATATGCAAGCATATACGACATGAAGATATATGCCGAAGCTACAATTGAAAGAGCTTCGGCATGATGACATGCTTGAGACGAAGGGTGGCACCGACTTAAAGAGGAAAAGACCACATAGTCCCTGATAATTTGTATTATGGTTATGATTAGTTATCAAGGACATGAATGTAATTTTGTCCGGGCTGTGTCCCGTGCCTATAAATAGATGAACAGTATCCTCGTACTGTTCACGCTGACTTGTAATCACTCACGCATCACTCCTGGATCATTACCTTCTGTCAAGCCAAATGTACAAATGTAACTTAAATATCATTGATGTTTGTTCATGATTATATAATAATATGAATAGTCTAATGATTTAAAATGATTATTCATACTCTTTTTTGCGTTTCATATGTCTCTGTTTATATCTTTGCATATTGAAATGATGAAGGTATGTCCTTCATGACCTTCGTTCGAAGATCATTATATCCTAAAGGAGATAATGTTATGAAGGACGAAGGTCTTTAACCATTAAAATTTGTGTTGCCTTGTTCTTGATTTATAGCCTTCGAGAACAAGTGACCAACACTCACCACACGATCTGTTGTCTTTTGGCTGCACAACACATCTGGATTTGCAAGATCTGGTCCTCTGTGCCCCCTAAGGTATATTTGAACATCATTGGACACTGCACCAGTGCTAGCTTCCTGTATGTACATTTGACAAACATTATAACAAGAAATTACAGCAAGTCAACTACAATCAACGAAAATGGATTAAATTGTACTTACCATTCGTTTTGCCAAACGAAAGTGATCATCACCTCCATACATGTGATACAACTCGGTTCCACGATCGGAACTATGTCACACAGACTTTGCCTTGAATTCAGCCGAAGCCCAGTAACGACATAACGCACGCCAAGCAGTATCATTGGCAGCTATTCATGGAATCGAATGCTGCATGAACACAATTCATTTATAAGTAATTGTAATATCTAGAAGCAATGGAAATTTTTTCAACACAAGCAAAAACATCAATTACCTCAAGATATTGTTGCTCAGTCATATCGAGTCCATACTGTGTCGCCTTGTTCTTACTCTCTGGACGTCGCCCTTCACTACCAAACATAGCTTGGCTAATCACCTGGATTCGAGCATAGTACATCATATCCCCAACAACACTTGCTGCATTCCTATGGAACACGGAGTGTGCGTGTTCCGTATGAGTATCTCCTTCAGGCAACTTGTAATGTTTCTAAAAAAAGAAGCATAGTCAAAATCCATAATGTGAAACAATCATCGAGATTACAACTTAACAAAAAATTCTAACATACCCAGAAGTCGTGCCAAACTGCATCTTGTGCACACCCATGTTGCGCATTTAATGCAAGGGCATATTGATCCCATCTTGTGACAGGGACCTCCTTACCATCCTCTATCACGAATCCAGGCCATTTACATGAGCTCGGAACCAATTAATGAAATTGGGCTTCCCATGTCTTTCTTGAAGGGCATTTTCATACTACCTCGAGGACAATTTCTCATTAAGTCGTGATTGGAATTCTCTGTTACAACAAATAAACAATAGTGTATTAAGTCACGATTACTACATAGATACACAAATGACAAATTTCATCTTACTCGAAATACGGAGTCATCTCATCCATATTTTCATACATATAGAGCAAAGCATCCAACTTTTCTTCGCGCTCGGGATGATATTCGGTGGATGCTCCGACAGTGTTGCCCTCAATCTCAAAAATTTGGATATTGTTGTGAGTCCCTACTATGTCATCATGATACTTCAATGTAGGGGCATTGATATTGTGCTCGTCTGCAAAGTATACACTCGTGAACGCTGCTACCTCTTTATATTTGAATTCTTCAGCTATGCACCCTTCAACTCTTCCTTTGTTACCAACCATAGAACTAAGCTTCTTTAATGCCCTTTCAATATGATACATCCACCTGTATTGCACAGGACCTCCAACCTTAGCTTCATATGGAAGGTGGACAAGTAGATGTTGCATTGGATTGAAGAATCCTAGGGGGAATATTTTTTCCAACTTGCATATAAGGACAGGAATTTCTGTCTCCAGCTTTTCCATCACATCTTTCTTTATTTCTTTAGCACAAAGTTGTCTATAAAAGTAGCTTAATTCAGCTAATGCCTTCTAGATACTTACTTTGAAGTACCCACGAAACATTATAGGGATGAGTCTTTCCATCATTATGTGATAATCATGGCTCTTCAATCCAGTTATTTTATTTGTCTTCAAGTTCACAACTCTCCTAAACCCTGTCGCATAACCATCTGGGAATTTCAAAATTTTCAACCATTCCATTACTTCTTTCTTCTGTTTAGGTTTTAGACAAAATCGAGCACGTGGCTTTTTCCCATTTTTGTCGAGTTCCTGGGTTGGTCAGTTACAAAGTTTTGCTAAGCCTTTTCTAGCCTTTATATTGTCTTTTGTTTTGTCGCCCAGATTCATGCAAGTACTTAGAATGCTTTCACCAACATTACGTTCCTGATGCATAACGTCAATGTTATGCATCAGAATCAATGTCTTAACATATGGGATTTCCCATAAACCACATTTATGGGTTCCTCAATGTAACATCCCAAATTCTAACCCAGGTTTGAAACCCTAATCTAACCCCCTCTTCTTATTATCCATCCCAAAACTCCCTTAGATTTTCCCATCATATGCATACACTTTGGTTGATCATAAGCACCTCACTTAGATTTTATTTTCCAGCACCTAGATTATCTACTAAATAAATTGTTCAAAAAGAAAAAGAAACAAAAATGGAAATGGGAATTTGAGAAAAAAAAGAAAAAGAGAAAGCTCTCCTCCCCCCTGCTGGGCTGAATCCGGCCCATGCCGCGGCCGCCTCCCCTCCCCCTCGCGCCCGCGCTTCCCCCTTTCGGCCTAATAGCCGGCCCGCTCCCGCGCGCGCAGCCGCTCCGCGCTTCCCTCCCTCCCTCTCGCTGACGAGCCAGCCCCACCTGCCAGCCACTCTCTCTCGCGCTCCCTCTCGCTGGCAGAGCGGCCCCACCGGTCAGCCGCTTCGTCGTCTTCCTCGCGTACGACGCTCCACCGTCCCCTCCATCGTCGTCCCTTCCGTCGTCGTCCCCTCGCCGCACAGGAGAGTTCGGCACCGCCCCGTCCTCGCCGCTTGACCGCGTCCTTGCCCAGTACCGCCTCGCCGTGAGGTCTCATCGTCGCCGCTGTGCGACATTAATGCCGGCGCTGTGCACCTCACCGGCGCCCGCCGAGCTCCGCCGCTCCCCTCCCCTCGGGCGCCTATAAAAAGGTCGCCCCGGGCACCTCTTCCCCCGCACCGGCCTCAGCCACCACCCTCCTCCCCTCGCCCGAGCTAAATCCGTGAAGCGCCGCCGTCTTCTCCCTCTCCAGTGAGCCCTTCCCCCTCTTCTCCCTCCCTCTCTGTTGGTCCAGCGAGCGATTAAGTTAGCCTACCAGCTTCCTTACGTTGCCGTGAACTCAGAACACCACTCCCCCGCCCCAATCCCCCGCCCGAAGCCCACCGACGGCGATCCCCACCGCGGAGCTCCGCCACCTCCCCGCGGACAGCCCCCTCCCAGCCCCCTCTAGCCAAATTGAGCCCACCCCTAGGATCGCCAGCCCCTCCCCGTGCTAAGGCACCTCCCCGTGGTCCAAGAACCGGGTCACCGGCGGCCGGGTTTCCCTTCCCCGCGGACGGCCGGTTCGCCCGCGCCGTCGACCCGTGGCACCGTTTCCCCCTTCGCTCTCGCTGACGTGTGGGCCCCGCGGTGACACCGTCACTCCCGCGCGCCCGCGCTGTCTCCCCCACCTTGGGCCGCAGCTGGGCCGGTGCCCTCGCGCGCGCGTGCGCTGCGCCTGGCTAGGCCGAACCCCCCCTGGCCCACCTGTGAAGGAATTCCTTTTCTTTTTCCTTTTCCAACCTTTTCTCATTTAATTAGTATTTCTCAATATTTTATGCACCAAAAATTATCAAAATGATTTCTAAAGTCACAAGTAATAATAATGTTAGAAAATGACACACTGCAATTGGAAAACCTCTGTTGATGTATTGTTTTATTGACTGTTTTTACTAGAAGAAGCGGGGACCGCTGATCCGGAACCCGTAGCCCCGGAAGAAGGGTCGGAGCCCGATCTCCCGGAAGTAGATCTTTTGTGCCAGGAAAGCTTCGACGAAGGCAAGTCCATCCTTCCCTTGATGCATAAATTACCTATTCTTTCTACCACTACCTAGGCCGGGATTTCAGGGTGGGATATTTGCATTGTGAGCAAAGAGATAGCCTGCATTAACATACATTTTCGGATACGAAATGTGGGTTGGGAGAAAGGGGAATATGATTTTTCAAATAAGGTTTACTTAAAGAAAAGGTTGTGCGATGAAGGGTACTCACCCTCATCACCTTGGGAGTGGGATGATCAGGGACTCCCTGGATTAGGGGAGGGCCTAAGGTGTTGGCTCAGCTGGTTTAGGCGTGAGCAGAAGGATTGTCCCCTCATATAAGGACCGGTTTGTCATCTTCACTACCTGTACTCTTTAATAGTACAACCACTCGAGACTGTGTGGGCAGTCACTCAATCTAAATTCGTGCGGTCCGACCCCAGGGTTATGAAGGCTGGGGAGCACCGGGAGGATAAGGAGGGGGAAAGTTTTGTCCGATTTGGACATGGTGGTGGCGTGACTCCTTCCAGATAACCGTTAAGGTTAGGACGTACGGGGAAGGAAAGAGATCCGGTATTCGGGTCTCGCGACGGTGAGATCGCAGAAACCGGACTAGTGGGTAAAGTGTACCCCTCTGCGCAGAGTTGAAACCTATTCGAATAGTCCGTGTCCACTGGTATGGACGAGTCTGGTGTGGTATGACAATTAGAGATTTTCTATAACCTCCGTGAAAAGGGAAATAAGTGTAAGTGCGTACCGAAAAAGAAAACAAGGCCACGGGAGCGGGAAGCTCAGTGGTGGTTGAGTATTTTGTTACTTTTAAGTCTTTGGGAAAAACCTTACAACAACTGCCTTTCTCTAAGAAAATGAAGAGTGATTTCAACCCCCACCAAATAAAGCATGTATGATATAGGTCTCTTTCTCTTCACGGGAGCGGGGTGGGCTTGCGGAATACCTAGTGTATTCACCCAGATTTATTTATGTTTTTCAGCAGTCGAAGACTTCTTTACTGCTATGCTTGATTGAGAGGGCTGTGCCTGCACCCAGTTCTACCTGTGGCTTGGGCTAGTATATTTTCCTACTGCGCTTCTTATTCTGGCTCTCTCGAGCTTGTACCCTAGTATTGTAATAACCTTTATCTAAACTCTGTACTACTTGAAGTAAGGAATGTGTTTACTAGCCTCCTGGGACTAGTAATTGTATCACATTTGAGTCCCAAAGGATCGGGACGCTTTAGGTGGTATCAGAGCCATAGTCGCAGCCCTGACCCTAAAACTTGCCTTAAAAGAAAATACCTCTTACCCCAAGAAAAGTCTTCTCTCCTCTTCCCCGATATTAACAGACCCTTCTTTTCCTATTCCAGATGGAAGACTCTCTGGCCATTAGGACATCCTACTGCTCAGAGGTGGAAGGGTTCCCACATCTGTTGCGAAGTTGTGCGCTTCGCAAGGGAATCCGCAAGAAGCCAGAATATGTCTGGAAGGAGTAACTCGAGAACGGAATGGAAAAATGCTCTATGGCAGTCTACCTGGGAGAAAGCCGAAACTATCCGAACCATCCTTCTTTCCAAGTCACTTTTACCGGATACCGCTTCCCAGATACCTGCCAAGATGTTGCCCGGAAAGCCCTCCGACAACTATGCCAGAGCTACAACAAGGTGATCTTTGAAACCCCCCTTCGCTACTTCCCACCCAGCAACAAAAATACACCTACCTGGAGGAAAAGACTTCAGGCCCTGTCAGGAGGAGACCCTATTGAGGATGACCCCACCATCGTCTACATGGCTGGATACCTTCACACCCTTGATAACCAATATGATGACCTTGCCTCCCACTGCACCCACCTAAACTCCCGGGTGGAAAGCCTAGAGCAAAAAGTCAGGGAACTTACAAGGGAAAAGGCGTCCCTTCAAGAGAGCCTCAAGATAGCAGAAGGCGAGGAAACCAATATCCGTGAGGCCTAACGCACTCTGAAAATGGATTTCGACAAGAAACTGAAGAATCTCGTCCCCGCAAGAAAAAATCGCAAGAAGACCAAAAGCCAAGGTTGTCAGACTGAGCAGAAGGAAGAAGCCCCTCCAGACCTACCTCCTACCAGGATAAGAAACTCGTCCGACACCGAGGAAATGTCCCTAGCCAGCCTTGATGACCTTCTCAAGGAATTTGGGGACACTTTAGAGAAGGAGTTCGGTAGTACCCTCGATAGCACTCTTGTGTAATAAGCTTATGGTAGCTGTGTGCTGTACTATGTAATGAACTGATGTAATGAATAAAATAACTAGTTGAAAAAGAAATTGGCATGTGCATAGTAGTAACTCTTTTCCCCTGGCAGATGGCTTCGGATAAAACCACGCCTACCGCCTCCGGGATTGGAGCAGGTTTTCCCCTAAGAGCTGAAGGAGAAGCTGGCGGAGAAGGGAAGTCCTCACTAGAAGTTTGGAAAACCAGCGCCCAGGTGGTGGAAGACCACAGGACAGGATGGGAGAATTTTGAGACTCAAGCCTCCCACGTTCGCGGGGTCCAGCAATCCCCTCGATGCAGATGACTGGCTACGCACGATCAAGAGGAAACTGGAAGCCATCGGATGCCCCGAAAATCAGCATGTTCAACTAGCTGCTCATCAACTTTCTGGGATGGCCCTAGCATGGTGGGACACCTTCAGTGAGGCCGTCAGAGATGCTACCTGGGCAGAATTCGAAACAACCTTCCGTGAGCACCATGTACCCCAGGGGATAGTTCAACTAAAGGAAGACGAGTTCCGGGAACTAACTCAAGGTGGAAGAACTGTCAGTGAGTATGTGCACAAGTTCACAGAGTTGGCCCATTATGCGCCTGACGATGTCAGCACCAAGTCCAGGAAGATGGCCTGTTTTCTGAAAGGGCTAAGACCCGAGCTTAAGACCATCCTCGCCAGCCAAGACTTCCTCAACTTCTCTCACCTCTCCAACAAAGCCATCCAAGTGGAAAGGGCAAAAGAGGAAGAAAAAGGGCACCTCAAGAGGAAATTCCAGGTTCTCCGAGCTCAGCAGCAAGATCGTCACCAGAGAACTCGATCCTTCAGGCTCCCACCCAGGGGACCAAGCTTCAATAGACTAGCTGGACCCACTCCATCACGTTACAGCCAGCAGAGTCAGAGCTCCCTTCAGGCCCCCTCTGTTGCAAGCAACCAGCCGCCAGCAAATGCCTGTTGGCACTGCGGAGACCCCAGTCACTTCAAGAATAACTGCCCCCAGTTGAAGGCACCTGGACCTACCTACTCCAACTCGGTGAATGGCCCCAAGATTCCCTCGGCACCTACCTCCAAGGCACCTCCTTCCAACAGTCAGCAGAGCAGGACCCAGTACCAGGGCAGAGCACGAGTCAACCACGTCGACGCTCAAGAGGCCCAGCAAGCTCCGGGAGTAGTGCTCGGTGAGTTTCTTGTTGAATTTACTCCCGCTACTGTGCTTTTTGATTCAGGAGCATCCCATTCCTTTATAGCCACTAAGTTTGTGGAAAAGCATGACATCCCCTCTACACCCCTAGCAATCCCTTTGGTCACCCGAACCCCGGGGTCAGACCTCCTATGCCAACTCAGGTGCTCCCAAGTCAGAATTCTCTTAAGTGGGGTAGTGTTCCTGGCAGACTTAACCGTCTTGCCATCCCAAGGGATTGATGTGATCCTAGGAATGGATTGGCTAACTAAGCACAAAGGTATCATAAGCTGCGCAAGTAAGACCGTCCTTCTCACCGACCGCCAAGGAAAAGCAGTTTCCTGTCAAGCCCAACCGCCCGCCAATGATCCAATGATGTTTAATCTGGTAGCAGAAAACATGTCTGTAATAGAAGAGTTCGTGGATGTATTCCTGGAAGAGTTGCCGGGAATGCCACCGGAAAGAGGAGTGGAGTTCTATATAGATCTCATTCCTGGAACTGCGCCCATCGCAAAGAGACCATACCGCATGGCCCCCACAGAGTTAGCAGAATTAAAACTCCCGATTGCAGAGCTGCAACAAAAAGGGTACATCTGTCCCAGTTCGTCTCCCTGGGGAGCACCCATCCTTTTCGTTACTAAAAAGGATGGAAGTATGAGAATATGTATTGATTACCGGTCCTTGAATGAAGTTACAGTAAAAAATAAGTACCCTCTCCCTCGGATCGACGACCTCTTCGACCAGCTGCAGGGAGCCAAATATTTCTCCAAGATAGACCTCAGGTCTGGATATCACCAACTGAGGATCAAGGAAGCAGATATTCAGAAGACCGCATCCGTCACCAGATACGGACAATATGAATTCACAGTGATGCCGTTTGGGCTAACAAACGCACCCGCCTTTTTCATGAACCTCATGAATAAGGTATTTATGGAAGAATTGGATAAGTTTGTTGTGGTCTTCATCGATGACATCCTTATCTATTCCAAGAATCGCAAGGACCATGAGTGTCACCTTCGAATCGTCCTCAGAAGACTCAGGGCACATCAACTTTATGCTAAGCTCAGCAAGTGTGAGTTCTGGTTAGAAAAGATAGCCTTCCTGGGGCATATCTTGACTGCAGAAGGGATAGAAGTGGACCCATCCAAAGTGGAAGCCGTTTCAAAATGGAAACAACCATCCAACGTCAGTGAAGTACAAAGCTTTATGGGAATGACAGGGTATTACCGCCGCTTTATCAAAGGATTCTCCAGCATAGCGAAACCTATGACTGAACTTCTCAAAAAGGACAATAAGTTTGTGTGGACTCCAAAATGTGAGGAAAGTTTCCAGATCATCAAGGAAAAGCTTACAACAGCGCCCGTTTTGACACTACCAGATATACTCCAGGATTTCGTTATCTTCTATGATGCTTCAAGGCAAGGCTTAGGGTGTGTCTTGATGCAAAATGAGAAAGTTATTGCCTATGCATCCCGCTTACTCAAGCCACACGAGCAGAACTACCCCACCCACGACTTGGAGTTGGCATCCATAGTGCACGCCCTAAAAATATGGAGGCACTATCTGATTGGGAACAAATGCCACATCTTCACTGATCACAAGATTCTGAGGTACATCTTCACTAAGCCAGACCTCAACCTCCATCAAAGAAGATGGCTTGAATTGATCAAGGATTATGACATCGAAATCCATTACCACCCCGGGAAGGCCAACGTGGTAGCAGACGCCCTCAACCGAAAACCTTTCGGGATAAAGGGGACCAACTTTTTAGAAGATTGGAAGAAGGAATCAGCTCAGCTGAATGCATGTCTGGGAAACAACGGTAGCCTAGAAGTCAAGCCAATGCTAGAAGATCTCATATGCAAGGCTCAACGCCTGGACGTAGAGACAGCCAGACTTATGGAAAGAGCTCGCAAGGAGCAACTTTCGGATCTTAGGACAGATGAACAAGGAGTTCTTTGGTTCAAGAACCGTCTGTGTGTACCAATGGGAGAGGCACGAGAAGTCCTGCTCAATGAAGCCCACAACTCAGCTTACTCCATCCACCCAGGAACCACCAAGATGTACCTGGACCCCAAAGCCAGATACTGGTGGAGAGGGATGAAGAAGGAGATAGCACAGTATGTGGCCCAGTGTGACACATGTCAGCGGACAAAGGCCGAACACCAGAAGCCTGCAGGCCTACTGCAACCCCTCCCAGTGCCTGAATTGAAGTGGGAAGAAATAGGCATGGATTTCATAATCGGACTGCCCCGAACGCAAAAAGGGAATGATTCTATCTGGGTAATAATCGATCGTCTCACCAAGGTGGCCCACTTCGTTCCAGTAAAACCCACTTTTGGAGGAGCCGCCCTTGCCTGGATATATCTTAAGGAGATAGTCAGGCTCCATGGCATTCCGCGGAAGATAGTGTCAGATAGAGGGACGCAGTTCACCTGAAAATTTTGGAAAGGCCTTCAGCAAGCGATGGGCACCAAGTTAGATTCAGCACCGCTTATCACCCACAGTCAGATGGTCAAACGGAAAGAGTCAACAAGATCCTTGAAGATTTACTAAGAGCCTGTGTGTTAACATTCGACAGGGATTGGGAGTCCAGTTTGCCGTACGCCGAATTCTCATACAACAACAGCCATCAGGCCAGCATCAAAATGTCACCGTTCGAAGCATTGTATGGAAGAAAATGCCAGACCCCCCTAATGTGGTCCAATGTAAGGGAAATGACACTAGAAGGACCCGACTTTGTTAAAGAAGCCGAAGAGAAAGTT
This sequence comes from Zea mays, assembly GCF_902167145.1. Lineage (NCBI taxonomy): Eukaryota > Viridiplantae > Streptophyta > Magnoliopsida > Poales > Poaceae > Zea > Zea mays. The sequence continues at coordinate 80,453,212 of NC_050105.1, forward strand.
GCCCTGATCCGCAAGAGGTTACTTGAAGCTCAGAGTCGACAGAAAAGTTATGCAGACAACAGACGTAGAGAACTCAGATTTGAGGAAGGAGATTTCATTTATCTCAGGGTCTCCCCGATGTGTGGTGTCAAAAGGTTCCAAATAAAAGGAAAACTAGCACCGCGTTTCGTCGGCCCCTACCCCGTCATTTGCAGAGTGGGACCCGCAGCATACCGCCTTGAGCTACCAGAATCCATGTCAGATATTCATAATGTGTTTCATGTGTCCCAGCTCCGCAAATGCCTGCAAGTACCAGAGAACCACATTAAGACAGAGGCAATTCAGATTCAAAAGGATCTCCAGTACCGATAGAAGCCAATAAAGATTCTCGACTCAGCAGTCCGAAGAACCCGCAACTCAGAAGTGAGACTCTGTAAGGTTCAGTGGAGCAGAGATGGAGAAGAGGAAGCCACCTGGGAAAATGATGACTCTCTGAGGAAGGAATACCCTTACCTTTTCTCGAGCCCCGTCTGAATCTCGAGCGCGAGATTCCTTTAAGTGGGGTAGGTTTGTAACATCCCAAATTCTAACCTAGGTTTGAAACCCTAATCTAACCCCCTCTTCTTATTATCCATCCCAAAACTCCCTTAGATTTTTCCCATCATATGCATACACTTTGGTTGATCTTAAGCACCTCACTTAGATTTTATTTTCCAGCACCTAGATTATCTACTAAATACATTGTTCAAAAAGAAAAAGAAACAAAAATGGAAATGGGAATTTGAGAAAAAAAGAAAAAGAGAAAGCTCTCCTCCCCTCTGCTGGGCTGAATCCAGCCCATGTCGCGGCCGCCTCCCCTCCCCCTCGCGCCCGCGCTTCCCCCTTTCGGCCCAATAGCCGGCCCGCTCCCGCGCGCGCAGCCGCTCCGCGATTCCCTCCCTCCCACTCGCTGACGAGCCAGCCCCACCTGCCAGCCACTCTCTCTCGCGCGCTCCCTCTCGCTGGCAGAGCGGCCCCACCGGTCAGCCGCTTCGTCGTCTTCCTCGCGTACGACGCTCCGCCGTCCCCTCCATCGCCGTCCCTTCCGTCGCCATCCCCTCACCGCATAGGAGAGTTCGGCACCGCCCCGTCCTTGCCGCTTGATCGCGTCCTTGCCCAGTACCGCCCCGCCGTGAGGTCTCATCGTCGCCGCTGTGCGACATTAATGCCGGCGCTGTGCACCTCACCGGCGACCGCCGAGCTCCGCCGCTCCCCTCCCCTCGGGCGCCTGTAAAAAGGTCGCCCCAGGCACCTCTTCCCCCACACCGGCCTCAGCCACCACCCTCCTCCCCTCGCCCGAGCTAAATCCGCGAAGCGTCGCCGTCTTCTCCCTCTCCGGTGAGCCCTTCCCCCTCTTCTCCCTCCCTCTCTGTTGGTCCAGCGAGCGATTAAGTTAGCCTACCAGCTTCCTCACGTTGCCGTGAACTCAGAACACCACTCCCTCACCCCAATCCCCCGCCCGAAGCCCACCGACGGCGATCCCCGCCGCGGAGCTCCGCCACCTCCCCGCGGACAGCCCCCTCCCAGCCCCCTCTAGCCAAATTGAGCCCACCCCTAGGATCGCCAGCCTCTCCCCGTGCTAAGGCACCTCCCCGTGGTCCAAGAACCGGGTCACCGGCGGCGAATCGACGCCGAGCCCACCGGCGGCCGGGTTTCCCTTCCCCGCGGACGGCCGGTTCACCCGCGCCGTCGACCCGTGGCGCCGTTTTCCCCCTTCGCTCTCGCTGACGTGTGGGCCTCGCGGTGACGCTGTCGCTCCCGCGCGCCCACGCCGTCTCCCCCGCCTTGGGCCGCAGCTGGGCCAGCGCCCTCGCGCGCGCGTGCGCTGCGTCTGGCTGGGCCGAACCCCCCCCGGCCCACCTGCGAAGGAATTCCTTTTCTTTTTCCTTTTTCCAACCTTTTCTCATTTAATTAGTATTTCTCAATATTTTATGCACCAAAAATTATCAAAATGATTTCTAAAGTCACAAGTAATAATAATGTTAGAAAATGACACACTGCAATTGGAAAACCTCTGTTGATGTATTGTTTTATTGACTGTTTTTACTAGAAGAAGCGGGGACCGCTGATCCGGAACCGTAGCCCCGGAAGAAGGGCCGGAGCCTGATCTCCCGGAAGTAGATCTTTTGTGCCAGGAAAGCTTCGACGAAGGCAAGTCCATCCTTCCCTTGATGCATAAATTACCTATTCTTTCTACCACTACCTAGGCCGGGATTTCAGGGTGGGATATTTGCATTGTGAGCAAAGAGATAGCCTGCATTAACATACATTTTCGGATACGAAATGTGGGTTGGGAGAAAGGGGAATATGATTTTTCAAATAAGGTTTACTTAAAGAAAAGGTTGTGCGATGAAGGGTACTCACCCTCATCACCTTGGGAGTGGGATGATCAGGGACTCCCTGGTTTAGGGGAGGGCCTAAGGTGTTGGCTCAGCTGGTTTAGGCGTGAGCAGAAGGATTGTCCCCTCATATAAGGACCGGTTTGTCATCTTCACTACATGTACTCTTTAATAGTACAACCACTCGAGACTGTGTGGACAGTCACTCAATCTGAACTCGTGCGGTCCGACCCCAGGGTTATGAAGGCTGGGGAGCACCGGGAGGATAAGGAGGGGGAAAGTTTTGTCCGGTTTGGACATGGTGGTGGCCTGACTCCTTCCGGATAACCATTAAGGTTAGGACGTATGGGGAAGGAAAGAGATCCAGCATTCGGGTCTCGCGACGGTGAGATCGCAGAAACCGGACTAGTGGGTATAGTGTACCCCTCTGCGCAGAGTTGAAACCTATTCGAATAGTCCGTGTCCACTGGTATGGACGAGTCTGGTGTGGTATGACAATTAGAGATTTTCTATAACCTCCGTGAAAAGGGAAATAAGTGTAAGTGCGTACCGAAAAAGAAAACAAGGCCACGGGAGCGGGAAGCTCAGTGGTGGTTGAGTATTTTGTTAGTTTTAAGTCTTTGGGAAAAACCTTACAACAACTGCCTTTCTCTAAGAAAATGAAGAGTGATTTCAACCCCCACCAAATAAAAGCATGTATGATATAGGTCTCTTTCTCTTCACGGGAGTGGGGTGGGCTTGCAGAATACCTAGTGTATTCACCCAGATTTATTTATGTTTTTCAGCAGCCGAAGACTTCTTTACTGCTATGCTTGATTGAGAGGGCTGTGCCTGCACCCAGTTCTGCCTGTGGCTTGGGCTAGTATATTTTCCTACTGCGCTTCTTATTTTGGCTCTCTCGAGCTTGTACCCCGGTATTGTAATAACCTTTATCTAAACTCTGTACTACTTGAAGTAAGGAATGTGTTTACTAGCCTCCTGGGACTAGTAATTGTATCACATTTGAGTCCCAAAGGATCGGGACGCTTCACTCAATCTCAAGTCCGCTCAGACACCTGGGCGGTCTGTTTGTCACGATAGTGCCCTTCTTAAAGGTGTTAACATTGAACCTATACGGGTGAGTTTGGGGTAAGAAGCATATGTGGCAATCAAAGTAACAGATCTTCCCCCCAAACTCAAGGCGGAAACAATCTGTATCCTTGCCACATATTGGACATGTTAGAATTTCATGGCATATCCATCCAGCAAATAAACTGTATGACATGAAATCATGAATGGACCACAAATACGCAACTCGGAGTGTGAATCTCTCCTTTTTGTAGCAATCGTATGCTTCAACACCTTCCCATAACTTTTTGAGATCATCGATCAAGGGTTGCATCATCACATTCAGCCCTTTCCTAGGATGGTCTGGTCCAGGAATAATTAGGGAAAGAAACATGTAATCATATTTCATGCACAAATGAGGTGGAAGGTTGTATGGAATAACAAATACAGACCAACAAGTATATGATGCCGCATTTGTATTGAAAGGTGTAAACCCATCTGTCGCCAACCCAATTCCAATATTTCTCGCTTCATTAGCAAATTCTGGATCAAAGTCATCTAGAGCCTTCCACGCATCGCTGTCAGATGGGTGTGTCATCACATGAGTGTCCTCTCGTTCATGTTCTTTGTGCCATCTCATGTGCCTAGCTGTGTTTCTCAAAAGAAACAAACGCTTAAGACGAGGCGCAAGAGGCATGTAACGAAGTTGCTTTTTTGAGCTATCGTTGATGTGACCATTTCACCATCATCGTTTTTTACCTCTACATATCTCGACTTCCCACACTGACACTTCTTATCATTCTCATGATCCTTCCAGAAAAGCATACAATTATCTGGACAAACATCGATTTTTTGATAGTTTCCTGCATTGATACACGTCTTTCGGCATCTTGTGATTTGGTGGAAACACTTTGCTGATTAAGATCAAGAGCTCATTGTAACAATTGTTCGAGAACATGAACTTAGACTTAATATCCATAAGTCGAGTCACGAAAGCGAGGATGGAAACTTTTGTGTGTTCATGCAATGATTGTTCTACAGCCTTAAGGAGGTCGAAGAACTTTTTAGCATCTGGAGGTAGCTCCTTACTATGTGGTGGAAACACAAAATTAGGATCCTCCATTAAATCTTGAAGCATCTCGTCCATTCTATCATATTCCACGTCATCATTGTTGTGGGCTTCAGACACACTTTCACGGGGAAACTCCTCGCCGTGATACACTCAGACTTCATAGTTAGGCATGTAGTCATATTTGCAAAGGTGCCCTGATAGAGTTCTCTTGTCTTGGCATCTACAAACCCGACACATACTACATGGACATCGCACATCCGTGCCTCTTGACAAAGCAAAAGCACGATCAATAAAATTCTCTGTCTTTCTTATCCACTCCGTCGAGGGATGATTCATACGCCAACCTTCATACATCCATTGACGGTCCTCACCCACCATATTTGATGCTAAAATAAAATAACACATGATTTATAAATTTTCACGATAAGCTTAATTAACCTAAATAAGCTTAATTTTCATCGACAGTCCTCACCCACCATATTATTAATCCAACATAAACTTATTTTTAGCCATAACATACAAGAGTTTAACATAATTAAACTATATGCAACAGTTAGTCAATCAAGTTAATTCACCTAATGAAGCATCTTGATCCTTTGGGACTCAAATGTGATACAATTACTAGTCCCAAGAGGCTAGTAACCACATTCCTTACTTCAAATAGTACAGAGTTTAAATAAAAGTTATTACAATACCGGGGTACAAGCTCGAGAGAGCCAGAATATAGAGCGCAATAGAAAGTACACTAGCCCAAGCCACAGGCAGAACTGGGTGCAGACACAGCCCTCTCAATCAAGCATAGCATAAAGGAAGTCTTCGGCTGCTGAAAAACATAAATAAATCTGGGTGAATACACTAGGTATTCCGCAAGCCCACCCCGCTCTCGTAAAGAGAAAGAGACCTATATCATACATGCTTTATTTGGTGGAGTTGAAGTCACTCTTCATTTTCTTAGAGAAAGGCAATTGATGTAAGGTTTTTCCCAAATACTTAAAAGTAACAAAAAACTCAACCACCACTGAGCTTCCCGCTCCCGTGGCCTTGTTTTCTTTTTCAGTACACACTTACACACACATTTCCCTGTTCACGGAGGTTATAAAAATCTCTAATTGTCATACCACACCAGACTCGTCCATACCAGTGGACACGGACTATTCGAATAGGTTTCAACTCTGCGTAGAGGGGTACACTTTACCCACTAGTCCGGTTTCTGCGATCTCACCGTCGCGAGACCCGAATGCCGGATCTCTTTCTTCCCCCGCACGTCCTAACCTTAACGGTTATACCAGAAGGAGTCAGGCCACCGTCATGTCCAAACCGGACAAAACATTCCCCCTCCTTATCCTCCTGGTGCTCCCTAGCCTTCATTACCCTGGGGTTGGACCGTACGAGTTTAGATTGAGTGACTGCCCACATAGTCTCGAGTGGTTATACTATTAAAGAGTACATGTAGTGAAGATGACAAACTGGTCCTTATATGAGGGGACAATCCTTCTACTCACGCCTAAACCAGCTGAGCCAACTCCTCAGGCCCTCCCCTAAACCAGGGAGTCCCTGATCATCCCACTCCGAGGTGATGAGGGTGAATACCCTTCATCGCACAACCCCTTTTTTAAAAAACAAAATCTCGATTGAAGAAACACACTGCCCTTTCTCCCATCCCATATTTCGTATCCAAAAGATATATGTTAATGTGGGCTATCTCTCTACTCACAATGCAGATATCCCACCCTGAAACCCCGACCTAGGTAGTGGTAGAAAGAATAGGTAATTTATGCATCATGGGAAGGATGGACTTGCCTTCGTCGAAGCTTTCCTGGCACAAAAGGTCTACCTCCAGGAGATCGGACTCCGGCCCTTCTTCCGGGGCTACGGGTTCCGGATCGACGGTCCCCTCTTCTTCTAGTAAAACAGGCAATAAACAATACATCAATAGTGGTTTACTTATTGGAGTGTGTCATTTTTTTAACATTATTATTACATGTGACTTTAGAAAGTATTTTGATAATTTTTGGTGCATAAAATATTGAGATGTAATAATTTAAAGGAGAAAAGGCTGAAAAAGGAAAAAGAAAAGGAATTAAGCTTCTGGTGGGCCGTGGGGGTAGGATCTGGCACAGCCGGGCGCAGGGCGCGCGCGGGCGCGTGGTTGCGCCGGCCCAGCTGCGGCCCAAGGCGGGAGACGGCGCGTGCGCGCGAGGGGGACAGCGTCTCCGCGGGGCCCACACGCTAGAGAGAGCGAAAGGGGGGAACGGCGCCAGCGGTCGACGGCGGGGTGAACCGGCCGTCCGTGGAGGAGAACCCGACCACCGGTGGGCTCGGCGGCGATTCACCGCCGGTGACCCGGTTCTTGGGTAACGGGCAGGCGCCCTAGCACGAGGAGGTGCTGGAGAACCTAGGGGCGGGCTCAATTTGGCTAGAGGGGGCCAGGAGGGGGCTGTCCGCGGGGAGGTGGCGGAGCTCCGCGGCGGGAGTCGCCGCCGGTGAGCTTCGGGCGGGGATTGGGGTAGGGGAGCGATGTCCCAAGTTCACGGCAGTGTGGCGCAACTGATGGACCTATCTAGTTTCTCGCTGAACCACCAGAGGGGAAGGGAGAAGAGGGGGAAGGCTTACCGGAGGGGAAGAAGACGATGACGCTTCTGCAACTGAGCTCGGACGAGGGGGAAGAGGGGTGGTTGAGGCCGGTGTGGGGAAGCAAGTGCTCGGGGCGACCCTTTTATAGGCGCCCGAGGGGAGGGGAGCGGTGGAGCTCGGCGGACGCCGGTGAGGTACACAACGCCGGAATTAATGCCGCACAACGGCGACGACGAGACCGCACGGTGGGGGCGGTACCGGGCAAGGATGCGGTCAAGCGGCGAGGACAGGGTGGTGTCGAACTTCTCTGTGCGGCGAGGGGACGGGGCAAGGAGGAGGACGGTGGCCGGAGGTGACTGCGGTGAAGCCGTACGCGGCGAGGACGATGGGGCGGCTGACCGGTGGGGCCGGCTTGCTAGGGGGAGCGGTCATGAGCGAGGGCGAGGGGGCGGGGACTGACGAGTGGGGACGGCGTGTCAGTGTGCGCGGGCGCGAGCACAGAGTGGGCCGGTAGGTGGGCTGATGGGGAGGGAGTTGCGGGCGTGGGAGGGGGAAGCGACCACGGGCGTGGGCTGGATTCAGCCCAGCTAGGGAGAGAGGGTTTTTTTTCCTTTTCTTTTTATTTTTCCAATTTCTATATTCATTTTTACATCCTTTTCTTTTGAACAATTATTTTACTAGAAAATCTTAGGTGCTAGAAAATAAAATCTAAGTGAGGTGCTTATGACCAAACAAGGTGTATGCATATGATGAGAAAAATCTAGGGGAGTTTTGGGATAGATAATAAGAAGTGGGGTTTAGATTAGGGTTCCAAACCTGGGTTAAAAATTGGGATGTTACAAACCTACCCCACTTAAAGGAATCTCGCCCTCGAGATTCAGATGGGGCTCGAGAAAAGGTAAGGGTGTTCCCTCCTCAGAGAGTCCTCACTTTCCCAGGTAGCTTCCTCCTCTCCTCTGCTCCACTGAACCTTACAGAGTCTCACTTCTGAGTTGTGGGTCTTTCGGACTGCTGAGTCGAGAATCTTTATTGGCTTTTCCCGGTACTGGAGATCTTTTTGAATCTGAATTGTCTCTGCCTCGATGTGGTTCTCTGGTACTTGCAGGCATTTACGGAGCTGGGACACATGAAACACATTGTGAATATCTGACATGGATTCTGGTAGCTCAAGGCGGTATGCTGCGGGTCCCACTCTGCTAATGACGGGATAGGGGCCGACGAAATGCGGTGCTAGCTTTCCTTTCATTTGGAACCTTTTGACACCACGCATCGGGAGACCATGAGGTATACGAAATCTGCTTCCTCAAATCTGAGTTCTCTCCGTCTGTTGTCGGCATAACTTTTCTGTCGACTCTGAGCTTCAAGTAACCTCTTGCGGATCAGGGCAACTTTCTCTTCGGCTTCTTTAACAAAGTCGGGTCCTTCTAGTATCCTTTCCCCTACATTGGACCACATTAGGGGGGTCTGGCACTTTCGTCCATACAATGCTTCGAACGGTGACATCTTGATACTGGCCTCCCAATTCTTGTTGAACGTCAACACACAAGCTCTTAGTAAATCTTCGAGGACCTTGTTGACCCTCTCCGTTTGACCATCTGACTGAGGGTGATAAGCGGTGCTGAAATCTAACTTGGTGCCCATAGCTTGCTGAAGGCTCTTCCAAAATTTTGAGGTGAACTGCGTCCCTCTATCTGACACTATCTTCCGAGGAATACCATGGATCCTGACTATCTCTTTAAGATATATCCGGGCAAGGGTGGCTCCTCCAAAAGTGGTTTTTACTGGAATGAAGTGGGCCACCTTGGTGAGACGGTCGATTATTACCCAGATAGAGTCATTCCCTTTTTGTGTCTGGGGCAGTCCGGTTACAAAATCCATGCCTATTTCCTCCCACTTCCATTCAGGCACTGGGAGGGGTTGTAGTAGGCCTACAGGTTTCTGGTGTTCGGCCTTTGTTCGTTGGCAGGTGTCACACCAGGCAAAATACTGTGCTATCTCTTTCTTCATCCCTCTCCACCAGTATCTGGCTTTGAGGTCTAGGTACATCTTGGTGGTTCCTGGTTGGATGGAGTAAGCTGAGTTGTGAGCTTCATTGAGCAGGACTTCCCGTGCCTCTCCTTTTGGTACACACAGACGGTTCTTGAACCAAAGAACTCCTTATTCATCTGCCCTAAGGTCCGGAAGTTGCTTTTTGCGAGCTTTTTCCATAAGCCTTGTTGTCTCCGTGTCCAGGCGTTGAGCCTTGCATATGAGGTCTTCTAGTATTGGCTTGACTTCCAGGCTATCGTTGTCTCCCAGACATGCATTTAGTTGAGCTGATTCCTTCTTCCAATCTTCTAAAAAGTTGGTCCCCTTTATCCCGAAAGGTTTTCGGCTGAGGGCGTCTGCTACCACGTTGGCCTTCCCGGGGTGGTATTGGATCTCGATGTCATAATCTTTAATCAGTTCAAGCCATCTTCTTTGACGGAGGTTGAGGTCTGGCTGAGTGAAGATATACTTCAGACTCTTGTGATCGGTGAAGATTTGGCATTTGTTCCCAATTAGATAGTGCCTCCATATTTTTAGGGTGTGCACTATGGCTGCCAACTCCAAGTTGTGGGTGGGGTAATTCTGCTCATGCGGCTTGAGTAAGCGGGATGCATAAGCAATAACTTTCTCATTTTGCATTAAGACACACCCTAAGCCTTGCCTTGAAGCATCACAGAAGATGACGAAATCCTGGTGTATATCTGGTAGTGTCAAAACGGGCGTGGTCGTGAGCTTCTCCTTGATGATCTGGAAACTTTCCTCACATTTTGGAGTCCACACAAACTTATTATCCTTTTTGAGAAGTTCGGTCATAGGCCTTGCTATGCCGGAGAATCCCTTGATAAAGCGGCGGTAATACCCTGCCATTTCCAGAAAGCTTCGCACTTCACTGACGTTGGATGGCTGTTTCCATTTGGAAACGGCTTCTACCTTGGATGGGTCTACTTCTATCCCTTCCGCGGTCAAGATATGCCCAAGGAAGGCTATCTTTTCTAACCAGAATTCACACTTGCTGAGCTTAGCATAGAGTTGATGTGCCCTGAGTCTTCCGAGGACGATTCGAAGGTGACGCTCATGGTCCTTGCGAATCTTTGAATAGATAAGAATGTCGTCGATGAAGACTACGACAAACATATCCAATTTTTCCATGAATACCTTATTCATGAGGTTCATGAAAAAAGCGAGGGCGTTCGTTAGTCGAAACGGCATACTGTGAACTCATATTGTCCGTATCTGGCGACGAATGCAGTCTTCTGAATATCTACTTCCTTGATTCTCAGTTGGTGATATCCTGACCTTAGGTCTATCTTGGAGAAATATTTGGCTCCCTGCAGCTGGTCGAAGAGATCGTCGATCCGGGGGAGTGGACACTTATTTTTGATTGTAACCTCATTCAAGGATCGGTAATCAATACACATTCTCATATTTCCATCCTTTTTGGTGACGAAAAGGATGGGTGCTCCTCAGGGAGACGAACTGGGGCGGATGTACCCTTTTTGTTGCAGTTCTGCAATCTGGAGTTTTAATTCTGCTAACTCGGTGGGGGCCATGCGGTATGGTCTCTTTGTGATGGGCGCCGTGCTAGGAATGAGATCTATATAGAACTCCACTCCTCTTTCAGGTGGCATTCCAGGCAACTCTTCCGGAAATACATCCATGAATTCTTCTATTACGGATATGTTTTCTGCTGCCAGATTAAACATCATTGGATCGTTGGCGGGCGGTTGGGCCTGACAGGAAATTGCTTTTCCTTGGCGGTCGGTGAGAAGGATAGTCTTACTTGCGCAACTTATGATGCCCTTGTGCTTAGTTAGCCAATCCATTCCTAGGATCACATCAATCCCTTGGCATGGCAAGACAGTTAAGTCTACCAAGAACACTACCCCACTTAAAAGAATTCTGACTTGGGAGCACTTGAGCTGGCATAGAAGGTCTGACCCTAGGGTTCGGGTGAACAAGGGGATTTCTAGGGGTGTAGAGGGGATGCCATGTTTTTCCACAAAACAAGTGGCTATAAATGAATGGGATGCTCCTGAATCAAAAAGCACAGTAGCGGGAGTAAATTCAACAAGGAACTCACCGAGCACTACTCCCGGAGCTTGCTGGGCCTCTTGAGCGTCGACGTGATTAACTCGTGCTCTGCCCTGGTACTGGGTCCTGCTCTACTGACTGTTGGAGGGGGGTGCCTTGGAGGCAGGTGCCGAGGGAATCTTGGGGCCATTCACCGAGTTGGAGTAGGTAGGTCCGGGTGCCTTCAACTGGGGGCAGTTATTCTTGAAGTGACTAGGGTCTCCGTAGTGCCAACAAGCATTTGCTGGCGGTTGGTTGCTTGCAACCGAGGGGGCCTAAAAGGAGCTCTAACTCTGCTGACTGTAACGTGACGGAGTGGGTCCAGCTGGTCTATTGAAGCTTGGTCCCTTGGGTGGAAGCCCGAAGGATCGAGCTCTCTGGTGACGGTCTTGCTGCTGAGCTCGAAGAACCTGGAATTTCCTCTTGAGGTGCCCTTTTTCTTCCTCTTTTGCCCTTTCCACTTGGATGGCTTTGTTGGAGAGGTGCAAGAAGTTGAGGAAATCTTGGCTGGCGAGGATGGTCTTGAGTTCAAGTCTTAGCCCTTTCAGAAAACGGGCCATCTTCCTAGTCTCGGTGCTGACATCGTCAGACACGTAACGAGCCAACTCTGTGAACTTGTGCACGTACTCACTGACAGATCTTCCACCTTGAGTTAGTTCCCGGAATTCATCTTCCTTGAGTTGAACGATCCCCTGGGGTATATGGTGCTCACAGAAAGCGGTTTCAAATTCTGCCCAGGTAGCATCCCAGATGGCCGCGCTGAAGGTATCCCACCATGCTAGGGCCATCCCAGAAAGTTGATGAGCAACCAATTGAACACACTGATTTTCGGGGCATCCGATGGCTTCCAGTTTCCTCTTGATCGTGCGCAGCCAGTCGTCGGCATCGAGGGGATTGCTAGACCCAGCGAACGTGGGAGGCTTGAGTCTCAGAAATTCTCCCATCCTGTCCTGTGGTCTTCCACCACCTGGGCGCTGGTTCTCTAGATTTCTAGTGAGGATTTCAATGAGTCGGGTCTGATTGGCTAGAACTTGGGCCAAATCTAGTGGTAGTTCCGGAGGTGCGGGGAGGTGGGTCTCACTCCCTTCTCCGCCAGCTTCTCCTTCAGCTCCTAGGGTGTAACACCCCAAAATATCATTTTGGGTAAATTAGAATTTTTTTTATTTTAAGGTGACAATAGTTATGAAATAAGTGGTTAAACAAAGGATCCAATTATGAATGAGATTACTCTTGGTAAGTTATGAAGAATTAGTTAAACAAGCTCTTGGTAAAAGATTATGCACTATAAAATCTTTTCTATCAAAACAGATGAATATGACCTTTTTGAAAGTACTTTTAATTTGACTACAAATGTGTGTATATGTGCATAGTGGAGACATCCTCAAATGAAAGTATAATTGCATTTCATGCTGAAATCTTATTGTATGTGCATTTGAACTCAAGTTGTAAAATATAAATTGTGTTCGAAATTAAATTTGGTGGAATCTAGTTGGGATTGAAAATTTGGAATAGGAAACAAGACAGAAAATAAAAGAAAAAGAAAAAGAATTTTTACCTGTCCCATGGGCCAAAACCTTGTTGCTAGCCCACGCTCCCAATCTCATCCCTAGCCAGTGGGCCGAACTCCCTATTCAGCTTGGCCTTCACCGTAGCACCGACTGGTCGCCCGTGTTGCCAAGAAAATCAACCGATACTGACTCCTTCGCATCGGCCGACTCGGCCTCTGGCCGAGCTTCTCGGCAACAGATTTTATCGATCGGATATATAAACATGCACATCGCGCCCTCGTCCCATCGACTCTGCACTCGACCACAGCAAGAAATCGTAGCGCAGAGAAGGCAAAGTGTGAGGGATCGCGTTGTGTGCCCGCCGTGGAGGAGATCGGGATTTCTGGGGGCTTTGACCATCCCGGGGTACCTGGGTGATTCACAGGAGCCCATCGTGCGCACTTGTAGTCTCTATTGGCGGAAGCATCACCTCCTGGACGCCAATTTCTCGTCGGTGGCGAGCTTCCTTCCCCTTGCCGCCGTGCCGCGTGGGTAGAGTTCACCGCGGCTCGATCACCCGTAAGTCTACCACCATCAGATCCTCCTTACCTCGCTCTCTGTTTTCCACGATATCATGCGCTGGTTGGGGCAGCGGGGGCCGACCGTGCGGTCTGCCGGCGATGGCACCGCCGCGCTGGTCTTCAACGCCGCCACCGCTCTAGGTGTGGGTTGGGGAAGAAGTCCCCCTGGCCGTCGAATCCACGGGCGGCGGATGAGTTTAGAGCCGAAATAGCGATTGGTGTCGATTAAATCTGAATCGTTGGGGCGCGATCCGACTGTCCCATTTTGATGCGAGCGCGGGCAACTCTGGGACCGTTAATCCCGGATCCTGTGGCTCACTGATTCACATAAGGCAAGATATGATCTGGGCCATCGGTTTGTGATCGCGCGGCCCAAGTTTGATCATACCCCTTCGTCGTGGTCATTACACAGAAGAGCCCCTGCAGTTTTTCTTATTCAATCCGCCATCCCGTGCCATTATAAGACCATTACCGTTTAGTCCTGGAATGTATACAAAACCCCCTGGGCTTTGTTAAAATTGTGTCCGCAGTCCAGAAGTCTAAGGAAATTCAGAATTAATTTTAGAAAATGATTTTTAATACAAAAACAATACTAGAAACTTGTATAATTCATATATAATTCATTTTAGCTCCAAATTGAGTCATTTCAGTTGCAATAATTTTGTATTAATATTGTCTACAAACTAGTAATACTATTTAGCCATGAAACTTGAATTAAAATTATTCATTTGGATTAATCTATTCTAAGCACTAAATAAACTTCAGAAATCCATAACTCAATAACCGTAGCTCCAAATTTAGTGGTTCTTGTTTCTACGATCTCGTTACGCAGCATAGAATATTATTACGCAGTTTATTATTATGTTTGGTGTGATGTTAATTTTGCCTATACATGTTTGTCTGTATTGCTACGTTTAGCAGTGAGGACACGTGTCATCTGAAAAGCAAGTTGGTACCTGGAATCTCAAGTGTCAGGCAAGTTGTGCCCTTGATCACTTCTTTTTTACCCAGTCATGTTCTGATTAATCATAATGATATGCATAGGTTAATTTTGATGGGACCCAACAGGTTATCCTAGTTTGATTATCTTTATACCTTGACTCCACTAAATGTTTTGGGTAGTACCTGCTATTGCTTTATGTGGTTTTGGGTATGAAGATTACACTATTCAGGATTATACTTTTGTTATCAGTTGTTATTTATTGTTCATGTTAAAATCATTATGTTAATTGGAACATGGAGAACCACCCAGGAAAACAGTGCTACCACAAGGGTTTATGGACGCCCTTGGCTGATTAACTAGGAAAGCTAGTGGATGATTACCTTACCCGAAAGGAGCAAGGGCAGTAGGGGAGTGGTCAGTGTAGGGAGGTCCTTGGTTGATTTTGCTGCGATGGCGGTCAATCGAGGGACTCCTGCACTGAAGCTTCCTATAAAATGTAGTGGTTTTCTGAAGCTAGTGGAACTTTGTAAAGGCCTCGTAGTGTTACCCTGCCTTGCCTCCTCGGTAGAGGTGTATGGGATTGGCCGTCTCTTGGCAGATGGGTAACATGACTTGTGGGTAAAGATGCGCAACCTCTGCAGAGTGTAAAACTGGTATACTAGTCGTGCTCACGGTCATGAGCAGCTCGGACACTCACATGATTAACTTATGGAACTAAATTCAATTTGTCATATGCATTGCATCGCAGGTGATGTTATTACTTTTGTTCTACTACTTAATTGGGTTGGTATTTACTTATACTTAGTAATTGCTAATAAAATTTTGACCAAATTTAAAAGCAATGCTCAGCTCTAACCATCCTCTTTGGTAAGCCTTACACTTCACGTGAGCTCCCACCTTTGGCGAGTTCATGCACATTATTCCCCACAACTTGTTGAGCGATGAACGTATGTGAGCTCACTCTTGCTGTCTCACACCCCCCCACAGGTCAAGAACAGGTACCACAGGATGAGGCGCATGGAGGATGTTGTGATGAGTTCGTGAGTGGTCTAGGCCGTCGTCTCCCAGTCAACTTTGGGTTGCTGGACCGTTGTCTCCTTATAATGTAATTATTTATTTATTTTGTACAGAACTCTTATTATATAATAAAGATGTTACATTCGATCCTGTGCCATGATTCATCATATGTGTGAGACTTGGTCCCAGCACACCTGGTGATTATGTTCATGCCCGGGTCTTGGTGCCCCAAAACCCGGGTGTGACATAGGGAAAATCCTGCTCCAATCCCGGAGGCGGTATGCATGGTTTTATCCGAAGCCATCTGACAGGGGAAAAAAGTTACTACCATGCACATGCCAATTTTTTAACCAGTTGCTTTATCCATTACACAAGTTCATTACAGCATACAACTACCATAAGTTCATTACACGTGAGTGCTACCTATGGTACTCCCGAACACCTTCTCTAAAGTGTCCCCAAATTCCTTGAGAAGGTCATCAAGGCTGGCTAGGGACATTTCCTCGGTGTCGGACGAGTTCCCTATCCTAGTAGGAGGTTGGGCTGGAGGGGCTTCTTCCTTCTGCTCAGTCTGGCATCCTTGGCTTCTAGTCTTCTTGCGGATTTTTCTTACGGGGGCGAGCTTCTTTAGCTTCTTGTTGTAATCCATCTTCAGGGTGCGGTAGGCCTCACGGGTGTTGGTTTCCTCGCCTTCCGCTATCTCGAGGCTCTCTTGAAGGGACACCTTTTCCCTTGTAAGTTCCCTGACTTGATGCTCCAGGCTTTCCACCTGGGAGTTTAGGTGAGTACAGTGGGAGGCAAGGTCATCATATTGGTTATCGAGTGTGTGGAGGTATCCAGCCATGTAGACGATGGTGGGGTCATCCTTGGTAGGGTCTCTTCCTGACAGGGCCTGAAGTCTTTTCCTCTAGGCGGGGGTATTTTTGTTGCTGGGTGCAAAGTAGCGAAGGGGGGTTCCAAAGATTATTCTGCTGTAGTTTTGGCACAGTTGTCGGAGGGCTTTTCGGGCAACATTTTGGCAAGTATCTGGGAAGCGATATCCGGTGAAAGTGACTTGGAAAGAAGGATGGTTCGGATAGTTTCGGCTTTCTCCTAGGTAGACTGCTATAGAGCACTTCTCCATTCCGTTCTCGAGATATTCCTTCCAGACATATTTTGGCTTCTTGCGGATCCCCATGCGAAGCGCACAACTTCACAACAGATGTGGGAACCCCTCCACCTCTGAGCAGTAGGATGTCCTAATGACCAGAGAGTCTTCCATCTAGAATAGTAAAAGAAGGGTCTGTTAATATCGGGGGAAAGGAGAGAAGTTTTTTCTTGGGGTAAGAGGTATTTTCTTTTAAGGCAAGTTTTAAGGTGAGGGCTGCGACCTACGACCAGTCCTATGGCTCTGATACCACCTGAAGCGTCCCGATCCTTTGGGACTCAAATGTGATACAATTACTAGTCCCAGGAGGCTAGTAACCACATTCCTTACTTCAAATAGTACAGAGTTTAAATAAAAGTTATTACAATACCGGGGTACAAGCTCGAGAGAGCCAGAATATAGAGCGCAGTAGAAAGTACACTAGCCCAAGCCATAGGCAGAACTGGGTGCAGACACAGCCCTCTCAATCAAGCATAGCAGAAAGGAAGTCTTCGGCTGCTGAAAAACATAAATAAATCTGGGTGAATACACTAGGTATTCCGCAAGCCCACCCCGCTCCCGTAAAGAGAAAGAGACCTATATCATACATGCTTTATTTGGTGGAGTTGAAGTCACTCTTCATTTTCTTAGAGAAAGGCAGTTGATGTAAGGTTTTTCCCAAAGACTTAAAAGTAACAAAAAAACTCAACCACCACTGAGCTTCCCGCTCCCGTGGCCTTGTTTTCTTTTTTAGTACGCACTTACGGAGGTTATAAAAATCTCTAATTGTCATACCACACCAGACTCGTCCATACCAGTGGACACGGACTATTCGAATAGGTTTCAACTCTGCGCAGAGGGGTACACTTTACCCACTAGTCCGGTTTCTGCGATCTCACCGTCGCGAGACCCGAATGCCAGATCTCTTTCTTCCCCCGCACGTACTAACCTTAACGGTTATACCGGAAGGAGTCAGGTCACCGCCATGTCCAAACCGGACAAAACATTCCCCCTCCTTATCCTCCCGGTGCTCCCCAGCCTTCATAACCCTGGGGTTGGACCGTATGAGTTCAGATTGAGTGACTGCCCACACAGTCTCGAGTGGTTGTACTATTAAAGAGTATAGGTAGTGAAGATGACAAACTGGTCCTTATATGAGGGGACAATCCTTCTGCTCACGCCTAAACCAGCTGAGCCAACTCCTCAGGCCCTCCCCTAAACCAGGGAGTCCCTGATCATCCCACTCCGAGGTGATGAGGGTGAATACCCTTCATCGCACAACCCCTTTTTTTTAAAACAAAACCTCGATTGAAGAAACACACTGCCCTTTCTCCCATCCCATATTTCGTATCCAAAAGATATGTTAATGCAGGATATCTCTCTACTCACAATGCAGATATCCCACCCTGAAACCTCGGCCTAGGTAGTGGTAGAAAAAATAGGTAATTTATGCATCAAGGGAAGGATGGACTTGCCTTCATCGAAGCTTTCCTGGCACAAAAGGTCTACCTTCGGGAGATCGGGCTCCGGCCCTTCTTCCGGGGCAGGTTCTGGATCGACGGTCCCCGCTTCTTATAGTAAAACAGGAACTAAACAGTACATCAATAGTGGTTTACTAATTGGAGTGTGTCATTTTTTTAACATTATTATTACATGTGACTTTAGAAAGTATTTTGATAATTTTTGGTGCATAAAATATTGAGATGTAATAATTTAAAGGAGAAAAGGCTGAAAAAGGAAAAAGAAAAGGAATTAAGCTTCTGGTGGGCCATGGGGGGATCTGACCTAGCCGGGCGCAGGGCGCGTGGTTGCGCCGATCCAGCTGCGGCCCAAGGCGGGAGACGGCGCGGGCGCGCGAGGGGGACGACGTCTCCGCGGGGCCCACACGCCAGAGAGAGAGGAAGGGGGGGAACGGCGCCAGCGGTCGACGGCGGGGTGAACCGGCCGTCCGCGGGGGAGAACCCGGCCGCCGGTGGGCTCGGCGGCGATTCGCCGCCGGTGACCCGGTTCTTGGGTAACGGGCAGGCGCCCTAGCACGAGGAGGGGCTGGCGAACCTAGGTCAGGCTCAATTTGGCTAGAGGGGGCCGGGAGGGGGCTGTCCGCGGGGAGGTGGCGGAGCTCCGCGGCGGGAGTCGCCGCCGGTGAGCTTCGGGCGGGGATTGGGGTAGGGGAGCGATGTCCCAAGTTCGCGGCGGTGTGGCACAACTGATGGACCTATCTAATTTCTCGCTGAACCACCAGATGGGAAGGGAGAAGAGGGGGAAGGCTTACCGGAGGGGAAGAAGACGGCGGCGCTTCTGCGACTGAGCTCGGGCGAGGGGGAAGATGGTGGCTGAGGCCGGTGCGGGGAAGGAAGTGCTCGGGGTGACCCTTTTATAGGCGCCCGAGGGGAGGGGAGCGGTGGAGCTCGACGGACGCTGGTGAGGTGCACAGCGCCGGAATTAATGCCGCACAGCGGCGATGACGAGACCGCACGGCGGGGGCGGTACCAGGCAAGGACGCGGTCAAGCGGCGAGGACGGGGCGGTGCCGAACTTCTCTGTGCGGCGAGGGGATGGGCGAGGGGACGGGGCGAGGAGGAGGACGGTGGCCGGAGGTGACCGTGGTGAAGCCGTACGCGGCGAGGACGACGGGGCGGCTGTCCGGTGCGGCCGGCTTGCCAGGGGGAGCGGTCGCGAGCGAGGGCGAGGGGGCGGGGACTGACGTGTGGGGACGACGTGTCAGTGTGCGCGAGCGCGAGCGCAGAGTGGGCCGGTAGGTGGGCTGAGGGGGAGGGAGTCGCGGGCGTGGGAGGGGGAAGCGGCCGCGGGCGTGGGCTGGATTCAACCCAGCTAGGGAGAGAGGGGTTTTTTCCTTTTCTTTTTATTTTTCCAATTTCTGTATTCATTTTTACATCATTTTCTTTTGAACAATTATTTTACTAGAAAATCTTAGGTGCTAGAAAATAAAATCTAAGTGAGGTGCTTATGACCAAACAAGGTGTATGCATATGATGAGAAAAATCTAGGGAAGTTTTGTGATAGATAATAAGAAGGGGGTTTAGATTAGGGTTCCAAACAACCTGGGTTAAAAATTGGGATGTTACACCTAAATACCTACGACATTATTTGAGTTAACTCTCGGAAATTAGCACATTGAATAAAAAAATAAAAAAGTATAAACACGGTACCTAACGGTGGGCTTGGGTACGGCGGGGGCAACGGTCGCAGCAGGTCGCCGAGCGTGAGGGCGCCGGCGGGGCGGAGGCGCTGGTGACGGGCGCGCCGGGCGGGGCCAGGGTCGGGGCGGACGCGGCGGGTGCGGGCTTGGGCGGCCGGTGGCGGCCTTGGCGGGCGGGGGCGGCCGCGGTGGGGGCGGGGGGGGGGGGGGGGGGGGGGGCGATGGCGAGTGGGACCGTGTAACACTATAAAAAATCATCAAATAAAAATAATACATTTAGTTTGTTAGTGGTATTTATTTTAATAAATTTTTCATTGAAGTGTTTGTTATTTATTTTATTCGGAATCATTTTTGATTGCTCATAAGTAATTTTGAATATTGAATATCATTTCTTCTTAAATTAAAATTCACATAAATAATACAATAAATATTAGTCTAAGAATTAATATTTTATTTATAAATAATTTTGGTTTAATTATTATGAATTATTATGATTATTTGAATAGGTATTTTGAAATTTGAAAAAAAAGAAAAAAACAAAACCTAACCCTAATCTACCCTCGCCGAATCGGCCCACTAAGAGCCCAACTAGAAGGAGCCGCCGCCCCTGACCTAGCCGCCTCCCTGTTCCTTTGCTAGCCGACGCCGCCAGGGGAAATCCCCTTCATCCTCTTGCGCGCGGGCCCAACTCGGCCTTTCTCTCTCTTCCCTCTGCTTCGCCCCGACGCGCCGCCGAGGAGCGCCAGCAGAGCCGCCCCGCCAGGACGCCGCGAGCAGCCCCTGCCTCGACCGACGTGCAACCGCCTCGCCGTTCTCTGACTGACCCTGTGCACCGTAACCAATGCCCCTACACGCCGAGCCGCGCCAAGCACGCAGGAACTCCCTCGCGACGCCAGGAAGCCCAACCGACCGCGCCCCTGCAGCTGCGACGCCCGTCCGTTCGCCATCCCGGCGTTAATGGAGAATCAATGGAGCCATTTCTCCTTCCCCCACTCTCCCCCATTACACCCTCCCTCCATTGTTGCGTCATGAAGAACCGCCGACGCCATTAATCGCCTTGAAGACCTTGATGTCGCCCGTTATTCACTCTCCCTGGCTCTCTCTCTTCCCTTCCTCTTTCTATAAAGTCCGGTCGCAGCATAGAGTTCTCCCTTCCCTACTCGAGCCCTCTCCCTCACTCTTCGTGCTCACTATCCACGTTCCCCGCCGGAGCTTCGCCGTCCGCGCAGCACCCCGTGACCGTGACCACGCCGTTTGTCAATCGCCCACCATCCGTGGAGACTCGCCGGAGTTCGTCCACGCCGCTTGCCGTCGTACCTCGCCATCCGAACGCTCACCGACGACCGTGTCCGTTCTTTGCCCACCAAGACCGCCGTTCATCCCAAGGTTGAAAATAACCCCAACCCGTTAATGTATTTTCTAAATCGTGTTTGAATTACTTAATTGATGTTATGAATTATTGTTGTAATATTGATGCGATTTGGCGATTCACGCATATGATTTTTAGAGATTTCGACGTATACGTGTAACAAAAATCGAACCCCGCGACAATACTTTGAAAGTACGTATAATTTTATAATTCTAAAAATGAACATGGTCACTATTCACTAACTTAGTGATTTTCATACTAGAAAATGTTTATTTGATTTCACTTTAGTGTGTAGAGCGATAATCGGTTAGTATTGATTTAAATGATATAAGAAATTGAAATAGGTATTGAGCCACGTATTTCCGGTCAAATATAAATATAGATTTCACTAGTCATGATAAATATATTCATAAGTATAGCACTTAAGTACTTAGAATTAGTAAGACATTTATTTATGTCATAATGACCATGATTATGTTATTAAAACTCTCATTTAGTAATTTACATTAATTCTTAGTATATTAATGTCAGAAGAATTATAAATAAATAATTTTTAGTATACGTATAAATTCTATTTAAGGAGAAAATCGAAAGAGTAGAATTTATAATAATGACTTAACTAGGCGCTTATGATTTTCTAATAAAGAGATTGATAGTTATATTGTTAAACATAGGTTTCTTACTAATAAGAGATAATTTGTTCTAATTTAAAAATGACCTTTTTAATAGATATCATATTTAACAAGGTTCGTTATAGATATTTAAGAATAATCGTATTAAATAGAAACTTAAAAGTAATATGTCATATGACTTTTCTAATTATTATTATATAATGGCTTAATTAAGTGCTCACGTCGTTATAACTAAAACAATAGTTAATAACATACCAATGAATACAATATTCATTTTAAATATCTAGGTCATATGTTTCTAAACTAAATGTAAAGATAAATAATAGAGTAATTATGTCCTCTCATAACCTAGTTAATTAGATTTATATTTGTTTACAACTGGTTATATAGGCTTAATTATTTAATCAAAATTAGTTCATATTATTTATATATGTGTCACTTAGTTTTTTCTAAAGAATAAACTAAGGAAATTAGTGTTCATGTTCTTTAATAATAATGTTAGTTGCATATTGTTTTGTATATAGCTTTCTTAATAAAATATAAGGCATGTACTTTCTAATAAAAATAAAATATAATTGTTGTTCATTGTCTTTTACATAAAAGTTCATTAAAACATATATCATAACTTTCCATAAATAGGTGTTTAATAATAATGATCTTTTCACATAAAACCTATTTAGACTTATATCTTAATTTGTCTTCAGTGAAGGTTTAACAATGAATTATAATACGTTCCATAATGCTTCTAAGATTAATAACATGTTTCGTAGCCCATTAACCTTAGATATATAACCTATATCATTTCTAAAATGTTAAAAAGGTTTAATATTGTTATAACGTGTTTTATCATCTTATAAACCCTTAATATTAGACATATCACGTATGACGCTTTATAAAAGATTAATTTGGTGAACCAAATATTTGTATATTTTAATTAATATATTTTAAGCTCATGTCTTGTTTTATAAAGTATAGATCACACACTTTTGAGAATACCTTTTTATTATAACCATTACGTGCGATGTTTTAAAAAGCGAACACTCTTTTCGTTAGGCTCTCTTTTAGCTTTACGTATGGTGAATGTGGTATGTTATTGAGTGGTGTTTGTTCTTCTTGTTTGTTATGTGATGTTTAGAGATTGATCCGGTAATTGAGAATCAAGATATATTCTGTGGAAGAACCTCAAGTTTTCAATAAGCAAGGCAAGTGGACTTCTCCCTCTGCATACTCTATTTGATCCCAAACAATACATTTAATAAAGTTTACTCTTTTGGATGTATATACATAATTTGATGGGTTACCTATTTAGATAACCTTCCCAACCTTATTCCTTGGTCAAACCTGGGAATTATACTTTACCTTCGTAGCTATGCTATTGCTGCAACTTAACTTTATGCAGTCACTCCCGCTTATGATATTAATGTTCCAAATGGTAAGTTTACATTATTGTTGTTAACCCGATGGTTAAACAAGATTATTGCATATTAATTGGAACATGGAGTGACCACCCGGGAAAACAGTGCTACCATGAGAACTATCATGGCTCTGGTCTTGGCTAAATAACTAGGGAAGTCTTATGTTGGGTGCTGGTCGTGGTCGACAGGAACGGGGGCATCTGGCAAGCTCTTATAGTTCCGGCTCAAGCAGATTGGATACGGGCATAGTTCCCAAAGCTTTACCCTGTAGTCTGGACTATAAGTTGGATACGGTAGGTGTGCCTTATGCAGTTTGACCATTTCCAGCATTTGCGTAATGAGGACTCTAGGGAGAAGCCTCGTAGTGAGACCCTGGCCATTCACCTCGGAAGTGAATACGGGTTTAGCTAACCCGGGCTAGAAGGGAATCGCGACTCATGGGTAAAGATGCGCCACCTCTGCAGAGTGTAAAACTGATATATCAGCCGTGCTCACGGTTATGAGCAGCCTGGACTCCTCACATGATAATTGAACTTGAAGATGGAAATAAATCGAGATCCAATGATCTGTCAATGGTTTTGCTTAAGTGGTTTCACTTAAGTGTTTTTGATATACTCTTGTATCTTTGCTTAATGGGAATACTTGGGATTCACACTTATTAGTAAGACAAGTGTTGTTAATAAAATATTGACCAACTAAAATGCTTACTGCTCAACCTTAGCCTCACCTTGTTAGACTTGCATTAGTTTTTCCCCCACTTGCTGAGCCCCGACCATAAGTGAGCTCACCCTTGCTTAATTTTGATCAGAAGTTGCAGATGAAGATATGATGCTGAACTCCATGGATGCTAGTCTAGTGATACCCCCGGTCATCTTCCTGTGGATGGATGTCCTTGTTTCGATGTACTTTGATAAATAAAGGTTAAGACATTATGTCTGTTCGAAGTGTAATATGTTAATATAATCGTTATTTACGCTTTTATGCATTGTTCTTTTGATATATTACACTTGTGACGTCAACATATGTGTGGAAATAGATCCTGGCACACATATGCTATGCACCCGGCTCTGCCCCTTAGAAATGGGTGTGACAGACCGAGGGAGAGAGAGACGCGAGAGAGAGACGAGAGTGAGAAAGGTCAGAGAAGAGATAAGGTTGAGGAGAGGTTTAAAAAAATATAACTTCCTAGAGTAAAATCATAGGAAGTTACATAACTTTCTAGAGTTTGTACATGTACTCTAGGAAGTTAAGTAACTTCCTAGAGCCGACCGTAGGAAGTTAGCTTTTCGTTTGACTGGTCAAAAGCTGAAATCTAACTTCCTAGAGGAGGCCGTAGGAAGTTAGCCTAGAGCCGGCCGTAGGAAGTTAGCTTTTCGTTTGACTGGTCAAAAGCTGAAATCTAACTTTCTAGAGGAGACCGTAGGAGCTAACTTCCTAGAGCCGGTCGTAGGAAGTTAGCTTTTCGTTTGACTGGTCAAAAGCTGAAATCTATCTTCCTACAGGATGTCGTAGAAAGTTAGCCACCCATGTTAACTTTCTAGAGCCGGTCGTAGGAAGTTAGCTTTTCGTTTGACCACAACCGTGGATCAGCAACTAAAGCTAACTTCCTAGAGGAGGCCGTAGGAAGTTAGCTGCCCATGCTAACTTCCTACGGCTGCCTCTAGGAAGTTAGCGGCTCGTTTGACCGAACACACGAGGTCAGCATGTGAAAGCTAACTTCCTACAGCTTTTATAAAATACCGTAGGAAGTTATGTTTATTTCCTAGAGCTACCAGTTGCCTCTCAGAAGTTATTTATTTCCTACGGTTTGTTATAAAAGTTGTAGGAAGTTAAAAAAAACCGTAGGAAGTGTATGATTTTGGTGTAGTGCTATTCTTTGTCATTTGGATGGAATTTTCCTCATACCGCCCCAACGGGGATCGGGAACCGGACGAAGATCCTTGTACCAGACTTCCCAACATAACGGTAGACCAACTCAAACACGACAAAGCAGTCATATATACATTCATAACATCAAATAAAACAACAAAAATAGTGTTAAATATATGGCTCAGTTATGAACAAATAGAACAAAATATTGTCGAATTGATATTTTTATTAAATGGGTCTTCAATGGGTCCCTATGGGGAAACAAGAGGGGAGAACTATCCCATACCCGAACTTGTGAACCCGATGGGGACAATATTTTACTTATATTCATCCCCACGGGGATTGGACAACGGGGATTGAGGACCCATTGGCATGTCTACCTATGTCGTGTCTGGCCACCACACGATGTATTCGGCACACATAATCTTTGTTTGCACCATTCTTTAGCCCAAATAGCCAGCATGATATCTTAGACCAATAGGACCTTAGTTCCTTCATGAATCATCACTGACCACGTTCACCTCAAGCAACACCTGCACATCAATAATACATGCAATGGTGTATGAGCACGAGTTCACGACTTGAGTTAAAGTCAATCCATGCAACACCACTCTCATGAGTATATAACATCAATATCAAAACCATACATTAGCACACATGCACTACAAACTATGTTATGCTTATCACTTTGCAAAGCCAATTTCAATCTAAAATGATATTTCATCATGTATGGTTTCACAGTCTCACCTTTGATGAAAACATTGACAACACCACAATGAGATTGAACATTTGCATTTAATTAAATTATTTTTAATTGAAATCTAAAAAGCAAAGTGAAAAAGATCATCACAAAAGATCCAAAACAAAATCCCCCTTTCTAAATAAACAAAAAAATAAAAGGGTAAATATGCAATGTCTGTGTCCGAATATTCTCTCCTTTGATACTAAATTCATCAAAAATACAAAAAGGTAAATTAAAATCCCTTTTACATAATTTTTAATATTGAGCATCATAAATAGTCCATATGTGTAACAAATATTCATCCAAGGCATGCTAAACTATTGTGCACATACAATTTAATCCAAGCATATTGAAAAGCAAGGTAAACTAATAATTAATTTCAAGACATGGTCTACCTTTCTCAACTACCTTAAAATGTGTATCCATTTGCTAGGCACTTTAGTGCTTGAAAATTGATTATGTTTGTTGCAACAAAAATAAATTATCAGAAATTATATGCACCATCAACTTTACTTTTTAGCCCAATCAAGCCTATATGACAATCAGAAGCTTAAGAACAAGATCTTAGGCATACCCCTAGTATATATTCTTGACATAATGCATTGTGAGTTGTTGACAACGGACAAGTTAACTAACCATGTGTTCTTGCTTGGGCCACAAAGAAGCCGCATCGCTAGAAGGTTGTATCACATTCGTAATATACTTGTTATCATCAAGAGTTTCCTCAAACACTTCACAATGCAATAAATTAAGCTTTCTCTAAGACAGAATGCTCCATGTGAAGTGCTTGAAGGAAACTCATGAAGACACCAAGTGTGACTCTACTAACCTCTAATGGTCATACCTTCATTATTGACTAGGTGCGCATATTGTCGGAGTGCCACCTAGAGTTCCTCCAAACACTTCACTAGCCTAATGTGGGTTCATCTTGTGCATGGCCTAGCTGGTGAAGTGTTTGGAAGGAACTCCGGGAAGCAACCAGCTATTATATTTGGGGAAAAACTTATTGGTATCAAGAGTTCCTCCAAACACTTCACACGGGTCTCAAGAATATATCCACCAATGAGAAGCTCCATGTGAAGTGTTTGAAAGGAACTCATGATAACACCAAATCTGATCATCGTCTTACCAAAACCTTTTACAGTTTCACAAACTATGAAACATTGCTGGATAACACCTAGAGTTCCTCCAAACACTTCACACTAGCTAGGTGATCAGATACAACATTGTGCAAGGGCCGGCACTATGGCCTAGCTGGTGAAGTGTTTGCAGGGAACTCCAAGGGAGAACCAACCAAGAACTCCAAACCCTAAAACACACGTTGAACTTCGATCGCCTGGTATTTATAGCATGGAAATAGCGCTAGCTTCTCATCTCTCTGCATGCTCTCCATTATTCTTCCTCGTACGTGTACAGTCCTGATGGTACATGCATTGCATACAATCGTTCTGCAGAGTCTGAATGGATGCACCTGGCCGTGATTGCTGCAGGGTTCATTAAGGGGAGGTCTAACGAATCTCTCATGTGGTCACGTAAGACTGTGAGAGCTTGATCGAATCGTAGAAAGTTCAATAGCTGATGGAGGGAACATTGCTCCCGTTGTAACCACGCACACTCCTTGCATATCTAAATTCCAAATGCACAACAGATAGATCGTCTTCCTCGTGATTGTTATTTTTCAAAAATAAAGTTAGGAGATCCAAGAATTCATGAATTATACAATGCATGCGCGCGCAAGTGTCTCTTTCGAGTTTTACAGGTTTATTCCTCTCTCCCTAGCTGAGGGGCCCTTAGATATGTCATAAAAATCACCGAGCTTTTATTAGTAGATCGTTACTTTACAGATAGGTTGTGACCACCCAATTCCAACACTGAGAGGAAGCTGTTTATTCTTCTCTCTAGCAGTCGGGCCATTACCCCCACAAACCCAACATGAGAGGAGGCTGTATGTAGCGTAACGCTTGCACATAGTACTACTCCACTAGCTAAAGTAGAAGCGACTGAGCCAGCTATTAAAAGGTGGTTCATGCTTCATTTCAACTCATATCTTTCTAGGTCTCTTGGCTAAAATAAAATATAATATTTATTTTTATGTGTCGCCGTAATACATGGATACAGTATACTTGTTTAGTTCGTGACCACTACATGCCATGCCACGGGTTACCACGGTTTTTTTTCTGTAGCTATTTAGTTTTGATGCCACGCATGCCATATTTTATTAACACGTAGGGTGACAATTAGTTCTAAATTTTACACTATAAAATTTTACACGCATGCTATATTTTACACGTAGTATGGAAAGTGTAAGAGGGGAAGCTCAGTCGCTGCCGCCACCGCCGCCGTCGCTCTTCCTCCTACACGTACGCATGACGTAGTAGGCGGTGGCGGCTTGGGGACAGTGGCGGAGGGCCTAGTGTGGCTAGGTGTAGCCCAAGCCATACCTTGGCCTGACCCAAGCCACTTTGGTATTGCCTCGTGCCTACGGTCTGTCTGCAATTTTCTTATTTGCTCCACCGACGCACGCACAACACGACGCATGCTTCTCAGCCTACCGTCGCTTCTCTCTATGGAATTGCGCGCTGCTCATCCTCGTCTTTCACAGACTGCTCGTGCTCTTCCCTAGTATGTGCTTGCTTGTATGCGACTGCTTGCGCTAGGCCTGTGTTCATAGCTCTGTTATGCACAGTACTACTAGACCCATAACAACTTGGATTTGTATCTTTTCTAGCGCATGCAGAAACAGGACACTCCTGATTTTGACCATGGATTACTTTGGAAGGCACGGGTTGTTCTAAAACGAGAACAAAGTATCTGCAGATTTTTGTATATGTGTTGTAAGCAATATATGTTATGTCAATATTAAAATATGAATTATAATCGTACAAGTTGATTAAGTATTTGTGTTGCATAGGTTTAAATTTATTGTTTGATTGTATGAGCAATGATAAATTCAACTTATTTTGTTAAGGTAAATCATTGCTTCATTTTAAATTATTTGTTGTGAACTAAAACTTATACACATATACGTGGATTTCAGCATTTGTATATATAAATACATAGTTATAAATAAAATCTGCCATACCTCAAATTTTGTGTGTCCTCCGCCGCTGCTTGGGGACGATGGGCGACGGCAGGTTCCAACTTCAGGTCCAGGGACCGACGGTGGGACACAGGGGAAGGAAAGAATAGAACAAAACATTATTTTTTTTATAATCAGTGGTATTGATAGGTAATTATTTACCAACTCCACACGCAGGTTCATATTTGGATATTTTGGAGTTGCCAGTGAGGTGTTCTAAAACTCCACCTCCATTTACACTACAGCCCTATGGAGTTAGCAATTCTTTGGAATTTTGGAGTTCAGATGTTTAGCTAGAAAAGTAGCTGGAGTTCAGATCCACAGTCATGCCAAACAGGACCTATTTTCTTGCAAAACCATGCCACAAGTGTGGCTTCAATTTTGCTCGACACACTTTCTGTGACAATTAACCACAGTTTGCCGAAGGTTTGGCATGACAAACAACTGCATCAACCAAATATAATCGAAGTTTCCCATCACCTGAAGGCTGAAGGCTCCCTCCGGCCCTAGGATTTGAATGTGGCTGGAGTATAGGATATCAATTCTCTGACAAAAAAACTACAGATCTCATACATATTCAAATTGATTTTCATTTACTAGTTTATCTATTGTTTTGATGTTTCGGTTCCGAGTTGTATCTGTTGAGTATTATTACTCACTCTTGTATTGTTTTGGTTCAGGAAGCTAGATGCTTCTCAGAAACCGCACACATACTTTACAACGCATTTAAAAATATCCAATAATTAATACTTACTCTTTGGTTTAGTGCTTGTTTTGAATGTTCAGACACTATAAGGCCTTATTTGTTTGTCATAGGTTTTGACCACGTTTAGACATTATTTAATTGATCTAGAGCTTCTAAAAAATTGTTGTTTGAGTTATGGACTGTGAAAAACTACATCTAATTAACAAATGAGTCTTATAGAAAAATTGTTGTGAACAAACCTCATATATTATTAGTAACCCCTTAGACTTCCTCCAACCATTCCTCCTATATATCTCCCCTTATCTATACACTAATACATTTTACTACCTTCCCCTAAAAGATTCTTTCCTTGCATACAGTTTATCTTCAACCATTCTATCTATACATTTCCCCAAATACATTATTACTTTGTTAATTAACATGTATTTATCAATTTTTCTAATTTTAAAAAATTAAACAACATTTGTAGTACCATAATACGCATTATTATCATGCCACAAACTAATTAGGTAATAAAAATTATAATTAATGATTCATCTAATAATTTTAATTATATATTATATTTTTTATTAAAGTTAAAAGCATTAACAAAATAAGAAACGAGATTCCATCTGGTTAATACTAATTATATAATATAAGTATTATTAATTTCTTATACATATTTAATCAAAGATACAAACGAAAACATGCCGCAGTCAGGAAGCGAGAACGGGATGGAGAGAGTAGCATTGTATCCTTGTTAATTTCTTATAATATGGAATTATGGATCCTAGGTGGAGTCTGAATTTTAACTCCGCCTATATTGTCTCAGCATTCATTGGTGCAGCATAGCTTAGTCCTAAGTCTAGGTACAAGGAGAAGGATTGTGTTAGGCGTGGCGAGCCAGCTATAAAAACTTAGCCACTCAAAATAGAGATGAAACCCAATAGAAAATCGTTGGGCATAACCCTTTTAGCGATGCACCATATCGGAACCCGGGTATGGTGTTAAATGGGCAAGGGTCGGGACGCCACCCTTTTTTGGTGCATCGTGTCGTGATCTGGATGTGATGTCAAGTGAGCAAGGACCGGGTCATCGCTTCCTTAGTGGTGCGCTACATCGGCGCCCGGGTGTAGTGACAAATGTGCAAGGTTCTTCGCATCTTTCTCAACGGGTGAGGAAGCTAGTTAAGTCGACTAGGATCTATGTAGGTAGTTGGAATGTAGGGTCCCTTACAGGTAAGCTAAGAGGGTTAGTTGATGCAGCGAGAAGGAGGCGTGTTAGTATCCTATGTGTCTAGGAGACAAAATGGAAAGGGCAAAAAGCGAAGGAGGTGGAGAACACTGGTTTCAAACTATGGTACTCAAGAAAAATGGCAAACAAAAATGGAGTAGGTATACTGATTGATAAGACCCTCAAGGATGGAGTGGTGGACGTCAAAAGGTAGGGAGATAGGATTATCCTAGTCAAACTAGTTTTGGGATGTAGTCTTGAACATTATAATTGCATATGCCCCTCAGGTTGGTCTCAGTGAGAGCGAGAAGAGAAAGTTCTGGGAAGACTTAGATGTCATGGTCAGAATGGTACCCACCAATGAGAAGCTTTTCATAGGAGGAGATCTCAATGGTCATGTAGGTTCAACAAATGTAGGTTATGAGCTGGCTCATGGAGGTTTCGGGTATGGTAGTAGGAATCAAGAAGGAGATGATATTTTGGACTTTGTTGTAGCCTACAACTTAGTGATAGCCAACACTTTCTTCAAAAAGAGACATTCTCATTTGGTGACTTTTAGCAGTGGCCATCATTCGAGCCAGATCGACTTCGTGCTCACAAGGAGAGAAGATAAACAAGCTTGTTTGGATTGTAAGGTAATACCTGGAGAGAGTGTTGTGCCCCAACATAATCTTGTGGTGGCTGACTTCTGTTTTTGGATCAGTAACCATAGGGTTAAACAAGCCAAAATTGCGAGGACGAAGTGGTGGAAACTCAAAGGGGAGACATCCAAAGTTTTTAGGGAAAGAGTTTTTGTGGATGGCGCTTGGTCCGAAGAAGAAGATGCAAACATCATGTGGGTGAAGATGGCAACTTGTATTAGGAAGGTGGCGTTAGAGATGTTTGAAGTGACTAAACGGAGCAGTGGTCAATCTAAGGATACTTGGTGGTGGCTCAAGGATGTTCAAAAGGAAATAAAGGAGAAGAAAGAATGTTATAGGAGCTTGTTCCATGACAGGAGCGCGGTCAACATAGAGAGGTATAAGGTGGCAAAGAAGACTGCAAAGCGAGCTGTGAGTGAGGCAAAGGGTCGAGCCTATGATGATCTTTACTGAAGACTCAGTACAAAGGAAGGGGAGAAAGACGTCTATAAGATAGCTAGGATTCGGGAAAGGAAGATGAGGGGCCTCAACCAAGTTAAATGCATTAAGGATGAGATGGATCAACTCTTGGTGAAAGGACAAGACATCAAACAAAGGTGGGAGAGGTATTTTGACAATCTTTTCAATGGTGAGAATGAGACTATGGGCATCCAATTGGATGACTCCTTCGATGATTTAAATAGATGTTTTGTACGCAGAATCCAAGAATCAGAGGTCAAAGAAGCTTTAAAGAGGATGAAAGGGGGCAAGCCAATGGGCCCGAATGGTATCCCAATAGAGGTGTGGAAATGCCTTGGGGATATTGCTATCGTTTGGCTAACCAAGTTGTTCAACCATATTTTTCGATCAAACAAGATGCCCGATAAGTGGAGGAGGAGTACATTAGTACCAATCTTCAAGAACAAGGGTGATGTTCAAAGTTGTACCAACTATCGAGGGATTAATGAAGCGCCCCAATCCTCTGGGACTCAAATGTGATACAATTACTAGTCCCAGGAGGCTAGTAAACACATTTATACATCAAATGATTCCAGATCTTCTTAAACGAGACAAACCTATAAAGGTGGCGATCGACTATAAGAGTTGGTCCACAACTCGGGACATATCATCAGAGTGGAGCTGAAGCAACCCGATATACGCAGCGAAGCAAATCAGCGGTCCAACAGCCACAGGCAAGGTTGGGAATAGGCGTAACTCTTACCCGATCAGTGATCTCCTTCTCTGAAAAACAACAACTAAGCAAGGGTGAGTACTTACGTACTTAGCAGCCCACCTTCACCCGCAGAATGGGGAAATCAGATATAATGCATGGAATACGTGGAGCTCAGGATATTTTGCAGAAATAGCAATATTTGATGTAGGGTTATTTTGAAAAACATTTTATATTTTTCAAAGCGCATCCTCTCCCAAAGGAGCAGGAAGTTTTTCAATATATAGCAAAATCCCCTAGACTAAACCATCCAGGTATCTCAGCAGTTTTCCAACTGGTTTTCATTTTCAAAAACAGCTACTGGACTCCCCGTCCACCATAGCTCACGGCTCAATAGCCGGACCTTTTAAAACCACATTTCAAAAGCAATTTTGGAAAATAAAACACTAATTCTCAAATCCATGCCATGACTCATCCATATATGTGGACGCGAACTATTCGAATAGGTTTTTAAACTCTGCACAGAGGTGTACACTTTACCCACTAGTCCGGTTTCTGCAATCTCACCATCGTGAGATCCGAATGTCGAATCTCTCTCTTTCCTTACACGTCCTTACCTTAACGATTATACTGGAAGGAGTCAGGCCACCACCATGCCCAAATCGGACAAAACATTCCCCTTCCTTATCCTCCTGGTGCTCCCCAGCCATCATAACCCTGGGGTTCGGACCATACAAGTTTAGATTGAGCGACCACCCATACAGTCTCGAGTGGTTGTACTTGATAAGAGTATAGGTAAGGAGTGATGACAAACTAGTCCTTAGGCGAGAGGTACAATCCTTCATGCATAAAATAACAGGCTGAGGGTTGTGGTTGAAAAAGCATAGGTAATTTATGCATCAAAGGGATCCAGTGAGCTTGTCGTTGCTTTAACCGCCAAAAGGGTGAGAGCTCGCGGAACTGGCTTCTGGCTCCACCACCTGGCATAGACTTACAGATCTGGCCTTAACGAGACGACACGAACGCTCTGATAACTATGCAACATGAACAAGCAAACATACAAACCAGCAAGTATATCATCAAATATTTAGTATAGTGGACAGAATGGAGATATATGGATAGGTAGAGTCTTGAGCAGAATCTGTGTTATGTGGTGTTGTGATATTACTAGTGGTGGAGTGGAGGTGCTTACCAGGAGGGTGGATTGGAGGCAAAGCGACACTATGCGCGTAGCCGGCAGAGCGGGGTAACTGAGTGTGTGGGGGGTTTGCCTTGGCTGAGGGTGTTGAGTGTGTGGAGAGGGAGAGGGTAGCTGGATGTATTTATAGCTGGTGCATGTGGTGTAGTACAGTAGAGTTCACTGTTGGTGAGAACAGTGACGAATGAATCGTCTGACTTAGTCTGAATAGGGAAATTATAGGCAGAATATGGGACAAAAGTATTTTGGGAGTTTTCTGGAATATGAACCATGCTTAAGAGATGAAATGGTTGGATAGGGAATAATTTGATAAAAATTTAGAAACAAGAATTATTGGAATCTATGTTTGGAAGCCTAGTTCGAAAGAATCCCAAAGTAAAGTGTGCTCAACTTGGAGAAATCTGGGATGGATGACCAGATAGAAAGTTCTTACTAGAAGGAAAATCACAGTCACCAGAGTTCGTATGACTAGAATATTGGTCTAGCAGGTCATAGGTGAACTAGACAGCATGATGGATGAGCAGTTGAAATTTGGGATGATTGGATGACCGATGAATAGTAACGATAAATAGTAACAAAGAACAGTGACGATGAAATAGTAACGATAGATATCATCGATGAATAGCAACGATGATGAATAGTGACAGTAAATAGTAACGATGAATAATAACGATAAATAGTAACGTTGATGAATAGTAATGGTGAATAGTTCGTATGAACGAACGATGAACGTTGAATAGTGACTATGAACGAACGATGAAAGATAAATAGGGACTATTGATGAATAGTAATGGTGAATAGTTCGTATGAACGAACGATGAAAGATAAATAGGGACTATGAACGAACGATGAATAGGGACTATGAACGATGAATAGGGACTATGAATGATGAATATGGACTATGAAGGAACGATGATCGATGAACATGGACTATGAACGATGAATAGGGACTATGAACGAATGATGAACGATGATAGGGACTATGAACGAACGATGAACGATAAATAGGAACTATGAACGAACGATGAACAATGAATAGGGACTGTGAACGATGAATAGGGATGATGAACGAACGATGAATGATGAATAGGAACTATGAACGAACGGACAAACTATCGAATGATTGGACGAACGAACGATCGAAATTCTGGCAGCATAACGGCTGAACAAAGATTGTTTGGACGAACGAACCATGAACGATCAGACGAAAGAACAACAAACTAAGAACAGGTGGACGAACGATCGAAGAACGACCGAACGATCCTTGTGCTAGTGTGTGCTTGTGTGGGACTTGGAGTGGGTGTGTGTGGGGGGAAGAGAGTTGCCATGAAATGGCTTGGGGTGGCTTGAGAGGAGGCCCTTGCCCCTCTATTTATAGCCAAGGTGTGGGTGATTAGGGGGAGGAGGCGAGGATTAGTGGGAGGATGCGAGGATTAGTGTGAGATAAGCATGTATTTGTCTTGTATAAGTGTAATTAGTTTGTAGAGCTCACCATATGACACCGGAGGCGTACGTATACGTATGAGCATGATGGAAGTTATGAAGAAAATATTTGTAGGGACTTTAAAAATGATTCTGAAGGTATCTCACAGGAGGAAAATATTTGGAGAATTATCGGTGGAATATTTGGGCAGTATTTCTAGAAAGAATCAGAGGGGATCACTAGGGAAATATCTGTAGGATATTTTGAGGAGGATTTTAGAGGGAATATATACCACTATATTTTATTTGTTGATATCAACTCGCAAACAAACATTTTGAAACAAAATTTAGATTCATTTTGAATTTAGAGCGAGTTTGAGGAAATTTCAAGATTTGAATTTTTGGGATGCTACAGATCTACCCCACTTAAAATGAATCTCGTCCTCGAGATTCGGCTTAGAAGGGTTATGGGTATAGCTTTACTTCAGCTACATATCTTCACTTTGCAGACTCTTCGAGGAGATGGAGCTTCAACAAGATCTGGCCTTTGAGGAGCATCCAGTTGCCGATTGCAAACGCTGATTCTGGCTACTCAAAGATCATCTTTAGGCTTCTAGCTTTCGCTTGGCAGCTAGCTTATTGAAGAAGCATCAATGCTAACACACAAACCTTTCTCTTACAAACTCCCACATGGATTCCTTCCTTGATTGGTCTTCTGGTGCTTCATCAACACAACTTGGGTGTCAACTTCTCATCCAGAAACTTATATGCTTGGATGATCTGGTCCTCCACAAGCTTGCCACATTCACACGCCTTCTTCTTTTTCTCCATAGCAGGAACCTTACTGGAACACTACACCATTTAAAAAGAATGAGGGTAGAACTCTTGAATCTTGGGGATTTGAACTCCTTGAAGTATCTCATAACACGGGTGTTACGGGGCCTTCTTCTATCATTGATGCTTGAGCAGGCTGCGGAGAGATGACTGACACCGGCTTGATTCTGGGATAACCTTCTTCTCATCTTCTCTTTGCTATTTTCCTTTCACTTTTCACTTTTCACTGCCTCTTTCTTTCTCTTTGCTCTTCCCATTGGAGGATTCTATCAAAGAGTATTATCATCACACAGAGGAGGAAACCAAAGACTATGAACCATGTGCAACAGGATTAAACCAAGAATCACCAAGCATGGTGATCTTAGGGGCGAGGGAGTGGAAAATGGAGTTGCTTGCGATTTGGCAGAGGGGATTTTATCAGGTGTGTGTTTTGCTTTGAGCGAGATGGGACTTGAGGGAGCTGGTGGGGAGGGGGGGTTTATAGGCGAGCGGGGGTGCTCAGGTGCAGAGTGGTGGTGATGGAGCAGGTGCCACACGACAGCAGGTGCGACAAGGGGAGGGGGCTGGTGTTGCTGGCGATGATGGCGGCGGCGGGTGCGCTGCAAAGGGGGCATGGGAGGCGGTAGTGCGCATGGAGGCGGGCACGCGTGCGGGGGGCACGGGTGAGTGGTGGGGTCAATGACCCTGATGTTTGTGGTCTCTGGTTCCAAGAATCTTTGCCTCTCTATATGGTAATAACTTCTTCTGTCCTCTTTTTCTATTTACTTTGACTAAGGGGCAGTGCTTTGATTCTCACGGTCGGTCATTTTGACTGAGCGACTGGATAGGTTCCTTCTGTAGCTTATTATAGGCTTCAAGGGTAAACTTCCCGGTATCTTCTTGGGTAAGATGCTTTTCTCTTGAGATGGGGTTAAGATGAGAATGGAAGCATAAGGTGAGGATTAGCTCTAATTTGTGATCTATGTTTTAGAGAAAACCTTTCTTAAAAAGAAAGAAAACACATAAGCCCAGCAATGATAAGCACAAACAAATAAAATGTTTTGAATAAGGGAAGAATAGAGTTTTTCCAAAGCACGGACTACTCAGATTCGGGGGCTAAGC
This sequence comes from Zea mays, assembly GCF_902167145.1. Lineage (NCBI taxonomy): Eukaryota > Viridiplantae > Streptophyta > Magnoliopsida > Poales > Poaceae > Zea > Zea mays. The sequence goes on from NC_050105.1 coordinate 80,490,043, forward strand.
ATAACTACTATTGCTCGGCTCCTGAACTGAGAACTATGCTAAATGCGACTTATGAGCACTAACGTTAAAGCATCACATATGCACTCAAAAGGGGAGAAAACATCAAGCAAAATTCATTTTGAAATGCCCTAGGTGTTGGGGACTTGTTCTCAAATGCTATAAGTGTAACGCCTCAAAATCATGATTTTGGAATTCAGGAAATGGTCTCCTCAAAATTTAGATTTAATATGACTTTTAATAAGAGTTTTCTTAACCTAAAGTTTTTCTCTTAAAATTAACAAGTTTTCTAATAAAGGACTTAATAGAATAGCTCTTATATGAACTAAGTTATCCCTTGATAAATTATATAAGTATCCATAAAAACATATGATAGAGCATTTTTTTACATCAAATATGGGGAAATTACACCTGTAAAAGACAATGGATTAAATAGAATGATAAATAAATAAAATAATATCAGCGTTGCATAACATGCTGAGTATTTGTTGGTTGCATTTATATTGCTAAACCTAGATTTGAAAGTAGAGGTTCAAAATCGAATTCAAAAGGAGAATAGGAAATAAAAAAACAGAAAAGAGGGGGGAACCACGCCTGGACCGAATCCTCTAATCCTTGGCCCAGTAAAGCTTTTTCCGCTCCCTTCCTCGTGGGCCGCTCGGCCAACCGACCCAACCAGCGGCCCATCCGCCCATCCCTTTTCCCTTTGTCCTTCAGGTGCCGGCCCAGCTCCCACTCTTCTCCGTGCGCCAGCCCGGTTGGCCAGTCTCCCTCGGGTGCGCGCGAACCCTTAGGCGCTGTCTTGTGGGGCCTGGGTGGCGGTCTCGTTGCATGCGACCCGTCTGGCTGTCACGCGGGCCCTAGTGGTCAGCCAGTTCTCCCTTCTCTTCTCCCTCAGGCTACCGGCGCGCGCGAGATTGCCGTTGCGCGTATCTCGGGTTGGGGTGGTTTGGCGCTACAAATCCGCCGTTGCTGGCACAATAGGGTGGCGACGACGGCGGAGTATGCGGGTTGTTTCGGCTGAGGCGCCCCGCGCGGACCCCGCCTAGCCCTTATAAAGCCGGGGGGTCGCCATGGCCGCCACACCAGAAGCTCAACCGCGTGTGCGTATCCAGCTTGGATTTGGATCTGGAGCTTCGCCATATATCAAGGAGTACGAGATGTAATCTCGGGTGCTCGCCATGGCTTGATGGACCTGTGCGAATCCCGCGGGAGCTTGTGCTCGCCTCGTTCGCGACTAATTGCGCACCGGAGTTCATCTCGGCCGCAAAGCCGCCCCGTGCCGTGGACAACTCGCCTTCGTGCCCGATTCTCGGTAATTTCTCCCCTCATGTGTTCGTTGTTGCCATCTCTTCGAGTAGCAGGGGTCAATTGGGGTTCTGGCCTGACCATTGCGCCGGGTAGGTTTCTTCGGCGGGTGCTCCGCCGTTGGGGGAGACGGCGCCGCCGTCGGACTAGTTGGAGGTAGGAGAAGAGACCGGAGCCGTAGAGAGGTTGATGTGCGGCTGAGATTAAATGGCATGTAACGTTTCGTTGTATCGAACAGTGACCGCTAGATGTCAATCTAATGGTCTCGGTTGGGTCAGGGTATGGATGTCTCGGGACCATCGGATCTTAATCCAACGACTGCTAGTGCGTACCGGTTCGTTTTAAGAGAAATCTAATCCTGGCGCTCTGTTGTTGATCGGACGGCCGAAACGTCATGATACCCCTTCGTCGATTCCGTTTTGTAAAAGAGACCCTGTACTTTCACAGAATCAACCCGCCGTCCAGTATACAGAAACCTGAGTCTCGGGAATTTTAGTAGATTAGCCCCTGTGCTTCCCAGTATTTGAGGCGCAGTCCAGTGGATAGGAAAATCATAGTAAATGATTTAGAAAATGATTTGTAGTGTAAAAATAAATCCAAAAAATTATTTAATTCATAACTAATTCATTTTAGCTCCTTTTTGAACCATTCCAGTTGCAATAATTTCGTATTAACATTGTCTATCAACTAGTAACATTGTTTAACCATAAAACTTAAATTAAAATTATTCATTTGGATTAATCTATTCTAGATGCTTATTAACTTCAGAAATTCATAACTTAGAATCCGTAACTCCAAAATTAATGATTTCTGTTCCTAGAATTTTATTTTACTGAGTAGATTATTATTATGTATTTTGTTTACATGTTTGGTGTGATGTTAATTTTGCCTATACACTGCTTGTTTGTATTGCTACGACTAGCGTGAGGTCACGTGTCACCTGAAGATCATCCTGGTACCTGGAAACTCAAGTCCCAGGCAAGTTGTGCCCTTGATCACTTCTTTTTACCCAGCCATGTTCTGATTAATCATAATGATCTGCATAGGTTAATTTTGATGGGACCCAATAGGTTACCCTAGTTTGATTATCTTTATACCTTGTTACCACTGAACTTTTTGGGTAGTACTTGCTAGTGCTTTATGTGGTTTTGGGTATGAAGATACATTACTCATGATTATACTTTTGTTATCCGTTGTTATTTATCGTTCATGATAAGATCATTATGTTAATTGGAACATGGAGCGACCACCCGGGAAAACAGTGCTACCACAAGGGTTTAATGGGACGCCCTTGGCTGATTAATTAGGAAAGCTAGTGGAGGACTACCTTACCCGAAAGGGGCAAGGGCAGTAGGGGAGTGGTCAGTGTAGGGAGGCCCTCGGGAGGATTTTGCTGCGATGGCGGTCCTGCAAGGGATTCCTGCATTGGAGCTTCCTATAAACTGTAGCGGGTTTTCTGAAGCTAGTGGAACTTTGTAAAGGCCTCGTAGTGTTACCCTGCCTCGCCTCCTCGGTAGAGGTGTATGGGAAGTCGCGATCCCTTGGCAGATGGGTAACATGACTTGTGGGTAAAGATGTGCAACCTCTGCAGAGTGTAAAACTGGTATACTAGCCGTGCTCACGGTCATGAGCAGCTCGGACCCTCACATGATTAATCTATGGAACTTAAATTCAATTTGTCATATGCATTGCATCGCAGGTGATGTTGTTACTTCTGTTCTACTATTTAATTGGGTTGGTATTTACTTATACTTAGTAATGGCTAATAAAATTTTGACCAACTTTAAAAGCAATGCTCAGCTTCAGCCATCCTCTTTGGTAAGCCTTACACTTCACATGAGCTCCCACCTTTGGCGAGTTCATACACATTATTCCCCACAACTTGTTGAGCGATGAACGTATGTGAGCTCACTCTTGCTGTCTCACACCCCCACAGGTCAAGAACAGGTACCGCAGGATGAGGCGCTTGGAGGATGCTGCGATGTGTTCGTGAGAGGTCTAGGTCGTCGTCTCCCAGTCAACTTTGGGTTGCTGGACCGTTGTCTCCTTATAATGTAATTATTTATTTTGTATAGAACTCCTGTTATATATAAAGATGTGACATTCGATCCTGTGCCACTATACATCATATGTGTGAGACGTGGTCCCAGCATATCTGGTGTTTATGTTCGCGCCCGGGTCTTGGTGCCCCTAAAACCCGGGTGTGACAGAAGTGGTATCAGAGCAATGTTGACTGTAGGACGAAACCTAGATAGAACTGGACAACCATTAAATACTTACCTTACTCTGATTCTTTTCTAAACTTATCTTAATCTTTTCTCATCTATTTCCGCTTTACTCTGATTACTCTTACCTTTTTCTTCTAAAGACAAACGTGGATTTCACATTTTGAAATCCTGTGCTTAAAATGACTTTTAGGAATAGGAGACCTACTCTTAGGAAAAAAAATCAAAACTATTTTTATAAACATTTATATACTTGAGTGTTTGTTCTTATGATACTTGTATAATTTGGATCTTGGATTGAGTGTGATGGGTTATGGAGTAATGTCCATAATTACATCTGCATATACATATAAACATAAATAGAATTCATAAAATAACTAAACAACTTAGATTATCTATTTCATATAGATCCCTCTTATCTTAAGAGATTCTCTCTTATTTTAACAGATCCATCTTATTCTGAAAAGATCCTATCATATCCTAATAGATCTCACTAACCTCAAAAGATTCCTTCTTATCTTTATGGATCCATCTTATCGTAATAAGCAAACTTATCCACCCTAGTTTAACAATCATGATCTAATGCAAATTAATTAGATTTTATATAGTCAAGCTAGTCATACCAATCTAATCTAGATCCCATCTAACCTAATATGATCTAATCTAAAGTGAGTTACTTAATGGACCAGTTAATACTTGTGAAATAGATTAGACCCTACTAGCCAGGCGTTAACTTAACTTAGTACCTTAGACCAACTCAGTCAAATGCATGAGATCCGACCCAACCCATAGAATCTTGATGGATTGCATGATCTGTCTATCCCCACCTAACAAACTTTGACCTACATTATGTAGCCTGTCTCATCCATATCTATCTTCACCATGTTCCCCAACTCCGATAAAATACACTAACCTCGAATTAATGAGACCAAGACTGGAAAAGGAAAAGATCAACCTCGTCAAGGCAGGAGAGAAGTCAAACTCAATCTTTAGATGCATTACCACTCAACACGGAAGTCTTTCCCATCATAAACCTTCTTATCCTAGGCTATTCTTACCCTAACCTACCCATCTTTTATCCTACATAATATGTGGTTGTACCTACGTATACCCATGCTCTCCTAATCACCCACCAATGATTATGAAAGAGAAGACCCTTCATTCTTGAACTAAAAAAAATTAAAAGCTAAAATCACAAACCAATTCTTTTGTATCCCTTCTTCTAACAAATCTCGAGGGCGAGATTCTTTTTAAGGGGGGTAGGATTTGTAACGCCTCAAAATCATGATTTTGGAATTCAGGAAATGGTCTCCTCAAAATTTAGATTTAATATGACTTTTAATAAGAGTTTTCTTAACCTAAAGTTTTTCTCTTAAAATTAACAAGTTTTCTAATAAAGGACTTAATAGAATAGCTCTTATATGAACTAAGTTATCCCTTGATAAATTATATAAGTATCCATAAAAACATATGATAGAGCATTTTTTTTACATCAAATATGGGGAAATTACACCTGTAAAAGACAATGGATTAAATAGAATGATAAATAAATAAAATAATATCAGCGTTGCATAACATGCTGAGTATTTGTTGGTTGCATTTATATTGCTAAACCTAGATTTGAAAGTAGAGGTTCAAAATCGAATTCAAAAGGAGAATAGGAAATAAAAAAACAGAAAAGAGGGGGGAACCACGCCTGGACCGAATCCTCTAATCCTTGGCCCAGTAAAGCTTTTTCCGCTCCCTTCCTCGTGGGCCGCTCGGCCAACCGACCCAACCAGCGGCCCATCCGCCCATCCCTTTTCCCTTTGTCCTTCAGGTGCCGGCCCAGCTCCCACTCTTCTCCGTGCGCCAGCCCGGTTGGCCAGTCTCCCTCGGGTGCGCGCGAACCCTTAGGCGCTGTCTTGTGGGGCCTGGGTGGCGGTCTCGTTGCATGCGACCCGTCTGGCTGTCACGCGGGCCCTAGTGGTCAGCCAGTTCTCCCTTCTCTTCTCCCTCAGGCTACCGGCGCGCGCGAGATTGCCGTTGCGCGTATCTCGGGTTGGGGTGGTTTGGCGCTACAAATCCGCCGTTGCTGGCACAATAGGGTGGCGACGACGGCGGAGTATGCGGGTTGTTTCGGCTGAGGCGCCCCGCGCGGACCCCGCCTAGCCCTTATAAAGCCGGGGGGTCGCCATGGCCGCCACACCAGAAGCTCAACCGCGTGTGCGTATCCAGCTTGGATTTGGATCTGGAGCTTCGCCATATATCAAGGAGTACGAGATGTAATCTCGGGTGCTCGCCATGGCTTGATGGACCTGTGCGAATCCCGCGGGAGCTTGTGCTCGCCTCGTTCGCGACTAATTGCGCACCGGAGTTCATCTCGGCCGCAAAGCCGCCCCGTGCCGTGGACAACTCGCCTTCGTGCCCGATTCTCGGTAATTTCTCCCCTCATGTGTTCGTTGTTGCCATCTCTTCGAGTAGCAGGGGTCAATTGGGGTTCTGGCCTGACCATTGCGCCGGGTAGGTTTCTTCGGCGGGTGCTCCGCCGTTGGGGGAGACGGCGCCGCCGTCGGACTAGTTGGAGGTAGGAGAAGAGACCGGAGCCGTAGAGAGGTTGATGTGCGGCTGAGATTAAATGGCATGTAACGTTTCGTTGTATCGAACAGTGACCGCTAGATGTCAATCTAATGGTCTCGGTTGGGTCAGGGTATGGATGTCTCGGGACCATCGGATCTTAATCCAACGACTGCTAGTGCGTACCGGTTCGTTTTAAGAGAAATCTAATCCTGGCGCTCTGTTGTTGATCGGACGGCCGAAACGTCATGATACCCCTTCGTCGATTCCGTTTTGTAAAAGAGACCCTGTACTTTCACAGAATCAACCCGCCGTCCAGTATACAGAAACCTGAGTCTCGGGAATTTTAGTAGATTAGCCCCTGTGCTTCCCAGTATTTGAGGCGCAGTCCAGTGGATAGGAAAATCATAGTAAATGATTTAGAAAATGATTTGTAGTGTAAAAATAAATCCAAAAAATTATTTAATTCATAACTAATTCATTTTAGCTCCTTTTTGAACCATTCCAGTTGCAATAATTTCGTATTAACATTGTCTATCAACTAGTAACATTGTTTAACCATAAAACTTAAATTAAAATTATTCATTTGGATTAATCTATTCTAGATGCTTATTAACTTCAGAAATTCATAACTTAGAATCCGTAACTCCAAAATTAATGATTTCTGTTCCGAGAATTTTATTTTACTGAGTAGATTATTATTATGTATTTTGTTTACATGTTTGGTGTGATGTTAATTTTGCCTATACACTGCTTGTTTGTATTGCTACGACTAGCGTGAGGTCACGTGTCACCTGAAGATCATCCTGGTACCTGGAAACTCAAGTCCCAGGCAAGTTGTGCCCTTGATCACTTCTTTTTACCCAGCCATGTTCTGATTAATCATAATGATCTGCATAGGTTAATTCTGATGGGACCCAATAGGTTACCCTAGTTTGATTATCTTTATACCTTGTTACCACTGAACTTTTTGGGTAGTACTTGCTAGTGCTTTATGTGGTTTTGGGTATGAAGATACATTACTCATGATTATACTTTTGTTATCCGTTGTTATTTATCGTTCATGATAAGATCATTATGTTAATTGGAACATGGAGCGACCACCCGGGAAAACAGTGCTACCACAAGGGTTTAATGGGACGCCCTTGGCTGATTAATTAGGAAAGCTAGTGGAGGACTACCTTACCCGAAAGGGGCAAGGGCAGTAGGGGAGTGGTCAGTGTAGGGAGGCCCTCGGGAGGATTTTGCTGCGATGGCGGTCCTGCAAGGGATTCCTGCATTGGAGCTTCCTATAAACTGTAGCGGGTTTTCTGAAGCTAGTGGAACTTTGTAAAGGCCTCGTAGTGTTACCCTGCCTCGCCTCCTCGGTAGAGGTGTATGGGAAGTCGCGATCCCTTGGCAGATGGGTAACATGACTTGTGGGTAAAGATGCGCAACCTCTGCAGAGTGTAAAACTGGTATACTAGCCGTGCTCACGGTCATGAGCAGCTCGGACCCTCACATGATTAATCTATGGAACTTAAATTCAATTTGTCATATGCATTGCATCGCAGGTGATGTTGTTACTTCTGTTCTACTATTTAATTGGGTTGGTATTTACTTATACTTAGTAATGGCTAATAAAATTTTGACCAACTTTAAAAGCAATGCTCAGCTTCAGCCATCCTCTTTGGTAAGCCTTACACTTCACATGAGCTCCCACCTTTGGCGAGTTCATACACATTATTCCCCACAACTTGTTGAGCGATGAACGTATGTGAGCTCACTCTTGCTGTCTCACACCCCCACAGGTCAAGAACAGGTACCGCAGGATGAGGCGCTTGGAGGATGCTGCGATGTGTTCGTGAGAGGTCTAGGTCGTCGTCTCCCAGTCAACTTTGGGTTGCTGGACCGTTGTCTCCTTATAATGTAATTATTTATTTTGTATAGAACTCCTGTTATATATAAAGATGTGACATTCGATCCTGTGCCACTATACATCATATGTGTGAGACGTGGTCCCAGCATATCTGGTGTTTATGTTCGCGCCCGGGTCTTGGTGCCCCTAAAACCCGGGTGTGACAATAAGTTAAGAACAAGGCAACACAGAAAATGTTAAATATTAAAGCCCTTCGTTCTTCGAAGCATTATTTCCCTTGAGAGATAATGATTTTCGGACGAAGGTCATGAAGGACATACCTTCATCATTACGGCATATGATAGTGAAAAGGTTAAACGCATGAAGTACGAAAGATATCATGAACATTTATATATCATTATTAACTCATCTCTATTTTATTAACATAGAATAGAAATGACATTAAATTACAAGTGTACCTTCGGCTTGAAAGAGAGCAAAAGTACAAGTGTGACGCAAAAGCAAATGCCAAGTCAGCATGAACAGTACGGGAGTACTGTTCACCTATTTATAGGCACGAGTCGCAGCCCATGTAAAATTACATCCAGACCCTTTGCATTTGATAATAACTCTATGGTAATTTATCGGGGTCTAGATAGTCTTTTCCTCTTTAAGTCAGTTTCCTCTTTTCTGCCAACATGCCGAAGCTTCCTCGCACACAGCTTCGGCTCTGTTTCATTCTTCGTTCTCCTTGAGTTTCTTCATACATCGATTTTGACATGTCCAAAGGGTCCATGTCCGAAGGTACCTGTTCATGTATTACACTCCAGAAACATTGTCAAATCACGTTTTTGAGGACCTTCGAAAGCCGAAGGCCCCCAACAGTAGCCCCTCGCAATATTAATTTGTTAGGATAATAAATTCAGATTGCGATATGGATGAAGGCCCTAAGCCGAAGGTCCGAAAAAACACCTTCCTCTTGCTAGAATAGCAACAGTCAATGGCAAGCGGGACCCTCCCACTTGCAATGCCCTGGGTGTATAAATATGTTACTACCGCGAGCTCATTTGGCACGCCTTCTTGCCATTTGCTTTGCCTACTCAAATAGCTCTTTGCCCACAAACACTTGACCAGCTTTCTAGATCTTTAGCTTCGGCCCTAAGAGCACATTTTCAGCATTTTCGAAGGGATGTCTCAGGAAAAGAAAGTTGTTGCCGAAATAAAACTGAGCCTTTCTGAGGAGAAGAATCTGGGCTTTATTGAATCGATAGCAAAGACAAATACAGAGAAGATTACTAGGGAGATTTTAGAAGCTTTGTCTGAAGACACTGGTGATAGTGACAGTTATGATGTGGAAAGTGGTGGAGAAGACTCCGAAGGTCGACCCTGGCGACCAAGTCATGCAGTTTTTGGAAAATCAGCTATTAAACAGAGTCATCTCGATAATATGAGGGGAAGATATTTTCGGGACATGTCTATTGTAAGGGCTGATGACGGAGAGAGGACTGTGCCTACTCCCGAAGAGAATGAAGTTGTGATCTTCCGAAGCTTTTTTAAAGCTAGGCTTCGGTTTCCATTAAGCAAATTTGTGGTTGAGGTTTTAAAGATTTATCAAATCTACCTTCATCAAATTACGCCCGAAGCAATCATAAGAATGAGAATCTTCGTCTGGGCCATGAGGAGCCAGGGCTTGGAGCCAAATGCAAAAAGCTTTTGCAATATACATGAGCTAGTATATGAGACGAAACCCTGGGGTAAAGAGAAATATCATAACAATTTTGGCTGTTATAGCTTCGGTGCTCGCTCTGGGTCAAGCTATCCCGTGCCGACTTTTCGGAAGAGATGGCCCGGGGACTGGATGAAGGAATGGTTCTATGTGAAAAACGATTTGAAGGCACGAGAAGATATTAAAGATATCATCATGCGCCCTACCTGGCAGCGCTTTGGACTTCGGAAACCGAAGGTGAATGTTGACGAAGCAGTCGAAGAATGCCAGAGGGCTTTCGGCGTAGTCTGCTCTTTCATCGGAATGAGGGATTTAGTCCAAGAGCACATAGCCTTTAGAGTTTGGCCACTTGTAGAAAAATGGGAAATGCCAACTATCACCAAGCCTAATGAAGGTGGGCTGGTTAGAATGAAGTTCACCTTCAGATACGAGGGTAAATTTGTCGAGCCAGATGATGATTGGCTGAAATGTATTGAAGCTACAAGCGATGAATTGCTTGGGCCATACTCAAAGGCAGAAGATACTGCGTTATCCGCGGCTTTCGGAGGCCGAAAGAAGAAAAGATTCAACCGAGTTTTTGATGCTATTGGGTTTATGTACCCTGACTACCGCTACCCCCTACGGGGGCGAAAGAGAAAAGAAACAACTTCCGGGAAAGACGATGCTTCGGCTGCTCCAAGCGAGCCTGTGCCGAAGAGAAAAAGGGTAAAAGTCCTTACTCACTAAACGCGCTTTATTGAACCGGCCATAGTGTCCGAGTTTGTCGGCGAGGCTTCTTCGGCTACCGAAGCCAAAAAAACCTATACCTACGCAGAAAACTGAAGAGCTGACTGCAACACCGAAGGCTGAAAGAATTGAAGAGCCAAAAGCTGAAGGGACAAAAATATCAGAAATTTTAAGCCCTTCAGCAGAAGTTGGAGTGCCACAAACTCAGAAAGGTCCAACGGCGACCCTCAAAAGAAAAAGAATGGTTAATGTTCTGGATGTACTGGAGACAATAAAGTCTTCAAGCACTACCCCGAAGAAAATTGTCGAAACTCCCGAAGTGCAAATTGAAGCTTTTGGTGTCGAAGCTACAAAGCACCGAGCTGAGGCTGAAGCTGGGCCTTCATAGCCCGCCAAGATGAAATCCTTTGAAACCAAAGAAACAGAAGTAGCAGAACAAATTTTGGCTGAAGAAACTGGCACTGCCGCCCCGAAGCATTTTCCGAAGCTTTCAATTATATTTTACGACATGCTTCGGGGAAAAAGTTAACTGAAAAAGAAAAGCAAGAGGTTCAGTTCTATGCCCAAAAATTGAAATATCCAAAGGGGGCGTTGATTTTCAACGGCAACGGAGAAGAAGACTTCTTGTATTGTCTCCCAGACAGCAAGGAGATCTCTGTCTGCCGGGAGATGGCAAGAAGCTTCGGATTCCCAACACTAGAAGACGGGCTCTCAGTGTTGTTAAAAGATGAATTGGCCGACAGCTTGGCGTACAACAGCTTAAAGGTGAGAAAATAAACTTTTTGTACGCTTAAAAATTCGTGTGCTTATTTTTTAATACCACATTCCTTTTACAGGGCCTTATTCTTAGCAATGCCCTCAGAGCGCAGAAAAGCGCTGAAGACGAAGGATGTACCATGGCGTTGAATAACCTTCGTTCCGAAGTGATTGAACTAAGGAACGAAGGTCTTGAGAAAGATAAAATATTAAACTCATTACTTAATAAAATAAAAGAAGACGAAGCTACTTCCAAGGCCCAAGCTGAAGCCTAGAAGTGCGAAATTGAAGATCTTCAGAAACAGCTGGCTGAAGCGAAACTAAAGTGTGCAATTGCTGAAGCTGACCGAGACGCCAGCGATTATTGGAAAAATCATTGGGAGAAAACAACTGCAGAACTTCGGTCTTCAAAAGAAAGATGTTATGAAAAATCCATAAAATGTGTGGAAACAATTAAGACTAGTTTCGCCAGCGTCGGCGCATATTCGAATGAAGGCAACTTCGTACTGGGAGATCCCGAAGGTCCAATTGACTGGATCAACGGCGAGGCTGAAGCTTTTGAAGAAATTTTGAGTGGCCGCGGGGTCATATGCGCCTTCTCGGGTGCTAGGGGGATAGCCGCTATCTTGGAGAGAAGAGGCTGCGAACATGTGAAATCCTTGGTGCAGACCGAGGCTGCCTTATGCATTGAAGGTATAAGAGACCCCTCAGCCGAAGCAAGCTTGGTTGGTGGAAAATTTTTCACCGACATCTGGGAAAATGGCGGTCGGGAGATGGCTCAAGAAATTATAAGGAAAAGTGAAAAAGGTATTCACGATGCTAGAAAAGTAGCAGAGGCCGCTGAGAAAAGTGCAAATCTTGAGAGGCGAATAGGTATTAATTAATAGCTTTTGATTTTATGTTTTAATTTTATGACTTTGAACTTATTTACGGTTTGCATCACAGCCGCACTATCTCCTCCCCCAGAGCCCGCCGAGCCATTGGCGGACCCCAAAGCAAAGGAGGATGATGAAATTAGAAAAATGGCCGAAGCTATTATGGATAAAATTGTTGATCAACTATTAAACGAAGCTGTCGAAGTAGTTTTAAGAGAAGATTAGTTGTTATTGTGAAGACATTTGAAATGTAATATTTTGCTGGACAATGTGTGTAATATTTTATAATTTTAAATGTAATATATAATCTGTTTATAATTCAACTCTTTACGATGCATGAAACTTTACGTACATACCGTTTTTGAGCCTTCGGCGAAAAAACACCTTCCCTTCTTTTCATGCTTCGTGAAGAATATCCATATTCCGTAAAAATATACAATTTCTGAAAAAACATTATGCTTTGTGAACAATGGATCTCCATTTCATATTAAAATGACGAAGCTGTATTTCTTGAAAACTTATTTTGTGCCTTGGCACTTCTTCAAAACGATCTCCGAAGCTCAATATTGTAGATCAACATTGTCTTCCTTTCCGAAGGTTAACATTGCATCCCCTTCTTGTGCCATTGATGCAATATGATGTATGATGATATGCTATGCACATGATGTAATGATGTAATGACATGCAAAAATGATATTTGCGCCGAAGGCCCACACACATTCCCCAGTGAAGCACACAATCTTTTTGCCGTTTATTTTTTGGTGGTATCAGCGTTGACTTTTCGCTGTAAGCCTCCCTTAGGAGCTTCTTCGCCTTTTATTTTGGCGGTATCGGCGTTTATTTTTCGCTGTAAGCCTCCCTTAGGAGCTTCTTCGCCTTTTATTTCGGCTGTATCAGCGTTTATTTTTCGCTGTAAACTCTGCATTCCCTTTGGAACGACTTTTGAGCAGAAAACTTACACTGCGTCCCCTTAAGAACGACTTTTGTTGCTTCGACAAAAACTGCAGTGCATTCCTTCGTCAAGACCTTTAGAGCTTCGTCGATGTTTGAAGAAGGTATATTCATTATGATAATGTCGAAGCAATTACAAGAAATTGAAAAAAACAAAAGAAATAAGATTTCAATGATTGCTCTTTATTGAAAAGGTAAATGATAACAAATGTAAAAGCTATTTCAGAGGTAGGATACATCTTAGTAGATGTGCTTTGATTCTGGCACAATACTGTTGATTGTGCGAGCTTCGGACTGCTCCCTAAAGTCTCTCTGCTGGTGATTGTGCTGGCTCTCTTCTGGCTGCTGGCCTTGGGGATAAGCGGGTTGCATTGGTGGTGGAGGTGGGGGTTGTTGCCAAGATGACTGAGGTTGGCTTGCCGAAGCAACAGAAACTGCAGGATAGTTACCCACATACTCTGGGATGTATGGTGAGTGATACAAAGCAGTTTGCATAACCTGCATCGGCTGGCTCTGTTGGGCTGCAGCTTCTGCTATCTCTTTCTGTTTTTGAATAGTGACATGGCACATCCTGGTAGTATGTCCCTTGTCCTCACCGCAGAATAGGCAGTAAATTTTCCTAGGCTGATCCCCAAACCTTCCTCCGAAGCCCCTGGCGCCTCTGCCCCTTGGAGCTGGGGGCCGAGGATAGTTCTGTTGCTGCCCCGAAGCTTGAGAGGAATACTGTGGCCTTTGTTGCTGACTTCCCCTATCGTCAGTTTGAGTAGAATGGATAGATCTGACGTGCCTATGGTGGATTCTCCCTCCGAAGCCCCTGGTCATTTCGGAGAACCTGTAAGCTTCCTCCCTCCTTTGCCGAAAGTCATTATCTGCTCGGATATATTCATCCATCTTCTGAAGCAATTTCTCCAGGGTCTGAGGGGGTTTCCTAGCGAAGTATTGGGTTGTAGGTCCTGGTCGAAGCCCCTTAATCATGGCCTCAATAACAATTTCATTAGGCACTGTTGGCGCTTGCGCCCTCAGTCGTAAGAACCTTCAGACATACACCTGAAGGTATTCTTCATGATCCTGAGTGCACTGGAACAAAGCTTGAGTAGTGACCGGCTTCGTTTGAAACCCTTGAAAGCTGGTGATGAGCATGTCCTTCAGCTTTTGCCATGATGTGATCGTTCCTGGCCGAAGAGAAGAGTACCAGGTCTGTGCAACATTTTTGACTGCCATGACGAAGGACTTCGCCATTACTGCAGTATTGCCACCATATGAAGATATGGTTGCTTCGTAGCTCATCAGAAATTGCTTCAGATCTGAGTGTCCGTCATACATTGGGAGCTGAGGTGGTTTGTAAGACGGGGGCCAAGGTGTAGCCTGCAGTTCTACTGATAGAGGAGAAGCATCATCAAAAGCAAAATTTCCATGATGGAAATCCTCATACCAGTCATCCTTGTTGACGAAGCCCTCTTGGTGAAGTTCTCTGTACTGGGGCCTCTGGTTCTGCTCATCTTGCATAAGATGACGAACTTCTTCAGAGGCTTCGTCTATCTGCCTTTGTAGGTCGGCTAGCTGGGCCATCTTTTCTTTCTTCCTTTGCACTTGTTGATGCAACATTTCCATGTTCCTGATTTCTTGGTCCAAATCATCCTCTTGAGGCGTTGGACTGGTAGCCTTCCTCTTCTGGCTTCGGGCTTCCCGAAGAGAAAGGGTCTCCTGGTTTGGGTCCAGTGGCTGCAGAGCAGCAGCCCCTGTTGCTGAAGCTTTCTTTGGCGGCATGACGAAGGTCGATGCTTGCCGAAGGTGGTCAAAAAGGGTTCACCGGAGGTGGGCGCCAATGTTGGGGACTTGTTCTCAAATGCTATAAGTTAAGAACAAGGCAACACAGAAACTGTTAAATATTAAAGCCCTTCGTCCTTCGAAGCATTATTTCCCTTGAGAGATAATGATTTTCGGACGAAGGTCATGAAGGACATACCTGAAAGGGAAATGTGCCCCTGGGCCATTTCTAAGTATTTTGGTGATTGGGTGCCAACGCAAGTGTTTTTTGTGTTAATCTATGCAAAGTGGTGGACAAAGTGCAAATGATGTCAAAAGGTATGTTTCTAGACTTAGTACATTGTTTATGGACTAATGTATTGTGTCTAAGTGCTGGAAACAGGAAAAATTGAATTGAAAATGAGATGGCTAAGTTCTGTCAAAGTCAGAGCAGTCTGGGTGCACCGGACTGTCCGGTGGTACACCGGACAGTGTCCGGTGGTGCTGGCTCGAGCGAACTGGTCGCTCTCGGGAATTCATCGGCGACGTACGGTTATAATTCACCGGACTGTCCGGTGAGCCAACAGTCGGCCAGGCCAACGGTCGGCTGCGCGATCTGTGCAAGACACGTGGCCGAGCCAACGGTCGGGAGGGGGCACCGGACTGTCCGGTGCGCCAACGGCTCCCAGGCGCCAACGGCCGGCTTCGCCAAATAAGGAAAGAGATCCACACCAGACAGTGTCCGGTGCGCCAGGCGACAGAAGGCAGGAATTGCCTTCTCGGATTGCTCTCAACGGCTCCTAGCTGCCTTGGGGCTATAAAAGGGACCCCTAGGCGCATGGAGGAGACAACCAAGCATTCCTTGAGCACTCTTGATCACTCACACTCCATTCTTGCGCACTTGTTCGACATTCTAGTGATTTGAGCTCCGTTCTAGTGTGCTAGTATTTTGAGCTTAAGTCTGGGTCTTATGTGTGTGTATTTGCTGTGATCTTTGTGTCTTGTGTGAGTTGCTAATCCCTCCCTTACTCCGTGCTTCTCTGTGAACTTTAAGTGTAAGGGCGAGAGACTCCAAGTTGTGGAGATTCCTTGCAAACGGGATTAAGAAAAGCAAAGCAAAACACCGTGGTATTCAAGTGGGTCTTTGGACCGCTTGAGAGGGGTTGATTGCAACCCTCGTCCGTTGGGACGCCACAACGTGGAGTAGGCAAGCGTTGGTCTTGGCCGAACCACGGGATAAACCACTGTGCCATCTCTATGATTGATCTCTTGTGGTTATTGTGTTTTGTTGAAGACTCCTCTCTAGCCACTTGGAAATTATTGTGCTAACACTTAACCAAGTTTTTGTGGCTTAAGTTTCAAGTTTTATAGGATCACCTATTCACCCCCCCTCTAGGTGCTCTCAATTGGTATCAGAGCCGTTCTCTTCAAGAAGGGACTAATCGCCCAAAGAGATGGATCCTAAGGGAAAAGGGATGGTGGTCAACAACAACGAGAAGGAGTCTATCTTCAACGAGCCGAAGGATGACAAGCCTACCGACTCGGGCTCGGGCCACAAGCGCAAAGACGGGAAGAAGAAGAAGACAAGGCGCATCAAGGAGATCGTCTACTACGACAGCGACGAATCTTCCTCTTCCCAAAAGGACGACGACTACGAGAAAAAGAAAACGGTCAATTCGAACTTTTCTTTTGATTACTCTCGTATTCCTCAAAGTACAAATGCTCATTTATTATCTATTCCACTTGGTAAACCTCCTCATTTTGATGGAGAGGACTACGGATTTTGGAGTCACAAAATGCGTAGTCACTTGTTCTCTCTCCATGCTAGTATATGGGAGATTGTAGAGAGTGGAATGCACTTTGATAGTACGGATAGTCCCATGTTCATTAATGAGCAAGTTCATAAAAATGCACAAGCTACTACTGTTCTTCTAGCTTCATTGTGCAGGGATGAATACCACAAAGTGAGCGGCTTGGATAACGCCAAGCAAATCTGGGACACCCTCAAGATCTCTCATGAGGGGAATGACGTCACAATGCTCACCAAGATGGAGTTGGTGGAGGGCGAACTCAGGAGATTCGCTATGATAAGGGGAGAAGAGCCAACCCAAACGTACAACCGGCTCAAGACCCTTGTCAACAAGATAAGAAGTTATGGAAGCACGCGATGGACGGACCACGACGTCGTCCACCTAATGCTAAGGTCTTTTACTGTCCTTGATCCTCATCTTGTAAACAATATTCGTGAGAATCCTAGGTATACCAAGATGACACCCGAGGAGATACTTGGAAAGTTCGTGAGCGGGCGAATGATGATCAAAGAAGCAAGATACGTGGACGACGCATTGAATGGTCCAATCAATGAGCCTCAACCTCTTGCTCTCAAGGCAACAAGAAGCAAGGAGACGCTACCTAGCAAGGTGGCACAAATTGAGGCGGCCGGACTTAATGTTGAAGAGATGGCTCTCATCATCAAGAGATTCAAGACGGCGCTAAAAGGTCGCAAGGGGCAGCCAAGCAAGACCAAGACAAAGGGGAAGCGCTCACGCTTCAAATGTGGTAAGCTTGGTCATTTTATTGCTAACTGTCCCGACAATGATAGTGATCAGGATCAAGGGAACAAGAGGGAGAAGAAGAAGAACTATAAGAAGGCAAAAGGCGAGGCTCATCTAGGCAAGGAGTGGGATTCGGACTGCTCCTCTTCCGACTCCGACAATGAAGGACTCGCCGCCACCGCCTTCAACAAGTCATCCCTCTTCCCCAACGAGCGTCACACATGCCTTATGGCAAGGGAGAAGAAGGTATGTACTCGAAACTCTACTTATGCTTCTTCAAGTGAGGACGAGTCTAGTGATGAAGAAATAGATTACTCTAGTTTGTTCAAGGGATTAGATAGAACTAAAATAGATAAGATCAATGAATTGATTGATGCCTTGAATGAAAAGGATAGACTCTTAGAGAAACAAGAAGACCTTTTATATGAAGAGCATGATAAATTTGTTAGTGCACAAAATTCACTTGCTCTAGAAATCAAAAGAAATGAAATGCTTTCTAGTGAATTGTCTACCTGTCATGACGCTATCTCTAGCTTAAAGAGAATTAACAATGATTTATATGCTAAACTAGAAGTAGCTAATAAATCTAACTCTTGTGTAGAACATGTTGTAATTTGCACTAGGTGTAAAGATTTTAATGTTGATGCTTGTAGTGAACACCTAGATTGCATTTCTAAATTAAATGATGAAGTAGCTAATCTTAATGCCCAACTTAAGACTAGCAAAAGTGAATTTGATAAATTAAAATTTGCAAGGGATGCCTACACAATTGGTAGACACCCCTCAATTAAGGATGGACTTGGCTTCAAGAGGGAAGCCAAGAACTTGACAAGCCATAAGGCTCCCATCTCCGCCAAGGAGAAAGGGAAGGCCCCTATGGCTAGTAGTGCTAAAAAGAACCATGCTTTTATATACCATGATAGGAGACAATCTAGAAATGCTTATAGGAGTTGTAATGCTTATAATTCTCATGCCATGTTTGCTTCTAGTTCTTCCTATATGCATGGTAGAAATATGTCTAGGAGAAATGTTATTCATCATGTGCCTAGAAAGAATATTACTCATGATCCTAGGAAAGTTTATGAATCTTCTACAATATATCATGCTTGCAATGCTTCATTTGCTATTTGTAGAAAGGATAGGAAGGTGATTGCTAGGAAGTTAGGGACAAGATGCAAGGGAGATAAAACTTGCATTTGGGTCCCTAAGACAATTGTGACTAACCTTGTAGGATCCAACAAGAGTTGGGTACCTAAGACCCAAGCCTAAATTTGCCTTGCAGGTTTATGCATCCGGGGGTACAAGCTGGATTATCGACAGCGGATGCACAAACCACATGACGGGGGAAAAGAGGATGTTCTCTTCCTACGTCAAGAACAAGGATCCCCAAGATTCAATAATATTCGGTGATGGGAACCAAGGCAAGGTAAAAGGGTTAGGTAAAATTGCTATTTCATCCGAGCACTCTATTTCCAATGTGTTTTTAGTTGAGTCGCTTGGATATAATTTGTTATCTGTTAGTCAATTATGCAATATGGGATATAATTGTCTATTCACAAATGTAGATGTGTCTGTTTTTAGAAGGTGTGATGGTTCACTAGCTTTTAAGGGTGTACTAGACGACAAACTTTATTTGGTTGATTTTGCAAAAGAAGAGGCCGGTCTAGATGCATGCTTCATTGCTAAGACTTGCATGGGCTGGCTGTGGCATCGCCGCTTAGCACATGTGGGGATGAAGAACCTTCACAAACTTCTAAAGGGAGAACACGTGATAAGTCTAAATAACGTACATTTCGAAAAAGATAGACCTTGTGCAGCTTGTCAAGCAGGGAAACAGGTGGGAGGCTCTCATCACACCAAAAATGTGATGACCACATCAAGACCTTTGGAGATGCTTCATATGGACCTATTCGGACCCGTCGCCTATCTAAGTATAGGAGGAAGTAAGTATGGTCTTGTTATAGTTGATGATTTTTCCCGCTTCACTTGGGTATTCTTTTTGCAGGATAAATCTGAAACCCAAGGGACCCTCAAGCGCTTCCTCAGGAGAGCTCAAAATGAGTTTGAGCTCAAGGTGAAAAAGATAAGGAGCGACAACGGGTCCGAGTTCAAGAACCTTCAAGTGGAGGAGTTCCTTGAGGAGGAAGGGATCAAGCACGAGTTCTCCGCTCCCTACATACCACAACAAAATGGTGTGGTAGAGAGGAAGAACAGGACGCTCATCGATATGGCAAGGACGATGCTTGGAGAGTTCAAGATCCCCGAGCGATTTTGGTCGGAAGCCATAAACACGGCTTGCCACGCCATCAACAGGGTCTACCTTCACCGCCTCCTCAAGAAGACGTCATATGAGCTGCTAACTGGTAACAAACCCAATGTGTCTTATTTTCGTGTATTTGGGAGCAAGTGTTATATCCTTGTGAAGAAAGGTAGAACTTCTAAATTTGCTCCCAAAGCTGTAGAAGGGTTTTTATTAGGTTATGACTCAAATACAAAGGCGTATAGGGTCTTCAACAAATCATCGGGTTTGGTTGAAGTCTCTAGCAACGTTGTATTTGATGAGACTAATGGCTCTCCAAGAGAGCAAGTTGTTGATCTTGATGATGTAGATGAAGAAGACGTTCCAACGGCCGCTATGCGCACCATGGCCATTGGCGATGTGCGACCACAGGAACATTTGGAGCAAGATCAACCTTATTCCTCAACAATGGTGCATCCCCCAACCCAAGATGACGAACAGGTACCTCAAGTGGAGGCGCATGATCAAGGGGGAGCACAGGATGTTCAAGTTGAAGAGGAAGAAGCACCTCAGGCACCTCCAACCCAAGTTCGAGCGACGATTCAAAGGAGTCATCCCGTCGACCAAATTTTGGGTGATATTAGCAAGGGAGTAACTACTCGCTCTAGATTGGTGAATTTTTGTGAGCATTACTCTTTTGTCTCTTCTATTGAGCCTTTCAGGGTAGAAGAGGCCTTGCTAGATCCGGATTGGGTGTTGGCCATGCAGGAAGAGCTCAACAACTTCAAGCGCAATGAAGTTTGGACACTGGTGCCTCGTCCCAAGCAAAACGTTGTGGGAACCAAGTGGGTGTTCCGCAACAAACAGGACGAGCACGGGGTGGTGACAAGGAACAAGGCTCGACTTGTGGCAAAAGGCTATGCCCAAGTCGCAGGTTTGGACTTTGAGGAGACCTTCGCTCCTGTGGCTAGGCTAGAATCAATTCGTATTTTGCTAGCATATGCCGCTCACCATTCTTTCAGGTTGTACCAAATGGATGTTAAGAGCGCTTTCCTCAACGGGCCGATCAAGGAGGAGGTGTACGTGGAGCAACCCCCTGGCTTCGAGGATGAACGGTACCCCAACCACGTGTGTAAGCTCTCTAAGGCGCTCTATGGACTTAAGCAAGCCCCAAGAGCATGGTATGAATGCCTTAGAGACTTTTTAATTGCTAATGCTTTCAAGGTTGGGAAAGCCGATCCAACTCTTTTTACTAAGACTTGCGATGGTGATCTTTTTGTGTGCCAAATTTATGTCGATGACATAATATTTGGTTCTACTAATCAAAAGTCTTGTGAAGAGTTTAGCAGGGTGATGACGCGGAAATTCGAGATGTCGATGATGGGCGAGTTGAACTACTTCCTTGGGTTCCAAGTGAAGCAACTCAAGGACGGCACCTTCATCTCCCAAACCAAGTACACGCAAGACTTGCTAAAGCGGTTTGGGATGAAGGACGCCAAGCCCGCAAAGACGCCGATGGGAACCGACGGACACACCGACCTCAACAAAGGAGGTAAGTCCGTTGATCAAAAAGCATACCGGTCAATGATAGGATCTTTGCTTTATTTATGTGCTAGTCAACCGGATATTATGCTTAGCGTATGCATGTGTGCTAGATTTCAATCCGATCCAAGGGAGTGTCACTTAGTGGCCGTGAAGCGAATTCTTAGATATTTAGTCGCTACGCCTTGCTTTGGGATCTGGTATCCAAAGGGGTCTAACTTTGACTTGATTGGATATTCAGATTCCGACTATGCTGGATGTAAGGTCGATAGGAAGAGTACATCAGGGACGTGCCAATTCTTAGGAAGGTCCCTGGTGTTGTGGAACTCTAAGAAACAAACCTCTGTTGCCCTATCCACCGCTGAGGTCGAGTATGTTGCCGCAGGACAATGTTGCGCGCAACTACTTTGGATGAGGCAAACCCTCCGGGACTTTGGCTACAATCTGAGCAAAGTCCCACTCCTATGTGACAATGAGAGTGCTATTCGAATAGCGGAAAATCCTGTTGAGCACAGCCGCACAAAGCACATTGACATCCGGCATCACTTTTTGAGAGACCACCAGCAAAAGGGAGATATCGAAGTGTTTCATGTTAGCACCGAGAACCAGCTAGCCGATATCTTTACCAAGCCTTTAGATGAGAAGACCTTTTGCAGGCTGCGTAGTGAGCTAAATGTCCTAGATTCGTGGAACTTGGATTGATTTATAGCATACATGTGTTTATGCCTTTGATCATGTTCATTATGCATTTTGTTGCTTACTTGTGGTGCTCAAGTTGTACAAACACTCCCCGGACCTCACAAGTCCTTGTTGCGAGTGATGCACATCTTTAGGGGGAGTTGTGCTACAATTTGACCCTTTGACTAACCGTGTGCTTGAGTTTGCCTGTTTTAGTCTCAAAGGAGGCTTGAAAGGGAAAAGGTGGACTTGGACCATGAAAGACTTCCACTGCACTCCGATGAGAGGGTAACTTATTCCAAGTTCATCTCACGTACTCTTATTGCCTTTGTATTCTTATTGAAGATTTTGGTGAGGCAATGGGGGTCTAGGGCCAAGATTGGTCCCGTTTTGGTGCTTGATGCCAAAGGGGGAGAAAATAAAGGCCAAAGCAATAAATGGATCAGCTACCACTTGAGAGTCTTTGAAAATAATAGAATAGAGCTTTTGGTTTGTCAAAACTCTTTTATTGTCTCTCTTGTCAAAAGTTGGCTTCTTGTGGGGAGAATTGTTGATTATGGGAAAAAGGGGGAGTTGTTGAAATCTTGAATCAATTTCTCTTGGAATGACTCTCTTTATGTCTTAACATGTGTGTTTGACTTAGAGATAGAAATTTGAGTTTGATTTGCAAAAACAAATCAAGTGGTGGCAAAGAGTGATCCATATATGCCAAATATGAATCAAAACAAATTTGAGTTTTCATTTGCATTGAAATTGCACTTGTTCTAGTTGCTTTATGTTGTGTTGGCTTAAATCACCAAAAAGGGGGAGATTGAAAGGGAAATGTGCCCGTGGGCCATTTCTAAGTATTTTGGTGATTGGGTGCCAACGCAAGTGTTTTTTGTGTTAATCTATGCAAAGTGGTGGACAAAGTGCAAATGATGTCAAAAGGTATGTTTCTAGACTTAGTACATTGTTTATGGACTAATGTATTGTGTCTAAGTGCTAGAAACAGGAAAAATTGAATTGAAAATGAGATGGCTAAGTTCTGTCAAAGTCAGAGCAGTCTGGGTGCACCGGACTGTCCGGTGGTACACAGGACAGTGTCCGGTGGTGCTGGCTCGAGCGAACTGGACGCTCTCGGGAATTCATCGGCGACGTACGACTATAATTCGCCAGACTGTCCGGTGTACACCGGACTGTCCGGTGAGCCAACGGTCGGCCGGGCCAACGGTCGGCTGCGCGATCTGTGCAAGACACGTGGCCGAGCCAACGGTCGGGAGGGGGCACCGGACAGTCCGGTGTGCACCGGACTGTGTCCGGTGCGCCAACGGCTCCCAGGCGCCAATGGTCGGCTTCGCCAAATAAGGAAAGAGATCCACACCAGACAGTGTCCGGTGGTGCACTGGACTGTCCAGTGCGCCAGGCGACAGAAGGCAGGAATTGCCTTCCCGGATTGCTCTCAGCGGCTCCTAGCTGCCTTGGGGCTATAAAAGGGACCCCTAGGCGCATGGAGGAGACAACCAAGCATTCCTTGAGCACTCTTGATCACTCACACTCCGTTCTTGCGCACTTGTTCGACATTCTAGTGATTTGAGCTCCGTTCTAGTGTGCTAGTATTTTGAGCTTAAGTCTGGGTCTTGTGTGTGCGTATTTGCTGTGATCTTTGTGTCTTGTGTGAGTTGCTAATCCCTCCCTTACTCCGTGCTTCTCTGTGAACTTTAAGTGTAAGGGCGAGAGACTCCAAGTTGTGGAGATTCCTCGCAAACGGGATTAAGAAAAGCAAAGCAAAACACCGTGGTATTCAAGTGGGTCTTTGGACCGCTTGAGAGGGGTTGATTGCAACCCTCGTCCGTTGGGACGCCATAACGTGGAGTAGGCAAGCGTTGGTCTTGGCCGAACCACGGGATAAACCACTGTGCCATCTCTGTGATTGATCTCTTGTGGTTATTGTGTTTTGTTGAAGACTCCTCTCTAGCCACTTGGAAATTATTGTGCTAACACTTAACCAAGTTTTTGTGGCTTAAGTTTCAAGTTTTACAGGATCACCTATTCACCCCCCCCCCCCTCTAGGTGCTCTCAATACCTTCATCATTACGGCATATGATAGTGAAAATGTTAAACGCATGAAGTACGAAAGATATCATGAACATTTATATATCATTATTAACTCATCTCTATTTTATTAACATAGAATAGAAATGACATTAAATTACAGGTGTACCTTCGGCTTGAAAGAGAGCAAAAGTACAAGTGTGACGCAAAAGCAAATGCCAAGTCAGCGTGAACAGTACGGGAGTACTGTTCACCTATTTATAGGCACGGGTCGCAGCCCATGTAAAATTACATCCAGACCCTTTGCATTTGATATAACTCTATAGTAATTTATCGGGGTCTAGATAGTTTTTTCCTCTTTAAGTCGGTTTTCTCTTTTCTGCCAACATGCCGAAGCTTCCTCGCACACAGCTTCGGCTCTGTTTCATTCTTCGTTCTCCTTGAGTTTCTTCATACAACGATTTTGACATGTCCAAAGGGTCCATGTCCGAAGGTACCTGTTCATGTATTACACTCCAGAAACATTGTCAAATCACGTTTTTGAGGACCTTCGGAAGCCGAAGGCCTCCAACACTAGGGGACCACACAATTAGAGTTTTTGCAAAACACGAGGCTACACGATTACCTCTCATACATGCAGGGCTCTGGCCAAAGTGAAGAAAAACTTCACTACCCAATGCATGCGGAGGACTTGACATAACTAACTTTAGATCAGGCAACTTCGATTCTAGCGAGGCTGGCACACAACTTCAATATGAGACATCTCCTAGATGGGTCAAGAGGGAGCTGATGTTGATGACTTCTTCTGGCGGCAACTGAGATGGCAGGACGGGGTCGATCTTTTCTTCAAGTAGGACTGGCTCTTGTAGCTCCTCAGAGGGCGGTGGTGATGGTGGGGTGCTTGTAGCTTCTTCTATGATCTCAAGGGAGGGTGCTGGAATCTTCTTCATAGTGAGGGGCTCAAACAACTCCGACGGTGTATTTTGGGAGGATTCGGGGTGCTCTTGCTTATCCATAGCCTGAGGGGAGACTGACATTCCTTCCAAGACTATGGCTCCTTCCGGGAGTTCCCAAGCCTTCTTTTCTCCTCTGATAGAGACCGGGTGACGTTCAAGAATCTCGGGATCTTCAGCTCTCATGGGTTGAACTGGGTTGGATGAAGCCGGCTCTTGGATCCGCAGGGCTCTACGTTGGTTGTGGGTGACCAAGTAGGCATCCATCAACTTCTAAACATGCTCATCCTTGGCTTGCTTCAGGGCTTCAACAGCAATGACTTCACGACTTTCCAAGGCAGCTACACGGGCTTGAGCTGAGGCGAGATCCACATGGAGCTTACGGTTGTGCATATCTGCATCTTCTGCTCGGGCAATCATCTGACGGTGGGTGCCGAGCCAAGAAATCATAATGTGCATCCAGGGTGAGCAGGTATGCAGTGAGGTACACGAGTGTGGGGTCGTCCTCAAGCAGCTGCTGCCCTTCCAATGCACGCATCCTGGCCATCCAAACTGGACGGTCTCTCTGAAAGGGCGGAAAGAATCTGAGTGGGGTGTCGGCCACTTCTTCTTCATAGATTTGACATAGGGCCCTCAATGCCTTGCGAGCGACGACTTGGCAGGTGTCTTTGAATCTGTCCCGTAGCAGTGATACTCCATTCCACATGGTGCAGACTAGATCCAATGTATACAGTCACGACACACTTCTCTGTGCCATGCTCGACGATTTCACGACCATCATACTATGGCTGGCTCCTGATTCCGAGGCGAACTGTGCATGCTCTCAATAACTTGGGAAAACCATCTTCATTCTGGCAAAAGTTGGTTTGGCAACGAACCTCCATCTGACTTCTCAAAAAAGGAAAGGGGGAAACATTTTTGAAATGGAGGGATGAGAGTAAGAATTTTTTTTAAAAAATAGTTTTGACTCAAACACTTTTGGATCAAGCCTAAGGGTTACGTCCTACGGCCAACCTAACAGCTCTGATACCACCTGAAGCGGCCCAATCCTTTAGGACTCAAATGTGATACAATTACTAGTCCTAGGAGGCTAGTAAACACATTTATACATCAGATGGTTCCAAATCTACTTAAACGAGACAAACCTATAAAGGTGGCGATCAACTATAAGAGTTGGTCCACAACTTGGGACATATCATCAGAGTGGGGCTGAAGCAACCAGATATACGCAGCGAAGCAAATCAGCGGTCCAACAGCCATAGGCAAGGTTGGGAACATGCGTAACTCTTACTCGATCAGCGATCTCCTTCTCTGAAAAATAGGAAGTTTGTCCAATATAGAGCAAAATCCCCTAGACTAAACCATCCAGGTATCTCAGCAGTTTCCAACTGGTTTTCATTTTCAAAAACAGCTACTGGACTTCCCGTCCACCATAGCTCACGGCTCAACCGCCGGACCTTTTAAAACCACTTTTCAAAAGCATTTTTGGAAAATAAAACACTAATTGTCAAATCCATGCCATGACTCGTCCATATCCGTGGACGCGGACTATTAGAATAGGTTTTTAAACTCTGCGCAGAGGTGTACACTTTACCCACTAGTCCGATTTCTGCAATCTCACCGTCGTGAGATCCGAATGTCGAATCTCTCTCTTTCCTTGCACATCCTTACCTTAACGATTATACCGGAAGAAGTCAGGCCACCACCATGCCCAAATCGGACAAAACATTCCCCTTCCTTATCCTCCTGGTGCTCCCCATCCATCATAACCCTGGGCTTCGGACCGTACAAGTTCAGATTGAGCGACCGCCCATACAGTCTCGAGTGGTTGTACTTGATAAGAGTATAGGTAAGGAGTGATGACAAATTGGTCCTTAGGTGAGAGGGACAATCCTTCATGCTCACACCTAAACCAGCTGAGCCATCACCTTAGGCCCTCCCCTAAACCAGGGAGTCCCTGATCATCCCACTCATTGGTGATAAGGGTGACAACCCTTCATCATACCCATTTTGAAAAACATTTTATTTTGAAAACTCGCACTTTTTCTCAAATCATTTGTAACAAATATGTCAAGGAGTATAAAGATTAATTGCGGCAAAGGTTGGGTGGCCATAATAACTTGTCTCAAAATCATATCATGCATAAAATAACAGGCTGAGGGTTGTGGTTGAAAGAGCATAGGTAATTTATGCATCAAAGGGATCCAGTGAGCTTGTCGTTGCTTTAACCGTCGAAAGGGTGAGAGCTCACGGAACTGGCTTCTGGCTCCACCGCCTGGCGTAGACTTGCAGACCTGGCCTTCACGAGATGGCACAAACACTGTGATAACTATGCAACATGAACAAGCAAACATACAAACCAGCAAGTATATCATCAAATATTTAGTATAGTGGTCAAAATGGCGATATATTGATAGGTAGAGTCTTGAGCAGATTCTGTGTCATGTGGTGTTGTGATATTACTGGTGGTGGAGTGGAGGTGCTTACCAGGAGGGTGGCTTAGAGGCGAAGCGACACTATGCGCGTAGCCGGCAGAGCGGGGTAACTGAGTGGGTGGGGGTTTGCTTGGCTGAGGGTGTTGAGTGTGTGGAGAGGGAGAGGGTAGCTGGGTGCATGTGGTGTAGTACGGCAGAGTTCACTATTGGTGAGAACAGTGACGAATGAATCGTCTGACTTAGTCTAAACAGGGAAATTATAGGCAGAATATGGGACATGGTATTTTGGGAGTTTTCTGGAATATGAACCATGTTTAAGGGATGACATGGTTGGATAGGGAATAATTTGATAAAAAATTAGAAACAAGAATTATTGAAATCTGAGTTTGGAAGCCTGGTTCGAAAGAATCCCAAAGTTAAGCATGCTCAACTTGGAGAAATCTGGGATGGATGACCAGATAGAAAGTTCTTACTGGAAGGAAAATCACAGTCACCGGAGTTCGTATGACTGGAGTATTGGTCTGGCAGGTCATAGGTGAACTGGAAAGCTTGATGGATGAGCAGTTGAAATTTGGGGTGATCGGATGACCGATGAATAGTAACAATGAATAGTAACGATAAATATTAACGATAAATAGTAATGATAGATATTATCGATGAATAGTAATGATGATGAATAGTAACAATGAATAGTAACGGTGAATAATAACGCTAATGAATAGTAGTGGTGAATAGTAATGGTGCATGGTTCGTATGAACGAGCGATGAACGCTGAATAGTGACTATGAACGAACGTTGAACGATGAATATGGACTATGAACGAACGATGAACGATGAATAGGGACTATGAACGAACAATGAACAAGGACTATGAATGATGAATAGGGACTATGAACGAACGATGAATGATGAATAGGGACTATGAACGAACGATGAACGATGAATAGGAACTATGAACGATGAATAGGGACTATGAACGATGAATAGGGATGATGAACGAACGATGAACGATGAATAGGAACTATGAACGAACGAACAAACTATCGAATGATCGGACGAACGAACAATCGGAATTCCGGCAGCATAACGGCTGAACAAAGATTGTTTGGACGAAAGAACGGACGAACGATCGAACGATCGGACGAACGGACGAACGAACCATGAACGATCGGATGAACTATCGAACGATCGGACGAACGAACAAACAAACTAAGAACATGTGGACGAACGATCGAAGAACGACCGAACGATCCTTGTGCTAGTGTGTGCTTGTGTGGGACTTGGAGTGGGCGTGTGGGGGAGGAAGAGAGTTGCCATCAAATGGCTTGGGGTGGCTTGAGAGGAGGCCCTTGCCCCTCTATTTATAGCCAAGGTGGGGGTGATTAGGGGGAGGAGGCGAGGATTAGTGGGAGGATGCGAGGATTAGTGGGAGATAAGCATGTATTTGTCTTGTATAAGTGTAATTAGTTTGTAGAGCTCACCGTATGACACCGGAGGCGTACGTATACGTATGAGCATGATGGAAGTTATGAAGAAAATATTTGTAGGGACTTTAAAAATGATTCTGAAGGTATCTCACAGGAGGAAAATATTTGGAGAATTATCGGTGGAATATTTGGGCAGTATTTCTGGAAAGAATCAGAGGGGATCACTGGGGAAATATCTGTAGGATATTTTGAGGAGGATTTTAGAGAGAATATAGACCACTATATTTTATTTGTTGATATCATCTCACAAACAAACATTGTGAAACAAATTTTAGAATTCATTTTGAATTTAGAGCGAGTTTGAGGAAATTTCAAAATTTGAATTTTTGGGATGCTACAATTAAGCTCATGAGCCACACTATGAAGCTATGGGAGAGAGTTATTGAGCATCGCCTGAGAGGAATGTCTCATATCACCATGAACCAATTTTGGTTCATGCCTGGAAGGTCAACCATGGAAGCAATTTTTTAATAAGACAGGTCATGGAGTGATATAAGGAGCAGAAGAAGGACTTGTACATGGTTTTTATCGACATGGAAAAGGCCTATGATAAAATACCTAAGAATCTCATGTGGTGGGCATTGGATAAGCATAAAGTTTCAACAAAGTATGTTACGCTCATCAAGGACATTCATGACAAGGTTGTGACTAGCGTCCGAACAGCTGATGTTGATACAAATGTTTTCCCGATTAACATAAGACTACATCAAAGTTCAGCTTTGAGCCCTTATCTATGACTTAGTGATAGATGAGGTCACGAGGGATATACAAGGAGATATCCCTTGGTGTATACTTTTCGCTGATGATGTAGTTCTAGTAGATGAAAGCCAGGAAGGAGCAAATAGAGAACTAGAGTTATGGCGTCAGACCCTTGAGTCAAATGTAACACTCCAAAATCACATTCTAAATAAATTAGGAAACTCATTTCGTGATTTAAATAAATATGTTTTCAAATACTAGATTACCTAAAAGGTTATTATGTGAACTATCCTTTGTATTGAGATCTATTCTTAAAAAAAGAATTAAGTTAAACTATCTCTTAATATAGAGTTTACAGAAGAAATTATATTCTTTTAAACAAATATGTGAAGACTATAGATTTATTTTATTGTACTTCTAAAACGTGGCTATGTGTTTGAATTATTCTTTAATAATTATTATTGTAAAACATCTTACATGAATTATTCCTACTGATTTTCATTTGCTTAAATGGATAAATTAATTAATAAAATGCTTTGCATAAATCATGTTGAGTTTTTATTTGTTGCAATTTATGCTTGAAATAGAAAATTTAACTTAGCTCTAAATTAGACTTGAATTTTAAATTTAAAATAGAAAGCAGAAATTAGAAATACAAGCTAATATAATGGATTGATGTATGTTGGTTGGTTTGTTTGTAAACGACGTCCTTTAGGTAAAGTCAATACAAATTAGGATATCGCAATAAGATATTTAAGAAAATACTCCTTTCAGCTCGCGTGTAACACCTAGAAAAATATTAATTTAAAATTTTAAATAAAAATATATTCTAAGATTTATTTAAATTGTAGGTCTAATATGATTAGTATAAATCAACAACAATATTGTTGGAATAAAAGAGATAAGTTAGAGTTTCTAATAGATAAGATAGGATTGTAACAGATAAGTACGAGATTAGATCTATCATGTAACAGATTTGGGTTCGAGTTTGTTAGAGTTCCTAATATATAGGATATGGTTGTAATAGATAAGTACCAGATTAGATCTATCATGTAACAGATTTGGGTTTGAGTTTGTTAAAGTTCCTAATATATAGGATATGGTTGTAACAGATAAGTACCAGATTAGATATATCATGTAACCGCCCACCATAGCACATCAAGCTATCAATCAAAGACTCATATCATCCATAGTCTCGCAGCAGCCACCACTCGCCGGTGGGCCTGCCACCGCGGGCAAGATGCCACAGCCCCGTTGCCCTGGCCGTTGACCCAGTGATGAGCGCTCACGATTAAATCTCAAATACCCCATCATGATCGAAAATCGTAGTCGTTGATCTCGAATCTATTGGCGAGATCAGTTCGTGGGATCCTTTAATCTCGAGCGTTGATTTTAGATCCGACCGCTGTCATAGAATACCGGTTCAGGTGAGATAAGTCTCTGATCCCTGCTGTCAGATTTGGATCCCACGACTAGCAATCCACTGTACCCCTTCGTCATGTTTATTTTTCTAAACGAGAACCCGGGGAATTAGCTAAATAACTCGTCGTCCACCCCTGGATAATATCCTTATAGTTAGGTCCTAAGTTTTGCGTTTTAGACCCTAATCTCTCTCGTATTTATGCCTGAAGTCCAAATAAATCTCAAATTTAATGAAATAAACCAGAAAATGATTTCTAGTATAAAATTAATCCTAGAAACTTGTTTAATTCATAAGTAATTCATTTTAACTCCTTTTTAATCTGTTCCAGTTGCATTAGTCTCATATTAATATTGTTTATCATCTAGTAACCTTGTATTACTATGAAATCCATAGTTAAAACCTTGTATCTCACTTGTTTTATAGTAAACATCTAAACCTTCGGAAAATCACAACTTTATATATAATTGTAACTCCGATATTAGTAGTTCTCGAACCTAGGATCTAGTTACGACGCGTAGATCATTATTATGTTGTTTGTTCTTATGTTTGGTGTGATGTTAATTTTGCCTATACCATGTTTGTTTGTATTGCTACGATTAGCGCGAGGTCACGAGTCACTTGAAGAGCAAGTTGGTACCTGGAATCTCGAGTCCTAGGCAAGTTGTGCCCTTGATCACTTCTATTTACTCAATAATGTTCACGTTAATCATTATGATCTCCACATGATAACTTTGATGGGACTCAATAGGTTACCCTAGTTTGACTATCTTTATGCCTTGTTTACTACTGAACTTTTGGGTAGTACTTGCTAGTGCTTTATGTGGATTTGGGCATTGAGATACACATTATTCATGATCATGCTTTTATTATCATTTTGTTATTTAATGTTCATGATAAGATCATATTGTTAATTGGAACATGGAGAACTACCCGGGAAAACAGTGCTACCACAAGGGTGGTATGGGTCGCCCTTGGCTGACTAATTAGGAAAGCTAGTGGAGGACTACCTTACCTGAAAGGGGCAAGAGTAGTAGGGGAGTGGTCAGTGTAGGGAGGTCTTTGGGTTGATTTTGCTGCGATGGCGGTTGAAAGTCGCCTAGAGGGGGGTGAATAGGGCGAATCTGAAATTTACAAACTTAATCACAACTACAAGCCGAGTTAGCGTTAGAAATAGAAACGAGTCCGAGAGAGAGGGCGCAAAACAAATCGTGAGCGAATAAAGAGCGAGACACGATGATTTGTTTTACCGAGGTTTGGTTCTTGCAAACCTACTCCCCGTTGAGGTGGTCACGAAGACCGGGTCTCTTTCAACCCTTTCCCTCTCTCAAACGGTCACTTAGACCGAGTGAGCTTCTTCTTCTCAATTAAACGGGACACAAAGTCCCCGCAAGGACCACCACACAATTGGTGTCTATTGCCTTGGTTACAATTGAGTTTGATCACAAGAATGGAGAAAGAAAGAAGCAATCCAAGCGCAAGAGCTCAAATGAACACAACAAATCACTCTCTCTAATCACTAAAGCTTTGTGTGGAGTTGGGAGAGGATTTGATCTCTTTGGTGTGTCTTGCATTGAATGCTATAGCTCTTGTAAGGTGTAGAAGTGTAGAAACTTGGATGCCATTGAATGTGGGGTGGTTGGGGTATTTATAGCCCCAACCACCAAAAGATGGTCATTGGAAGACTGCTGTCGCATGGCGCACCGGACAGTCCGGTGCGCCACCGGACACTGTCCGGTGCGCCAGCCACGTCAGCAGACCGTTGGGGTTCGACCGTTGAAGCTCTGACTTGTGGGGCCTCTGGGCTGTCCGGTGGTGCACCGGACAGGTCCTGTAAAGTGTCCGGTGCGCCACCCGCGCGTGCTCTGACTTTTGCGCGCACTGTAGCGCATTGAATGCGGTTGCAGTCGACCGTTGGCGCGAAGTAGTCGTTGCTCCGTTGGCACACCGGACAGTCCGGTGAATTATAGCGGAGCGCCCTCTAAGATTCCCGAAGGTAGCGAGTTCAGCTTCAAGTGCCCTGGTGCACCGGACACTGTCCGGTGGCACACCGGACAGTCCGGTGCGCCAGACCAGGGTGCCTTTGGCTTATATTTTGCTCTCTTTGTTTGAACCCTTTCTTGGTCTTTTTATTGGCTTATTGTGAACCTTTGGTACCCGTAGAACTTATAGACTAGAGCAAACTAGTTAGTCCAATTATTTGTGTTGGGCAATTCAACCACCAAAATCAATTAGGAAAAAGGTGTAAGCCTAATTCCCTTTCAGTCTCCCGCTTTTTGGTGATTGATGCCAACACAAACCAAAGCAAATGAAGAAGTGCATAATTGAACTAGTTTGCAGAATGTAAGTGCAAAGGTTACTTAGAATTGAGCCAATATTAATTCTTATAAGATATGCATGGATGTTTCTTTTAACATTTTGGACCACGCTTGCACCACATGTTTTGTTTTTTGCAAATTCTTTTGTAAATTCTTTTCAAAGTCCTTTTGCAAATAGTCAAAGGTAAATGAATAAGATTTTGAGAAGCAATTTCAAGATTTGAAATTTTCTCCCCCTGTTTCAAATGCTTTTCCTTTGACTAAACAAAATTCCCCCTAAGTGAAATCCTCCTCTTAGTGTTCAAGAGGGTTTTACAATTTTTCGAAGATACTACTTTCTCCCCTTTTTGAACATAATAAGATATCAATTTGAAAACACCATTTTTAAAATTAGGTGGTGGTGTGGTCCTTTTGCTTTGGGCTAATACTTTCTCCCCCTTTGGCATGAATCGCCAAAAACGGATACTTGAGTGAAATATAAGCCCTTTTAAACTACTTTCTCCCCCTTTGGTAAAGAATATATGAGTGAAGATTATACCAAAGACAAAGAGTTGCTCGGAGTGACGGCGAAGGGTGAATACTTGACGGAGTGGAAGCTTGTGTCTTCGCCGAAGACTCCTAATCCCTTTCAATCTATGACTTGGTTTGAAATTCACTTGAAAACACATTAGTCATAGCATGTAAAAGAGACATGATCCAAGGTATATTAATGTGCTATGTATGCAAGACATCAAAAGAAATTCCTAGAATCAAGAATATTTAGCTCATGCCTAAGTGTGTTAAAAGTTTATTCGTCTAGTGGCTTGGTAAAGATATCGGCTAATTGTTCCTTGGTGTTAATATATGCAATCTCGATATCCCCCTTTTGTTGGTGATCCCTAAGAAAATGATACCGAATAGCTATGTGTTTAGTGCGGCTATGCTCAACGGGATTATCCACCATGCGGATTGCACTCTCATTATCACATAGAAGAGGAACTTTGGTTAATTTGTAACCGTAGTCCGTAAGGGTTTGCCTCATCCAAAGCAATTGCGCGCAACAATGGCCTGCGGCAATGTACTCGGCTTCGGCGGTAGAAAGAGCTATGGAATTTTGCTTCTTTGAAGCCCAAGACACCAAGGATCTTCCCAAGAACTGGCAAGTCCCCGATGTGCTCTTTCGATTAATTTTACACCCCGCCCAATCGGCATCCGAATAACCAATTAAATCAAATGTGGATCCTCGAGGATACCAAAGCCCAAACTTAGGAGTATGAACTAAGTATCTCAAGATTCGCTTTACGGCCGTAAGATGAGCTTCCTTAAGGTCGGCTTGGAATCTTGCACACATGCATACGGAAAGCATAATGTCCGGTCAAGATGCACATAAATAGAGTAAAGAGCCTATCATCGACCGGTATACCTTTTGATCGACGGATTTACCTCCCGTGTCGAGGTCGAGATGCCCATTGGTTCCCATGGGTGTCTTGATGGGCTTGGCATCCTTCATCCCAAACTTGTTTAGAATGTCTTGAATATACTTCGTTTGGCTAATGAAGGTGCCCTCTTGGAGTTGCTTCACTTGAAATCCTAAGAAGTACTTCAACTCCCCCATCATTGACATCTCGAATTTTTGTGTCATGATCCTACTAAATTCCTCACATGTAGATTCGTTAGTAGACCCAAATATAATATCATCAACATAAATTTGGCATACAAACAAATCATTGTTAAGAGTTATAGTGAATAGAGTAGGATCGGCCTTTCCGACTTTGAAGCCATTAGTGATAAGGAAATCTCTTAGGCATTCATACCATGCTCTTGGGGCTTGCTTGAGCCCATAAAGCGCCTTAGAGAGTTTATACACATGATTAGGATACTCACTATCTTCAAAGCCGGGAGGTTGCTCAACATAGACCTCTTCCTTGATTGGTCCATTGAGGAAGGCACTTTTCACGTCCATTTGATAAAGCTTAAAGCCATGGTAAGTAGCATAGGCAAGTAATATGCGAATTGACTCAAGCCTAGCTACAGGTGCATAGGTTTTACCGAAATCCAAACATTCGACTTGTGAATACCCCTTGGCTACAAGTCGAGCTTTGTTCCTTGTCACCACATCATGCTCATCTTGCTTGTTGCGGAAGACCCCCTTGGTTCCTACAACATTTTGATTAGGACGTGGAACTAGATGTCATACCTCGTTCCTAGTGAAGTTGTTGAGCTCCTCTTGCATCGCCACCACCCAATCCGAATCTTGTAGTGCTTCCTCTACCCTGTGTGGCTCAATAGAGGAAACAAAAGAGTAATGCTCACAAAAATGTGCAACACGAGATCTAGTGGTTACCCCCTTTTGAAGGTCGCCGAGGATGGTGTTCACGGGGTGATCTCGTTGAATTGCTTGGTGGACCCTTGGGTGTGGCGGTCTTGGGACTTATTCATCTTCCTTATCTTGATCATGGGCATCTCCCCCTTGATCATTGCTCTCCTCTTGGGGTGGCTCAACTTCTTGATTTTCTCCTTCATTATTTTGAGCCTCATCCTTACCTTGAGTTGGTGGAGATGCTTGTGTGGAGGAAGATGGTTGATCTTGTGCATGTGGTAGCTCTTCGGATTCCTTAGGACATACATCCCCAATGGACATGTTCCTTAGCGCGACGCACGGAGCCTCTTCATCACCTATCTCATCAAGATCAACTTGCTCTACTTGAGAGCCGTTAGTCTCATCAAACACAATGTCACAAGAGACTTCAACTAATCCAGAGGACTTGTTAAAGACTCTATATGCCCTTGTGTTTGAATCATAACCTAGTAAAAAGCCTTCTACAGCCTTAGGAGCAAATTTGGATTTTCTACCTCTTTTAACAAGAATAAAGCATTTGCTACCAAAGACTCTAAAATATGAAACATTGGGCTTTTTACTGGTTAGGAGTTCGTATGATGTCTTCTTGAGGATTCGGTGTAGATATAACCGGTTGATGGCGTAGCAAGCGGTGTTGACCGCCTCGTCCCAGAACCGATCCGAAGTCTTGTACTCATCAAGCATGGTCCTTTCCATGTCCAATAGAGTTCTATTCTTCCTCTCCACTACACCATTTTGTTGTGGGTGTAGGGAGAAGAGAACTCATGCTTGATGCCCTCCTCCTCAAGGAAGCCTTCGATTTGAGAGTTCTTGAACTTCGTCCTGTTGTCGCTTCTTATTTTCTTGATCCTTAAGCCGAACTCGTTTTGAGCCCGTCTCAAGAATCCTTTTAAGGTCTCTTGGGTATGAGATTTTTCCTGCAAAAAGAACACCCAAGTGAAGCGAGAATAATCATCCACAATAACTAGACAGTACTTACTCCCGCCGATGCTTATATAAGCAATCGGGCCGAATAGGTCCATGTGTAGGAGCTCGAGTGGTCTGTCAGTCGTCATGATGTTCTTGTGTGGATGATGAACACCAACTTTCTTCCCTGCCTGACATGCGCTACAAATCCTGTCTTTCTCAAAATGAACATTTGTTAGTCCCAAAATGTGTTCTCCCTTTAGAAGCTTGTGAAGATTCTTCATTCCAACATGTGCTAGTCGGCGATGTTAGAGCCAGCCCATGTTAGTCTTAGCAATTAAGCAAGTGTCGAGTTCAGCTCTATCAAAATCTACTAAGTATAGCTGACCCTCCAACACTCCCTTAAATGCTATTGAATCATCACATCTTCTAAAGACAGTAACACCTATATCCGTAAAAAGACAGTTGTAGCCCATTTTACATAATTGTGAAACAGAAAGCAAGTTGTAATCTAAAGAATCTACAAGAAAAACATTGGAAATGGAATGGTGTAACACCCCGGGGTCCACAAACACCCCGGAATGCTACTAAACAACACTTCTGACATCCATATATAAAATTTCGGCAGCATCCCCTTTGCAAAATTGCATAAATGAGGGGGCAACAGTGTATAAACATATATCATGACAAAAACCTACTAAGTATTATTAATCGGCTAGCAAAGAGAAGTTAAACATACGACATGATCTGAATTAACTAGTGTGCACGACTAGTTAAAAAAACAAACTTTCTTTGACAATAAGTTTCTAATTAAATCATGGCTGCGCCTGGGCAGCGTTATTGTGAGAGTGAAAGTGGATGTGCTGCTACTCCCCTCATTCCCAGCATGTATAAAGTACCTGCATTGAGTAATGCAAGATTGAGATGACACATCTCAGCAAGTAAAATAATATCAAACTGTTTAACCACATAAGAATATTGTTTTACCACCACTTGATTCCACAACCTTCTTATTACGAAGGTGTAGCACGTATACAACGTACAACACACCTAGTCACCACACCTCGCAGGTAGAAACCACAATAGTAACATAGTAATGTCACACTTCATATATACCTCATGAGTGCAAATGTCTGCAAATGCAAGGATGACTTCTGCCTTCATACCTCTATGGATATGAAGCCGCATCGTACCCCTCCTCGGGCAACGTACGATGCTAAAAATGTACCGGTACGGTCGGACCATAAGATTGTGACATAACTTCAAAATGCAAGATGGATGATGCGATGTGCATGTCATGCCTACAACACTTCATATAACGTGATTCAAAAAAATACTTCAACTTCATCCAAGATGGGAATCAACCACATATATCATTACCAAATTATGATCATCCATAATATTAGACAATTGAGAATTAATACTTCCAAACAAATAAACTTCATCATAGAATTCAATGATTAACATAATTAAAACTTATGCATACTCAATGACAGGGATTAGGACGCAACCCAAACGGTAGCAACCACCACTGTATTTACTTGCCTTTACCGGAAGTTCGGGCAAATCCCTAAGTACGATCCGGAAGTCCACCACCTGTTTTTGACACACAACTTAGTGCACCAATTTCACATAATCGGGCTCATAAATG
Organism: Zea mays; assembly: GCF_902167145.1. Lineage (NCBI taxonomy): Eukaryota > Viridiplantae > Streptophyta > Magnoliopsida > Poales > Poaceae > Zea > Zea mays. The sequence continues at coordinate 80,528,001 of NC_050105.1, forward strand.
ACGCCGCACCTACGCACAAACTCAAACCCCGCCGCAGGTTACATCTCTCCCCACACCCACCAAACTGCAGCAGCGCTGCTTAATAATTTCATAACTTCAAAATTATGGCAGCAGTGGTAACAAACAAAAACTCCAGAGACATATACATAAAATTCCCCACAAGTTTTGTATACAATTTATAATTAAATTCTAACATCTAATTAGCCCAAAATAGTCCACAAGATGAACCCTGTAATCTATTTTTTTGTCTTTTGGACAGCGACATACCCGGATTCGAACAGCGATATCTTTTAAAATATTATTCCAAATCAAGCGCATAAGTACTCATTGAAAAGATAAGACAAAGCCCTACATGATTATCATACTGGCTAACACTAATTACCCACGAAAAATTCCCAGAAACTGCTAATACTACTGCTGTTCACCCACCTGAAAATCTGTTTTTTTACAGCAACATAACCGGATTCAAACAACGATATCTCCTAAATTATAACTCCGAATCGAGCGCATAAGTACTCGTTGGAAAGGTATGACAAAGCTCTACATTATTCTCCCACTGATCCCCACTAATTGCCCATGAAAAATTCCCAGAAATCCCTAGAACTACTGCTGTTCGTCCACCCACTAAATTTCTGGACAGCACCTCTACCAAATCGCATAGGTAAACAATTAACCAATTGGATTGCAGCACAAATACAACAAAATGATCACGAAAATCACCTTGGGTTCCTCCTTTCCTCCTTCTTTTCTTCCTTCTTCCTCCCTCCAAACTCCCATGGAAGACTCGCACCCACACGACGGACACCAAGCGGGGAGGCTCCACCTTGGAGAGGAAGAGGTGGGGGCGGCTAGGGTTGAGGGGTGGCGCTGCAATCACTTGGGGAAGAAGGAGAGGGATTGGGGCGGCTGCAAGAGTGGAAGAGACAGGGGGCGGCCAAAGGGGTGGGGGAGTGAGAGGGAGGGGGCGGCTAGGGTTAAGGGGGGGAACTAATGGGCTCCCCACCGCCGGATCGAGATCCGCGGCCCAAACTCGCTCTCACATCTGCTCCCGACCCCAGGGCACAAATCCAACAAGTAATCTACTGTTTTACTCGTGAATGCTTCCTAAAAAACTCCAACCCCAACTACACAGATCACGAAAGAAAAGGGAAAAATAAATTTAACTTCTTTTCAGAAAATTGGGTATCACAAATGGTCAGGTGATATAGCAATTTTACCCAATCCTTTGACCAAACCTTGATTTCCATCCCCGAATGTGATCGCTCGTTGGGGATCTTGGTTTTTCTCATAGGAGGAGAACATCTTCTTCTCCCCTATCATGTGGTTTGTGCACACGTTGTCGATGATCCAACTTGAGCCCCCGGATGCATAAACCTACAAAACAAGTTTAGTTCTTGATTTTAGGTACCCAAACGGTTTTGGGTCCTTTGGCATTAGATACAAGAACTTTGGGTACCCAAACACAAGTCTTGGAGCTCTTGTGTTTGCCCCCAACATACTTGGCAACTACCTTGCCTGATTTGTTGGTTAGCACATAGGATGCATCAAAAGTTTTAAATGAAATGTTATGATCATTTGATGCAATAGGAGTTTTCTTTTTAGGCAATTTATCATGGGTTGATTGCCTAGAACTAGATGTCTCACCCTTATATATGAAAGCATGATTAGGGCCAGAGTGAGACTTTCTAGAATGAATTCTCCTAATTTTGCTCTCGGGATAACCGGCAGGGTACAAAATGTAACCCTCGTTATCCTGAGGCATGGGAGTCTTGCCCTTAACAAAGTTAGACAATCTTTTAGGAGGGGCATTAAGTTTGACATTGTCCCCCTTTTGGAAGCCAATGCCATCCTTGATGCCAGGGCGTCTCCCATTATAGAGCATGCTTCTAGCAAATTTAAAATTTTCATTTTCTAACTCATGCTCATTGATTTTAGCATTAAGTTGAGCTATGTGATCATTTTGTTTCTTAATTAAATCTAGGTGGTCATGGATAGCATCAACATTAATGTATCTACATCTAGTGCAAATGGAAACATGCTCAACGACAGATGTAAAGGGTTTGCAGGCATTAAGTTCAACGATCTTAGCACGCAAGATATCATTGTTATCTCTAAGATCGAAAATTGTAACATTGCAAACATCTAATTCTTTAGCCTTAGCGATTAATTTTTCATTATCATTTCTAAGGCTAGCAAGGGAGATGTTTAATTCTTCAATCTTAGCAAGTAAATTAACATTATCATCTTTAAGATTGGGAATTGAAACATCACAAGCATTTGAATCCACCTGAGCAATTAAACTAGCACTCTCATTTCTAAGGTTGGTGATAATATCATGGCATGTGCTTAGCTCACTAGATAGTTTTTCACATTTTTCTACTTCTAGGTCACGAAAGAAAAGGAAAAAATAAATTTAACTTCTTTTCAGAAAATTGGGTATCACACTCTACCCCCCTTAAAAAGAATTCGACCTCGAATTCCGACGCTTCTATCGGAACGACAAGGAAAGATCAATGAATCAACAAAACTCACACATAAAGAAAGGTTCGGGTACCTCTGCCGCATCAGCTCCTCAAGCTCCTAGGATTCTAAGATATGCAGCAGACGACACTCTAGAGTCTGGTCTTGCTACACAGGAATCAGCTCTAGCTCGATTTGATGGTCTGGATTCTGCAAATACTTCCTCAACATAAAGACATGGAATACATGGTGTACTCTGATCATAGACTCCGACAATTGTAGGTGCTAAGCCAAGCTGCCCCAACTCGGGCTAAGATAGTAGACGGTCCTATATAACTCGGACAAAGCTTTCCTGACACCAAATCAACATTGACACATGCAAGTACTTCAATGAATATATATATATATGAATGCAATACATATTGTGCTCAAATAGCCTAAACCAAACCTATCCAAACAAGAGTAACTTCAAAAGATCAATTTAATGCTTGCATATTTCTAGACAACAGCACAACGGTTATTTGTTTTCCTCATAACTCACAAAATATGCATCCAATAGAAGTAAACTAGGACTTTATGGAAAGCTTACAAAGTCCACTATACCCCTGGTATTATCATCACCACAAGTTTTGATACTTAGAAAGGCCAAACAATGCGAAACGTAAATTTTGTCCAGACTTGGACAGAATTCAACTACTCACTTCAAAAATCCATAATTGGAGACTCAGTCATCCCATTCAGGCGCTCCTAGACTTTTTAGAAAGCCAGTAAAATTGTCTATATTTCATTTATAAACCTATCAGGTTAATTCAATGCATATCAAGATCAAAAGACATAAGAAAGGCTTTGCTGTCCAAATTTGGACAGATTCAAAGATTCCAATTAAAACAGTTGTAGCTTAACTTATAGGTCACCAAAAAGGGTGATCCAAAATTTGTTGGAAAGCTTAAGGAAAGTACTACCACTTATTTATAATTTATAAGATCTGATTCGAAGTTTAACTTGGGCAAACAAGGTCAGTTTCGAAATCTGTACAGAATCTGGACAGATTCCAAGACTAGAATTGAGAAAATCATAACTCCCAAACTACTAGACCTATGGTCATGAAATTTTACACAAGTAAGATGAAGAAGTTGGCTACAACTTTTTATATACAACACCTCCACCGAAAACATGGTGTAATTCATTGAACTAGCGGCATAACCAAAACTGGTCATGTAGTCCCAAACAGCAAGCAATAGATTTATTCAGGTTTTATACTCTTCTAAGATTAAGCGTTCATCGAAGGACTAATAACTTTAGGTTCTTCATTACGAGACACTTAGAGCCAACATTAAGGTAGAAGCAATATGTTTACTTTTTAAATCATTTTAAGCCTGATCTCACATCACGCAAGCAAGAATCGATTTAAGCATACTATGTCTGCCCATATATCCATCCAAGCACATTCTATACATTATATCATCCCATCGAAGAACTCTCTCTTTTTTTAATTATACTATGCATATATATATCCATCCAATAACTCACACAATCTGCATCTCCACCTAGACTTCACACGACGTAACTATTTCATACTTACGCAAACACGCCAAGACCAGAAAACATGGCTTCACAACAATAAGTACTGGCCTATTCAAATATCCATCGCTATCTCTATGTTTCAGCCCACGCTCCGCATATACAATAACAAGATAACTATCACAACCACTACATCTATTCCCTCCCACCATACAACATAATTAACATGGATTGCGAAAGAGCTCACCATAAGTAAATGTAAGTGCAATCAACCCTAATTAAAGGTTTTGGTGATTAATGACAAAACAAACTGAGATTCTAACAAGTTTGCTCCTAGCATGTACACAGTAATTCTACAGACAGGAGAAGCACAGATCTTACGAGCATAAAAGTAGAAAGCACAGCGGATTTAAAATTCCACATCAAATGGCGTGCTCCAAGTGCTTAGAAACAACGGTGGTGCTAATTTTTATAATTCTTGTGTCATAGGAATCGCCGTGCAATTAAGAGGGATCCGCGACGGTTAAGTAAGTTGTGCAATGAGCCAAGTTCAAAATCCTTTGAAAACATCTTGGAGAACATTTTTCCAGATCATGAATGCCCTTGAGAAAAACAAATTTTACTTGCCACAAAGACTCCACTTTTGTTCTCTTCAAAATACTCAAAATTTGGTTTCAGCCCTGAAAACCGGTTCAACCGGTCCTAAAACCGGTTCAACCGGTTTTGGGACTGTTCCCCTGCCATCTCTGCTCTGACCTGTCTGACAGTCAGAGCTGTCAGAAAAGTCGCTGCAGATATTTTTTGAAAACCGGTTCAGCCGAAATTTTTCCTTACTCAGCCGGTTTTGAAACCGGTCGAGTCTCCGGCTGAGTAGCTCAGTGGACTGGGATCCCCCTGGTAGAAACCGGTTCAACCGGTCTGAAAACCGATTGAACCGGTTTTTACTTCTTTTCTCCCAACGGCTGCCAGCTTTTGGGGGATCCTTTATATACCCCCTCACACTCTCTCTCTCTCATTTACTCCTGCCTCTCCCATGAATTCTTGGCTGACCAACCTTCAAACAAGCGCATTCATTTCACCTTTCACACCCGCAATCGCATCTCCTTCAATCATTTGAAGGACCCTTGGTGTGAGGTGAACTCGATCGAACACGCTGTTAATTTCATCTCGATTCTCCCATTCTCTTTGTTCTTGAGCTCGTTGCAAACTTAACCTTGTGCGGATTTGTTACTCTTGGAACCTCGTGTTCCTTGATGGTTAGAGGTTGCTTGGGAGTCTCCAAATTTGTGGACGACCCCAAGAAGTTTGTATCACCCGCTCTTTGAGCTGATTTGAGAAGAGATTGCCTTGACCTTTGTGGTCGGCTTGTGGAGGATTAGGGTTGGAAAAGACCCGGCCCTTTGTGGGTTCCTCAACGAGGAGTAGGACACCTTTGTGGTGGTTGCCGAACCTCGGGTTATATCGCGTGTTCTTGTGTGTTTTTGTTAAGCGCTTTATATTCGGTGGTTGGTTCATATTATTCATTCGATTAGTTTTTGTGTAGGGCAAGTCTTTAGCTATATTCTTGACTACTTCGTATTTGTTCAATATATTATCTAATTTAAGTTGAGCAGGTTCAAACTTGTTCAGTTGTAATTAAAATCGACTGAACTGGTTTGCACCAGTGCAACTTTAATTTAACCTATCTCGAAGTTTTTAGTGAAAATTTTCAGGTGTAGCCTATTCACCCCCCCTCTAGGCTACTTTCAATTGGTATCAGAGCTTCGTACCTCATTTTACGCTTAACCGCGTGAGGAAACGATCATGTCTACACAACGGGACCATGTGGAACCTCTCCTCGAGGAAATCCCCATCACATCTTCTGGTGAGGAAGTGGACCCCAAGGTCCTCGACCTCGCCATGAAGATTGCCGAGAGAATGTTCCTCAAAATGAAAGAGGAAGATGCTAAGAAAAAGGCCGAAGAAGAAAAATCAAGAAGAAAAGCCGAAGAAGATAAAGGTAGGGGAACATTTGATTACAATGACGATCTAGTGGATCTTTTGGTGTCTAAGGTATTGAGCAAGGTAAGTCTCAACACCGAAGGATCATCTACCAAAAGCAAAGGTAACGAATTTAGCAAAGTTCAATTCGATTACTCTAGAAATTATATTCCCAACTTCTCTTCCGCCCCACTTGGAAAGTTACCAACTCTAAGTGAGTTGAACTATGACGAGTGGGCCGACAAGATGAAGTCGCATTTAATCGGTGTGCATCCTAGTCTTTGGGAGATTGTTAATGTAGGTATGTATAAGCCCGCCCAAGGAGAAGAGATGACTCCGGAAATGATGCAAGAGGTTCATCGCAATGCTCAAGCAGTGAGCATAATTAAAGGAAGTCTTTGTCCGGAAGAATACCGGAAAGTTCAAGGAAGAGAAGATGCCCGTGACATTTGGAATATTCTTAAAATGTCACATGAAGGAGATCCCAAAGCTAAGAGACATAGAGTTGAAGCTTTGGAAAGTGAGCTTGCAAGATATGATTGGACAAAAAGGGTGAGTCGCTTCTATCACTCTTTGATCGGTTGATGGTGTTGGTCAACAAAATAAGAGTTCTTGGGAGTGAAGATTGGAGTGACTCCAAGGTCACAAGATTATTCATGAGAGCATATAAAGAAAAGGATAAGAGTCTTGCAAGGATGATAAGGGATCGTGATGACTATGAGGTTATGACGCCTCATCAATTATTTGCAAAAATTCAACAACACGAGTCCGAAGAAGCCCCCATCAAGACAAGAGACTCTCATGCCTTGATCACAAATGAACAAGACAACCCCAAGAAGAACAAAGACCACAAAGCAAAGAAAGTGGTCGAGACCTCAAGTGATGAAGATAGCTCAAGTGATGAAGACACAGCTATGTTCATCAAAACATTCAAGAAATTTGTAAGGAAGAATGACATGTTCCAAAGGAAAGGAAAGAAGAGGGCATGCTATGAATGTGGTCAAACCGGTCATTTCATAGCGGATTGTCCTAACAAGAAGGAACAAGAAGCCAAGAAGGAATACAAGAAGGACAAGTTTAAAAAGGGAGGCAAGACCAAGGGATACTTCAAGAAGAAGAAATATGGTCAAGCCCATATTGGTGAAGAATGGAACTCCGATGAAGAGAGTTCTAGCTCCGAGGAAGAGGAAGTGGTGGCAAATGTGGCCATCCAATCTACGTCAAGCGCGCAACTCTTCACCAACCTACAAGACGACTCCTACACTCCAACTTGCCTCATGGCAAAGGGAGATAAGGTAACCTTATTTAGTAATGATTTTCCAAATGATGATGATGATGAACAAATTGTCATGAAAAATAAAATAATTAAAGAATTTGGCTTGAATGGATACAATGTTATCACCAAATTAATGGAGAAGCTAGATAAAAGAAAAGCAACTCTTGATGCTAAAGAAGACTTGCTTATCCTTGAAAAGGAAAGAAACCTAGAGCTTCAAGAGTTGATTCACAATAAAGATGAAATGCTAGATGTCTTGACTAAGGAAGTCTCTTTAGTCAAGATAACTATAGAGAATAAAGATAAAGAAGTAATTAATATGAAAACCTCTATAACTAATCTTGCAAATGAAAAGAATGCACTTGAAACAAGCATGTTAAGCTTGAATGTTCAAAATCAAGAACTTCAAGTGCAACTTGAAAATTGCAAGAACATCAATGCCTCATCTTTAGTAATTGAATCTAAGTCTAGCTCCTCAAATGATAATTCTTGCAAACATTGTGCCAAATATCATGCTTCTTGTTGTCTAACTAAACATGCAAGGAAGAATAGCTCACAGGTGAAGGTCAAAGGAATTTTGAAAAGATGCTCTAGCAATGATGGGTTAAAGAAAGTTGAACCCAAGTACAAGTCCCTAAAGCCCAACAATGGAAGAAGGGGGCTTGGGTTCAACTCATCCAAAGAAAACCCTAGCACAGTGCATAAGGGGTGGAGATCCCCCAAGTTCATAGAGGGAACCACCCTATATGATGCATTGGGGAGGATTCACTCCTCAAATGACAAGTCACCTCAAGTAAAGGTAAACTTGAGTTCCACAAAGAGTAAGATGAAGGAAGTGGGATCCTCAAGTGGACAAAAATTTAATGCTCCTATTTCTCACTCTTATCTTTGTGATTATATGTTGATCTGGGATTTAGGGAAATTGGTTGTCAAATATGTGGGTGCCTACACTAAAAGAAAAGTCATGAAAAGAAGTGTGTGGGTACCCAAGGCTATAACTAACACTGTAGGACCCAATTCAATTTGGGTACCTAAAAGCATAGCCTAAACTTGTTTTGCAGGTCTACTCCTCTGGTGGGTCAAGTTGGGTGCTTGACAGTGGATGTACAAATCACATGACCGGGGAGGAAGACATGTTTCATTCATTGCAACTAACTCAAGAAGCACAAGAAATTGTGTTTGGAGATAGTGGCAAGAGTAAGGTGATTGGTATTGGTAAAATTCCTATCTCTGACCAACAATCACTTTCAAATGTTTTATTGGTAGATTCTTTAAGCTATAATTTGTTGTCCGTTTCACAACTTTGTGGAATGGGTTATAATTGTTCATTCTCTGATGTGGATGTGAAGATCCTTAGAAGGGAGGACTCCTCAGTTGCCTTTACGGGTCGCTTGAAAGGCAAACTTTATCTTGTTGATTTCACAACAAGTAAAGTAACGCCTGAGACTTGTTTAGTGGCAAAGTCCGACAAGGGTTGGCTATGGCATCGCCGGCTAGCCCATGTCGGTATGAGGAATTTGGCCAAACTTCAAAAGGATAATCACATCATTGGACTAACAAATGTTGTATTTGAGAAAAATAGGGTTTGTGGCGCATGCCAAGCAGGAAAGCAACATGGAGTCCCACATCAATCAAAGAATGTGGTCACAACAAAGAGGCCATTGGAGCTCCTTCACATGGACCTCTTTGGACCTGTGGCTTACATTAGCATTGGTGGTAGTAAGTATGGTTTAGTCATTGTTGATGATTTTTCTTGATTCACCTGAGTTTTCTTTTTGAGTGATAAAGGTGAAACTCAAGAAATATTGAAGAAATTCATGAGAAGAGCTCAAAATGAGTTTGAGCTCAAAATCAAGAAAGTGAGAAGTGATAATGGGACGGAATTCAAGAACACAGGTGTCGAAGAATTCTTAGGCGAAGAAGGAATCAAACATGAGTTCTCGGTTCCTTACACTCCACAACAAAATGGTGTTGTGGAAAGAAAGAACCGAACTTTAATTGAAGCAGCTAGAATCATGTTGGATGAGTACAAGACACCTGACAACTTTTGGGCAGAGGCGGTCAACACCGCCTGTCATGCAATCAACCGTCTCTATCTTCACAAGATCTACAAAAAGACTGCTTATGAGCTTCTCACTGGTAACAAACGTAAAGTTGATTATTTTAGAGTATTTGGTTGTAAGTGTTTTATTCTTAACAAGAAAGTCAAGAGCTCAAAGTTTGCTCCTAGAGTGGACGAGGGCTTCTTGCTTGGTTATGCATCAAATGCGCATGGATATCGTGTTTTCAACAATACCACCAGTCTTGTTGAAATAGCGATAAACGTGACATTTGATGAGTCTAATGGCTCGCAAGGGCATGTTTCTAATGACACTGCAGGAAATGAAGAACTACCTTGTGAGGCCATAAAGAAACTTGCAATAGGTGAAGTGAGACCTCAAGAAAAGGATGATGAGGAAGGAACTTTCTGGATGACCAATGAGGTTGTTGATGTGGGTGCAAAGGTGGTGAGTGACAAAGTCTCCACCCAAGCAAACACATCAACCTCAAGTCATCCAAGCCATGAAGAAAATCATCAAAGGATGCCAACAGTGGTAGAAGATCAACACGAAAGTATTGATGGTGAAGTGCCTCTTGATCAAGTGAATGATGAGGAGGAGCAAATACAAAGGCAACCATCAGTGCCTCATCCTAGAGTCCATCATACAATTCAAAGGGATCATCCGGTGGACAACATCTTGGGTAGCATCAGGAGAGGGGTAACAACTCGATCTCGTTTAGCTAATTTTTGTGAATTTTACTCGTTTGTTTCCTCTCTTGAGCCACTTAAGGTTGAAGAAGCATTGGGTGATCCGGATTGGATAATTGCCATGCAAGAGGAGTTGAACAACTTCACCCGGAATGAAGTCTGGTCCTTAGTCCCAAGACCCAAACAAAATGTGATTGGGACTAAATAGGTCTTTAGGAACAAACAAGATGAACATGGCGTGGTTACAAGAAACAAAGCACGGTTGGTTGCCCAAGGCTACACTCAAGTGGAAGGACTTGATTTTGGTGAAACATATGCGTCGGTAGCAAGGTTAGAGTCAATTAGAATATTAATTGCCTATGCTACTAACCATGATTTCAAGCTATATCAAATGGATGTCAAGAGCGCATTTCTCAATGGACCACTACAAGAGAGGGTATATGTGGAGCAACCACCGGGTTTTGAAGATCCAAAGAAGCCAAATCATGTTTATCTACTTCACAAGGCACTCTACGGGCTTAAACAAGCCCCTAGAGCTTGGTATGACTGTCTTGAAGATTTTTAAATTAAGAATGGGTTTACAATAGGAAAAGCTGACTCTACATTATTTACTCGCAAAGTTGATAATGAATTATTTGTGTGCCAAATATATGTTGATGACATTATATTTGGTAGTACTAATGAAAAAATTTTGTGAAGAGTTTAGCAAAGTAATGACGAACAGGTTTGAGATGTCTATGATGGGCGAGCTTAAATACTTCCTAGGATTTCAAGTCAAACAGCTCAAGGAAGGTACTTTTCTATGCCAAACCAAATATACACAAGATATGCTCAAGAAGTTTGGCATGGAAAAAGCAAAACACGCCAAGACTCCAATGTCATCAAATGGACATCTCGACCTAAATGAGGAAGGTAAACCTGTAGATCAAAAATTATATAGATCAATGATAGGATCACTGCTTTACTTATGTGCATCTAGACCAGATATAATGTTGAGTGTTTGCATGTGTGCACGTTTTCAAGCAAACCCTAAAGATTGCCATCTTGTAGCCGTTAAGAGAATTCTAAGATACTTAGTCCACACCCAAAACCTAGGATTATGGTATCCCAAAGGCTCCCTTTTCGATTTGCTTGGCTACTCTGACTCAGATTATGCCGGTTGCAAAGTAGATCGAAAAAGCACTACTGGGACTTGCCAATTCCTTGGGTGGTCCTTAGTGTCATGGAGTTCCAAGAAACAAAATTGTGTTGCACTTTCCACTGCAGAAGCTGAGTACATAGCAGCTGGGGCATGTTGTGCACAGTTGTTATGGATGAAGCAAACTGAAAGGGAATTCGGCTTACACCTAGTTCCTAAATAATTTTGGTGGTTGAATTGCCCAACACAAATAATTGGACTAACTAGTTTGCCCAAGTGTATAGATTATACAGGTGTAAAAGGTTCACACTCAGCCAATAAAAAGACCAAGTTTTGGATTCAACAAAGGAGCAAAGGGGCAACCGAAGGCACCCCTGGTCTGGCGCACCGGACTGTCCGGTGTACCACCGGACATGTCCGGTGCACCAGGGGGACTCAGACTCAAACTCGCCACCTTCGGGAATTTCCAGAGGCACTCGCGCTATAATTCACCGGACTGTCCGGTGTACACCGGACAGTGTCCGGTGCGCCATGGAGAAGCGGCCTCAGGAACTCGCCAGCTTCGGGAAACTCCAACGGCTAGTCCGCTAAAATTCACCGGACTGTCCGGTGTGCACCGGACTGTCCGGTGCGACTCCAGTGCAACGGCTATCTCCGCGCCAACGGCTCTCTGCCGCGCATTTAATGCGCGCTCTGCGCGCGCAGAAGTCAGGCGTGCCCATACTGGCACACCGGACAGCAAACAGTACCTGTCCGGTGTGCACCGGACACCCAGGCGGGCCCACAAGTCAGAAGCTCCAACGGTCAGAATCCAACGGCAGTGATGACGTGGCAGGGGGCACCGGACTGTCCGGTGCGCCATCGAGCAGACAGCCTCCCAACGGCCACTTTTGGTGGTTGGGGCTATAAATACCCCAACCACCCCACCATTCATTGCATCCAAGTTTTCCACTTCTCAACCACTTACAAGAGCTAGGCATTCAATTCTAAGACACACCCAAAGTGATCAAATCCTCTCCAATTCAACACAAAGCCCTAGTGACTAGTGAGAGTGATTTGCCGTGTTCATTTGAGCTCTTGCGCTTGGATTGCTTTCTCTCTTTCATTCTTTCTTGTGATCAATACTCACTTGTAACCAAGGCAAGAGACACCAATTGTGTGGTGGTCCTTGCGGGGAGGTTTTTCTCCCAGTTGATTTGAGAAGAGAAAGCTCACTCGGTCCGAGGGACCGTTTGAGAGAGGGAAGGGTTGAAAGAGACCCGGCCTTTGTGGCCTCCTCAACGGGGAGTAGGTTTGAGAGAACCGAACCTCGGTAAAACAAATCCGCGTGTCTCACCTCTTTATTCGCTTGCGATTTGTTTTGCACCCTCTCTCGCGGACTCAATTATATTTCTAACGCTAACCCGGCTTGTAGTTGTGATTATTTTTGAGAATTTCAGTTTCGCCCTATTCACCCCCCCCCCTCTAGGCGACTTTCAATTGGTATCAGAGCCCGGTGCTTCATTAGAGCCTAACCGCTCGAAGTGATGTCGGGAGATCACGCCAAGAAGGAGATAGAGACCGGCGAAAAGCCCACTACAAGCCACGGGAGCACTTCATCGGAAGAGTCCCGCACCAAGAGGAAGGAGAAGAAGAAGATCTCCTCCAACAAAGGGAAGGAGAAGAAATCTTCTTCTCACCACAAAGAGAAGAAGGAAAAATCTTCTTCCCACAAGCCGCGTCGGAGTGGGGACAAGCACAAGAGGATGAGGAAAGTGGTCTACTACGAGACCGACACTTCATCAACATTGACCTCCGACTCCGATGCGCCCTCCGTCACTTCTAAGCGCCAAGAGCGCAAGAAGTATAGTAAGATCCCCCTACGCTACCCTCGCATTTCCAAACATACACCTTTACTTTCCGTCCCATTAGGCAAACCACCAACTTTTGATGGTGAAGATTACGCTAGGTGGAGCGATTTAATGCGATTTCATCTAACCTCGCTCCACAAAGGTATATGGGATGTTGTTGAGTTTGGTGCACAGGTACCGTCGGTAGGGGATGAGAACTATGATGAGGATGAGGTGGCCCAAATCGAGCACTTCAACTCTCAAGCAACAACAATACTCCTCGCCTCTCTAAGTAGAGAGGAGTATAACAAAGTACAAGGGTTGAAGAGCGCCAAGGAGATTTGGGATGTGCTCAAAACCGCGCACGAGGGAGACGAGCTCACTAAGATCACCAAGCGGGAAACGATCGAGGGGGAGCTCGGTCGGTTCCGGCTTCGCAAAGGGGAGGAGCCACAACACATGTACAACCGGCTCAAGACCTTGGTGAATCAAGTGCGCAACCTCGGGAGCGTAAAGTGGGATGACCACGAGATGGTTAAGGTTATTCTAAGATCTCTTATTTTCCTTAATCCTACTCAAGTTCAATTGATCCGTGGTAATCCTAGATATACTAAAATGACCCCCGAGGAAGTTATCGGGAATTTTGTGAGTTTTGAGTGCATGATCGAAGGCTCGAGGAAGATCAACGAGCTTGATGATGCCACCACATCCAAAGCTCAACCCGTTGCATTCAAGGCAACGGAGGAGAAGAAGGAGGAGTCTACACCAAGTCGACAACCAATAGACGCCTCCAAGCTCGACAATGAGGAAATGGCGCTCGTCATCAAGAGCTTCCGCCAAATCCTCAAGCAAAGGAGGGGGAAGGATTACAAGTCCCGCTCCAAGAAGGTTTGCTACAAGTGTGGTAAGCCCGGTTATTTTATTGCTAAATGTCCCATATCTAGTGACAGTGACCGAGGTGACGACAAGAAGGGGAGGCGAAAGGAGAAGAAGAGGTACTACAAGAAGAAGGGCGGTGATGCCCATGTTTGTCGGGAGTGGGACTTCGACGAAAGCTCAAGTGACTCCTCCGACGACGAGGACGCCGCCAACATCGTCGTTACCAAGGGACTCCTCTTCCCCAACATCGGCCACAAGTGCCTCATGGCAAAGGATGGCAAAAAGAAGAAGGTTAAATCCAACTCCTCCACTAAATATGAGTCTTCCAGTGATGATAATGCTAGTGATGAGGAAGATAATTTGCGCACTCTTTTTGCCAACCTTAACATGGAACAAAAGGAGAAAATAAATGAACTAATTAGTGCCATCCATGAGAAGGATGATCTCTTGGACTCCCAAGAGGACTTCCTAATCAAGGAAAATAAAAAACATGTTAAGGTTAAAAATGCTTACGCTCTACAAGTTGAAAAATGTGAAAAATTGTCTAGTGAGCTAAGCACTTGCCGTGAGATGATTGACAACCTTAGAAATGAAAATGCTAGTTTAAATGCTAAGGTTGATTCTCATGTTTGTAATGTTTCAATTCCCAATCCTAGAGATAATAATGATGATTTGCTTGCTAAGATTGAAGAATTAAACATTTCTCTTGCTAGCCTTAGATTAGAGAATGAAAATTTGATTGCTAAGGCTAAAGATTTTGATGTTTGCAAAGTTACAATTGCCGATCTTAGAGATAAAAATGATATACTTCGTGCTAAGATTGTTGAACTTAATTCTTGCAAACCATCTACATCTACCATTGAGCATGTCACTATTTGTACTAGATGTAGAAATGTTGATATTGATGCTATTCATGATCATATGGCTTTAATTAAACAACAAAATGATCATATAGCAAAATTAGATGCTAAAATTGCCGAGCATAACTTAGAGAATGAAAAATTTAAATTTGCTAGAAGTATGCTCTATAATGGGAGACGCCCGGGCATCAAGGATGGCATTGGCTTCCAAAGGGGAGACAATGTCAAACTTAATGCCCCCCCTAAGAACTTGTCTAACTTTGTTAAGGGCAAGGCTCCCATGCCTCAAGATAACGAGGGTTACATTTTATACCCTGCCGGTTATCCTGAGAGCAAGATTAGGAAAATTCATTCTAGGAAGTCTCACTCTGACCCTAATCATGCTTTTATGTATAAGGGTGAGACATCTAGCTCTAGGCAACCAACCCGTGCTAAGTTGCCTAGAAAGAAAACTCCAAATGCATCAAATGAACATAGCACTTCATTTAAAACTTTTGATGCATCCTATGTTTTGACTAATAAATCCGGCAAGGTCGTTGCCAAGTTTGTTGGGGGCAAACACAAGGGCTCTAAGACTTGTGTTTGGGTACCCAAAGTTCTTGTGTCTAATGCCAAAGGACCCAAAACCGTTTGGGTACCTAAAGTCAAGAACTAAAATTGTTTTGTAGGTTTATGCATCCGGGGGCTCAAGTTGGATACTCGACAGCGGGTGCACAAACCACATGACAGGGGAGAAGAAGATGTTCTCCTCATATGAGAAAAACCAAGATCCCCAAAGAGCGATTACATTCGGGGATGGAAATCAAGGTTTGGTCAAAGGTTTGGGTAAAATTGCTATTTCACCTGACCATTCCATTTCCAATGTTTTTCTTGTTGATTCATTAGATTACAATTTGCTTTCCGTTTCTCAATTATGTCAAATGGGCTACAACTATCTATTCACTGATGTAGGTGTTACTGTCTTTAGAAGAAGTGATGATTCAATAGCATTTAAGGGAGTGTTAGAGGGTCAGCTATACTTGGTAGATTTTGATAGAGCTGAACTCGACACTTGCTTGGTTGCTAAGACTAACTTGGGTTGGCTCTGGCACCGCCGACTAGCCCATGTTGGAATGAAGAATCTTCATAAGCTTCTAAAGGGGGAACACATTTTAGGACTAACCAATGTTCATTTTGAGAAAGACAGGATTTGTAGCGCCTGCCAAGCCGGGAAGCAAGTTGGTACCCATCATCCACACAAAAACATCATGACGACCGACAGGCCACTGGAGCTCCTACACATGGACCTATTCGGCCCGATTGCTTACATAAGCATCGGCGGGAGTAAGTACTGTCTATTTATTGTGGATGATTATTCTCGCTTCACTTGGGTGTTCTTTTTGCAGGAAAAATCTCATACCCAAGAAACCTTAAAGGGATTCTTGAGACGGGCTCAAAATGAGTTCGGCTTAAGAATCAAGAAAATTATAAGCGACAATGGGACGGAGTTCAAGAACTCTCAAATTGAAGGCTTCCTTGAGGAGGAGGGAATCAAGCATGAGTTCTCTTCTCCCTACACCCCTCAACAAAATGGTGTAGTGGAGAGGAAGAATCGAACTCTTTTGGACATGGCAAGGACCATGCTTGATGAGTACAAGACTTCGGATCGGTTTTGGGCCGAGGCGGTCAACACCGCTTGCTACGCCATCAACCGGTTATATCTTCACCGAATCCTCAAGAAGACATCCTATGAACTCCTAACCGGTAAAAAGCCCAATATTTCTTATTTTAGAGTCTTTGGTAGCAAATGTTTTATTCTGGTTAAAAGAGGTAGAAAATCTAAATTTGCTCCTAAGACTGTAGAAGGTTTTTTACTTGGTTATGACTCAAACACAAGGGCATATAGAGTCTTTAACAAGTCCACTGGACTAGTTGAAGTCTCATGTGACGTTGTGTTTGATGAGACTAACGGCTCTCAAGTAGAGCAAGTTGATCTTGATGAGATAGGTGAAGAACAGGCTCCATGCATAGCTCTAAGGAACATGTCTATTGGAGATGTGTGTCCTAAGGAATCCGAAGAGCCTCCACATGCACAAGATCAACCATCATCCTCCACTCAAGCATCTCCACCAACTCAAAATGAGGATGAAGCTCAAGTTGATGAAGTAGAAGATCAAGCAAATGAGCCACCTCAAGATGACGGCAATGATCAAGGGGGAGATGCAAATGATCAAGACAAGGAGGATGAAGAGCAAAGGCCGCCACACCCAAGAGTCCACCAAGCAATCCAACGAGATCACCCTGTCGACACCATTCTCGACGACATTCATAAGGGGGTAACCACTCGATCTCGTGTTGCACATTTTTGTGAACATTACTCGTTTGTTTCCTCTATTGAGCCACACAGGGTGGAGGAAGCACTACAAGATTCGGATTGGGTGGTGGCGATGCAAGAGGAGCTCAACAATTTCACAAGGAACGAGGTATGGCACTTAGTTCCACGTCCTAACCAAAATGTTGTAGGAACCAAATGGGTCTTCCGCAACAAGCAAGATGAGCATGGTGTGGTGACAAGGAACAAAGCTCGACTTGTGGCCAAAGGATACTCCCAAGTCGAAGGTTTGGATTTCGGTGAAACCTATGCACCCGTAGCTAGGCTTGAGTCAATTCGCATATTATTAGCCTATGCTACTTACCATGGCTTTAAGCTTTATCAAATGGACGTGAAAAGTGCTTTCCTCAATGGACCAATCAAGGAAGAGGTCTATGTTGAGCAACCTCCCGGCTTTGAAGATAGTAAGTACCCTAACCATGTCTATAAGCTCTCTAAGGCGCTTTATGGGCTCAAGCAAGCCCCAAGAGCATGGTATGAATGCCTTAGAGATTTCCTTATCGCTAATGGCTTCAAAGTCGGCAAGGCGGATCCTACTCTATTCACTAAAACTCTTGACAATGATTTGTTTGTATGCCAAATTTATGTTGATGATATCATATTTGGGTCTACTAACGAATCTACTTGTGAGGAATTTAGTAGGATCATGACACAGAAATTCGAGATGTCGATGATGGGGGAGTTGAAGTATTTCTTGGGATTTCAAGTGAAGCAACTCCAAGAGGGCACCTTCCTTAGCCAAACGAAGTATACTCAAGATATTCTAAGCAAGTTTGGGATGAAGGATGCCAAGCCCATCAAGACACCCATGGGAACCAATGGGCATCTCGACCTCGACACGGGAGGTAAGTCCGTGGATCAAAAGGTATACCGGTCGATGATTGGTTCATTGCTTTATTTATGTGCGTCTCGACCGGACATTATGCTTTCCGTTTGCATGTGTGCAAGATTCCAATCCGACCCTAAGGAATCCCACCTTACGGCCGTAAAACGAATCTTGAGATATTTGGCTTATACTCCTAAATTTGGGCTTTGGTACCCTCAGGGATCCACTTTTGATTTAATTGGTTATTCGGATGCTGATTGGGCGGGGTGTAAGATTAATAGGAAGAGCACATCGGGGACTTGCCAGTTCTTGGGAAGATCCTTGGTGTCTTGGGCTTCAAAGAAGCAAAATTCGGTCGCTCTTTCCACCGCCGAAGCCGAGTACATTGCCGCAGGTCATTGTTGCGCGCAACTACTTTGGATGAGGCAAACCCTGCGGGACTACGGTTACAAATTAACCAAAGTCCCTTTGCTATGTGATAATGAGAGTGCAATCAAAATGGCCGACAATCCTGTCGAGCATAGCCGCACTAAACACATAGCCATCCGGTATCATTTTCTTAGGGATCACCAACAAAAGGGGGATATTGAGATTTCTTACATCAACACTAAAGATCAATTAGCCGATATATTTACCAAGCCTCTTGATGAACAAACTTTTACCAAACTTAGGCATGAGCTCAATATTCTTGATTCACGCAACTTCTTTTGCTAGATTGCACACATAGCTCATTTATATACTTTTGATCATATCTCTTTCATATATGCTATGACTAATGTGTTTTCAAGTGTATTTCAAACCAAGTCATAGGTATATTGAAAGGGAATTGGAGTCTTCGGCGAAGACAAGGCTTCCACTCCACTCTACTACTCATCCTTCGCCATCGCTCCAAGAAAAGGACCTTGTCTTTGGGGGAGAGAGTAAAAGCCCAAAGCAAAAGGACCGGACTTCGTCTTTGGTATAATCTTAACTCATTTACTTATGACCAAAGGGGAAGATAGTACTTAATGGGCTCTAATGATTCCGTTTTTGGCGATTCATGCCAAAGGGGGAGAAAGTATGAGCCCAAAGCAAAAGGACCGCACCACCACCAATTTCAAAAAACTTAGTGCTTTCCAAGAGTATTTATCAATTGGTATCCTATTTGTTCAAAAGGAGAAGAAAATTAGTTTTTCAAAAATGTATATCAAAACCCTCTTGAACACTAAGAGGTGGATCTCCTTTAGGGGGAGTTTTGTTAAGTCAAAGGAAAAGCATTTGAAACAGGGGGAGAAAATTTCAAATCTTGAAAATGCTTTGCAAAATCTTACTCATTTACCCTTGACTATTTGCAAAAGAACTTTGAAAAAGATTTACAAAAGAATTTGCAAAACATGTGGTGCAAGCGTGGTCCAAAATGTTATATAAGAAAGAAACAATCCATGCATATCTAGTAAGTATTTATATTGGCTCAATTCCAAGCGACCTTTGCACTTACATTGTACAAACTAGTTCAATTATGCATCTCTATACTTGCTTTGGTTTGTGTTGGCATCAATCACCAAAAAGGGGGAGATTGAAAGGGAATTAGGCTTACACCTAGTTCCTAAATAATTTTGGTGGTTGAATTGCCCAACACAAATAATTGGACTAACTAGTTTGCCCAAGTGTATAGATTATACAGGTGTAAAAGGTTCACACTCAGCCAATAAAAAGACCAAGTTTTGGATTCAACAAAGGAGCAAAGGGGCAACCGAAGGCACCCCTGGTCTGGCGCACCGGACTGTCCGGTGTACCACCGGACATGTCCGGTGCACCAGGGGGACTCAGACTCAAACTCGCCACCTTCGGGAATTTCCAGAGGCACTCGCGCTATAATTCACCGGACTGTCCGGTGTACACCGGACAGTGTCCGGTGCGCCATGGAGAAGCGGCCTCAGGAACTCGCCAGCTTCGGGAAACTCCAACGGCTAGTCCGCTAAAATTCACCGGACTGTCCGGTGTGCACCGGACTGTCCGGTGCGACTCCAGTGCAACGGCTATCTCCGCGCCAACGGCTCTCTGCCGCGCATTTAATGCGCGCTCTGCGCGCGCAGAAGTCAGGCGCGCCCATACTGGCACACCGGATAGCAAACAGTACCTGTCCGGTGTGCACCGGACACCCAGGCGGGCCCACAAGTCAGAAGCTCCAACGGTCAGAATCCAACGGCAGTGATGACGTGGCAGGGGGCACCGGACTGTCCGGTGCGCCATCGAGCAGACAGCCTCCCAACGGCCACTTTTGGTGGTTGGGGCTATAAATACCCCAACCACCCCACCATTCATTGCATCCAAGTTTTCCACTTCTCAACCACTTACAAGAGCTAGGCATTCAATTCTAAGACACACCCAAAGTGATCAAATCCTCTCCAATTCAACACAAAGCCCTAGTGACTAGTGAGAGTGATTTGCCGTGTTCATTTGAGCTCTTGCGCTTGGATTGCTTTCTCTCTTTCATTCTTTCTTGTGATCAATACTCACTTGTAACCAAGGCAAGAGACACCAATTGTGTGGTGGTCCTTGCGGGGAGGTTTTTCTCCCGGTTGATTTGAGAAGAGAAAGCTCACTCGGTCCGAGGGACCGTTTGAGAGAGGGAAGGGTTGAAAGAGACCCGGCCTTTGTGGCCTCCTCAACGGGGAGTAGGTTTGAGAGAACCGAACCTCGGTAAAACAAATCCGCGTGTCTCACCTCTTTATTCGCTTGCGATTTGTTTTGCACCCTCTCTCGCGGACTCAATTATATTTCTAACGCTAACCCGGCTTGTAGTTGTGATTATTTTTGAGAATTTCAGTTTCGCCCTATTCACCCCCCCTCTAGGCGACTTTCACAAACCCTTAGAGATTTTGGTTGTGAGTTTAACAAAATTCCACTTTTGTGTGACAATGAAAGTGCCATAAAACTTGGAAACAATCCGGTGCAACACTCTAGAACTAACATATTGACATCAGACACCATTTCTTGAGAGACCACGAAGCCAAAGGAGATATCGAATTGTTTCATGTGAGCACCGAAAATCAACTAGCCGATATCTTCACAAAACCCCTTGATGAGACTAGGTTTTGTTTTCTTAGGAGTGAGCTAAATATCTTGGATTCTCGAAACGTGTCTTAATAACTAAAATTTTGATCAAATTTGATGGATGTAAATTGATTGTTTGAGCAATATGAAATGAGAAATAACATTTTTATCATTAAAATCACTCATGTCATATTTGCTAAGTGCTATTATAGCCCTTCTCGGCAATATCTGGAAACTGGTTGAGTAAACCGGCTGAGTAGACCACTCAACCGGTTCTCCCCTGGTGGAAACCGGTTGAACCAGTATAAAAACCGGTTGAATCGGTTTTGACCTCCTCCGCCTGGACCGGTATAAAAACCGGTTGAACCGGTTTTGACCTCCTCCGCATCTGCGCCGTCAGACTGTGCCGCAGTCTGCGCTGTCAGTTTTGCAGTCTGCGCTGTCAGACTGCCAGAAATTTCGCGCAATCAATACCTTTTTGTGCGCGCTTTTACTGCGCAGTTTGACCAGAAACCGGTTGAACCGGTTTTAGAACCGGTTGAACCGGTTTTCTGTGTTCTGACCGGCCGACTCCCCCCTTATTTCTCTCCATCTCTCCTCTTCTCTTCTTCTCAGTTTCACTTTCCAGCCGCCGCCACCCACTCTTCTTTCTCTCTCTCCTTCACACCTTCTCCACTCCAAAAACTCACTTGTGCCCTCTCATCTTTGGAAGATTTGTTGGAGATCCGTTCATCCCGACGTTCTCCATCATCTCCCTCAATCTTGTTGGGATTTCTTGACTAAATCTCCGGATCGAGGTATTGCCCTATTTCATTTCTTTTTACTTAATCCTACGCGTTCTTGATTATCTAATGTATCATTTGTTGGGTACATTTTAGTTTAAGTGCTTGCAACACTTAGATTATCTTCATTTGTCACGAACATTGTTAGAGTTTAGCGATTTGATATTGTTCGTTGTAGTTGAACCGCTCATATGAACGGTTGAAGTGCATGCTCAATATCTTATGCGTCTCTACTCAAACGTGTTTGATCCTTGCTCATCATAGGTTCAATTTTTTTTTCTTAGAATGGTGTGTCGGAGGAACCCGTCCATGGTTGAATCCGACTCCTCTGATGACCAAGAAATACATGGAGATACTCCCCCACGCTCTAGATCCAAGCGTGGGCGAGGAAGCGGAAACGTCATGCAAGGTGCTGAGGCCTCCGGGTCTCAAGGAGCTCGCAGTCGGACAACCCGGAATCCTTCCTGTCGGTCCCGACCAGCGACAAATCCGCAGGCATGGGAGGCTACGAGTGATGATGAAGGCGGGAAGGATGATGAAATTGATCTTCCCCTGGCCCACGCCCCTGTGATTCGTGGGTTGGTCCTCCACTGGGCGGAGGCTCGGCGTGCTGGCAATGAGCCAGTAACTGATTTCACTGCCAGTGGAGGTTCTGCTCTCCTTCAGGATCTCCGTTTCCAGAATCCTGCATTGCGCATTCGCGATGCCAGGATTGATGGAAACCGCTTTTGGACGCTTCATCATGTGGATTTTTATAATTCCGTGATCCTCCCCAAGAAGCATCAACCTATTCTGCTTCAACGCTATATCAACTGGGAAGGTTGTGAGGCCATTGGGGACCCAGAGATGACACAGGCATTGAGGGCCTGTGAAAGGAAAAAGATGAAGAGTATCATGACATTCCAATATGATTGGAATGATGAAGTTATTGCCCAATTCTACTCAACTTTGTGGATCAAGCCAGCTGACGAGGAGAGTCCATACAACTATCCTTATCTGAACTTCTACATTGAAGGCAGTTGGTATAAGGTGAGCTACCGTCGGTTTGCTCACATTCTTGGTTTTACTAACAATGATATCTCTGGCGACAAGATCAAGATACATGATTTCCACCAGTCTACTAGAGATGAAGCCAAAGATCTTCATCTCTCTGAGTCTGGGAAGTATTGGGAGTCTACAAACATGCATAAGTATTATCGATACATCAACTCCCTCTGCAGGATGACCCTCATTCCAAAAGGGGGAAATCAGATGAACATTCTTGGAGAGAGCAAGGTCTTGCTCTCATTCATGAAACCCAGCAGCTCAGAGAGTATAAATGTCTTTGATATGATTTGGCAGGAAATCATTCATGCTGCATGCTTTCCATTGAAGGGATGTCTTCATGCTCCTTTTATCATGAAGATGATTGAGGTTGTGACCCAGTTTAAATTTGATAAAGGTACAAGACATCAATCATATACCCCTTTCTGGATTGATCCCAACAATCCAGCAGGGCGCCTAAGGAAAGCCCCTTCCAGCTCTCGTGCTCATACATCTGCGGGTCCGTCTGCTGGTCCTGCTGCTGCTGCCGGTGCCTCGCGTCCCTCCCCTGGCCGCGGATCTCCCATGCCACGTGGTCGTGGTCGTGGTCGAGGTCGTGGCCGAGGGATGGGTGCCCGCTTGGCCCATGGGTTTGCGGCATTTTTCTCCATGTGCCGGAACATTACTGCGGATGTCCATGAGGTGGCAAGACGTCAGCGGGAGACTGACGACAACCTTCGTCGTCAAGCTTCCTCTTTGGGTACTCCCTTCGTCCCCCGCTCGCCTGACGTGCCTCTCCATCCTCCTCCTCCAGAGATCAACGAGTGGTACCAGCAGGTATACAGGGTGCCTTTTATGACAGCAGACGACGTCGAAGAAGAAGAAGAAGCTTATTTTGATGATCGTGAGCAGTTTGTCCCACCTCCGTATCACGGGGATCCGGGCCAATCATCCTCTCACCCTCCGCCCCAGGATCCGTCTGGCAATGCTCCTCCCCCGGATCAGTCTGGGGAAGAACACTTTGCCTCTCACCTAGCGCACCACCTCTTTGCTCCTCATCAGCCTCCTCCCAACTGGTGACCTTTGGATTGGCGTCTCTCTCCCTCTTTTTGGTTCTTGTTGCCAAAAAGGGGGAGAAGGTTTATTAGACTGGCAGTACCTTTTATTTTTGTAATGAACAATCGGTTTGTAATAACTATTTGGTCTATCGTATGATGCATGCATGGCTCTAAAGCCATAAACATTTTTATGATGTGATGAGATGAGTTATCATTATTGTAATAGCAGTAGAATTTTTTATATCATATGCTATGCAATAATGAGCTTGAATGTGCAATTTTTACTCTTTCTATCTAATTATGTTTCATACCTCATTGTTTTTGTGTATGGCGTTGATTGTTCTCTCTCTAAATATGTTGCAAATTGATATATCAAGTCAATGTTAATATCGCAAAACTCATGCACATATTTAGGGGAGCTACACATACACAAAGGATTTTATCTCGCAAGTACTTGTAACTTTTAATTCTTATTCTACTCCAGTTTGTTTTGGCATCAATCACCAAAAAGGGGGAGATTGTAAGTGCAATCAACCCTAATTAAAGGTTTTGGTGATTAATGACAAAACAAACTGAGATTCTAACAAGTTTGCTCCTAGCATGTACATAGTAATTCTACAGACAGGAGAAGCACAGATCCTACGAGCATAAAAGTAGAAAGCACAGCGGATTTAAAGTTCCACATCAAATGGCGTGCTCCAAGTGCTTAGAAACAACGGCGGTGCTAATTTTTATAATTCTTGTGTCATAGGAATCGCCGTGCAATTAAGAGGGATCCGCGACGGTTAAGTAAGTTGTGCAATGAGACAAGTTCAAAATCCTTTGAAAACATCTTGGAGAACATTTTTCCAGATCATGAATGCCCTTGAGAAAAACAAATTTTACTTGCCACAAAGACTCCACTTTTGTTCTCTTCAAAATACTCAAAATTTGGTTTCAGCCCTGAAAACCGGTTCAGCCAGTCCTAAAACCGGTTCAACCGGTTTTGGGACTGTTCCCCTGCCATCTCTGCTCTGACCTGTCTGACAGTCAGAGCTGTCAGAAAAGTCGCTGCAGATATTTTTTGAAAACCGGTTCAGCCGAAATTTTTCCTTACTCAGCCGGTTTTGAAACCGGTCGAGTCTCCGGCTGAGTAGCTCAGTGGACCGGGATCCCCCTGGTAGAAACCGGTTCAACCGGTCTGAAAACCGGTTCAACCGGTTTTTACTTCTTTTCTCCCAATGGCTGCCAGCTTTTGGGGGCTCCTTTATATACCCCCTCACACTCTCTCTCTCGTTTACTCCTGCCTCTCCCACGAATTCTTGGCTGACCAACCTTCAAACAAGCGCATTCATTTCACCTTTCACACCCGCAATCGCATCTCCTTCAATCATTTGAAGGACCCTTGGTGTGAGGTGAACTCGATCGAACACGCTGTCAATTTCATCTCGATTCTCCCATTCTCTTTGTTCTTGAGCTCGTTGCAAACTTAACCTTGTGCGGATTTGTTACTCTTGGAACCTCGTGTTCCTTGACGGTTAGAGGTTGCTTGGGAGTCTCCAAATTTGTGGACGACCCCAAGAAGTTTGTATCACCCGCTCTTTGAGCTGATTTGAGAAGAGATTGCCTTGACCTTTGTGGTCGGCTTGTGGAGGATTAGGGTTGGAAAAGACCCGGCTCTTTGTGGGTTCCTCAACGAGGAGTAGGACACCTTTGTGGTGGTTGCCGAACCTCGGGTTATATCGCGTGTTCTTGTGTGTTCTTGTTAAGCGCTTTATATTCGGTGGTTGGTTCATATTATTCATTCGAGTAGATTTTGTGTAGGGCAAGTCTTTAGCTATATTTTTCACTACTTCGTATTTGTTCAATAGATTATCTAATTTAAGTTGAGCAGGTTCAAACTTGTTCAGTTGTAATTAAAATCGACTGAACCGGTTTGCACCAGTGCAACTTTAATTTAACCTATCTCGAAGTTTTTAGTGAAAATTTTCAGGTGTAGCCTATTCACCCCCCTCTAGGCTACTTTCACTAAACCAAACTCCCAAAGAAATATCCCTAAATAGAAAATTGACAATCAACAGCACAAATGCTCATTCTGTCTCTACCTCTTTCACTATAAAAGCAATGATAACAAAGAAATATTGTAAAATCATCTAAACTTCATGACCTACAACTTTTGTATTCAAAGGATAAACAAAGTTTTATTTTATCTCCATTTTTTAATTTGACTTGTAAGGCGACATACATGATCTGCCACCAGAACCTGACGGAACATGACCCATAATTTCAAAACCTCATAACTCTCTGCATCTAACAAAATTTTACAAATATAAACTCATTGAAAAGATTATAACATTCCCTAAAACTTTTATTATAATGAGTGTCTCAGAATTGGTTTCCAAACCAATAAAACAATGCAACTGCTTTGTTGCAAAACTGATAGGTTAGAAACAATGGACAACTAAAATACGAAATACTATAACTTCTGCTATACTCAACTTAAAACTACAACGAACACGCATTGGAAAAGTTTGGAAATTGTCCACGACTTTTGCAATAAAGTTGCACCCAAATTTATCTTTATAGCCCTCAACTCTACATGACCTACAGCTAAACTCAGCCTGAGATACTGCACATCAGAGATTCGACTTATATCCGGACAACCACCTCTCCCAATCTATTTAACAAACAATTACAAATAAATACCATTCTTAAAGAGAATTCCCAAATTTGGGCTCTGAAACTATCAAAACGCGGTCGATTTATTAGTGGTTTTAACGACACCTAAAGCTCAGACACAATGGTGCAACAACTTCAGAGTAGCCTAACTCCAATTATATGCAATGAAAATTACAAACCAATACTCTTTGGCAAGATCATGAAATTACTAAAACTTTCATAATCCAACAAAACCCAAAATTTACCGTATTCAATGTCTATACTTCCGTACAAAATTAAGGCGGCTATAGGAAACCCATAACTCTCAAACGTTTAGACCAAACTGGGTGATTGAGCATCCTATACAAAGATGAAGAAACCTACTACAAAACATTCTAGATAAGTGAAGCCTGATTCAGCCTCCAACTAATTTAAAATGACTCCCAAAACAAAACAACACCTTACCCATGATAAAAAAAACAATATAAAATAGAACCCAAGGCATTGGCAGGTGCGACCCACACTAGGATTTTCCACTACCAAATGGGGATGCAACTCCCCAAAGCCTTTAAGCAACACTTTACCTAATAGGTTAGAACACTAAGCACAACAATCAACGAATTCAACAACCTCGTTTGTTAATGCCACTAAGGTCAAACATCCATGTATCGACAATGTATGAAACACCTGACATACCCGTCTCTAGCACTATAAAACATGGTTGTTATTACACTAGAATCCAACTATTAGAGCTCTCCACAACTATTATGTTGACGTGAAGCAAATGGTGCTCATGTCATGTAACGTCTTTTCCTCCTCTCAAAAGAGATAAAATTTGCAATACTCATAAAGCAATGGAGGGACAACAACAAGAAAAACTAATGTACTTCTTGACACAGACTCATGCAAAAGCTTCATAAATATTACTTTCAATACTAAAATAATAACACGATACTATGCTCAACAGGAGTAATTGGACGTCACTAAGACAATCCACATAACCAAGCTACCTTGATTAACCTCACATACAACAAAACCTACTATTACTGCACTTGAACAATTTGTACCTCGTGATATCATAGGATGCATTCAAAGTAGTAGACATACATGATCTATCAAACCATCATTCATATAAGAAAAATCTCAATCCGATGAAACAACCCCATCATTAAAGAGATAGATGACTAACAAACATAAGCAACTCCCAGTTAAGCATTGACTTCGTTTAAGATAAAGCGGTCCAAATAATGATTCAACAAGCATGCATAGAGAAACTGTTCATAGAAAAAATCAAACTACCATACAATGTTGGCAAATAAAAAAAATATAAAACGGGTTGTCAATATCGCCCACATGACTAGCCTGCAACAACTAAAAAATTATGCATAGCCTTTATGGCTATTGAAACAAGCCATAGAAGGAAAACATGCACGACATAAAATCCACTTGAAACCACCCTATTTATTGTTAAAAATAAGGTTGCACATAATAAGAAAACCTATCAAGTAGACATGGTTGGACTTATCAATCTACGTCATCTCACAAATTCACTCGAGTTCTACCAGTCTAAAGATTTCATAGACATTACAACGTTGCCTCTGCTCTATAGAGACAAACCAATTTTATACTAAGATCAAGTTAGCAAGTAGCCACACTAGCCTAAAAAAAGTGAGGCGCAAAACATTGCACCCATGGAAATATTACATTGATAAGTTGGGTTGTTACCCAACAACCAATCAAACTCAACAACACCATAAAACTACATTATATAGTGTTTTCACACTACACCAAGACGGATTAGACCCAATATACACAAGCTCAATAAACAATCGGTCCTATAAGTACAAGAACCCAAGAATCCTTTTGGGAAAAAACATCCATAGTCCAGCATATAGAAATATATGATGGTAATAGCTCAGAGATTTGAAAACATTGCATCCCAAAAAAAACATCATGACGATATGTATATAAAACAAGTACATTAGTAGCTTCACTTGCATAATATCTTCAATAACAACCACATCAAGAAACCAATATTAAATAGAAGTTATCATATCAAGCATTACGTCGTTAACGACATACCCCATCAAACCATAAAGGGATTTGGAGTAAGGAAGTTCTAGTCATCTATACAATAAAATACTAATATGAAAGATATACGAACCCATACCCTTCCTATATGTGCAAGTGAGTCATATTTATCTTCAAATTGCGTAGAATCTAAAGCCTATGCTTTGATACCAACTGTAACACCCCGGGGTCCACAAACACCCCAGAATGCTACTAAACAACACTTCTGACATCCATATATAAAATTTCGGCAGCATCCCCTTTACAAAATTGCATAAATGAGGGGGCAACAGTGTATAAACATATATCATGACAAAAATATACTAAGTATTATTAATCGGCTAGCAAAGAGAAGTTAAACATACGACATGATCTGAATTAACTAGTGTGCACGACTAGTTAAAAAACAAACTTCCTTTGACAATAAGTTTCTAATTAAATCATGGCTGCGCCTGGGCAGCGTTATTGTGAGAGTGAAAGTGGACGTGCTGCTACTCCCCTCATTCCCAGCATGTATAAATTACCTGCATTGAGTAATGCAAGAGTGAGATGACACATCTCAGCAAGTAAAATAATATCAAACTGTTTAACCACATAAGAATATTGTTTTACCACCACTTGATTCCACAACCTTCTTATTACGAAGGTGTAACACGTATACAATGTATAATACACCTAGTCACCACACCTCGCAGGTAGAAACCACAATAGTAACATAGTAATGTCACACTTCATATATACCTCATGAGTGCAAATGTCTGCAAATGCAAGGATGACTTCTGCCTTCATACCTCTAAGGATATGAAGCCGCATCGTACCCCTCCTCGGGCAACGTACGATGCTAAAAATATACCGGTACGGTCGGGCCATAAGATTGTGACATAACTTCAAAATGCAAGATGGATGATGCGATGTGCATGTCATGCCTACAACACTTCATATAACGTGATTCAAAAAAATACTTCAACTTCATCCAAGATGGGAATCAACCACATATATCATTACCAAATTATGATCATCCACAATATTAGACAATTGAGAATTAATACTTCCAAACAAATAAACTTCATCATAGAATTCAATTATTAACATAATTAAAACTTATGCATACTCAATGACAGGGATTAGGACGCAACCCAAACGGTAGCAACCACCACTGTATTTACTTGCCTTTACCGGAAGTTCGGGCAAATCCCTAAGTACGATCCGGAAGTCTACCACCTGTTTTTGACACACAACTTAGTGCACCAATTTCACATAATCGGGCTCATAAACGACGCCGCACCTACGCACAAACTCAAACCCCGCCGCGGGTTACATCTCTCCCCACACTCACCAAACTGCAGCAGCGCTGCTTAATAATTTCATAACTTTAAAATTATGGCAGCAGTGGTAACAAACAAAAACTCCAGAGACATCTACATAAAATTCCCCACAAGTTTTGTATACAATTTATAATTAAATTCTAACATCTAATTAGCCCAAAACAGTCCACAAGATGAACCCTGTAATCTATTTTTTTTGTCTTTTGGACAGCGACATACCCGGATTCGAACAGCGATATCTTTTAAAATATAATTCCAAATCAAGCGCATAAGTACTCATTGAAAATATAAGACAAACCCCTACATGATTATCATACTGGTTAACACTAATTACCCACGAAAAATTCCCAGAAACTGCTAATACTACTGCTGTTCACCCACCTGAAAATCTGTTTTTTGGACAGCAACATAACCGGATTCAAACAACGATATCTCCTAAATTATAACTCCGAATCGAGCGCATAAGTACTCGTTGGAAAGGTATGACAAAGCTCTACATTATTCTCCCACTGATTCCCCACTAATTGCCCATGAAAAATTCCCAGAAATCTCTAGAACTACTGCTGTTCGTCCACCCACTAAATTTCTGGACAGCACCTCTACCAAATCGCATAGGTAAACATGTAACCAATTGGATTGCAGCACAAATACAACAAAATGATCACGAAAATCACCTTGGATTCCTCCTTTCCTCCTTCTTTTCTTCCTTCTTCCTCCCTCCAAACTCCCATGGAAGACTCGCACCCACACGACGGACACCAAGTGGGGAGGCTCCACCTTGGAGAGGAAGAGGTGGGGGGCGGCTAGGGTTGAGGGGTGGCGCTGCTATCACTTGGGGAAGAAGGAGAGGGATTGGGGCGGCTGCAAGAGTGGAAGAGACAGGGGGTGGCCAAAGGGGTGGGGGAGTGAGAGGGAGGGGCGGCTAGGGTTAAGGGGGGGGACTAATGGGCTCCCCACCGCGGGTCGAGATCCGCGGCCCAAACTCGCTCTCACGTCTGCTCCCGACCGCAGCGCACAAATCCAACAAGTAATCTACTGTTTTACTGGTGAATGCTTCCTAAAAACTCCAACCCCAACTACACAGATCACGAAAGAAAAGGGAAAAATAAATTTAACTTCTTTTCAAAAAATTAGGTATCACAAATGGTCAGGTGATATAGCAATTTTACCCAATCCTTTGACCAAACCTTGATTTCCATCCCCGAATGTGATCACTCGTTGGGGATCTTGGTTTTTCTCATAGGAGGAGAACATCTTCTTCTCCCCTGTCATGTGGTTTGTGCACCCGTTGTCGATGATCCAACTTGAGCCCCCGGATGCATAAACCTACAAAACAAGTTTAGTTCTTGATTTTAGGTACCCAAACGGTTTTGGGTCCTTTGGCATTAGATACAAGAACTTTGGGTACCCAAACACAAGTCTTGGAGCTCTTGTGTTTGCCCCCAACATACTTGGCAACTACCTTGCCTGATTTGTTGGTTAGCACATAGGATGCATCAAAAGTTTTAAATGAAATGTTATGATCATTTGATGCAATAGGAGTTTTCTTTTTAGGCAATTTATCATGGGTTGATTGCCTAGAACTAGATGTCTCACCCTTATATATGAAAGCATGATTAGGGCCAGAGTGAGACTTTCTAGAATGAATTCTCCTAATTTTGCTCTCGGGATAACCGGTAGGGTACAAAATGTAACCCTCGTTATCCTGAGGCATGGGAGCCTTACCCTTAACAAAGTTAGACAATCTTTTAGGAGGGGCATTAAGTTTGACATTGTCCCCCTTTTGGAAGCCAATGTCATCCTTGATGCCAGGGCGTCTCCCATTATAGAGCATGCTTCTAGCAAATTTAAATTTTTCATTTTCTAACTCATGCTCATTGATTTTAGCATTAAGTTGAGTTGTGTGATCATTTTGTTTCTTAACTAAAGCTAGGTGGTCATGGATAGCATCAACATTAATATATCTACATCTAGTGCAAATGGAAACATGCTCAACGACAGATGTAGAGGGTTTGCAGGCATTAAGTTCAACGATCTTAGCACGCAAGATATCATTGTTATCTCTAAGATCGGAAATTGTAACATTGCAAACATCTAATTCTTTAGCCTTAGCGATTAATTTTTCATTATCATTTCTAAGGCTAGCAAGGGATATGTTTAATTCTTCAATCTTAGCAAGTAAATTAACATTATCATCTTTAAGATTGGGAATTGAAACATCACAAGCATTTGAATCCACCTTAGCAATTAAACTAGCATTCTCATTTCTAAGGTTGGTGATAATATCATGGCATGTGCTTAGCTCACTAGATAGTTTTTCACATTTTTCTACTTCTAGAGCGTAAGCATTTTTAACCTTCACATGCTTCTTATTTTCCTTAATTAGGAAGTCCTCTTGGGTGTCCAAGAGATAATCCTTCTCATGAATAGCACTAATTAATTCATTCAATTTTTCTTTTTGTTGCATGTTTAGGTTGGCAAAAAGGGTACGCAAATTATCTTCCTCATCACTACAATTTTCCTCATCACTAGAGGTTGCATATTTAGTGGAGGACTTTGATTTTACCTTCTTCCTTTTGCCGTCCTTTGCCATGAGGCACTTGTGGCTGACGTTGGGGAAGAGGAGACCCATGGTGATGGCGATGTTGGTGGCGTCCTCGTCGGAGGAAGAGTCGGAGGAGCTCTCATCGGAGTCCCACTCGCGACATACATGTGTGTTGGGGCGAAGGCGAAGACGCCACCCTTCGCTCGAGGCCTTCGCCGCGGTCGTTGGTCCAACGGAGACAAGACAACGGACAGGGACACCCTTCGCTCCATACGACATCGGACGAAGACCTGTGACGAGGTCATCCCACCGTGCGGCCTCGTCCAGCATGGAGGCCCACGTGTGATCCGGCCCATTGTAACAGGCCCTGCGTGGCCGCTGCGTGTTACGGGCCTAATTTGTAAAGGCGCCTCTGTAATTACAGTATGTAACCCCGCTTTATGGTAATATTCTGGGGATAACCTAGGTGTCTGAGGGCACAAGCGTCCTTAACACAAGACGCTGGGCACTCAGATACCTATAAATACCCCCGCACTGTGCCCTTGAGAGCCTAGATTAACACAGCTATTGCCATCTTGCGCGAGAACCCTGTTAACGTCACTGTTCACCCCCGTTGGATCCCCTTGCAACAGAGAGCAAGTTCCAACAATGTGCATCGCCGCCTCTCTTCTTGTAGTATCTTTTCTTTTCTTTCCTCTTTCCCTTCTTGTCGTCGCCCCTGTCACTGTCACTAGATAATGGACATTTTGCAATAAAATGACCGGGCTTACCACAATTGTAGCAAACTTTCTTGGAGCGGGATTTGTAGTCCTTCCCCCTCCTTTGCTTGAGGATTTGGCGGAAGCTCTTGATGATGAGCGCCATCTCCTCATTGTCGAGCTTTGAGGCGTCGATTGGTTGTCTACTTGATGTAGACTCCTCCTTCTTCTCCTCTGTTGCCTTGAATGCAAGTGGTTGTGCTTCGGGCGTGGAGGGGCCATCTAGCTCGTTGATTTTCTTTGAGCCTTTGATCATTAATTCAAAGCTCACAAAGTTTCCTATCACTTCCTCGGGAGACATTAGTGTATATCTAGGATTACCTCGAATTAATTGAACTTGTGTAGGATTAAGAAAGACGAGGGATCTTAGAATAACCTTGACCATCTCATGGTCATCCCATTTTGTGCTCCTAAGGTTGCGCACTTGGTTCACCAAGGTCTTCAAGCGGTTGTACATGTCTTGTGGCTCCTCCCCTTGGCGAAGCCGGAAGCGACCGAGCTCCCCCTCGATTGTATCCCGCTTGGTGATTTTGGTCACCTCATCTCCTTCGTGTGCGGTCTTGAGTACGTCCCAAATCTCTTTGGCACTTTTCAATCCTTGCACCTTGTTATACTCCTCTCGACTTAGAGACGCGAGGAGTATAGTGGTGGCTTGAGAGTTGAAGTGCCGGATTTGGGCGACCTCGTCCGAATCATAGTCTTCATCCCCTGGTGATGGTACCTGTACTCCAATCTCAACAACATCCCAAATGCTAGTGTGGAGTGAGGTTAGATGATGCCTCATTTTATCACTCCACATATTATAATCTTCACCATCAAACATAGGTGGTTTGCCTAATGGGACGGAAAGTAATGGAGTACGCTTAGAAATGCGAGGATAGCGTAGGGGGATCTTACTAAACTTCTTGCGCTCATGGCGCTTAGAAGTTACGGACGGCGCGTCGGAGCCAGAGGTGGATGGCGACGAGGAGTCAGTCTCGTAGTAGACCACCTTCCTCATCTTCTTCTTCTTGTCACCACTCTGACGCGACTTGTATGAAGGGGATTCCTTTCCCTTCCCCTTGTTGCGGGATTCTCCCGATGGAGCTTTCCCGTGGCTTGTAGCGGGCTTCTCGCCGGTCACCATCTCCTTCTTGGCGTGATCTCCCGACATCACTTCGAGCGGTTAGGCTCTAATGAAGTACCGGCTCTGATACCAATTGAAAGTCGCCTAGAGGGGGGTGAATAGGGCGAATCTGAAATTTACAAACTTAATCACAACTACAAGTCGGGTTAGCGTTAGAAATAGAAACGAGTCCGAGAGAAAGGGCGCAAAACAAATCGTGAGCGAATAAAGAGCGAGACACGATGATTTGTTTTACCGAGGTTCGGTTCTTGCAAACCTACTCCCCGTTGAGGTGGTCACGAAGACCGGGTCTCTTTCAACCCTTTCCCTCTCTCAAACGGTCACTTAGACCGAGTGAGCTTCTTCTTCTCAATTAAACGGGACACAAAGTCCCCGCAAGGACCACCACACAATTGGTGTCTCTTGCCTTGGTTACAATTGAGTTTGATCACAAGAATGGAGAAAGAAAGAAGCAATCCAAGCGCAAGAGCTCAAATGAACACAACAAATCACTCTCTCTAATCACTAAAGCTTTGTGTGAAGTTGGGAGAGGATTTGATCTCTTTGGTGTGTCTTGCACTGAATGCTATAGCTCTTGTAAGGTGTAGAAGTGTAGAAACTTGGATGCCATTGAATGTGGGGTGGTTGGGGTATTTATAGCCCCAACCACCAAAAGATGGCCGTTGGAAGACTGCTGTCGCATGGCGCACCGGACAGTCCGGTGCGCCACCGGACACTGTCCGGTGCGCCAGCCACGTCAGCAAACCGTTGGGGTTTGACCGTTGAAGCTCTGACTTGTGGGGCCTCTGGGCTGTCCGGTGGTGCACCGGATAGGTCCTGTAAAGTGTCTAGTGCGCACCCGCGCGTGCTCTGACTTCTGCGCGCACTGTAGCGCATTGAATGCGGTTGCAGTCGACCGTTGGCGCGAAGTAGTCGTTGCTCCTGAGAGCACCTAGAGGGGGGGTGAATAGGTGATCCTGTAACACTTCAAAACTTAAGCCACAAAACTTGGTTAATTGTTAGCACGAAAAATTGCCAAGTGGCTAGAGAGGAATCCTCAACAAAACACAATAACCAACAAAGATCAATCACAGAGATGGCACGGTGGTTATCCCGTGGTTCGGCCAAGACCAACGCTTGCCTACTCCACATTGTGGCGTCCCAACGGACGAGGGTTGCAATCAACCCCTCTCAAGTGGTCCAAAGACCCACTTGAATACCACGATGTTTTGTTTGCTTTACTCAATCCCGTTTGCGAGGAATCTCCACAAATTGGAGCCTCTCGCCCTTACACTTAAAGTTCACAAAGAAGCACGGAGCAAGGGAGGGATTAGCAACGCACTCAAGACAAGAAATCACAGCAACACCACGCACACAAGTCACAATGAGAGCTCACAACACAACTCAATGAGTTCACCACTCAACTAGAGCTCTAATCGTTATCGCAAAGAATCAAAGGCGCGGAGTTGATGTCTTGGTGCTTAGGAATGCTTAGGAGATGCTTGGTGTTCTCCTCCATGCGCCTAGGGGTCCCTTTTATAGCCCCAAGGCAGCTAGGAGCCGTTGAGAGCAATCTAGGAAGGCTGATGTTGCCTTCTGTCGACTGGCGCACCGGACAGTCCGGTGCACACCGGACAGTGTCCGGTGCCCGATTTCCTTCCATAAATGGCGCAGTCGACCGTTGGCAGCCAAAGAGTCGTTGGCGCACCGGACATGTCCGGTGCACACCGGACAGTCCGGTGTCCCCTTCTAGCCGTTGGCTCGGCCACGTGTCCCGCGCAGATCGCGCGGCCGACCGTTGGCCCTGCCGACCGTTGGCTCACCGGACAGTCCGGTGCACACCGGACAGTCCGGTGAATTATAGCCGTACATCGCCGATGAATTCCCGAGAGCGACGAGTTCGCCTGTGAACGGCCCACCGGACAGTCCGGTGAATTATAGTTGTACACCGCCGTCGAAGTCCCGAGAACAGCCTTTTTCCTCGAGCCAGCCTGGCGCACTGGACACTGTCCGGTGCACCACCGGACAGTCCGGTGCTCCAGACTGAGCAAAGTCTTGGCTGCTCGAGCCAAGGCTTTTCCAATTGGTCTTTTCCTGTTTCCAGCACTTAGACACAATACATTAGTCTCTAAAACAATGTACTAAGTCTGAGAAACATACCTTTATCCTTGATTTGTACTTTGTCCACCATTTTACACTTAGGCACTTGTGTTGGACACTAAACCACCAAAATACTTAGAAATGGCCCAAGGGCACATTTCCCTTTCAATCTCCCCCTTTTTGGTGATTTATGCCAACACAACATAAAGCAAGTAGAACAAGTACAAAATCACTTCAAATAAGAACTCAAATTATTTTGATTCAAATTTGACATATATGGATCACTCTATGCCACCACTTGGTTTGTTTTTGCAAATCAAACTCAAATTCCTATCTCTAAGTCAAAACCACTTGTAGAGACATAAAGAGAGGTTTTCCAAAGAAATTTGATCAAGGATTCCAAAAACTCCCCCCTTTTCCCATAATCAACACTTCTCCCCACAAGAGGCCAACTTTTGACATAAGAGACAATAAAAGAGTTTTGACAAACCAAAAGCTCTAATCTACTATTTTCAAAATTTCTCAAGTGGTAGCTGATCCATCTATTGCTTTGGCCTTTATTTTCTCCCCCTTTGGCATCAAGCACCAAAACGGGATCAATCTTGGCCCTTTAACCCCATTGCCTCACCAAAATCATCAAATGAGAACACAAAGGCAATAAGAGTATAAAGATGAACTTGGAAAAGTTACTCTTTTCATCGAAGTGCAGTGGAAGTCTTGCATGTTCCAAGTCCACCTTTTCCCTTTCAATCCTCCTTTGAGGCTAAAACAACCAAACTCAAGTACACGGTTAGTCTCAAAGGGTCAAGTTGTAGCACAGCTCCCCCTAAATATGTGCATCACTTGCAAAAAGGACTTGTGAGGTCCAGGGAGTGTTTGTACAATTTGAGCACCACAATAAGCAACAAAATGCAGAATGAACATGATCAAAGGCATAAACACATGTATGCTACAATTCAATCCAAGTTCCGCGAATCTAGGACATTTAGCTCACTACGCAGCCTGCAAAAGGTCTTTTCATCTAAAGGCTTAGTGAAGATATCGGCTAGCTGGTTTTCGGTGCTAACATGAAACACTTCGATATCTCCCTTTTGCTGGTGGTCTCTCAAAAAGTGATGCCGGATGTCAATGTGCTTTGTGCGGCTGTGCTCAACAGGATTTTCCGCTATTCGGATAGCACTCTCATTATCACATAGGAGTGGGACTTTGCTCAGATTGTAGCCAAAGTCCCGGAGGGTTTGCCTCATCCAAAGTAGTTGCGCGCAACACTGTCCTGCGGCAACGTACTCGGCCTCAGCGGTGGATAGGGCAACGGAAGTTTGTTTCTTAGAATTACATGACACCAGGGACCTTCCTAAGAATTGGCACGTCCCCGATGTACTCTTCCTATCGACCTTACATCCAGCATAGTCGGAATCTGTGTACCCAATCAAGTCAAAGTTAGACCCCTTTGGATACCAGATCCCGAAACAAGGCGTAGCGACTAAATATCGAAGAATTCGCTTCACAGCCACTAAGTGGCACTCCTTAGGATCGGATTGAAATCTAGCACACATGCATACGCTAAGCATAATATCCGGTCTACTAGCACATAAATAAAGCAAAGAACCTATCATGGACCGGTATGCTTTTTGATCAACGGACTTACCTCCTTTGTTGAGGTCGGTGTGTCCGTCAGTTCCCATCGGCGTCTTTGCGGGCTTGGCATCCTTCATCCCAAACCGCTTTAGCAAGTCTTGCGTGTACTTCGTTTGGGAGATGAAAGTGTCGTCCTTGAGTTGCTTCACTTGGAACCCAAGGAAGTAGTTCAACTCGCCCATCATCGACATCTCGAATTTCTGCGTCATCACCCTGCTAAACTCTTCACAAGACTTTTGATTAGTAGAACCAAATATTATGTCATCGACATAAATTTGGCATACAAAAAGATCACCATCGCAAGTCTTAGTAAAAAGAGTTGGATCGGCTTTCCTGACCTTGAAAGCATTAGCAATTAAAAAGTCTCTAAGGCATTCATACCATGCTCTTGGGGCTTGCTTAAGTCCATAGAGCGCCTTAGAGAGCTTACACACGTGGTCGGGGTACCGTTCATCCTCGAAGCCAGGGGGTTGCTCCACGTACACCTCCTCCTTGATTGGCCCATTGAGGAAAGCGCTCTTCACATCCATTTGGTACAACCTGAAAGAATGGTGAGCGGCATATGCTAGCAAGATACGAATTGACTCTAGCCTAGCCACAGGAGCAAAAGTCTCCTCAAAGTCCAAACCTGCGAGTTGGGCATAACCTTTTGCCACAAGCCGAGCCTTGTTCCTTGTCAGCACCCCGTGCTCGTCCTGTTTGTTGCGGAACACCCACTTGGTTCCCACAACATTTTGCTTGGGGCGAGGCACCAGTGTCCAAACTCCATTGCGCTTGAAATTGTTGAGTTCCTCCTGCATGGCCAACACCCAGTTCGGATCTAGCAAGGCCTCTTCTACCCTGAAAGGCTCAATAGAAGAGACAAAAGAGTAATGCTCACAAAAATTAACTAATCTTGAACGAGTAGTTACTCCCTTGCTAATATCACCCAATATCTGGTCGACGGGATGATCCCTTTGAATCGTCACTCGAACTTGGGTTAGAGGTGCCAGAGGTGCTTCTTCCTCTTCAATTTGAACATCCTGTGCTCCCCCTTGATCATGCGCCTCCACTTGAGGTACCTGTTCGTCATCTTGGGTTGGGGGTTGCACCATAGTTGAGGAAGACGGTTGATCTTGCTCCAATTGTTCCTGAGGCCGTACATCTCCAATCGCCATGGTGCGTATCGCGGCCGTTGGAACGTCTTCTTCATCTATATCATCAAGATCAACAACTTGCTCTCTTGGAGAGCCATTAGTCTCATCAAATACAACGTCGCTAGAGACTTCAACCAAACCCGATGATTTGTTGAAGACCCTATACGCCTTTGTATTTGAATCATAACCTAATAAAAACCCTTCTACAGCCTTGGGAGCAAATTTGGAATTCCTACCCTTCTTCACTAGAATGTAGCATTTACTCCCAAATACACGAAAGTACGATACATTGGGTTTGTTACCAGTTAGCAGCTCATATGAAGTCTTCTTGAGGAGGCGGTGAAGGTAGACCCTGTTGATGGCGTGGCAAGCCGTGTTCACGGCTTCCGACCAAAAGCACTCGGGGGTCTTGAACTCTCCAAGCATAGTCCTCGCCATATCTATGAGCGTCCTGTTCTTCCTCTCTACCACACCATTTTGCTGAGGTGTGTAGGGAGCGGAGAACTCGTGCTTGATCCCCTCCTCCTCAAGGTACTCCTTCACTTGAAGGTTCTTGAACTCGAACCCATTGTCGCTCCTTATCTTTTTCACCTTGAGCTCAAACTCGTTTTGAGCTCTCCTTAGGAAGCGCTTGAGGGTCCCTTGGGTTTCAGACTTATCCTGCAAAAAGAATACCCAAGTGAAGCGGGAAAAGTCATCCACAATAACTAAACCATACTTACTTCCTCCTATGCTTAGATAGGCGACGGGTCCGAAGAGGTCCATATGTAGCAGCTCCAGGGGTCTTGATGTGGTCATCACATTCTTGCTGTGATGCGCTCCTCCTACTTGTTTACCTGCTTGACACGCTGCACAAGGTCTATCTTTTTCGAATTGCACGTTAGTCAAACCTATCACGTGTTCTCCCTTTAGAAGCTTGTGAAGGTTCTTCATCCCTACATGTGCTAAGCGGCGATGCCACAGCCAGCCCATGCTAGTCTTAGCTATTAAGCATGCATCTAGACCGGCCTCCTCTTTTGCAAAATCTACTAAATAAAGTTTGTCGTCTAATACACTCTTAAAAGCTAATGAACCATCACTTCTTCTAAAGACAGACACATCTACATTTGTAAATAAACAGTTATATCCCATATTACATAATTGACTAACAGATAGTAAATTATATCCAAGACTCTCCACTAAAAACACATTAGAGATAGAATGCTCATTTGATATTGCAATCTTGCCTGAACCTTTCACCTTGCCTTGGTTCCCATCACTGAATATGATTGAATCTTGGGAATCCTTATTCTTGACGTAGGAGGTGAACATCTTCTTCTCTCTCGTCATATGGTTTGTGCATCCGCTGTCGATAATCCAGCTTGAACCCCCGGATGCATAAACCTGCAAGGCAAATTTAGGCTTGGGTCTTAGGTACCCAACTCTTGTTGAGTCCTACAAGGTTAGTCACAATTTCCTTAGGGACCCAAATGCAAGTTTTATCACCCTTGCATTTTGACCCTAATTTCCTAGCAACTATCTTCCTATCCTTTCTACAAATAGCAAAGGAAGCATTCAAAGTATGATAAATTGTAAAGGGACCATTCATAACTTTCCTAGAAGCATGAACAAAATTTTTTCTAGGCACATGATGAACATTTTTCCTAGGTATATCTCTACCATGCATATAGGAAGAACTAGGAGCAAACATAGCATACGAGTCATGTGAATCAAAAGCATTGCAACTCCTATGAGACTGTCTTCTATCATTGTACATAAAGGCATGGTTCTTTTTAGTGCTACTTGCCATAGGGGCCTTCCCTTTCTCCTTGGTGGAGATGGGAGCCTTATGGCTTGTTAAGTCCTTGGCTTCCCTCTTGAAGCCAAGTCCATCCTTAATTGAGGGGTGTCTACCAATCGTGTAGGCATCCCTTGCAAATTTTAGCTTATCGAAATCACTTTTGCTAGTCTTAAGTTGGGCATTAAGACTAGCTACTTCATCATTCAATCTCGAAATTGAAACTAGGTGTCCACTACAGTCATCAATATCAATATCCTTACACCAAGTGCAAATCATAACGTGTTCTACACAAGAATTAGATTTATTTGCTACTTCTAATTTAGCATTTAAATCATTGTTAACACCTTGTAAAGTAGAAATGGTTTCATGACAAGTAGATAGTTCATAAGAAAGCATTTCATTTCTTTTAACTTCTAAGGCATAGGATTTTTGTGCTTCTACAAATTTATCATGTTCATCATACAACAAATCCTCTTGCTTTTCTAAAAGCCTATCCTTTTCATTCAAGGCATCAATCAATTCATTGATTTTATCAATTTTATTTCTATCTAGGCCTTTAAATAGACATGAATAATCTATTTCATCCTCATCACTAGATTCGTCCTCACTTGAAGAAGCATAAGTAGAGTCTCGAGTACATACCTTCTTCTCCCTTGCCATAAGGCATGTGTGACGCTCATTGGGGAAGAGGGATGACTTGTTGAAGGCGGTGGCGG
Source organism: Zea mays (assembly GCF_902167145.1). Lineage (NCBI taxonomy): Eukaryota > Viridiplantae > Streptophyta > Magnoliopsida > Poales > Poaceae > Zea > Zea mays. The sequence goes on from NC_050105.1 coordinate 80,569,599, forward strand.
CGAGTCCTTCATTGTCGGAGTCGGACGAGGAGCAGTCCGAATCCCACTCCTTGCCGAGATGAGCCTCGCCCTTTGCCTTCTTATAATTCTTCTTCTTCTCCCTCTTGTTCCCTTGGTCCTGTTCACTATCATTGTCGGGACAGTTAGCAATAAAATGACCAAGCTTACCGCATTTGAAGCATGAGCGCTTCCCCTTGGCTTTGGTCTTGCTTGGCTGTCCCTTGCGACCTTTAAGCGTCGTCTTGAATCTTTTGATGATGAGGGCCATCTCTTCATCATTAAGTCCGGCTGCCTCAATTTGTGCCACCTTACTAGGTAGCACCTCCTTGCTTCTTGTTGCCTTGAGAGCAAGGGATTGCGGCTCGTTGATCGGACCATTCAAGGCGTCGTCCACGTACCTCGCCTCCTTGATCATCATCCGCCCGCTAACGAATTTTCCAAGGACTTCTTCGGGCGACATTTTGGTGTACCTGGGATTCTCACGAATATTATTTACCAAATGAGGATCAAGAACGGTAAAGGACCTTAGCATCAGTCGGACGACGTCGTGGTCCGTCCATCGCGTGCTTCCGTAGCTCCTTATTTTGTTGATAAGGGTCTTGAGCCGGTTGTATGTTTGTGTCGGCTCCTCGCCCCTTATCATCGCAAACCGTCCAAGCTCGCCCTCCACCAACTCCATCTTGGTGAGCAAGGTGACGTCGTTCCCCTCATGAGAAATCTTGAGGGTGTCCCAGATCTGCTTGGCGTTATCCAAGCCGCTCACTTTGTGATATTCATCCCTGCACAATGAAGCTAGAAGAACAGTAGTAGCTTGTGCATTCTTATGAATTTGCTCATTAATGAACATGGGACTATCCGAACTATCAAAGTGCATTCCACTCTCTACAATCTCCCATATACTAGGATGGAGAGAGAATAGGTGACTACGCATTTTGTGGCTCCAAAATCCGTAGTCCTCTCCATCAAAGTGTGGAGGCTTGCCGAGTGGAATGGAGAGCAAATGTGAATTTGAACTTTGCGGAATACGAGAGTAGTCAAAAGAAAAGTTCGAATTAACCGGTTTCCTTCTCTCGTAGTCGTTGTGGTCATCGTCCTTTTGGGAAGAAGTAGACTCATCGCTGTCGTCGTAGTAGACGATCTCCTTGATGTGCCTCGTCTTCTTCTTCTTCCCTTCCTTCTGTCTATGGCCCGAGCCGGAGTCGGTAGGCTTGTCGTCCTTTGGCTCGTTGATGAAGGATTCCTTCTCTTTATCGTTGATCACGATTCCCTTCCCCTTAGGATCCATCTCTTCGGGCGGTTAGTCCCTTTGTGAAGAGAACGGCTCCGATACCAATTGAGAGCACCTAGAGGGGGGTGAATAGGTGATCCTGTAACACTTCAAAACTTAAGCCACAAAACTTGGTTAATTGTTAGCACAAAAAATTGCCAAGTGGCTAGAGAGGAATCCTCAACAAAACACAATAACCAACAAAGATCAATCACAGAGATGGCACGGTGGTTATCCCGTGGTTTGGCCAAGACCAACGCTTGCCTACTCCACGTTGTGGCGTCCCAACGGACGAGGGTTGCAATCAACCCCTCTCAAGTGGTCCAAAGACCCACTTGAATACCACGATGTTTTGTTTGCTTTACTCAATCCCGTTTGCGAGGAATCTCCACAAATTGGAGCCTCTCGCCCTTACACTTAAAGTTCACAAAGAAGCACGGAGCAAGGGAGGGATTAGCAACGCACTCAAGACAAGAAATCACAGCAACACCACGCACACAAGTCGCAATGAGAGCTCACAACACAACTCAATGAGTTCACCACTCAACTAGAGCTCTAATCGCTATCGCAAAGAATCAAAGGCGCGGAGTTGATGTCTTGGTGCTTAGGAATGCTTAGGAGATGCTTGGTGTTCTCCTCCATGCGCCTAGGGGTCCCTTTTATAGCCCCAAGGCAGCTAGGAGCCGTTGAGAGCAATCTAGGAAGGCTGATCTTGCCTTCTGTCGACTGGCGCACCGGACAGTCCGGTGCACACCGGACAGTGTCCGGTGCCCGATTTCCTTCCATAAATGGCGCAGTCGACCGTTGGCAGCCAGAGAGCCGTTGGCGCACCGGACATGTCCGGTGCACACCGGACAGTCTGGTGCCCCCTTCTAGCCGTTGGCTCGGCCACGTGTCCCGCGCAGATCGCGCGGCCGACCGTTGGCCCTGCCGACCGTTGGCTCACCGGACAGTCCGGTGAATTATAGTCGTACGTCGCCGATGAATTCCCGAGAGCGATGAGTTCGCCTGTGAACGGCCCACCGGACAGTCCGGTGCACCACCAGACAGTCCGGTGCACCACCAGACAGTCCGGTGAATTATAGCCGTACACCGCCGTCGAAGTCCCGAGAACAGCCTTTTTCCTCGAGCCAGCCTGGCGCACCGGACACTGTCCGGTGCACCACTGGACAGTCCGGTGCTCCAGACTGAGCAAAGTCTTGGCTGCTCGAGCCAAGGCTTTTCCAATTGGTCTTTTCCTGTTTCCAGCACTTAGACACAATACATTAGTCTCTAAAACAATGTACTAAGTCTGAGAAACATACCTTTATCCTTGATTTGTACTTTGTCCACCATTTTACACTTAGGCACTTGTGTTGGACACTAAACCACCAAAATACTTAGAAATGGCCCAAGGGCACATTTCCCTTTCAGCTCCGCTGGCACACCGGACAGTCCGATGTGCACGGACACTGTCCGGTGACTCACCGGACAGTCCGGTGAATTATAGCGGAGCGCCCTCTAAGATTCCCGAAGGTAGCGAGTTCAGCTTCAAGTGCCCTGGTGCACCGGACAGTCCGGTGCGCCAGACCAGGGTGCCTTTGGGTTATCTTTTGCTCTCTTTGTTTGAACCCTTTCTTGGTCTTTTTATTGGCTTATTGTGAACCTTTGGTACTTGTAGAACTTATAGACTAGAGCAAACTAGTTAGTCCAATTATTTGTGTTGGGCAATTCAACCACCAAAATCAATTAGGAAAAAGGTGTAAGCCTAATTCCCTTTCAGCGGTCAGCCGAGGGATCCCTGCATTGGAGCTTCCTAGAAACTGTAGCGGGTTTTCTAAAGCTAGTGGAACTTTGTAAAGGCCTCGTAGTGTTACCCTACCTCGCCTCCTTGGTAGAGGTGTATAGGATTCATGACCCCTTGGCAGATGGGTAACATGACTTGTGGGTAAAGATGTGCAACCTCTGCAGAGTGTAAAACTGGTATATTAGCCGTGCTCACGGTCATGAGCGGCTCGGACCCTCACATGATTAATTTATGGAACTAAATTCAAATTGTCATATGCATTGCATCGCGGGTGTTGTTATCAATTTTGATCTATTACTTATTTGGGTTGGTATCTACTTACACTTAGTAACTGCTAATAAAATTTTGACCAACTTTAAAAGCAATGATCAGCTTTAACCATCTTCTTTGGTAAGCCTTACATTTCACATGAGCTCCCACCTTTTGTAAGTTCATGCACACTATTCCCCACAACTTGTTGAGCGATGAACGTATGTGAGCTCACCCTTGCTGTCTCACACCCCCCACAAGTCAAGAATAGGTACCGCAGGATGAGGCGCATGGAGGATGTTGTGATGTGATCATGAGAGGTCTAGGTTGTCGTCTCCCAGTCAACTTTGGGTTGTTGGATCGTTGTCTCCATATGATGTAATTATTTATTTATTTTGTACATAACTCCTATTATATAGTGAAGATGTGACATTCGTTTCTGTACCATGAGTCATCATATGTGTGAGACTTGGTCCCAGCACACTTGGTTATTATTTCGCGTCCGGGTCTTGGTGCCCCTGAAACTTGGGTGTGACATCAAAAGGATTTAGAATTAGCAGGACCAAAACCGAGTATATGATATGTGATTTTGGTACTACAATTAGTGATGATGGAGATGTAAGTTTGGGGGGCTAGGTAGTAAGAAGGACACCTTCCGTTATTTGGAATCGATGCTACAGAGAGATGGTGATATTGATGAAGATGTTAGCCATAGAATCAAAGCGGGGTGGGTGAAATGGCGTCAAGCATCGGGAGTACTATGCGACAAGAGAGTGCCACAGAAGTTCAAAGGCAAGTTCTACAGGACAGCGATTAGGCCTACTATGTTATATGGGGCTGAGTGTTGGCCTACTAAAAGAAGACATATCCAACAAATAAGTGTCGCAGAGATGCGTATGTTGCGTTGGATATGTGGGCACACAAGATTGGACCGAGTGAGAAACGATGACATACATGATCAGCTAGGAATAGCGCTAATTGAATAAAAGCTTATTCAACATCGGTGGAGATGGTTTGGGCATGTCCACCGGAGACCCCAGAGGCACCGATGCATAGAGGCATCATAAGACGGGACAATAATGTGAAGAGAGGTAGAGGTCGACCAAACTTGACATGGGAGGAGGCAATCAAATGGAATATCCCAATGGAGTTGTGTTTGGATAGAAGTGCTTGGAAAGAAGCTATCCACGTGCCTGAACCGTGATTAGGCTTTTTTTTCCTTTTAGTGCCCTCAAAAGCTTTTCACCTCCCCTTTCTCTCTCTTTCTTCTTTCGGTGACATCTTGTTGGGTTTTACTCTAGACTACCCCAACTTGCTTGGGACTAAAACGCTATGTTGATGTTGATGAAGGTGGAGTCTGAATTTTGAAACATTCACTTACTTGTTCAATAACCAAACTCTACAACATTCTGACACCTCTGCCAATGTGGGACTGAAAGTTGCCTAGAGGACGGGTGAATAGGAGAAACCTAAAATTTGTCACAAATTGTAACAACTAGCACCTGATTAAGCATTAGAATGAGAATTAGGACAATCAGAATGAGGGAGAGATGTTCTTTTTGCTTAGGGTTGTTCAATTGATCGCGGAATTACTTTGGGAGCAACTCAAATACTATAGAATCTAACACAAGCAAGAGAATTAAGGGAGAGGGGAGAGCTAGAAATAAATCACAATACAAAATCAGCACAAAGAACGCGGACGATTTATTTCCCGAGGTTCGGTTCTGAAGAACCTACTCCCCGTTGAGGAGTTCACTAAAGACGAGTCTCTTTCAACCCTTTCATTCTCTCAAACGGTCACTTAGATCAGCTGGGTGTTTTTTCTCAATCTCAAAGGACACTAAGTCCCCGCAAAAATCACCGCACAATTTGACATCTCTTGCTAACTTTACTAAGTGTGAGAATGGGGATGGAAATGAGAATGAAACACAAGAACACAAGTAATGAATACAACAAGCTCAAATGAAACACTTCACAAGGCACTACTATTTCTCTAGTTCAATCCTGATGAATTTGGCACTTGGGAGGAATTGCAAGGCTTGAAGTTGTTGCAAGTATTGAATAGGAGTTTGGTGAAGCTCTTATGTATCTTGAATACAGGTGGAGGGATATTTATAGCCCCAATCACCCCATACGGCCGTTGTGAAAAGGCAGTCAAAAGTGTATCGGAGCACAACCCCAATTATGGGCCGAGCCAACGGCCCACAACTTGTGTGTCAGACCAGCCCCAAAAGCCCAAGATGTCGTAATGTGATAGACCGGCCCACATACAAGATACAATAATAATAATAATAATAATAATAATAATAATAATAATAATAATAATAATAATAATAATAATAATAATATACAAACTAAGGTACAAAGCATATATGACAAAATTAAACTAAGCTATTTTGCAGCTAAACAGAGGTACTGAACATATATGACCGAATAAAACTGAGCTATTTTGTAGCTACCTCGTTAAAAACCTTTGGTCAAAAGGAAAAAAGAGAACATCCAACTCAAAAATAATATCTAGTTTGATGTTTAGAGTTTAGTTAAGTAATACAGCCATACATACAAAATTACAAAATACAGTGATAAAATCCTACATGACCACAAGCACAATATGCAACAGGTTGAGCATCTTAATTATCATCACCATCAAAAGTGACGGTTAGAAACTTTGTTATTTTTTCTCCATATTTACTGTCACCTCACCAACAGTCATATTTTTTAAATTTTATTAAAACAAAGTCTATATAGAAACCATAGCAATACACATCCTCCAAGTAGTTTAAAGATTACGTACGATGAGGTTGTTTTTAAGGCGAAAATTGGAGCAAATGGGCAAACAACATTAACAAAAATATCTGACATCCACATAGACGAGTGATAAACATTGCACCGAGATTTTAAAAAATAAAAGGATCCGCAACTTCCGTTCAAAATTTAAACCATATCATCTCGCATATCTTGTGTAAGTATCAGGATTCCCCAAACCCACGAGAAAATTTCTTGCTGAAACAAATTCTAAGGGACTTAAACATTGTGGAAGATGCCTATATCGCCTAGTTCTTGGAGGCCTTATCCTTGGTTTTTTGGATCTTCAAAACCTTCTTCACGATCTTCTGCTCCTCGACCAAAAAGGCACGGATGATCCTGAGACATGCAGGTGACTTAGTATCACCATTAATCATTTCAATGGACGGGCATGAGTTGCGAAAGAATGGTCACCTCTCTCTCACTGCGGTACCAGACAGAACACCACCATATGGACGGTTCACAGTCCTGCGGTTCCTTGCCAACCTGGACCTCTTGTACTCAGCAGGTCTCAGGTGTGGAATCTGCAATTGAAGCATAGGAAATATTTATGAGCAGCAGTTAAATATTATGTAAATGACACAAACTTATACTGCAGTGCAAACTTAAGACTGCCTAATCTGATTAGTCAGTGTAGTGGCTGCACCTACGTGTCTTGTAGGAATAGCATGCAGCATACTGTTGTGCCTATAAGGTGAAGAATTCTTTGCAGATTCAACGGCCGGTGTGCAAAGAGAATTCATCCAAATAAAGTACGTATTAACAAATTACGTGTACAGTTGATGCAGTGAAGTACTCATACGGAAGCAATCTCTATGGACATGTGTTAATAAGGAAAGTAATAGAACTTCTGAATTAAATAAATTAACTTTTAAAAAATAGATAAGCATAACAAAGTCAGTATGTTCTAAAGATAAGTGATACACAAAAAAATCCTCCAAGATTACCATGCAAAATCAGGTGGTCCATAGGTTGTCAGTTAGGAGCGAAAGACAATTCAGTGTAATCATAGTCATTACCAAAGTAATCATTTGAACTATGCAACTGATCATCATCCAACCCTCACCGCCTCAAGAGTTGTACCAGCAAATATAGCATATAATAGAAGGTAGCAAAGGAGCAAACAGATTGATTGCCTTGAAATGAAAAATAAGAAAGCTAAATAGACAAAACAAGGTGGAGGGAGTATGCCAGTGCAAAGGGCCTCATAGAGAAGATTAGGCTTAATCGACATGAAAGTTCAGACATATGCTTGTCATGTTTCTCAGTAATCATAGGCCCAGTAGTATATGCCAGAAACTGAATCATAATAAAGATGCAAGCCAGCCATAACAAGAACTAAACACAATGAGTACGAATGCAAGTTAAAAGTATCTTTTGGGGGAAAACTTCAGACTTCAAAAGTAAGACAATGAGAAAAGAGACAACATTGGAAGGCCTCATAGAAGTTTAAGATTAATCAACATGAAAACTCAGACATGCTTGTCAATTGTAACTGTATAATCATTGTTCAACAAACTCAAAACAAAAAGGAAGATCTAGAGAAAGGGCACTTGGTACAACCTAACACTCAAGAAAAACTTGCAAAACACAATACATTGTGCTGAAATGTGTACACTGCCCTGGAATGAATAATAGAGTACCAGTACCAAAGATAGGTTGGCATGAACATCAAAACCAGCTACGGCAGCACATGTTACAATAACTCAATAAGCTAAAAGGCCTAAGGGTCAAACAAAAAACAAAACAAACATCAAACCTATGGTTTAAAACTACTATCAGAACAACACTCAGTTAAGACAAAGTAAATAAACAACGCAACGGCACAAATGTGAGGGATACGCTACAGGTACAGTTTGCTAAAAGCCTAGAGCAATCTTTTAGATCTAAGGATAATAAATTGTTCCAACTTCCAACCAAGAGCCCGAAACATGATTCAACAAGAAAAGGTGCATTTTAATCCCCAGTTTGCAATCACACATCATAAGAATATGAGCCTTAAGCTACACAAAATACAAAGCTGCGGTTCAAATACATGTTCCGTCAGGACCTCCTAGCCTAGGTTGACCACACTGCATTCAAATTGAAAATCCTTGAATAGAGCATGACGCAGCGACCTAAACCCTAAAGCAAGAATAAGTGGGTAAAATAGAAAGGTGGAAGGCTCATACTCCTTGGATCTTCTTCCCGGTGACCGGGCATTTCGGTCCGCTCGCGCGCTTCTTGGTGTACTGGTACACAAGCCTCCCACCTAATCAACAACATAAACAAATCAGCGGGAATCCTATTTCCACAACCCGCACGAACAGAAACAACGAGCGATCAATCGACCATGCGAGTGCGAAGCGCCGGTCTTACCAGGGGTCTTGACCACGCGGGTCTGATTGGATTTTGTGGCGTAGCTGTGGCGCTTCCGGTAGGTGAGCCGCTGCACCATTTTGCCGCCGGCCGCTGTTTCTCCCGGGCTCTCGCTCTCCGCGCGCTCTTCCTCTCTAGCGTGGCGGCGGAGAAGGGAGTGAGGAGGAGAGATGGAGGGGAGCTTTTATAGGATGGCTGATAGGCCTAGTGACCTAGATCTGACGTCGGGAGATGATTTGCCAAGCGAATGGGCGGTTCGGTCTGTGACTTGGGATTACCGGCTCCTTAGTGTATGGATGGTCTGAATTTGGTTTCAAGATTTATCGAACTGAAGTCCATTCTAGTGATTATAAATTAGATATAAATTAATTAAGCTAATATAATTATGTATATTATATATGTATACTCTACTATTGGTTTATAGAGAATATATTTTTGTGTTCTAACAAAAACGGCTTCACCGGGTTTAGTAGAGCTCAGGCTCGTTTAAAATAGCTCTAGTTATGTTTTTCGTTAAAATCATTTTTTGTTAACGGGACGTTTGGATCCCTTCATTTTAGAGGAATTGGAATTCACTCAATAAAGTAACTTATTTAGTTTGGAATTTGACATTCCACCACTTTCCAAAGTTCAGATATAAGTCTATCTCAAATTCATGGGGTGGATGGTGGGAAATGATTTTATTTATTAGTAGAATTGGTTTCTAATCTATAACTTACATGACACTCTTCGTCTCACTCCTCTATAGTAAAAATGTAGCACATAAATTTCTCCAACATCTTGCTAATAATAGTATACAAATATATTTTGCATAAAACCGAATTATCTTAATTGATATATCTGCCTAAAGTCATTTCGTAAATCGTTTGACAAAAACGACTTATCATGGAGCCAAAACCATTTCCAATATATTAAAGTGCTAGAGCAAAAGCCGATGGAACTAATATTTGTGGCTTCTTCTCCATAGTACAAAAACGGCTCTGACTTTTAGATATTTTTCGCATGAAACCGTTTAAACAAATGTTTGGTATGGATCTAGCTTTTTGCAGAGAAAAACCATAGTCGAAGCCCTGCCAAACAGACTCTAAGTTGTATAGTAGAAATATAACCGGCTATAAAATCAACTTTTACCTCAGTTTATAAATTTAAGAAAATCTTATACCTAAATTTTGAAATGTAATTGAATATTCTAAGCCAACAAAATAAAAAAAATCCAAACGGCATCTAACTTTCTCTAGTATTCTTCTATTAAAATTCATTTTGTAGTATTTTTTTAAATCTGCTTATATTTTACTACCTCCCGTTATAAAAGTTGACTTTTAGATTATAGTTCTGTTTCTTTCTCTTTTATCTTTATTATCTTGTATTAGATTTTACTTACTCTACTTTTTGTTATATCTCTCTCATTCATATAGAGTATAATGCTTGTGGGTTACGATAATACTAAATATTCGAGGGGAGCCACCACAATACAGCCTAAAAATGCATATGAATTCTAAAATCCAAGAACATGACAGGTTGGGGTAAAGAGGCGGCCAGCCTCTAAATTTATAGGACATAAGAGCGTCTTTAAGAGACTAGCTAAATAACTCGTCGAGCTAAATTTTGACTACTAAACAACAATATAACTCTCCAACGGACTAATCATCAAACTCGTCAAGCTATCCGACACTCTAAATTGGCTCCCTTACTAGCTAAAATTGGCATGTCACCCTGTCTAGCCAAACTAGATAGATAGTATGTTAGAGTGAGATGGTACATATAGAGTATAATATTTATGGAAAGATAAATATAGAGTCAAATAGAAAACAAAAAATAAAGAGTCATTTAAAGATGCTATAAGCCTAGATATATGTATATAGTAGTCAGACTATTAGTATATAGTCTAATAATTTGGTAGTAAAGTGTCGAATAGTTGGGGAACTATGATGTATTCGTAGCTCGATCTTGTTTAAATATGTTAGAGAGAAATTGAAAAATAATACAGTAATATGTACCTTTTATTTACTTTTATTTACTTGTTGTTTGATATAACTATTTTAAGATATATATTAAGTGTTTATATAGTTATATATAAAGATAATTAGAAAGGCCTCTATTTTAAACCTCGTCCTAGGTCGCTAAAATCTCAGGACTCGCTGAACATGATGTGGTTAAACAAGTCTTGGCATCAAGATTCAGAGCTTACATCTTGGTATATTACGAGTATCCAATGGACTTCTAAATTTAATATAAGGGTACAAACCACACCGAAGAATCAAACATGAACCGTACAAATATGTAAATACGTCAAAATGTCAGGCACAACTATGCCTCTCGTATTACTATTGTATCGTCGCGACACCCATCGACTTCCCCCTCCCACAGCCGAACACCTCGTTCCGACACCCATGGGACTTCCACGCGCAGTCTCCCCAGTCGCGTCATGGCCATTCCATTGCCATTTCTCCTCGCTTGTCACCGTCGCAGCGATGCTCGATTTGACACATCTCTGTTCCCAAGCCCATCTCGCTCCTTTCAGATATTTGTATATATATGTAGCAGCAGTCAAAAGTTTTAAGGTGTATTTGGTTTCCCTGACTACAATTTAATTTGTGTCACATCAAACGTTTGGATATTGGGTATAAGTAGAGCCTAGAAAACATTAGCCTAACGGGAAGTATCAATCCCAATCTCCATCCCCCATCCCCCACTACACAAGCGGCCATGCATCGACGAGAGGTGGCGCGACAAACAAATATCGCCTTGGCATGTTGTTGGCGTATGTCGCGTGACGTGACCGGTGTGGAAGACTTGTGGAACGATCAATACCTAGGGGGTGTTTGGTTTGAAGAATCAATCCATTCTAGATGAGGTGGTGTATCATTAGTTAATTCCATAAATTTAGTGGAATGAACTCATTCGTCTTATTATTACTAATTATTAGTACATGAGGAATGAAATGGTAATGGACCATCTCATTCTATTTCACAAACCAAATAAGAAAGTGAGTAGTGAGAAGATGATGGATCATCTCATTCCTCAAACCAAACACACTATCAGTTCATCTCCCTGCCCACCTGCACGCACATGTCGCCCCCGTGGCCTCCTTCGCCGCTGGACGGGCCCGTACGAAACGTGCTTCTCATCGGAGGACATGAGGGATGGCTTTTAAGGGCATGCACAACCCACATAATAACTCATATCTTATGTGGTATCTAAGGGGCACCTGTAAAAAACGTAACAGACGTATCTTCGCGAAGAAACGTCTCTGGCATGCTTCTCTAAGTTTATATATGGTTAAACATATACAACCAATATAAATGAGTCATATCTTGATGATTCTGGTGAATAAGATACATGTACTAGATATATTGGGTTGTATGAACAAATTTCTAAGATGTATCTAGTGTCTAGAGAACCACAACATAGTATCTATGTTGTACATGCCCAAAAGCAGAGGCAGTGCTATCTTATCTAGTCTATTTTTGTTGTCCTTATCCAATTATATGCATGGAAAGTTATCTGGTTGTTAGGCAAAGTGTGGAGGGTGAGAAATAGACCTAAGCGTTTCGCGTGGTGTTGGTGTTTCGAACCTTGTCTGACAAGTAAGTTTATTGTGTGCGTTCTGGTCTTCGGAGGGTATGAGCGATGTGCGCAAGATTTATATTGGTTCGGGGAGAACATCTCTACATCCAGTCATCGGCAGCTCGCGCTACATGCATCATTGATGATCAAAGCTCGTAGTAAGGGTTACAAGCAAGCGAGAGAGGGATGAGAGGCTTCCAAGTCTCTTGTTGGTGGTGGAGTTGGTTATAAAGTGTAGCCCTAGCTAAGTCTTGGTTTTGTCCGACGGGGCTCTGTTGATCTTTGGGCGTCGTCTTATCTCGAGGTCCGTCCTTCTGGGCGTGTGTTCGAAGAAGCCACCCTCTCGTGTTCGGCTCGGCTCGTGGTGGCTTCCACATTGTCGTAAAGAAAACACCAATCCCTGAGAGGAGGGTGAAGAGGCCTGGTAGCTAGGTGATATGGCTCTCAATCTCTGGGCTAGCTGTCTCTCTCCAAACTTGAAGGTCTAGAAGCCAGTGTTGTCTCAGAGTAATACGGGCTGTCCTCTGAGCAACGTAGAAGGACTCATGAGTTAGAGTGCTGAACTAATAAGGGTCGGCTATGGTGTCTCTCTGCTTAGGAAACCACTCTCCTATAGGCACATGCTTGAAACGACAAACTCTTGCAGCTGTAGCTCCGTGGAGGTCATAGAGACGAGGGTCTCCCTGAAGTGGCTAAACATGCTCAAGAACCACAGCCATGCTCTTGTTGGGCTATGGTGGATGAGGTGGATCCTCGCCATCTCCACCAACTGACGGTCTGACGGACCCAAGTTCTCTGTTTTTGCCATCTGAACTGAGTTGAGATGAGTTCTGTTCTAGAACAACTGACTGCTGATAGCTTACCACAGGGTCACAACCGGTGTTGCATTGCATTAGCCTCGAACACAACAGGGTCACAGAGATTAGAGAATGGCTTTGTTTTTTTGTTTCTCCCTCCAACGTCCAACCTGCAGAATGTCGATGCAGCCATGGTACCTGTGTGGCTCTGTTTCTAGCAAACGAGTGCCTATAACTTTCAAAATTTTCTAAACAATGTAATAAAGAAAAATTGAACTGAACAAAGATGCACGCCAACGTTTCTTGAGCCAACAGTTCCCTGGTGCTCCACTTCAAATTTCCCCCTAACCATCTTCGCACTGTTTTAACGTACAAAAGAAAGCCAAATTCTAAATTAAGCTGTTACAACTGTTCGAACTGCTGCGGCTACAATCTATAGAGACAAAATATTGTAAAAGTCGTAGCCGAATATTGTAAAAGTCGTAGCCGAATTAAAGCTGCAGCAAGTCACAGCAATATTGTACGAACCCCGACGGGCTGCGAGGTAAAAACCCCGACGGCCGACGCCATTAGCGGTCGAGGCTACTACGAACGAGGCCCCGCAAGACAGGCCCCGCTGTCTTGCGCACTGACGCCCTTGACAGGGCCGTTCGTCCTCCCTTCGATCTACCCTGATCTAACAACAATCACATACAATTACGTAACTGGCAATGCAGCCAGTGCAAGCCCGAGTTTATTGCCCAACAAACATATTTACAAGGTGCCTAAAATGTGCCTGTATTTGGGCTCTAGAGCTTTTGAGGTGTTTTCACCCCTATCTAGTAAGTAAAATCTGAAAACTAATCCAAGCACACACCTCTATCTTCTATTGTCTCTATACCAACACACACACGCAAAATCATCTGAACTGGCATTTGAGCAAGTCACTCAGCAGCCAAATCTGTTTCCCTCCTGAGTCTTCAGACTGGTAGCCATCATGAAAGACAGTGGAAGCAGCAACCGGCCACTATCTTAGATAGGCATTCAGCGCAACCAGCTTTGGATTTACACTTCATCCGAGTAATAAGTACCTTGCGCATCAGCAACGTCCTTGCTCGCACTGGTAGGTGTTTTCCCTTGCAGCTCGGCGCACACAAGCTTGGTCAAGAGGAGCCCGGCAAGGAGAGCCGCCGCCATCAGCATGGTGAACACAGCGCTCCAGCTCTTGGACGAGATGTACCCTGTCAGCAGCGGTCCAATGGCAGCTCCAATAGACCCCGTCCCGTCGATTATGGCCGTCACGGTGGCCAGCGCCCGGGAGTTGCCGTTCAAGGAGCTGTGGGTGCCGAGGTCGGCCGACACCGCAGTCGTGATCAGGGCGTACGGCCCGTTCACGAACATTCCGGTGACGAACATGAGGCAGACGTTCCACGCCATCGACGTGCTCCCGTACGCGCGGTACAGGAAGAGGGCGGGTATCGCGCAGTACATGAAGCTGGCAGCTGTGATCGCCCGCGCGTTTAGACGGTCGGAGATGTGGCCGGCGAGGACTCCTCCCAACACGCCACCGACGTCGAAGATCGTCGATAAGCTGCCGGCCATTGCATCGGAGAGGTACACGCCACCGATGCCTGAAACAAGGTGAAGCAGGGCTGTTAGAAAGCACATTCCTCCAATTTGTAGAGACATATTTGAAGGTCGAATATGGATGGAGACTTACGTGTATGGCTGATGTAGAAGGGTAGCCAGTACAGGAAGGTATATGCAACCAATTTAGAGAAGAAGAGGCAAAGAGCGAATGGCGCAACTCCAGGAATCCTCCATGCCTCCAAGAACCCCACTGCCTTATGCTTAACTTGTTGGCCTGGTTCCAAAAGGGGCTCCTTCACAGTGCCAGTGTCCTTCTCACAGTTCAATTCACCACTGCCAGCAATGTCTATCTCCATCACCTCAGGGCTAACCGGCAAGGAAACATACACCACCAACCCAACAAGAGCCATGACAAGGCTAGGGACGGCGAACGACCAGCCCCACCCGAACTCGAGGAGGAAGGCGGCAAGCAGCGAGCCAGCTATGTTCCCGATAGAAGTGTGCGCGTTCCATACGCCCATGATCAGCCCCCTCTTGCTCTTCCCGAACCAGTTACCGACAACCGCGACAACCGACGGCCACCCAACCGACTGAAACAGGCCGGAAACCATCTGAACGACCAGGAAATAGTAGAAGCTGTGGACGTTCAGCCAGTATCCAGCGCCGAAGAGAGCCGTGAACACGGCAGTCCCGACCATGCCGATCGTCAGAAAGATCCTTAGATCTATGCGGTCCCCGATGTGTCCGGCGAAGAACATCCCGATGGAATACGCAGCGAGGAACGCGACGTCTATCTCGCCGAGCAACGCTGAGCCGTCAGCGGTGTTGAACGGCAGCCAGCCAGTGTTAAGAGCCGGAGCCTCGCTCGTGTGCAGGTGCAGCCGTCCCCAGTGGGAGAACCCCATCTTCGTCTGGGGGTCCAGCGCGCTCTTGACGATGCTCGTGATCTTCCGAGTCATGTGGAAGCATGCGTATGCGAAGAATGTGAGGACCAGGACTAGCGTCTGGTAGGTTCTCAGCGAACCGGCACCTCCGAATAGCCTAAGGCCAGGAGGTTTCTTGCTCGCCATCTGTTGAGACTGAGCCATGAGGACACAAGTTTCGCTGAGAAAGGTCACCGCCGTGCAGCTAGCGCCGGCTGCAGGGACGCTTCTGGAACCAGCAACGATTACCTACCACCTGAAAGAAAGCAACCAAGGGAGATGTGATCAGGATAACAAGCCCGGCGCAAGGAGACACAAGATGATATGGTTGCTACTCTTAATTCGTAATAACAGTATGCAACCAACAATCATGCTCTAGAAGGTTGGAAAACAGTGATCTCAATCTCAATGCCGCCTCGTGCAGCCGTTTCATTTACATTACACCACAAAGATGCACCGAAATGATCCAAAGCATCTCAGCATATTTCGGGAGACAAATTGATCTGCTTATTTATTATTAGCCAAATTCAATGGTGACAGGTGCAACTGTGCAAGACATTTGTTGATCTTGTTCATTAGCAACCCTGACCCTGGATCAGAGACAATACAGCGATCAAATTTGCATGTCCCTAAACGCCCCACGGATCAAAATTTCATCGAATTCATGCTCATAACTCCTAATATTAGCCCAGCCGCATCTATACCAGCCGATAAACTAAGGATTATTCCCCCGAAGTCTCAACTCTGACTCCCTCAAGCAGCATATTCTCTGAAACCTGCACAGGGACAGGGAGGAAGTTTTCCAAGTGGACGCAGGTAAAAAGGTGATCTTGACACTCGGACGCCCAACGTCCCTGCAAATATTTCACAAGTCCAATCACGGGAGCCGTGCTGTGACCCCACCCTATTTCCAGCTCTCAACAGTCAACACGTATGATCTCACACCTGACGCAACGCACGACCCCAAGTCCAGGGCTGGGAAAACACAACCTTTTGCCCCAGAAACTCCCTATCGACCCGTCAGGCCGTCACCAAAAATTTCCCCACCCGAAACCCCTCCCCTGAACGAACCCATTGCAGCGGCACAAACCCACTGCACACACACCACCGTGAAAAGAAAAATAGCATCGGAGAAGCAATAGCACAAGCTGCGGATTCGGCTCAGAACCGCCGCGGAGATCAAGAACAGGACAGAGCACGGACCTGGTGGGGTGGGGGTGCTCCCGGAGCAGCGGCCGATCTTCGCCGGGTCGGACGGGCGGCCGATCTTCGCCGGATCGGATTGGGCGGCCGCGCAAATGCACACGCGACGCGGCGGAACCACGCAACGGGGACCGTGCGGTTCTTTCTTGTTCGTGGTGGTGTCCTCGAGCTCGGTTTGGGTGGTGCGAGTGCGAGTGGGAAGTCACCGAGCGAGGGCATTTATTGGAAGCTGTGCCGGGTAGATTTTACGGTGCTGCCCTTGGACGGAACTGGTAAGTTAGTAACGTGTTTTTTGGCCGTAGACCGCGCTCACTCACACGACGGTTTCCGCTGGCAGTTTGGTAAACCAAGGCGAGGGCAATTAGGTAAAGTGGGGGGGGGGGGGGGGGGGGGGGAACTACTAGCGTATGCGTATACAGAGTTCCCAAGTCCGGTTTGGAAACTCCACGGCCTCACTTTTTGTGTTATCTGGCGTCCATTGTCTCTTATCCACGTTGGAAGAAGCTGTTTATCCTGATTTCCCATGTGCAGTCCAATATCGTCATGTCCTTTTTAAAATATATACCTTCTAGATTTTATAAGTTAGATTATAGTTGAAGAGTAAGAGATAAAATATTACTTTGACATCATAAATAAGTTAGAATTGCTTGATTTATTTTAGCTTATTTGTGATGTTAAAGTGATATTTTACTCTTCTACCCTTATAATATAATCTAAACTAGAAAAAGAGTAAACGTATCCTAGGTCATTACAGTTTTTTATTTGTCATGGTCATGGATGAAACGCATGGAGCCAGGTGCACAGTGAGCGCAACGCCCGAATTTTTTGTATTTTAGCCCTTAAACAGAAGTAAAATCACGTTTAGACCTAAAAAATTTTTAAATGCAGTTTTGGACCCTTAGCTCGGCGCCATAGCCTGTGGCGCCGAGCTAACACAGCTCGGCGCCACAGCCTATGGCGCCGAGCTTCGTGACGTGGCAGCCCGCGTGGCACCTAGCTCGGCGCCACAGATCTTGGCGCCGAGCTAGGAAATATCCGCCAGACGCCTTTCTCTCTGCCCGTTTCCTCTGTTGTTCAGTAACCGCGCCGAGCCCACCGCCGCCGTTGGGAAAACGCCGCCGCCCCGTCGCCGTCGCCTTCTCTCCGGCCACCCGCACGCCCAGGTCCGGCGGCGCGGCCGCCCTACTCTCCGGCCTCCCCGCCCTCCCAGCGCCGGCGAGCTACGCCGAGCTCGCCCGCCCCGCCCGCCTACCTCGCCTGGGCCGGCCGCCGCCGAGCTCCCCGGCCACCGCACAGCCTGCTCGCCGAGCTCCGGCCCCGGCAGCTCCCTCCCCGTCCACCGCGCTGCCTGCTCGCCACCGGCCGGCCACCGCTCCAGCCCCGGCAGCTCCTTCCCCGGCCGCCGCGCGCTCACTGCCTGCCCACTGCCGCCCCTGGTATTTTTTTTTTAATTTCTTAGTTAGTAAACTCTTAGGGTTTGTTAGTGATTAGTAATTAGTTAGCTATCCAATTATTTATTGTTTAGTAAATAGTTAGCTTTTTTGTTGTTAGTGTTTATTAAAATAGTTAGCTAGTTTGTTGCGTAGTATATTGTTAGTGTTTAGTAAATTCTTAGTGATTATATAGCTACCATTTTCTTTAGGGCATTGATATTACATGTTGGTTTTTTTGTACGTAGGTGTTCGTCCGACTTGACCTTCTCCACCGTTACCTGGAGTTGTACGCGTTCTCAGGTATACATAGTTTTCGTACATTATTTATAGATTATGTAATTTCGTTTGATGTGTTCATTTAATATTTACTATATGGTTATTAGTTAATATATATTTATTACTTAGTAAGTTAGTAGGCTTAAGTATGTAGCCATTATTGAGTTAGTAATCCATTTTTGCAATAGATGGACAGCCTAGTAACACTATACCATGGAGGAAGGGTGGAGATAGATGCTTATGGGAGTGTTACTTTTGATGGTATGAAGATCGTGACCATGTTGTTCGTTGAAAGACCAACTTTTGACCAGCTTTTGGCTCGAGCTTGTGAGGAGATTAGTTGCGACATAAACGACCCTAGAATATCAATTCAGGGTTTGTTGTCCCATATTACATATGGAACAGTTGTCCGACGGTTGATCTCCATTACCTCAGAAGATGATTGGGTGATATATTTAAGAATTGTGAAGACGATGGTTCCACCATGTTTGGATGTGGTTGTTCAAAAGTTACCTGTTAGTCATTGCGGAGGTCCAGTGGGGTTGTCTCCACAAATGCCAAATGCATCTCGTATTGAAGCTCCTTTGGTAGAGCTTCATGAAGAAGTCGTTGTTGTGCCCGATGCTCAATCGGGTCCGCACGAGTATGGGATTTCTCGTCCTATTCCCGGCGTTTGTGGGGCTTCTAATGCGGTTGTACCCCCCCAAGAGATCCCATTGACCCAGGATCCAGTTCACGATCATCCTAGTAAGTGTCTTCGACACATTGTTCGTATCCATCATTATTTCGTTTGATTAGACTTTTTAATGTGGTTTTTCTTGCTCCGACCCGATGCAGGATCTCCACATATCGATAATGCTGATGTTCAGATTGATGTGCCTGTGTCATATAATATGGACAACATATGCAGGGCATCCAATAGTGTTGATGTTCAGATTGAGGATGAGGAGGAGCCATATGAGGCTGCACGGGCCGTAGATTCTGATGATGACCGTCCGGTTCAAGAAATGACCGAGCAAGAAATTGAACTCATAAGACGTTTGTGTCCGGAGCGAGACCCTGCAGTACATGAATTTAGCAGTTTAAGTCATTCCAGCCGTGCGTATGCTGAAGGACGTGACGATGAACTGCTAGAGGCTCCGGATAACGCCGACAGCATTGAGATTAAGGTTGGCTTACTTTTCAAGGATCTGCCTACACTGAGACGATGGCTACAGGAATATTCTGTGAACCGGAAGAGGCCGTTCAAGGTGAGACATTCGTATGCACAGCGTCGTTACACTGTTGTGTGCGAGATGCCAGAATGTAATTGGAGGGTATGTGCCCGAAGGCAGAAGGACACCGGAAAATTTAAGATCACCAAAATTGTAGGTCCACACACTTGTGCCCAGACAGAGCTGAGCTCTAAGCATCGTCAGTTGACATCTACCCTGATTGCGAAAAGGATATTGGGGATATTGAAGGGTCAGCCAAACTTGAAGGTGAAGTCAATTATGACCATGACTTCGGAGCTGTTTGGTTACAGGATCAAATATGGGAAAGCATGGAGGGCAAAGCAGCGGGCATGGAAGATGATATACGGGGATTGGGAGGAGGGTTATGAGAAGTTACCAGCATTGTTCAATGCAATGAAAGCAAAAAACCCAGGCATGCATTACGAGTACATCCCCAAACCTAATGAATGGAGGAACGGCAAAGAGATATTTTATCGGGCTTTCTGGTGTTTCTCGCAGTGCGTAGAGGCCTTCAGGCATTGTCGTCCCGTGCTCTCTATTGATGGTACTTTTCTGCTTGGGAAGTATAAGGGCACATTGTTGGTTGCCATATCATGCGACGCAGACAACTCACTGGTTCCTTTGGCATTTGCTTTGGTGGAGAGGGAGAACAGAGATAGTTGGTCTTGGTTCTTGCGGCTTGTACGCATCCATGTCGTAGGCCCTGGACGCGAGGTTGGTGTCATATCTGACAGACACCAAGGTATTCTTAATGCAGTGCAAGAGCAGATTCCTGGCTACGCACCCATGCACCACAGATGGTGCACTCGACATCTAGCAGAAAATCTTCTTCGAAAGGATCATAGCAAGGCTAACTTCCCCCTTTTTGAGGAGGTATGTCGTCAGTTGGAGGTTTCGTTTTTCGAGGATAAGTTGAAGGAACTAAAAGATGCAACAAATGCTGAAGGTAAGAACTGGATTGCTGGATTGCTGAGGGAACCACACAAATGGACAAGGGCCTACGACGAAGGTGGCTGGCGGTTCGAGTTTCAGACTAGCAACATGGCCGAGTCATTTAACAGTGTGCTCAAGGGTATACGGGGCATGCCAGTCAATGCTATAGTAACATTCACTTTTTATAGGCTAGTGGCTTGGTTTAATGATAGACACGCGCAGGCCAAGGCAATGCAGACCCGAGGGCAGAGATGGGCACCTAAACCAACATCACACCTTAATAATGCAAAGGAACGTGCCCATAGACATGAGGTACAATGCTTTGATGAGGAGCTGGGTAAATACGAGGTAACAACACTAGGCGGCATAACTTCCGACGGTGAGGTGCGACCTTCGAGGACACATGTCGTGTTACTTGATGCATTCTGGTGTGGATGTGGTAAACCTAGACAATACCATTTTCCATGTTCTCATTATGTTGCGGCCGCACGTCATCGTAACTTTGCATTTGAGAGCAGAATACCTTCTGAGTTCAGTGTAGAGAGCTTAGTACGTACCTGGAGCCCTCGTTTTGAGCCATTTCTTGATGAGTCACAATGGCCACCGTACACCGGTCCGGTATACGTTGCTGATCCAGCGCATCGATGGGACAAACGTGGTAGTAGGAAAAGGAGCCGGTGCAACATGGTTATGGATCAGGTTTCCGGTCGCAGTAGGAGAGGACGAGCGTCTCCCTTTCTCGTGGACCCAGAGCAGAATGAATGCGGAAAATGCGGTAGACTTGGCCACAACTCACGTACATGCATTTGGACACTTAGTCAGGTGTGATATATTTTTTTATTCACAAATTTTATTCTAATATGTCGATTTTTTTATACACAAATTTTATTCTAATATGTTGATATCTTAATTTGCAGGATGGCGCAGTTCCACTTGCTGGACCCTCACTACGACGAGCACCACAGGGGCCGTCTCACCGCAGAGGGAGAGGTAACATTTTGTACATAAATTAAATTTTCGAATTAATATGTGCGACCTATATTTGACTAATGAAAATTCTTTTGATTGCTAGGTGTTGCCCGTTCTGCGGGTCCGGACCCACGACCGGTTTCTGGAGGAGATGAGGTACGATGAGAGGTACACTCCTCTCCTACAGAGGGCTGGCTTGGACGTCTTATCGTACCAGGTCCGCCGTGGGCTGCCCACTTTCAACCCAGCGGCGTTGACGGCTCTGGTCGACAGGTAAAGACTTCTCTAGTTGTTTAATATTTACAATTATCAAATCTACTTTGCATACTAATGATTTTGTATTCTTTTGTCTTCCAATAGGTGGCGGCCAGAGACTCACACTTTCCACCTTCCCTGCGGTGAGATGACCGTGACGCTTGAAGATTGCCAGAAGATTCTTGGTCTCAGCATTATGGGTCGTCCAGTGACCGGTCAGGCATCACCAGGCGGTTGGAGGCAGAGGGTGGAGGCCTTTCTTGGGAGACTGCTTCCGGATGAGCTACGAGGTAGCCACAACACCGGAGTCCCACTGACCTGGCTTAGGCAGAGCTTTGGGCAGTGTCCACCTGGTGCAGATGAGCAGACGGTTGGATACCATTGTCGAGCTTGGATTCTCCATCTCTTTGGTTCAGTTCTTTTCCCAGACGCGACAGGCGACAGCGCTTCATGGATGTTTCTGCCCTGCCTGACTGACTGGGATACGACCGGAGGTTACAGCTGGGCTTCAGCAGTGTTGGCCTTCCTGTACAGGCAACTTTGCGAGGCTTGTCGTCGTTCGTCGAGGACCGCCAGCTTAGGTGGATGTGTCTACCTACTACAGCTGTGGATGTGGGCACACATACCCGTCGGGCGACCCAGAGAGTTTCCTCCTCGTGAGTGGTTCGTGGTAGCCGGACATCGGCTTAAGCCCACGGCTGCTTACCGCTGGGACCAGGTCGAGGAGCCATTCGCACGACACCAGCGTGCTTACGTGGAGTACTCAAACGAGCTCGACGCTCTTACTCCTTCGATGGTGAGTTGTCTCCTTTTTTCTTTTTACATGTCCTTTCTACTTTTATCACACGACACCAGCGTGCTTACATGGGCTTTCTAAAACTTTTGCAGGTGACTTGGCAACCGTATCTTGATCCATATTTCGCCAGCATACAGTTGAGCAGCATGTGCTCAATAGACGAGGACATCTACCTCATGAGGTGTCCCCTAATTTGTTTTTATGCTGTTGAGTACCACTTGCCCCACAGAGTTGCTCGACAGTTCGGATTGCGCCAGGAGTTTCCGGTGGAGCCATTCTCGACTTCAATAGAACTTCATAAGTGAGTTACTACATGCACTTGTTATTCTAACTAATAATTGAAATATCAGTTAGTCGCTAATATATGGTTCTACCTTTTGCAGGTTCGACAGACAGAGACAGAAGAAGGTCACGGACTTCGAGACGCACCATCGTGATTACATTGATGAATGGGAACAGCAGGGGGATCTTAACTATGAGAATGACCAGGCGAACACAAACTACAACTTCCGGAGGTATTTGATTTGGTATTCTGGTGTGACTAGGTGCAAGCTGAAGGGACAGTGGACAGCTGCAGACTACGCCGAGCAAGAATCGTCAGACGACGAAGACACATCTTTCGACATAGCTGCTCGGCACGGGTCCCAAATTGAGGCTGCTCCAATCCTTGATAGAGTGGTAACTATTTCTTTACTAAAATTAGAGATTTCAATTCAATGGGATATGTCTAGTTTTGAGCATCCTAATGTCTTAACTTGTGATAGGGAAACTCTATGCTCGTATCTGTTGTTGAACTCGAGCGTATCTCACAGAGAACTTCAGATACTACTACGCTATCGTTACTATCAGTGAGTATCAATGTCTAACAGAAAACTTGTTTATTTGTATGTTGTAACATATGTCTTTAACTAACATTTCGATTACAGAGGGTATCACGTCGTCTTCGTCGAGCAGCGGCTCGGTGTGGATGCCGGTCTCTAGCAGGCGTTGACGTGCAGCTGCCTGTGCCTCGTATGCAGCAGGACGTTCAGCCTCCCATTTGTGCAGTTGGACCATCTACAGCAGGACTCAGCTCGTCGAGATCGACGCGGGACACGTTTGAGAACGTGGCCCAGGACGACGACGACGACGACGATGACGACGACGACGACGCTGGCGCTGGCGCTGGCGCCGCAGGTCAGGTGGAGATTGGACCGTCTCAGTTGCAGGATGCTCCTACAACTCAGCCATCACAGCTGACACCACGTAGAAGGCGTCCACGAGACCCTTACACTCCAGGCACCGACGCTCTTGGGGCCAAGGGCAAGGGTAAGACTAGGAGGAAATGAATACTTTTGTGATATGGACTGTGTGATTTGGACTAATGCTGGAGACGTTGTAATATGAACTATGTTATGTGTTTTGGACTATGTGTTGGGGAACTTGTATTTTGGACTTTGTTTGTGGACATTATATGAAGAACTATGTTCTGTGGATGTTTTTATATTCGATGTTATTTTGTGATGTATTATATGTTGAAATGCTTATATGTCTTATAATATGTGATTATTTGAACTGTGGTTGTTAATAAAACAAGGGGAACTCTTGCAAAATTTTTTTGTGAACTGTAAAAAACATAATAAGCAATAAGTAACGCATCTTTAGAGTTCTAAATTATTTTTGATACGTAAATACTACATAATAGGCTACAATTCTTCAGTCTGAATCACAATCTATGAGTAACTCATCTTCGGAGTCATCCGTCGCGCAATCCTCAACAACAACCTCATTCCACTTGCTGCATTGTCCTGCATCACACTTGTCACCAGTTCTTTTGTAATAATTGGCTTCTGCTTCATCTGCAGCTTGTGAGAATAGCTCATCCTCAGCCTCAGCCTCATCAGACTTCTTCTTGTAATAAGCTGCCTCTACCTCTGCGGCGGCCTGTGACATAAACTCATCCTCTTCCTCTTGAGCACGTAATCCAGCCTCAGCTAGTGCTATGAGCTCACTCAACCTTGACATGTCGTCCTCCTCTTCTTAATGTAATCCTGCCTCTGCGAGGGCGATAAGCTCACTCAATCTAGATGTGTCGTCGTCCTCCTCCTCCATCAGCTCAACCGTTGCCATTTTATCCTGAACATATCTCGCATGCGCCTCATCGGCCAAATAGTTTACGCCGCTTCCAATCTCTGCAAATATAATGAGAAAATTAAGTTAGCAAAGTTAGGACAAATAAATTGTACTAACATAATTATAATATCATTTATCTCACTTACTTCCCTTGAGGCGATCAGCAAGATTATCCAACATCTGTTTCTCGGCTTGAGCCGCTTCCCATTCCCTTGCATCCTGTGCTCTCTTCTCATCTGCCGCCTTCAACCTCCTATACTCTGCACGCTTCGGGCTATCATAAAAGGCAGATTTTGCTTCCCTACGCATGTCGCGTATGCGATCGTTAATGTACGAATCGACGAGCTGAGATCCACAACGCATCTTCTGTCCCATTATTCTCTTGGACTCTATTGTGCGCATCACCTCTCCTTTGTCGTCGTAACTCTCCCAACTGCATTTCCTCGTCTCCTACAAAAATATAGTAAGTACCGCTATAACATTACATCTGGTGCAAAAAAAATACCAACCTCATCGTAATCGACCATATGTCCACAAAAATATCCAACGCCAAGCTCCGAAGGAACTAATCCATACTTAGCTTCAATACCACATTTGCAGAGTACTGGATCAAATTTCACCTCTTCTGCCGCCCACCCCATGTATCTCTTTTCCTTTACCTCTGGCTCTGGCCAATGGGACAAAGGACCATACAACCACTCTCTGAAACGACACTTACGCCACCCGTATGGCTGCAAGAGAAAAAATTAGTAATTTATTGTAAAAAAAACTAGTTTATACATTTAGCGTATCAATGGGCTCACATAATCAATGTTCGGACAACAGAACTGCTTGTCATAGTCTTCGTCGATGACAGCACGGTCTCCACAATCGCATCGAGGCGGTGAGTCCATCCGTCTTTCTGTTGCTACCTCCTTCTCCTCATCCGTCATTGGTGGAGGATTCGGGGGAGGAGGTACCCAACGCTTAAAACGCTCATGACTTGTCTTTCCACTCAACCAATTAACGAAAAGAAGATATCGAGGGTCAAATTTATCAGGACCATCGATCCACTGGAAAAAGAAACACTTCTGATGTCCCTAAAATAATGGAAAGATGCACTATTACATATCTACAAAAAAATGAATGCGAACAAAATTAAGTGATAAGTCATAAGCTACGTACGTCCAAAGTGCCACAAAGATAGTAGCAGCGAGCAGCCGTGTCTGGATGTTGTGATTGATGTACCCAAGCCAGTCTGCCACAGTCACAGTTAGGCACGGGGAGTTCAGGAGGAACAGGAGCATCCTTACTAGATACGTCCGGATATAACTCCCGAGGACGACCTCTCTTCTGCCACAACGCCTCTCGGTACATGTCTTTCATCTAATAAACGATTATAATTATCACTTGTACCTATTATGCTTTATAATAAGTTTACACAGACTAATAATCGAAATGATAATATAATAGGTGTATACAAATTATTCAACTAAAAACCTAATATACAAAACGAATCAGTTCGAAATCATACCTTGGTCTACGGAGTGAACCAACTCAAATCTTTGAATCCAGGAAATTTTTACGAAGTTTGGAAATGGGATGAAATGAGCTGCTCTCGGCCAGCCGCGCGGGCGTTTTTATAGGAATTCGTAGCTCGGCGCCAAGATCTGTGGCGCCGAGCTACGAGGCCGCGCCGCCGCCACGTCAGCGCCAGGTCAGCCCTGGACGCAGCTAGCCGTTGCGGCCACGTCACAGCTCGGCGCCATAGGCTGTGGCGCCGAGCTGTGTTAGCTCGGCGCCACAGGCTATGGCGCCGAGCTAAGGGTCCAAAACTGCATTTAAAATTTTTTTAGGTCTAAACGTAAATTTACTTCTGTTTAAGGGCTAAAATACAAAAAATTCGGGCGCAACGCCGGTATAAACGGCGACAGGGCAGGGGTAGAATGGGAAGGAGGATCGAAAATCCATTATCCATGGCCACCCACCCGACGGGGCGGCGAAGCAGCTCTCCGAATATTCCCTTCCCGCTCCCGCCATCCACTGGAATTATCCCTCGCGTGCCGTGCGGGTCATCCGCTTGCTTGCCCGTTGCCACTCGCTACCCCCGGTCGCCGCGTCACTCACGCCCGCCGCGCGCGGGCGCAGGACACAGCTCGGCCCAGGGCCCACACGGGTGCCGACCCACAGCCCGGACAAGGCCGCCGCTTCCCGAGTTCCCGCGGTGGTGCAGGAAGATGGGCCCGCGTCGCCAGTCCACGTCGATGTCCGTGGGCCCCGCTTCGAACTGTCCCGGAGAAAGCTGGGCCGCGCGAGCCGGCACGGCACCCGCACGGATCCTCTGTGGCACGCGTGTCTACGTCTAACGTCTTGCGCCGGGCGGCGCGCCACCGCCACAAGTTTGAGGGGTCTGCATGGTATACTCTCTCTCTCTATATATGCGAGATGTGTACAACCATTATTCATCAAAATCAAACAATTGGCTGTGGCTGTGGTAGTAGTATTTCTCCCGCCTCACATAAATGGTTCGAGTGCTACTGCTACTAGCAAAGGGTGCAAAAGGGTGACACTCAAAATTTCTCCGAACTACAGTTATTAGATGGAGTTTGGTTGTTATAGCTAAAGTTTATTACATGTTATATCCGATGTTTAAGTGTCAGTTACAAATATAGTCCAATTAAAAAAACTAATTACACAGATAAATACTAAACGACGAGAAAAAGACTATTAAGGTCAATTAATCCATAATTAACAAATGTTTTATGTAGCATCACGTGAGCAAATCTTGGTGTAGTTAAGCTTAATAGAGTCATCTTACCGTGTAGTCCTCATGTGTGTAATTATTATTATTATTATTATTATTATTATTATTATTATTATTAATTATACTATATTGAATACTTATAACTAGTATCAAAACATCCAAAGGAATGCAAGAATTCCAAAGGAATTCAATACTACAAATTTGAAAACTGAGGTCGAGACCTAAGGTCAGAATACCTTAAAACAACTACTGTATTTATAATACTTCAGTTTTAAAAACAGAGATTAGCTAGCTTGCCAAACATCATCTGTATATAATAATGCAGTATTTGAGAATTGATCAACAACTCTGCTAATCCTGAAGCTACAACTCCTTAGCAAGTTGTTGTAATGAATATGGTTGAGTATAGCCTCTCTTTAGCTGAACACATCTGCGATGTTTCGAACCTCGCTCCGATAAGTAATTTTTTGTGTGCATGTTTCGGGCTCGGGACGGTGTGCGCAGTGGGCACAAATTTTATGCTGGTTCGGGCAGAACGTCCCTACATGCAGTCATCGGCGGTTTGCGCTACCGGCACCATTGCTGATCAATGCTCGTAGTAGGGGTTACAAGCGGACGAGAGAGGGATGAGAGGCTCCCAAGTCTTTTGTGGTGGAGGAGGTGGAGCCAAAGGATACAGAGTAGAGTCCTAACTAAGTCTTGGCTTGACGGCAGGGCTCCGGTCTCTGGGTCCTCACGGTGCGTCATCCTTCCTCTCGTCGGTCCGTCGTCTTTACCTCTGGGTGTCCATCTAGGCGTCTTCTCGTGCGTCCGTCCTCCAGGTCATTCCTCCTCTTTGTGCGAGGACCGACCTCCTTCTTTTATAGGCCAAGGAGGGGGTCAGCCGTCGGTGGCTTCCTCCTTTTATATGCCAAGGAGCGTTCTAGCACTGGGTGAAGCCACGGGCACTCGTGGGCCCTAGGGCCGTTTGATTGTCTCGTGTTCTTTACAGCGGATGACATTGGTCGTGTGGGGCCCGAGCACCATCATTCGAGCTACGCCGACCCCTGGCCTCTGTAGCCTGGGGCTTGACGTGACTTGTCCTGTTGTGTCGTGCAAGCGAAATGTGCACTCAGGCCTAGTCCCGACACTATGAGTGCGCCGTAAGCTAGAGATGTGCAGGTCATTAGTGCGTTGTAGCTTGAGGGGCTCGTAGGCCAGGAGTGGGAGGCGGACCGGCGCCTCTATCGTGGCTCGGTGCTAGACACAGTTAATGCAGTTGATCACTTATGGTGGGACGGTCTTGGGCTAGGCGAGGGATCCACTCGAGTGATTTCCTTTCGGTCCATCTGGCCCCCTGTCTAGTTCCGCCACGCCCGACCCCGGGCTTTGTGCCGTGGGGTTTGTCCAAGGGCGGGGTGCTTCCAGGGTAGACGTTTCCTTTCTCCTCCAGCTAACCGACGAGCCCCAGTTGCCAGAGACTTTTCCCTAGTGCGCTCGTTGACCGATGGGCCTCAGGAACCGGTGATCTTATCCTCGACAGAAGCCCCGAGCCCTGAGGGTGGGAGTATCTCCCTCAGGGGCTTATCCTGGGTTGGGCGTCGCCTTGTCCCTTTTGTGCTGGTCATCATGTTTCTGGTCATTCGACTGGTCGTGTCATGTGTTTGGTGCCGACTCATCTCTTGGTTACGCCCTGTGTTTTTATAGATGATCCCTCCATTAGGCAGCCTCGTCTTGCCTTATCCTCTTTTTGTTGTAGAGTGGTTTCTTCGCGAACTTTCATGGACCCATGCAAGCGTCCAGCGGGGGAACGCCTCGTGGCATTGTGCCCTCTTAGGCAGAAGATGATCAAATCGGGGTACAAGTTTGTCGGTGTTTCAAGCCTCGCTCTGACAAGTAAATTTGTTGTGTGAGTTCCAGGATCTGGATGGTGTGCGCAGTGGACGCAAGATTTATACTGGTTCGAGCAGAACGTCCTTATTTTCAGTCATCGGTGGCTTGCGCTACCGGCACCATTGATGATCAAATCTCGTAGTAGGGTTTACAAGCAGGCAAGAGAGAGGAGAGGCTCCCAAGGCTCTTATCATGGTAGAGGTGGTTACAGAGTGGAGTCCCTAGCGAAGTCTTGGCTTGGCGATGGGGCTCCAGCTTCTAGGTCCTCCTGTTCCTCGGTCCTTCGGGGCGTCTCCTTGTCTAGGGTCCGTCCATGACTTCTAGGATCCTATGATGTCCTCGTGTGTTCGTGGGAATCCAAAATGGGAGGTCCAAAGTCGGGTCGTCCTCCTTTTATAGGCCAAATAGGGGGTCAGCCAGCGGTGGCTTCCTCAAGAAGGAGCCATTGGGCGATGATAAAATCGGGCGTTCTACCATGGGGTAAGGCCCCACGTGTTCGTGGCTCCCGGGGTTGTTTGGTTGTCTCGTATTCTTTATGGTGGACGACGCGGGCAGTGTGGGGCCCGAGCGCTATCATTTGGTCCATGCCGACCCCTGTCCTTCGTAGCTTGGGGCTCGATGTAGTTCATCACGTTGTGCCCTGCCAGAGGTATGCGCACTCAAACCTAGTCTCGGTAGGTCATGAGTGTGTCGCATGTCAGGGGTGTGTGGGCCATAAATGCTCTATGGTTCTAAGGGCTTGTAGGCTACAAGTGGGACGTAGACCGACACCTCCGTTGTGGCTCGGTGACAGGCGCAGGTAATGTGACCGGTCACTTATGATGGGTCGGTATTGGGCCTAGCGAGGGATCCACTCGAGTGGTTTTCCTTCAGCACGCTCGGCCCCCCTGTTAGACTCCACCACGCCCTAACCCCAGGCTCGGTGTCGTGGGGATTGTCTGGGGGCGAGTTCCTCCAGGGTAGACGCTACTTGTCTCCTCCAGCTGATCGACGGGCCCTATTTTTCAGTGGCTTTCCCCGAGCGCGCTCGCTGACCAATGGGCCTAAGGGACCATGGATCTTATCCCTGATAGTAGCCTCCG
The DNA here is from genome assembly GCF_902167145.1 of Zea mays. Lineage (NCBI taxonomy): Eukaryota > Viridiplantae > Streptophyta > Magnoliopsida > Poales > Poaceae > Zea > Zea mays. The sequence goes on from NC_050105.1 coordinate 80,599,829, forward strand.
AGCCCTAGGGGGGAGAGTATCTCCCCTCGGGGACTGATGAAGGGTCGGATGCCACTTTGTCCTTTCGCCTTTCGAGTGATCATTGAAAGTCGCCTAGATAGGGGAAGTGAATAGGCAAATCTGAAATTTATAAACTTTAAGCACCACTACAAGCCGGGGTTAGCGTTAGAAATAAAAGCGAGTCCAAAAGTGTCGGCGTTTCGAGACCGGGGGGTCCCTAAGCCGACGAGTGAATGTCGCTGCGTGCCCCAGCCCAGATGGGTCGAGCGCGTGGGCGAGCGCGAAGGGGGGAAGCGAGGTGGCCGGAGACGGGCGTGAGAGAGGTGGAAATCCCGCGGCCTTCGTGTTCGTCCCGCGCCCAGGTCGGGTGCGCTTGCAGTAGGGGGTTACAAGCGTCCACGCGGGTGAGGGAAGCGAGCGGCCCCAAGAGAGCGCCTGTCCCGTCCTCGTCCCCGCGCGGCCAACCTTCTCTAAGAGGGCCCTGGTCCTTCCTTTTATAGGCGTAAGGAGAGGATCTAGGTGTACAATGGGGGTGTAGCGGAGTGCTACGTGTCTAGCGGGGGAGAGCTAGTGCCCTAAGTACATGCCGATGTGGCAGCCGGAGAGATCTTGGCGCCCAGCTGGTGTGATGTCGTGGCTGTCGGAGGAGCAACGGAGCCTGGCGGAGGGACAACTGTCGGAGCGGTTGAGTCCTTGCTGACGTCCTCCTGCTTCCGTAAGAGAGCTGAGAGCCGCCATCGTCACAGGGCTTGCGGGGCGCCATCATTGCCTATCTGGCGGAGCTAGCCAGATGGGACACCGGTCTTGTTCTCTGCGGCCTGAGTCGGCTCGGGGTAGGGTGATGATGGCGCTTCCTGTTGACGTGGCTGGCCTGCGCCCTAGGTTGGGCGACGTGGAGGCTCCTCCGAAGCCGAGGTCGAGTCTGTCTTCCATGGCCGAGGCCGATTCTGAGCCCCTGGGTCGGGCGAGGCGGAGGTCGTTCGGCAGAGGCCAGGGCGGAGTCCGAGCCCTGGGGTTGGGCGAAGCGGTGTTCGTCGTCTTCTGGGGCCGAGCCCGAGTCCGAGCCCTGGGTCGGGCGGAGCGGAGTTCGCCGTCTTCCGGGACGTAGCCCGAGTCCGAGCCCTGGGTCGGGCGGAGCGGAGTTCGCCGTCTTCCGGGACCTAGCCCGAGTCCGAGCCCTGGGTCGGGCGGAGCGGAGTTCGCCGTCTTCCGGGACCTAGCCCGAGTCCGAGCCCTGGGCCGGGCGGAGCGGAGTTCGCCGTCTTCCGGGACTTAGCCCAAGTCCGAGCCCTGGGTCGGGCGGAGCGGAGTTCGCCGTCTTTCGGGACTCAGCCCGAGTCCGAGCCCTGGGTCGGGCGGAGCGGAGTTCGCCGTCTTTCGGGACTCAGCCCGAGTCCGAGCCCTGGGTCGGGCAGAGCGGAGCTTCCTGTGGTGCCTTTGGCAGGGCCTGACTGCCTGTTAGTCTCACTCTGTCAAGTGGCACTGCAGTCGGAGTGGCGCAGGCGGCGCTGTCCTTCTGTCAGGCCGGTCAGTGGAGCGGCGAAGTGACGGCGATCACTTCGGCTCTGCCGGGGGGCGCGCGTCAGGATAAAGGTGTCAGGCCACCTTTGCGTTAAATGCTCCTGCGGTTCGGTCGGTCGGTGCGGCGATTTAGTCAGGGTTGCTTCTTAGCGAAGGCAGGGCCTCGGGCGAGCTGGAGATGTGTCCGCCGTTGGAGGGGGGCCTCGGGCGAGACGGAAATCCTCCGGGGTCGGCTGCCCTTGTCCGAGGCTAGGCTCGGGCGAGGCACGATCGAGTCGCTCGTACGGACTGATCCCTGACTTAATCGCACCCATCAGGCCTTTGCAGCTTTATGCTGATGGGGGTTACCAGCTGAGAATTAGGCGTCTTGAGGGTACCCCTAATTATGGTCCCCGACAGTAGCCCCCGAGCCTCGAAGGGAGTGTTAGCACTCGCTTGGAGGCTTTCGTCGCACTTTTTTGCAAGGGGACCAGCCTTTCTCGGTTGCATTTTGTTCCGGTGGGTGCGCGCGAGCGCACCCGCCGGGTGTAGCCCCCGAGGCCTCGGAGGAGTGGTTTCACTCCTCCGAGGTCTTAATGCCTTGCGTAATGCTTCAGCTGGTCTGGTTGTTCCCTCATGCGAACTGGCCGTAGCCTGGGTGCACGGTCGGGACCCAAGTTCTCGGGCTGGTATGTTGACGCTGTCAACGGTTCGGCCGGAGCCGGGTTTGCGAGAGCAGCCCCCGAGCCTCCGCACAGGGCGAGAGGACGATCAGGGACAGACTCGGCTTTTTTACATACGCCCCTGCGTCGTCTTTCCGCAAGGAGGAGGGGGGGAAAGCGCCATGTTACCCTCGATGGGCGCCGAACATGGTGTCTCCGGTGAGCTGCAAGCGGGTAATCCGAGTGGACGTCCGTGCCCCGTTCGTTAGGGGTCGGCTAGGGGCCCAGAGGCACGCCCAAAAGTACCTACGGGTGATCTGCCGGACCCGATCCCCTGGCGACGGGGTCCGAGGGCTCGATGCCTCCCTCTGTTGGGATTCCGTTACAAGATCGCTCCCGCTGGTCTCGGAAATGTCCTAGGGTACCTCGGGAGCGCAGCCCGAGCCTTGGTTATGTATCGAACGTACCCCTGGTCATCCCTCGCTCGGCATCTGAGGCGGCTGTGAACCCTTCGGGGGCCAGCCTTCGAACCCCTGATCAGTAATGGGCGCGGAGCCCGAGTAGCCTGAGGCGGCCGTGGAACCCTTCGGGGGGCCAGCCTTCGAACCTCTGACCAGTAGTGGGTGTAGGGCCCACGTGATCTGAGGCGGCTGTTGAACCCTTCGGGGGGCAGCCTTCGAACCTCTGATCAGTAGGGGGGCTCGGAGCCCGGTTCCTTCACGGGGAAGGATCCTTTTCGGGGTATCCCCCTTTCCCGGTCCCTGTTGCAAGAGATAGAGAAAGAGGAAAAAACGGAAAAAGGGTACGAAATCGAACGACGCGGCGTACCTTTTTTGGCGCGGTTATTACGGCGAAGGCGAAGCGTCGCCCGCATCTCCTGCCAGAAGCGCCGCCTGTCCCGCCGCGGAGTTAATGCGACGGGGCGAGTGGTTGGCGGGGCGGTCGTCGCGCGTGCGCGAGCCGTTCGAGGAACGGATCACGGGCGCGTCGTCTTCACGCCGTGAGAGGGGCTTCTCTTGCTGCCCCTGGATGGGACGTGAGCTTGGCTGACGACGTGACCGCTGCTCCCGCCCGCCTGCCATCGTCATTACTGCCGGCCCACTTTCGGCCGCATTGACCGTCGCGCCAGGCTGGCGCTGCTGGGTCGTGCGCTGGGTCGCCTCGAGTCGTGGTATTGGTTCCGCAACCGAAGAGGCGCGGTGGTGGCGCAAGTGGCAGTGCAATTGCTTGCATGCAGCATCCGGCGCGCCGGTTGCGTGACGCGTGTGCCTGGGCCTCCAGGCTGGGTGCATTGGGAGTCGGAGAAGCGCGCCCACTTGGCGCGGTTGCATGCCGCCTGCATGGCTGCCCGCCTCTCTCGCCCGTTGGTCTGGGCAAAAGTGGAGGGTCACTTGTAACCGCTGGGCGGTTGAGTGCACCGCGCGCGGCGGTTTGGCTTCTTCTGCTCCGAGCCGGTTTGCATGTCATGCGGGACCCAGCCCCCGCGCCGCAGGGGAGGGCCTTGGAGCATGTTGGAGAAGACTCAGCCCGTGACGGTTGGGGGCGCAAGTAGGGAGAGTTGCCTTTAAAAGGAGGGCGACCCCTTTCGGAAGGCGACCATGTCTTCTCGCTTCCTTATGCATCGCGTCTCTCCACCTTCCAAGCCCTCGAATGGGGGATACCCGCCATCTTTTCGCCTCATCGTTGGAGGAACGCAACTCCGTGGGAGTTGGTACCTTTCAGCCATCGTTCGGCTTCAAGGATTTTCATCATGCAGCCCGGCTGCGCCCCTCCACCGGCGGTCACCCAAGATGGTGACCTCCAGCTTGATGGTGGGGGCAAGCGAGCCGGGCTGCGGCCTCTGCCCCTCCCTCAGCCTCAAGGATTTTCGTCACCCAGGCCAAGATGGAGGATGAGGCGAGTCGGGGGGCTGCCTCCGCGTGGGTCGGTTACCCTTTTCTTCCCCTGGCGTCTGGGGGAGAATGGCATCCTCTAGCTTCGCGGAGACTTCCTCCAGCCATGCCGGGATAGGTGGGCCGCCGTCACTCAGCCAGGGCGCAACACTACGCCCTCCGTCCGGACGACGGTTGCGCCGCGCACCGCGAGGGCGGCGCCCACGCTCTGGGCGGTTCTGGCTAGGGCGAAGACCTGCCGGTGCGCTTCGAGGCGTCGGCAGCCGGAGATGGCTTCTCTACCGATGAGATTGCCAACTCCGCCAGTAGCCCTGGGTCTCCGTCTCCCGGCCTGAATGGCTGGCTCTCGTCCTCGGCGGGTGAGAGTTCTTCTGCCGTAGCACCTACCCCGAAGCCGCTGCTGAAGCTGCTTCGTCGCCCGGGGCGAGGGTGGTTGTCGCTGTTGCCGGATCGGGCGGCGGCGGGTCGCCCGTCGGCCCGCGATCGCTCCACGGTTTCCCCAATCTTGTGGGGTTGTTCGTACCCGCGGGGACGGAACCGGAGTTCCGTTTGTAATGGCACTTTGAATGCTAGTGTTTTTGTTCATTATGGCTGTCGAGGCCTGAACATGTATGTAATTTTGGCACGGAGCCGTGTTTTTTCCTCATTTTCGAGCACTAAGACTCGCCTGTTGATTATCTGAACCGCTTCACCAAGCATGAGTCGCCCCGTGTCAAGGTGACGAGTGAGGTATCCGTATCCCGGAGGCGTAGGAGTCCCTCGGCTCGGTCGGCCTTGTTGTCCGAGGCTCCTCTAGCTTAGTTAAAGGGACCCCTTGGCCGCTCTTCGACGAGCCGAGGACAGGGGTAGCGATATCAGCATGAACAGAGGCAGAGTTGGCTCGAAAATGAAAACCTGATTGGCCGGAGCCTAGCCGGGTTGTCCGTTAGCGGGACCGACGCCGGAGTTGACCAGCCGAGGCCTCTGGTCGGGCTGGCGCCCTTGGAAGATGGTCGGCCGAGGCCCTAGAGGTGACCGGCCGAGCCGCCTGCTCGGGCCGGATTCCCAGAGAAGGTCCTGGCGGCGATGGCCCGGGCGTGGTGATGACGTCGTCCTTCGGAGTGGAGGTCTTCGGACCGCGTCGCCGTCCGAGGCTAGGTCGAACCTCGCCGAAGTTGTCGTCGATGCCGAGGGTGCCGCTGCCCCCTTCCAGCGTCAGGACCCGAGCCTGCAGGACCAGATGGTCTTGTAGCGTGCGCCTTCCGCGGCCGCCGAGGCCAGAACACACACCCTTGCTGCGTTGTAAAGCTGCGTCTCTCTTCCTCTTGTTTCGAGTATCTGGACTTTTTTGTCGGTAACAGGGATGTTTGTGCGAGCGAGAGTTGCTTCTCGCGGAAGGTGATGAGTGAGGTATCTGTATCCCGGAGGCGTGGGAGTCCCTCGGCTCGGTCGGCCTTGCCGCTTACGCGTACTTTCACCCGTCCATGAGGCCCTGTCACCGACTCAGTCGAGAAGGCTCGAAGGATCGCTTCGGCAGAAGAGCTTCCGAACGTAAAGACTTGTTCGGTCCGCGGAATCACTTTATCCGAACGCGAGTTACTTATCGCAGAAGGTGATGAGTGAGGTATCCGTATCCCGGAGGCGTAGGAGTCCCTCGACTCGGTCAGCCTTGGCTGCTTACGTGTACTTCGTCGTTTTCAGGATCCACTTTTCGAAGTAGTCAGAAAGCACGAAAGACATTCTGGCGGAAGAGATCTTTTTTCGAGGAAAATTTCAACGCAGAGGGGGTTCCCCCCCTTTTAGCCCCCGAGGGAGGGTCGGGCTTTGCCGAGGCGAGGCCGACCCTTCCTTGATGACTAAACTTTGCGTGGGTGCGAGGTATATGAACAACTTGAAAATATCTTAAGGGTAGAAGCGACGTAGCTGTTGGATATTTCAAGCGTTGCCGTAGACCTCGCCTTGACTGTTGGCCAGCTTGTACGTTCCGGGCTTCAGAACTTTGGCGATGACGAATGGCCCCTCCCAGGGGGGCGTGAGCTTGTGCCTCCCTCGGGCGTCTTGCCGCCGCCGAAGCACCAGGTCGCCCACCTGGAGGTCTCGGGGCCAGACCCCTCGGGCGTGGTAGCGTCGCAGGGACTGCTGGTACCGCGCCGAGTGTAGTAAGGCCTTGTCCCGAGCTTCTTCCAGCTGGTCCAGCGAATCTTCTCGGCTAACTTGGTTGCTTTGATCGCTGTAGGCCCTCGTCCTCGGTGAGCCGTATTCCAGGTCAGTGGGCAAGACGGCCTCGGCCCCGTAGACCAGGAAGAACGGCGTGAAACCCATGGCTCGGCTCGGCGTTGTCCTCAGGCTCCAGACCACCGAGGGGAGTTCCTTCATCCATCGCTTGCCAAACTTGTTGAGGTCGTTGTAAATCTGAGGCTTGAGCCCTTGTAGAATCGTGCCGTTGGCATGCTCTACTTGTCCATTCGACATGGGATGAGCCACGGCGGCCCAGTCCACCCGGATGTGGTGATCCTCGTAGAAGTCCAAGAATTTTCTGCCGGTGAACTGGGTACCATTGTCGGTGATGATGGAGTTTGGGACTCCGAAGCGATGGATCATGTTGGTGAAGAACGCCACCGCCTGCTCGGACCTGATGCTGTTCAGAGGTCGGACCTCGATCCACTTGGAGAATTTGTCGATGGCGACCAGCAGGTGCGTGTAGCCCCCGGGCGCCTTCTGCAAGGGACCGACGAGGTCCAGACCCCACACAGCAAAGGGCCAGGTGATGGGTATCGTCTGCAGAGCCTGAGCGGGCAGGTGGGTCTGCTTCGCATAGAATTGGCACCCTTCGAAGGTGCGGACAATTCTAGTGGCGTCAGCCACCGCCGTTGGCCAGTAGAAGCCTTGCCGGAAGGCATTCTCGACAAGGGCTCGAGGCGCTGCGTGATGGCCGCAAGCCCCCGAGTGTATCTCTTGCAGGAGTTCCTGACCTTCGGTGATGGAGATGCATCGCTGGAGGATGCCCGAGGGGCTGCGGTGGTAGAGCTCCTTCTCATCGCCCAGCAAGACGAACGACTTGGCGCGTCGCGCTACACGCCGAGCCTCGGCTCGGTCGAGGGGTAGCTCTCCTTGGCGGAGATATTGCAGGTACGGGGTCTGCCAATTTCGATCAGGCGTGGCCCCGCTCCGCTCCTCCTCGACGTGCAGTGCCTCGCCCTCGGAGGCCGAGGGTACCTCGGGCTGAACCGAGGGCGCCTCGGGCTGAGCTAAGGGTGCCTCGGGCTGTGCCGAGGGTACCTCGGGCTGGACCGAGGGCGCCTCAGGCTTGGGCGAGTCGTCGATCTTGACGGAGGGTTGATGCAGATCCCGGGAGAAGACGTCCGGGGGAACCGTTGTTCGCCCCGAGGCTATTTTTGCCAGCTCGTCCGCCGTCTTGTTGTAACGCCGAGCGATGTGGTTAAGCTCGAGCCCGTAGAACTTGTCTTCCAGGCGCCGAACCTCATCGCAGTAGGCCTCCATCTTCGGGTCGCAGCAGTGGGAGTTCTTCATGACTTGGTCGATGACGAGCTGCGAGTCGCCGCGGGCGTCGAGGCGCCTGACCCCTAGCTCGATGGCGATCCGCAACCCGTTGACCAGAGCCTCGTACTCAGCCACATTGTTGGACGCCGGGAAATGGAGGCGTAGCACATAGCGTAGGTGTTTCCCGAGGGGCGAGATGAAGAGCAGGCCCGCGCCGGCTCCCGTCTTCATCAGCGACCCGTCGAAAAACATGGTCCAGAGCTCCGGTTGGATCGGAGCCGTCGGCAGCTGGGTGTCGACCCATTCGGCTATGAAGTCCGCCAATACCTGGGACTTGATGGCCTTCCGAGGGGCGAACGAGATTGTCTCGCCCATGATTTCTACCACCCACTTTGCAATCCTGCCCGAGGCCTCTCGGCACTGGATGATCTCCCCCAGGGGGAAGGATGACACCACAGTTATTGGATGAGACTCGAAGTAGTGTCGCAACTTCCGCCTCGTCAGGATCACTGCATACAACAGCTTCTGAACTTGTGGGTAGCGGATCTTGGTCTCGGACAGTACCTCGCTGACGAAGTAAACTGGCCTCTGAACGGGCAATGCATGCCCCTCTTCTTGCCTCTCGACCACAATCGCGGCGCTAACCACCTGAGTGGTCGCGGCGACGTAGACCAAGAGGGCTTCTCCATCAGCTGGAGGCACCAAGATAGGCGCCTTTGTGAGGAGCGCCTTCAGGTTCCCGAGAGCTTCCTCAGCCTCAGGGGTCCAAGCGAAGCACTCAGTCTTCCTTAAGAGGTGGTATAGAGGCAGACCTCTTTCGCCGAGGCGTGAGATGAAGCGGCTCAGAGCCGCGAGACATCCCATGACCCTCTGTACGCCTTTTAAGTCTTTGATGGGCCCCATGCTGGTGATGGCTGCTATCTTCTCCGGGTTGGCTTCGATGCCCCGCTCAGAGACGATGAACCCCAAGAGCATGCCCCGGGGGACCCCGAAGACACACTTCTCGGGATTGAGCTTGACGCCTTTCGCTTTGAGACATCGGAATGTCACTTCAAGGTCGGAGAGGAGGTCGGAGACTTTCCTTGTCTTGACTACGATGTCATCGACGTAGGCCTCGACCGTGCGACCGATGTGTTCGCCGAACACATGGTTCATGCACCGCTGATACGTCGCGCCCGCATTCCTCAAACCGAACGACATGGTGACGTAGCAGTACATGCCGAAGGGCGTGATGAAAGAAGTCGCGAGCTGGTCGGACTCTTTCATCCTGATTTGGTGATACCCTGAGTAGGCGTCGAGGAAAGACAGGTGTCGCACCCAGCAGTGGAATCCACGATTTGATCGATGCGAGGCAGAGGGTCGGGAACCTTCGGACATGCTTTGTTGAGACCAGTGTAGTCTACACACATCCGCCATTTCCCCCCTTTCTTTCTCACAAGCACAGGGTTGGCAAGCCATTTGGGATGGAATACCTCTTTGATGAACCCTGCTGCCATTAGCTTGTGGATCTCCTCGCCTATCACTCTGTGCTTCTCCTCGTCGAATCGGCGCAGAGGCTGCCTGACGGGTCGGGCTCCGGCCCGAATATCCAGCGAGTGCTCTGCGACATCCCTCGGTATGCCGGGCATGTCTGAGGGACTCCACGCAAAGACATCGGTGTTTGCACGGAGAAAGTCGATGAGCACTGCTTCCTATTTGGGGTCGAGCCCGGAACCGATCCGGATCTGCTTGGAGGTGTCGCCACTGGGGTCGAGAGGGACGGCCTTGACCGTCTCCACTAGCTCGAAGTTGCCAGCATGGTGCTTCACGTCGGGCACCTCTTTTGAGAGGCTTTCCAGGTCAGCGATGAGGGCCTCGGCGTACTCCACGCACTCCACGTCGCATTCGAACGTGTGTTTGTACGTGGGGCCAACGGTGATGACCCCGTTGGGGCCCGACATCTTGAGCTTCAGGTAGGTGTAGTTGGGGATGGCCATGAACTTCGCGTAGCATGGCCTCCCTAGTACCGCGTGGTAGGTTCCTCGGAACCCGACCACCTCGAACGTTAGAGTCTCCCTTCGGAAGTTGGAGGGCGTTCCGAAGCAGACGGGGAGGTCGAGTCGTCCGAGGGGCTGGACGCGCTTCCCGGGAATGATCCCGTGGAAGGGCGCATCGCCTGCTCGGATGGAGGACAGATCGACGCGCAGGAGCCCGAGGGTCTCAGCGTAGATGATGTTGAGGCAGCTGCCCCCGTCCATAAGGACCTTGGTGAGCCTGACGTCGTCGACCCCCCCGGGCTCGGCACGTGGTCGGGGTGGTCAGCTTGGTCGAAGGTGATGGGCTTGTCGGACCAGTCTAGGTAGACTGGCGCCGCCACCTTCACCGAGCAGACCTCCCGGCGTTCTTGCTTGCGATGCCGAGCCGAGGCATTCGCCGCATGCCCACCGTAGATCTTGAAGCAGTCGCGGACCTCGGGGAACTCTCCTGCTTGGTGATCTTCCTTCTTGTCGTCGTCGCGGGCCCTGCCACCCTCCGCGGGTGGCCCGACCCTGTGGAAGTGGCGCCGAAGCATGACGCACTCCTCAAGGGTGTGCTTGACGGGCCCCTGATGATAGGGGCACGGCTCCTTGAGCATCTTGTCGAAGAGGTTAGCACCTCCGGGGGGCTTCCGAGGGTTCTTGTACTCGGCGGCGGCGACAAGGTCCGCGTCGGCGGCGTCGCGTTTTGCTTGCGACTTCTTCTTGCCTTTCTTCTTGGCGCCGCACGGAGTAGACGCCTCGGGAGCATCTTCCGATGGGCGGCCCTGGGGCTGCTTGTCCTTTCGGAAGATAGCCTCGACCGCCTCCTGGCCAGAGGCGAACTTGGTGGCGATGTCCATCAGCTCGCTCGCCCTGGTGGGGGTCTTGCGACCCAACTTACTCACCAGGTCACGGCAGGTGGTGCCGGCAAGGAACGCGCCGATGACATCCGAGTCGGTGATGTTGGGCAGCTCGGTGCGCTGCTTCGAGAATCGCCGGATGTAGTCCCGGAGAGACTCTCCCGGCTGTTGCCGGCAGCTTCGGAGGTCCCAGGAATTTCCGGGGCGCGCGTACGTGCCCTGGAAATTGCCGGCGAAGGCTTGGACCAGGTCATCCCAGTTGGAGATCTGCCCCGGAGGCAGGTGCTCCAACCAGGCGCGAGCGGTGTCGGAGAGGAACAGGGGGAGGTTGCGGATGATGAGGTTGTCATCGTCCGTTCCACCCAGTTGGTAGGCCAGGCGGTAGTCCGCGAGCCACAGTTCCGGTCTCGTTTCCCCCGAGTACTTTGTGATAGTAGTCGGGGGTCGGAACCGGGTCGGGAACGGCGCCCGTCGGATGGCCCGACTGAAGGCCTGCGGACCGGGTGGTTCGGGCAAGGGACTCCGATCCTCCCCGCTGTCGTAGCGTCCCCCACGCCTGGGGTGGTAACCTCGGCGCACCCTCTCGTCGAGGTGGGCCCGACGGTCGCGATGATGGTGCTCGTTGCCGAGGAGGCCCGGGGCCGCAGGCGCGGTGTTGCGCGTGCGCCCGGTGTAGACCGAGGCTTCCCGCATGAATCGGGAAGTCGCGACATGAGGTTCCGAGGGGTATCCCTGCCTTCGGGAGGCAGAGCTCTCGGCCCGTCGGACCGCAGCGCCTTCCAGGAGATTCTTGAGCTCTCCCTGGATTCGCCGACCCTCGGTGGTTGATGGCTCCGGCATCGCGCGGAGAAGCATCGCTGCTGCAGCCAGGTTCTGACCGACCCCACTGGATGCGGGTGGTGGCCTGAGCCTGACGCCATCGGCGACGCGGTGCTGGAGACCCTGGGGCAGGTGACGTATTTCTCTGGCCGGGGGTTGGCCCGCCCATGCCTGCCTGACGTCCCGGCGGATCGGCTCAAGCGCTCCTGCTCCCTCGTCGAGCCTGGCCCGCGCCCCGCGGACTTGCTCGAGCTGTGGGTCGTGACCCCCCGCCGGAACGGGGACCACAGCTAGCTCCCGCGGGATGTCAGCCCGAGGCACCGGCCGAGGGAGATCACCGTCCTCCGGCATGCCGAGATGATTGCCTTCGGAGGGATCCCCTAGCTCGACGTGGAAACATTCGTGGCTTGGGCCGCAGTCCTCGTCGTTGAGGCTGCGGCTACCGTCGGAACAGTCGGAGAGGCAGTAGTCACATGCGGTCATGAAGTCCCGCATGTCACTGGGGTTGCCAAATCCAGAGAAATCCCAACAGATGTTGGGGTCGTCATCTTCCTCGGACCCAGAGGGCCCGTAGGTCGAGACGTCCGTCAACTGGTCCCAAGGCGATCGCATGCGAAACCCCAGAGGGTTTGAACTCGCCTCTACGAGAGCGCCCGCCAAAGCAAGGTCGCTAGGCGGGTTGAGGCTGAGTCGAAATGACGTAGGATGGGAATCGGTCGGTACCTTTTGGTCGACGAGCGGCGACATAGTCACGTCGGGGACTGATCGCACCGCCGTCTCAGGTACGAGGGCGACATCCTGCAAGCTCTCCGCGAGCGCACTGGCGTCGTCCACTTGCTCGGGATTGGCGTGTCGCGGGGAGACGGTGCTCGCCTTCGTCTCAAACGCGAGGTCGACGCCCGACGCGCCCCCCGTTGGGGCGCTGGGGACGTCGACTCGCTCGACAGCCAACGAGGCGTAGCCTCCCGCTTGGCCTTGGTTGCCCCGCCTCCTCCTCCGTTGGCGGGGGAGAGGACGGGGCGAGCTCGAATGTTGTTCTTCCACTACGCGGGGAAGACGTCGTCGATCCCGCCGCCGGCGGGCGGGCTGTCGGCCGCCATTGTCGTTGTCGCGCGGCGGTGGAAGGAGTATCATGTCGTAGCTGCCGTCGAAGGACATGAACTCAAGACTCCTGAAACGGAGCACCGTCCCGGGTCAGAGAGGTTGCTGGAGACTGCCCATCTGGAGCTTGACGGGAAGCTGTTCGTCAAGACGCAGCAGGCCCCTACCTGGCGCGCCAACTGTCGGCGTTTCGAGACCGGGGGGTCCCTAAGCCGACAAGTGAATGTCGCTGCATGCCCCAGCCCAGATGGGTCGAGCGCGTGGGCGAGCGCGAAGGGGGGAAGCGAGGTGGCCGGAGACGGGCGTGAGAGAGGTGGAAATCCCGCGGCCTTCGTGTTCGTCCCGCGCCCAGGTCGGGTGCGCTTGCAGTAGGGGGTTACAAGCGTCCACGCGGGTGAGGGAAGCGAGCAGCCCCAAGAGAGTGCTTGTCCCATCCTCGTCCCCGCGCGGCCAACCTTCTCTAAGAGGGCCCTGGTCCTTCCTTTTATAGGCGTAAGGAGAGGATCCAGGTGTACAATGGGGGTGTAGCGGAGTGCTACGTGTCTAGCGGGGGAGAGCTAGTGCCCTAAGTACATGCCGATGTGGCAGACGGAGAGATCTTGGCGCCCAGCTGGTGTGATGTCGTGGCTGTCGGAGGAGCAACGGAGCCTGGTGGAGGGACAGCTGTCGGAGCGGTTGAGTCCTTGCTGACGTCCTCCTGCTTCCGTAAGAGAGCTGAGAGCCGCCATCGTCACAGGGCTTGCGGGGCGCCATCATTGCCTATCTGGCGGAGCTAGCTAGATGGGACACCGGTCTTGTTCTCTGTGGCCCGAGTCGGCTCGGGGTAGGGTGATGATGGCGCTTCCTGTTGACGTGGCTGGCCTGCGCCCTAGGTTGGGCGACGTGGAGGCTCCTCCGAAGCCGAGGTCGAGCCTGTCTTCCATGGCCGAGGCCGAGTCTGAGCCCCTGGGTCAGGCGAGGCGGAGGTCGTTCGGCAGAGGCCAGGGCGGAGTCCGAGCCCTGGGGTCGGGCGAAGCGGAGTTCGTCGTCTTCTGGGGCTGAGCCCGAGTCTGAGCCCTGGGTCGGGCAGAGCAGAGTTCGCCGTCTTCCGGGACTTAGCCCGAGTCCGAGCCCTGGGTCGGGCGGAGCGGAGTTCGCCGTCTTCCGGGACCTAGCCCGAGTTCGAGCCTTGGGTCGGGCGGAGCGGAGTTCGCCGTCTTCCGGGACTTAGCCCGAGTCCGAGCCCTGGATCGGGCGGAGCGGAGTTCGCCGTCTTCCGGGACTCAGCACGAGTCCGAGCCCTGGGTCGGGCGGAGCGGAGCTTCCTGTGGTGCCTTTGGCAGGGCCTGACTGCCTGTCAGTCTCACTCTGTCAAGTGGCACTGTAGTCGGAGTGGCGCAGGCGGCGCTGTCCTTCTGTCAGGCCGGTCAGTGGAGCGGCGAAGTGACGGCGGTCACTTCGGCTCTGCCGGGGGGTGCGCGTCAGGATAAAGGTGTCAGGCCACCTTTGCGTTAAATGCTCCTGCGGTTCGGTCGGTCGGTGCGGCGATTTAGTCAGGGTTGCTTCTTAGCGAAGGCAGGGCCTCGGGCGAGCCGGAGATGTGTCCGCCGTTGGAGGGGGGCCTCGGGCGAGACGGAAATCCTCCGGGGTCGGCTGCCCTTGTCCGAGGCTAGGCTCGGGCGAGGCACGATCGAGTCGCTCGTACGGACTGATCCCTGACTTAATCGCACCCATCAGGCCTTTGCAGCTTTATGCTGATGGGGGTTACCAGCTGAGAATTAGGCGTCTTGAGGGTACCCCTAATTATGGTCCCCGACAAAAAGAGAGGGCGAAAACAAATCACAAGCAAATGAAGAGTGTGACACAATGATTTGTTTTACCGAGGTTCGGTTCTTGCAAACCTACTCCCCGTTGAGGTGGTCACAAAGACCGTGTCTCTTTCAACCCTTTCCCACTCTTAAACGGTCACTTAGACCGAGTGAGCTTTTCTCCTCAATCAATTGGGACACTTAGTCCCCACAAGGACCACCAAACAATTGGTGTATCTTGCTTTGATTACAAATGTCTTGGGAACAAGAAATGGGGAAGAAGAAAAGCGATCCAAGCGCAAGAGCTCAAAGAACATGGGCAAAAACTCTCTCTTCTAGTCACTAATTGCTTTGAGTGGAATTGGGACTTGGAGAGGCTTTGATTCAATCTAATTGTGTCTTATATTGAATGCACTAGCTCTTGTATTGAATGTGTTGGCTGAAAAACTTGTATGCCTTGAAGTGTGGTGGTTGGGGGTATTTATAGCCCCAACCACCAAATTGGTCGTTGGGGAAGGCTACTGTCGATGGGCGCACCAGACACTGTCCGGTGCGCCAGCCACGTCACCCAACCGTTAGGGTTTGACCGTTGGAGCTCTGACATGTGGGGCCACCGGACAGTCCGGTGGTGCATCGGACAGTCACTGTTTACTGTCCGGTGCGCCTTCTGGCGCTGCTCTGACTCTGCGCGCTCTATCCGCGCACTGTAGCGTTGTGAGCCGACCGTTGAACTCGACCGTTGCGCTGGCGACCGTTGCTCCGCTTGGCACACCGGACGGTCCGGTGAATTATAGCGGAGTGGCTCCCCAAAAACCTGAAGCTAGCGAGTTAGAGTTGATCCACCCTGGTGCACCGGACACTTTCCGGTGGCACACCGGACAGTCCGGTGATCCAGACCAGGGCAACCTTTGGTTGATTTTGCTCCTTTTTATTTGAACCCTTTCTTGGACTTTTTATTGGTTTGTGTTGAACCTTTGGCACCTGTAGAGCTTATAATCTAGAGCAAACTAGTTAGTCCAATTATTTGTGTTAGGCAATTCAACCACCAAAATTATTTAGGAAAAGGTTTGACCCTATTTCCCTTTCAATCTCCCCCTTTTTGGTGATTGATGCCAACACAAACCAAAGCAAATATATAAGTGCAGAATTGAACTAGTTTGCATAAGGTAAGTGCAAAGGTTGCTTGAAATTAAACCAATTTACATTTTCATAATATATGCAAGGATTGGTTTCTTTATTTTAACATTTTGGACCACGCTTGCACCACTTGTTTTGTTTTTTTCAAAATCTTTTGGAAATTCTTTTCAAGGTCTTTTTGCAAATAGTCAAAGGTAAATGAATAAGATTATGAGAAGCATTTTCAAGATTTAAAATCCAAAAGATCTCGAGAAGCATTTTCAAGATTTGAAATTTTCTCCCCCTGTTTCAAATGCTTTTCCTTTGACTAAACAAAAATTCCCCTCAATGAAATTCTCCTCTTAGTGTTCAAGAGGGTTTTAGACATTAATTTTGAAAGAGGTCATACCAATTTGAAATTATATAAAAAATAAGATACCAATTGAAGAACTTCTTTAATACAAATTGAAACACTTTTTGAAATTGGTGGTTGTGCGGTCCTTTTGCTTTGGGCTAATACTTTCTCCCCCTTTGGCATGAATCGCCAAAAACGGATACTTATGAGTGAAATATGAGCCCTTCTAAAGTTTCTCCCCCTTTGGCAAACAATATATGAGTGAAGGATTATACCAAAGTGGAGAGCGAGGCGGAGTGTCGGCGAAGAATAAATATTACGATGGAGTGGAGTGGAAGCCTTGTCTTCATCGAGGACTCCATTTCCCTTTCAATCTATGACTTAGCATGAAATATACTTGAAAAAACACATTAGTCATAGCAAGTGAAAGAGATATGATCAAAGGTATATAATTTTGCTATGTGTGCAAGGGATCAATCAAAGTTCCTAGAATCAAGAATGTCTAGCTCATGCCTAAGTTTGGTAAAAGTTTTCTCATCTAGTGGTTTGGTAAAGATATCGGCTAATTGTTCTTTGGTGCTAACATAAGCAATTTCGATATCCCCCCTTTGTTGGTGATCCCTCAAAAAGTGATACCGAATGGCTATGTGCTTAGTGCGGTTGTTCTCAACGGGATTATCCGCCATGTGGATTGCACTCTCATTATCACATAGGAGAGGGACTTTGGTTAATTTGTAACCATAGTCCCTAAGGGTTTGCCTCATCCATAGCAATTGCGCGCAACAATGGCCTGCGGCAATGTACTCGGCTTCGGCGGTAGAAAGAGCTACTGATTTTTATTTCTTTGAAGCCCAAGACACCAGAGATCTTCCCAAGAACTGACAAGTCCCTGATGTGCTCTTTCTATCAATCTTACACCCTGCCCAATCAGCATCTGAATATCCTATCAAATCAAATGTGGATCCCTTGGGGTACCAAAGACACAACTTAGGTGTATGAACTAAATATCTCAAGATTCTTTTCACGGCCCTAAGGTGAACTTCCTTAGGATCGTCTTGGAATCTTGCACACATGCATACAGAAAGCATAATATCCGGTCGAGATGCACATAAATAGAGTAAAGATCCTATCATCGACCAGTATACCTTTTGATCTACGGATTTACCTCCCGCGTCGAGGTCGAGATGCCCATTGGTTCCCATGGGTGTCTTGATGGGCTTGGCATCCTTCATTCCAAACTTGGTAAGTATATCTTGAGTATACTTGGTTTGGCTGATGAAGGTGCCCTCTTGGAGTTTCTTGACTTGAAATCCTAGAAAATACTTCAACTCCCCCATCATTGACATCTCGAATTTTTGAATCATAATCCTACTAAACTCTTCACATGTAGATTTGTTAGTAGACCCAAATATGATATCATCAACATAAATTTGGCATACAAACAAATCATTTACAATTGTTTTAGTAAAGAGAGTAGGATCGGCTTTGCCGACTTTGAAGCCATTAGCGATAAGAAAATCTCTTAGGCATTCATACCATGCTCTTGGGGCTTGCTTGAGCCCATAAAGCGCCTTAGAGAGTTTATACACATGGTTAGGGTACTCACTATCTTCAAATCCGGGAGGTTGCTCAACATAGACCTCTTCCTTGATTGGTTCCATTGAGGAAGGCACTTTTCACGTCCATTTGGTAAAGCTTAAAGCCATGGTAAGTTGCATAGGCAAGTAAAATGCGAATTGACTCAAGCCTAGCTACGGGTGCATAGGTTTCACCGAAATCCAAACCTTCGACTTGTGAATATCCCTTGGCCACAAGTCGGGCTTTGTTCCTTGTCACCACACCATGCTCATCTTGCTTGTTGCGGAAGACCCACTTGGTTCCTACAACATTTTGATTAGGACGTGGAACAAGATGCCATACCTCATTCCTCGTGATGTTGTTGAGTTCCTCTTGCATTGCCAACACCCAATCCGAATCCCTTAATGCGTCTTCCACCCTGTATGGCTCAATAGAAGACACAAAAGAGTAATGTTCAGAAAAATGTGCGACACGAGATCGAGTGGTTACCCCCTTATGAATATCGCTGAGGATGGAGTTCATGGGGTGATCTCGTTGTATCGCTTGGTGGACTCTTGGGCGTGGCGGTCTTGGACCCTCATCATCTTCCTTGTCTTGATTATTGACATCTCCCCCTTTATCATTGTCCTCCTCTTGAGGTGGCTCTTCTTGATCTTCATTCTCATCATTTTGAGCTTGATCCTCATCTTGGGTTGGTGGAGATGCTTGTATGGAAGATGAAGGTTGATCTTGTGCTTGTGGAGGCTCTTCGGATTCCTTAGGACACACATCCCCAATGGACATGTTCCTTAGCGCGACGCATGGAGCCTCTTCATCATCTAACTCATCAAGATCAACTTGCTCTGCTTGAGAGCCGTTAGTCTCATCAAACACAATGTCACAAGAAACTTCAACTACTCCAGTGGACTTGTTAAAGACTCTATATGCCCTTGTGTTTGAATCATATCCTAGTAAAAAGCCTTCTACAGCCTTAGGAGCAAATTTAGATTTTCTACCTCTTTTAACAAGAATAAAACATTTGCTACCAAAGACACTAAAATATGAAACATTGGGCTTTTTACCGGTGAGGAGTTCATAGGATGTCTTCTTGAGGATTCGGTGAAGGTAGAGACGGTTGATGGCGTAGCAAGCGGTGTTGGTTGCTTCTACCCAAAATCGGTCCGAAGTCTTGTACTCATCAAGCATGGTCCTCGCCATGTCAAGTAGAGTTCTATTCTTCCTCTCCACTACACCATTTTGTTGTGGTGTGTAGGGAGAAGAGAACTCATGCTTGATGCCCTCATCCTCAAGAAAGCCTTCTATATGAGAGTTCTTGAACTCTGTTCCATTGTCTCTTCTAATCTTTTTGATCCTTAAGCCGAACTCATTTTGAGCCCGTCTCAAGAATCCCTTTAAGGTCTCTTGGGTTTGTGTTTTTTCCTGCAAAAAGAACACCCAAATGAAGCGAGAATAGTCATCCACAATAACAAGACAGTACTTACTCCCGCCGATGCTTATGTAAGCTATCGGGCCGAATAGATTCATGTGGAGTAGCTCAAGCGGCCTGTTGGTCGTCATGATGTTCTTGTGTGGATGATGAACACCATCTTGCTTCCCTGCTTGACATGCGCTACAAACCCTATCTTTCTCAAAATAAACATTTGTTAGTCCCAAAATGTGCTCTCCCTTTAGAAGCTTGTGAAGATTCTTCATTCCAACATGGGCTAGTCGACGATGCCAGAGCCAACCCATGTTAGTCTTAGCAATTAAGCAAGTGTCGAGTTCAGCTCTATTAAAATCAACTAAGTACAGCTGACCCTCTAACACTCCCTTAAATGCTACTGAATCATCACTTCTTCTAAAGACAGTAACACCTATATCCGTAAAAAGACAATTGTAGCCCATTTTGCATAATTGAGAAACAGAAAGCAAGTTATAATCTAAAGATTCTACAAGAAAAACATTGGAAATAGAATGGTCAAGAAATATAGCAATTTTACCAAGTCCTTTGACCAAACCTTGATTTCCATCCCCGAATGTGATAGCTCTTTGGGGATCATGGTTTTTCTCATAGGAGGAGAACATCCTTTTCTCCCCAGTCATGTGGTTTGTGCACCCGCTATCAATGATCCAACTTGAGCCCCCGGATGCATAAATCTACAAAACAAGTTTAGGCCTTGTTCTTAGGTACCCAAACGGTCTTGGGTCCTTTGACATTAGAAACAAGCACCTTGGGTACCCAAAGACAAGTCTTTGACCCCTTGTGTTTGCCCCCAACATATTTGGCAACTATTTTGCCTGATTTGTTAGTGAGCACATATGAAGCATCAAAAGTCTTAAATGAAACAATAGGCTCATTTGATGCAATAGGAGTTTTCTTTTTATGTAATTTAACATGAGTGGATTGCCTAGAGCTAGATGCCTCACTCTTATACATAAAATCATGATGAGAGCCAGAGTGAGACTTCCTAGAATGAATTCTCCTAATTTTATGCTCGAAATAACCAGCAGGATATAAAATGTAACCCTCGTTATCCTGAGCCATGGGAGCCTTGCCCTTAACAAAGTTAGACAATCTCTTAGGGGCATTAAGCTTGACATTGTCTCCCTGTTGGAAGCTAATGCCATCCTTAATTCCAGGGCGTCTCCCATTATAGAGCATGCTTCTTGCAAATTTAAATTTTTCATTTTCTAAGTCATGCTCATTAATTTTGCTAGTTAGTTGTGCTATGTGATCATTTTGTTGTTTAATTAAAGCTACATGATCATGAATAGCATCAACATTAACATCTCTACATCTAGTACAAATAGTAACATGCTCAATGGTAGATGTAGAGGGTTTGCAAACATTTAATTCATCAATCTTAGCATGTAACATGACATTTTCATTTCTAAGATTGGAAACAATATCATTGCAAACATTTAAATTTTTAGCCTTAGTAATCAATTTATCATTTTCTATCTTAAGGCTAGCAATTGATTCATTCAACTTGTCAATCTTAGCAATCAAATTAGCATTATCATTTTAAAGTTTGACAAGAGAATCATCACAAACATTTAATTTCTCAACCTTAGCAATTAATTTAGAATTCTCATTTCTAAGGTTGAAAATAGTATCATGGCAAGTGCTTAGCTCACTAGTTAATTTTTCACATTTTTCTACTTCCTGAGCATAAGCATTTTTAACCTTAACATGCTTCTTATTTTCCTTAATAAGGAAGTCTTCTTGGCTATTCAAGAGTTCATCCTTCTCATGAATAGCACCTATCAATTCGTTTAATTTTTCTTTTTGTTGCATGTTTAGGTTGGCAAAAAGGGCAAGCAAATTATCTTCATCGTCACTAGAGTTATTCTCATCACTAGATGTTGCATATTTAGTGGAGGCTCTAGATTTTACCTTCTTTTTGCCGTCCTTTGCCATGAGGCACTTGTGGCCGACGTTGGGGAAGAGGAGACCTTTGTTGACGACGATGTTTGCGGCGTCCTCGTTGGAGGAGGAGTCGGTGGAGCTCTCGTCGGAGTCCCACTCCCAGCATACATGGGCATCGCCGCCCTTCTTCTTGTAGTATCTCTTCTTTTCCCTCCTCTTTCCCTTCTTGTCTTCGCCCCTGTCACTATCACTTGATAATGAACATTTTGCAATGAAATGACCGGGCTTACCACACTTGTAGCAAACTTTCTTGGAGCGGGGCTTGTAATCCTTCCCCCTCCTTTGCTTGAGGATTTGGCGGAAACTTTTGATGATGAGCGCCATCTCCTCATTGTCGAGCTTGGAGGCGTCGATGGGGAGCTTACTTGATGTAGAGTCTTCTTTCTTTTCCTTCGTTGCTTTAAAGGCAACGGGTTGCACCTCTGGTGTGGAGGTGGTGCCTCGCTTAATGATTTGTTTGGAGCCTTTGATCATCAATTCAAAGCTCACAAACTTTCCTATAACTTTCTCGGGAGACATTAGCTTATATCTAGGATCACCACGAATTAATTGAACTTGAGTAGGATTAAGAAAACGAGTGATCTAAGAATAACCTTGATTATTTTATGGTCATCCCATTTTGTGCTCCCGAGGTTGCGCACTTGGTTGACCAAGATCTTGAGCCGGTTGTACATAGCTTGTGGCTCCTCTCCTTGGTTGAGCATGAACCGATCGAGCTCCCCCTCGATCGTTTCCCTCTTGGTGATCTTGGTCACCTCGTCTCCTTCGTGTGCGGTCTTTAGTATGTCCCAAATCTCTTTGGCACTCTTCAACCCTTGCACCTTATTATACTCCTCTCGACTTAGAGAAGTGAGGAGTATAGTAGTTGCTTGGGAATTGAAGTGCCGGATTTGGGCGACCTCGTCCGCATCATAATCTTCATCCCCTACGGATGGTTCCTATGCTCCAAATTTAACAATGTCCCATATGCTTGTGTGGAGTGAGGTTAGGTGATATTTCATCATTTCACTCCACCTAGAATAATCTTCACCGTCAAACATAGGTGGTTTGCCTAATGGAACGGAAAGTAATGGAGTATGTTTGGAAATGCGAGGGTAGCGTAAGGGGATCTTACTAAACTTCTTGCGCTCATGGCGCTTAGAAGTGACAGACGACGCGTCGGAGCCGGAGGTGGATAGTGATGTAGAGTGGGTCTCATAGTAGACCACTTTCTTCATCTTCTTTTTCTTCTCGCCGCTCCGATGTGACTTGTCGTGTGAAGGGGATCCCTTCACTTTGTTGCCGGACTCCCCGGATGGAGCTTTCCCGTGGCTTGTGGCGGGCTTCTCGCCGATCACCATCTCCTTCTTGGCATGATCTCCCGACATCACTTCGAGCGGTTAGGCTCTAATGAAGTATCGGGCTCTGATACCAATTGAAAGTCGCCTAGAGGGGGTGCATAGGCAAATCTGAAATTTATAAACTTTAAGCACCAATACAAGCAGGGGTTAGCGTTAGAAATAAAAGCGAGTCCAAAAGAGAGGGCGAAAACAAATCACAAGCAAATGAAGAGTGTGACACGATGATTTGTTTTACCGAGGTTCGGTTCTTGCAAACCTACTCCCCGTTGAGGTGGTCACAAAGACCGGGTCTCTTTCAACCCTTTCCCTCTCTCAAACGGTCACTTAGACCGAGTGAGCTTTTCTCCTCAATCAATTGGGACACATAGTCCCCACAAGGACCACCACACAATTGGTGTCTATTTCTTTGATTACAAATGTCTTGGGAACAAGAAATGGGGAAGAAGAAAAGCGATCCAAGCGCAAGAGCTCAAAGAACACGGGCAAAAACTCTCTCTTCTAGTCACTAATTGCTTTGAGTGGAATTGGGACTTGGAGAGGCTTTGATTCAATCTAATTGTGTCTTGTATTGAATGCACTAGCTCTTGTATTGAATGTGTTGGATGAAAAACTTGGATGCCTTGAAGTGTGGTGGTTGGGGGGTATTTATAGCCCCAACCACCAAAGTAGCCATTGGGGAAGGCTGCTGTCGATGGGCGCACCGGACAGTCCGGTACGCCACCGGACACTGTCTGGTGCGCCAGCCACATCACCCAACCGTTAGGGTTCGACCGTTGGAGCTCTGACATGTGGGGTCCACCGGACAGTCCGGTGGTGCACCGAACAGTCACTGTTCACTGTCCGGTGCGCCTTCTAGCGCTGCTCTGACTCTGTGCGCTCTGTCCGCACACTGTAGCGTTGTCAGCCGACCGTTGAACTTGACCGTTGCGCTGGCGACCGTTGCTCCGCTTGGCACACCGGACAGTCCGGTGCTACACCAGACGGTCCAATGAATTATAGCGGAGTGGCTCCCCAAAAACCCGAAGCTAGCGAGTTAGAGTTGATCCACCCTGGTGCACCGGACACTGTCCGGTGGCACACTAGACAGTTCAGTGCGCCAGACCAGGACAGCCTTTGGTTGGTTTTGCTCCTTTTTATTTGAACCCTTTCTTGGACTTTTTATTGGTTTGTGTTGAACCTTTGGCACCTGTAGAGCTTATAATCTAGAGCAAACTTGTTAGTCCAATTATTTGTGTTGGGCAATTCAATCACCAAAATCATTTAGGAAAAGGTTTGACCCTATTTCCCTTTCAATCATGGTGTTCATTCTCCCTTGGAACTCAGGTCGCTTTCAAGGCATCCTGCTGCCCCTCGGGATGGAGTCGGTTGATTCTGCCTCCTTTATAAGCTCCAAGCGATCGTCCGCTTCTTGGTTACCTTCGCCCCACTTTTCTTAGGTCCCCTTTTCGAGCAAATCTCACAAACAAGTCGGTCGATGGATCTCGGGTCACCAGGATGTCACGCCACATGGGTCTCGAGCCGAGGTAGGTTTCTTTAAGTTTCCCTGGCTCCCTTCCTAGCCCTGATGTGACTCTCCCTTCCTCGTCCGTTGTAGGGCGGTTGCCGTCGATTAAGAGGTCGTGTCACCTTCCGTTGGGTTGCTACGGTTGGGCTCCTTGTCCCCTATCCCTTAGGTGTCTCAACTCTCAAGGGAGTTGTGACGCCTTCCACGCGACACAAGAAGCTACCAAGGCCGAGGCTGAGCTGCTTCGCACGCAGCTCTCTGAAGCCGATGGCCATGTAGTTGGTAAGGCGATCGCCCTTCATCCACCCCATGGCTTTCGTGCCTCTTTTCTCACCTTGTTTATTTTTTCTAGCAGCCTTGGGGGCCGAGCTAGAGAAGATGAGCTACCACCAGCTTTTGGACTACATCGGGGCCCACGACGCTTCCCTGGTGGAGCACCTAGACAATGCTTTGTGTCGCATCTCGAATATTCCTGACTTTGGCGTTCATCGAGAGTGTTGTTGTGGCACTGCTTATGGGGGAGATCTGCTCCGACTGTAGTCTCTAGGACAGCGTCGGCTCTCCCTCGTCCCTTTCAGATGAAGGACTCGAAGACCTGTTGGAGGGTTTTGACAGGGTGGCCAGTCGTGTCATTCTTAGGGTGTCGGCTCATGATGTTGTTCATGGCGTGCATTGATCTTGTTGTATCATGCCTTGGCACTGCTTCCCTAAAGTAGTATAAAGTAATCTTTGTTTCCTAGTTTTTCGTGTTATAGGCCCCTTGGGTATTTTCCTTGTGAGCTTTTCCACCTTCCCTCCATCCTTAAAAGCAAGAGAGGGGGCAGTGCGAGGGACCTTGCTCGTGAATTTCCTTATTAGCCAGCACCTCCTTTCACCTATGGATCGGGGCAGATCTCCCAGGGGAGAGTTTTCGAGGAAATGGTACGACCGATCCGCCCTTATGTCGGGGTTTCCTCTTATCTCTCTTATGATTAATCCTCGGTTCGCTCTCTAGGACAGAAGTTGCTTCTTCCGAGGCATGAAGGTGTTACAACCCTATGCCTCAGTCGTCCGCCTCGCCGGCCCCTTTAGGGTGGGTGATGCATAACTGAAAGGGAAATGTGCCTTTGGGCTATTTCTATAATGTTTTGGTGATTAAGTGTCCAACACATATTCTCTAAGTTCTAAATGTGCCAAAGATTGAAAAAGTGCAAATCAAGGCATGAGGTATGTTTATAGACTTAGTACATTTGTTTTTGTATACTAATATATTTGTCTAAGTGTTAGAAACAGAGAAAAGAAAAGAAATGCAAAAGACTTGGCTGGGTGCAGCAGAAGTCCAGCTCGACTTGGCACACCGGACTGTCCGATGGTGCACCGGACAGTGTCCGGTGCGCCAGGCCAGCCTCCAGTGCGCCAGGCCATTCTCGCGAAAAATCAGCGGCGTACGACTATAATTCACCAGACTGTCCGGTGGTGCACCGGACTGTCCGGTGAGCCAACGGTCGCCAGCGCAACTGTCGGTCGCGCAATCCGCGGGCGACGCGTGGCCCGTGCCAACAGTCGGCAGGGGGCACTAGACTGTCCAGTGTGCACCGGATAGTGTCCGGTGCGCCAACTACCCTGGAGCTGCAACGGTCGTCTGCGCCAGAAAAGGAAGGAGATCAGCACGGGACCGTCTACAGTGACTGTCTGGTGGCGCACTAGACTGTCCAGTGTGCCACCCGACAGAAGGCAACTTTGGCCTTCCTTGATTGGCCTCCAACGGCTCCTAGCTGCCTTGGGGCTATAAAAAGGCCCCCTAGGCGCATGGAGGAGCAATCGAAGCTTTCACTAATCATTCTAAGGCATCCAGACTCTGCTCCCACGCATTCGCTTTGTTGTGTTAGAGATTTGAGCTCTATTCGAGTCGAGAACTCCCTGTGTGTTATTTGAGCTCAAGTCTTCACTTGTGTGCGTTGGTGTGCTGCGTTTTTGAGTCTTGTGTGCGTTGCTCTTCCCAACTTTACTCTTGTGCGTTCTTTATGATCAATCTTGTAAGGGCGAGAGGCTCCAACTTGTGGAAATTCATCGCAAACGGGAAAAGATATAAGGAAGAAAAGCCGTGGTATTCAAGTTGATCATTGGATCACTTGAAAGGGGTTGAGTGCAACCCTCGTCCATTGGGACGCCACAACGTGGAAGTAGGCAAGTGTTACTTGGCCGAACCACGGGATAAAATCGCGTGTCTCTTGTGATTGTTCTCTCATTGATTGTCTGTGTTCACAAGAACTCGCTTCAAGCTACTTAGTTGTTCTAACTTTCATAACTAAGTTTTGTGGCTATTAGTGTTGAATTTTACAGGATCACCTATTCACCCCCTAGGTGCTCTCAATTGATATCAGAGCCGTTCTCTTCATGTAAGGGACTAATTGCCCGAAGAGATGGATCCTAAGGGAAAGGGATGGTGGTCAACGACAAGGAAAAGGAGTCCTTCCTCAACGAGCCTAGAGACGACAAGCCAACTGACTTTGGCTTGAGTCACAAGAAGAAGGACGGGAAGAAGAAGAGGCGCATCAAGAAGATTATTTACTACGACAGCGACGCCTGCTCTTCTTCACCAAGAGACGACGACAACGACGATGACTCGTCTAAAAAGAAACAGGTTAATTAAAACTATTCATTTGATTATTCTCGTATTCCATTCAATTCTAATGCTCATTTGCTATCAATTCCACTTGGTAAACCTCCACACTTTGATGGAGAAGACTACTCTTTTTGGAGTCACAAAATGCGTAGTCACTTATTTTCTCTCCATCCTAGTATTTGGGAGATAGTTGAAAATGGAATGCATTTCGATAGTACGGATAACCCGATGTTTATTAATGAGCAAATTCATAAGAATGCACAAGCTACCACTGTTTTGCTAGCATCTTTGTGCAGGGATGAATACAACAAGGTGAGCGGCTTGGACAACGCCAAGCAAATATGGGACACCCTCAAGATATCGCATGAGGGAAACGACACCACCATGATCACCAAAATGGAATTGGTGGAAGGAGAACTGGGAAGATTTGCGATGATCAGGGGAGAGGAGCCAACACAAACCTACAACAGGCTCAAGACCCTCATCAACAAGATTAGAAGCTATGGAAGCACAAGATGGACGGACCACGACGTCGTCCGACTTATGCTAAGGTCATTCACGGTAATTGACGCCCATCTTGTCAATCTCATTCGTGAAAACCCCAGGTACACCAAGATGACGCCCGAGGAGATACTCGGAAAATTCATGAGCGGGCGCATGATGGTGAAGGAGGCTCGATATGTGGACGATGCTCTAAACGGTCCACTACCCGTCCACGAGCCTCAAACCGTTGCCCTCAAAGCAACCAGCAGCAGGAAGACGCTACCAAGCAAGGTGGCACAAGTGGAGGTCACTGGCCTCAACGAAGATGAGATGGCGCTTATCATCAAGCGCTTCAAGACCACACTAAAAGGACGCAAGGAGTACCCCAACAAGAATAAGACAAGGGGAAAGCGCTCCTGCTTCAAATGCGGTAAGACTGGTCATTTTATTGCTCAATGTCCCGATAATGAAAATGACCAGGGGGAGGAAAGACATGGGAATAAGGAGAAGAAGAAAAGCTATAGGAAGGCGAAAGGCGAGGCTCATCTTGGCAAAGAATGGGATTTAGACTGCTCTTCATCCAACTCCGACGATGAAGGACTGGCAGCCTCGGCCTTCAACAAGTCTTCGCTCCTCCCCAACGAACGCCACACTTGCCTCATGGCCAAGGAGAAGAAGGTAAGTGGTCGAGATTCCCCCAAGTACTCTACTTCTAGTGATGTGGATTCTAGTGATGATGAAGTAGATTACTCTAGCTTGTTCAAAGGTTTAGATAGAGCTAAGGTAGAAAAGATCAATGAATTAATTGATGCTCTAAATGAAAAGGATAGATTGTTACAAAAATAAGAGGATATTTTATATGAGGAGCATGATAAGTTTGTTAGTGTGCAAAAATCTCTTGCTTTAGAAACTAAGAGAAATGAAATGCTATCTTCTGAGTTATCTGCTTGCCATGAAACTATCTCTAGTTTAAAGATTTTGAATGATGATTTAAATGCTAAGCTAGAGGTAGCTAATAAATCTAGTTCATGTGTAGAACATGTTGTAATTTGCAATAGATGCAAGGATTTTGACATTGATGCTTGTGATGAACATCTTGCGTCCATTACTAAATTAAATGATGAGGTGGCAAGTCTTAATGCTCAACTTAAGACTTGCAAGGTTGATTTTGATAAGTTAAAATTTGCTAGGGATGCCTACACCGTTGGTAGACACCCCTCAATTAAGGATGGACTTGGCTTTCGAAAGGAAGCCAAGAACTTAACAAGCCAAAGGGCTCCCATTCTCAACAAGGAGAAAGGGAAGGCCCCTATGGCTAGTAGTACTCAAAGGAATCATGCTTTCATTTATAATGATAGAAAATTTTCTAGGAATGCTCATTATAATAGGAGTTATGATCATGATGCCTTTAATTCACATGCTATGATTGCCTCTAGCTCTACTTTTGTGCATGGTAGAAGTAGGCCTAGGAAAAGTAATGTTGTGCATCATGTGCCTAGGAGAGTATGTAATGAACCTTCTACCATTTACTATGCTTGCAATACTTCATTTGCGCTCTTATGTAAGAATGAAAAAGTAGTTGCTAGGAAGTTGGGATCCAAATGCAAGGGAGACAAGACTTGTATTTGGGTTCCAAAGGCTATTGTGACTAACCTTGTAGGACCCAACAAGAGTTGGGTACCTAAAACCCAAGTGTAAATTACCTTGTAGGTTTATGAATTTGGGGGCTCAAGCTAGATTATCGACAGCGGATGCACAAACCACATGACGGGGGAAAAGAAGATGTTCACCTCCTACGTCAAGAATAAGGATTCCCAGGATTCGATCATTTTTGGAGATGGGAACCAAGGCAAGGTCAAAGGTTTGGGAAAGATAGCCATCACCAGCGAGCACTCTATTTCAAATGTATTTTTAGTAGAGTCATCAGGTTACAACCTCCTGTCTGTAAGTCAATTATGCCACATGGGCTACAATTGTTTGTTTACAAATGTTGATGTATCTGTCTTTAGAAGGAGTGATGGTTCATTAGCGTTTAAGGGTGTATTAGACGGCAAACTCTACTTAGTTGATTTTTCGAAAGAGGAGGTCGATCTAGATGCATGCTTAATAGCTAAGACTAGTATGGGCTGGTTGTGGCATCGCCGTCTAGCACATGTTGGGATGAAAAACCTTCGTAAACTTCTAAAGGGAGAACATGTGTTAGGACTAACCAATGTATGTTTCGAAAAAGATAGACCTTGTGCAGCTTGTCAGGCAGGGAAACAGGTGGGAAGCACACATCACAGCAAGAATGTGATGACAACATCAAGACCACTGGAGCTTCTTCACATGGACCTCTTCGGACCCATTGCCTACCTTAGTATCGGGGGGAGTAAGTATGGTCTAGTAATTGTTGATGATTTTTCCTGCTTCACTTGGGTGTTCTTTTTGCAGGATAAATCAGAAACCCAAGGGACCCTAAAGCGCTTTCTAAGGAGGGCTCAAAACGAATTTGAGCTCAAGGTGAAAAAGATAAGAAGCGACAACAGGTCCAAGTTCAAGAATCTTCAAGTGGAGGAGTATCTTGAGGAGGAAGGCGTCAAGCACGAGTTCTCCTCTCCCTACACACCACAACAAAATGGTGTGGTAGAGAGGAAGAACAGGACGCTTATCGACATGGAGAGGACGATGCTTGGAGAGTTCAAGACGCCCGAGCGGTTTTGGTCGAAAGCTGTGAACACAACCTGCCACGCCATAAACCGGCTATATCTGCATCGCCTCCTCAAGAAGACTTCCTACGAACTCCTTACCGGTAACAAACCAAATGTTTCTTACTTTCGTGTATTTGGGAGCAAATGCTACATTTTGGTGAAGAAAGGTAGACATTCTAAATTTGCTCCCAAAGCTATAGAAGGGTTTTTACTAGGATATGACTCAAATACAAAGGCGTATAGGGTCTTCAACAAATCATCGGGTTTGGTTGAAGTCTCTAGCGACGTTGTATTTGATGAGACTAATGGCTCTCCAAGAGAGCAATTTGATCTTGATGACATAGATGAAGATAATGTTCCAACGACCGCAATACGCACCATGGCGATTGGAGATGTGCAACCACAAGAACAACAAGAGCAAGATCAACCTTCTTCCTCAATGATGATGCATCCCCCAACTCAAGATGATGAACATGTTCATCAAGAAGAGGAGTGTGATCAAGGGGGAGAACAAGAAGAACAAGTTATGGAGGAAGAAGCACCACTGGCCCCTCCAACTCAAGTCCGAGCGACAATTCAAAGAAACCACCCCGTTGATGAGATTCTGGGTGACATAAGCAAGGGAGTAACAACTCGCTCACGTTTAGCTAATTTTTGTGAGCATTATTCGTTTGTCTCTTCTATTGAGCCTTTAATGGTAGAAGATGCCTTGCAAGATCCGGACTGGGTGTTGGCCATGCAGGAAGAGCTCAACAACTTCAAGAGGAACGAAGTTTGGAGCCTGGTGCCACGTCCCAAGCAAAATGTTGTGGGAACCAAGTGGGTGTTCCGCAACAAGCAAGACGAGCACGGGATGGTGACAAGAAACAAGGCTTGACTTGTGGCAAATGGTTATGCCCAAGTCGCAGGTTTGGATTTCGAGAGACATTTGCTCCCGTGGCTAGGCTAGAGTCTATTCGAATATTATTAGCCTATGCCGCTCACCACTCTTTCAGGTTGTTTCAAATGGATGTGAAGAGTGCTTTCCTCAACGGGCCAATCAAGGAGGAGGTTTATGTGGAACAACCCCCTGGCTTTGAGGATGACAGGTACCCCGACCATGTGTTTAAGCTCTCTAAGGCGCTCTATGGACTTAAGCAAGCCCCAAGAGCATGGTATGAATGCCTTAGAGATTTCTTAATTGTTAATTCTTTCAAGGTTGGGTAAGTCGATCCCACTCTTTTCACTAAGACTTGTGACGGTGATCTTTTTGTGTGCGAAATTTATGTCGATGACATAATATTTGGTTCTACTAATCAAAAGTCTTGTGAGGAGTTTAGCAGGATGATGACTCAAAAGTTTGAGATGTCAATGATGGGTGAGTTGAACTACTTCCTTGGGTTCCAAGTGAAGCAACTCAAGGACGACACCTTCATCTTCCAAACGAAGTACACTCAAGATCTTCTCAAGCGGTTTGGGATGAAGGACGCCAAGCCCGCGAAGACACCTATGGGAACCGATGGACATGTCGACCTCAATAAAGGAGGTAAGTCCGTTGATTAAAAGGCATACCGGTCTATGATAGGGTCATTACTTTATTTATGTGCTAGTAGACCAGATATTATGCTTAGTGTATGTATGTGTGCTAGATATCAATCCGACCCAAGGGAATGTCACCTTGTGGCCGTTAAGCGGATTCTTAGATATTTAGTTTCTACGCCTTGCTTCGGGATCTAGTATCCAAAGGGGTCTACCTTTGACTTGATTGGACATTCAGACTCCGATTATGCTAGATGCAAGGTTGATAGGAAGAGTACATCAGGGACGTGCCAATTCCTAGGAAGGTCTCTGGTGTCTTAGAGTTCGAAAAAACAAACCTCTGTTGCCCTATCCACCGCTGAGGCCGAGTATGTTGCCGCAGGACAGTGTTGTGCACAACTACTTTGGATGAGGCAAACCCTCTGGGACTTTGGCTACAATCTGAGCAAAGTCCCACTCCTATGTGACAATGAGAGTGCAATCCGCATGGCGGATAATCCTGTTGAACACAGCCGCACTAAGCACATAGACATCCGGCATCACTTTCTGAGAGACCACCAGCAAAAGGGAGATATCGAGGTTTTCCATATTAGCACCGAGAACCAGCTAGCTGATATCTTTACCAAGCCATTAGATGAGAAAACCTTTTGCAGGTTGCATAGTGAGCTAAATGTCTTAGATTCGCGTAACTTCGATTGATCTATAGCATACATGTGTTTTATGCCTTTGATCAGGTTACTTTATGCATTTATGAAATTTGTTGCTTATTTATGGTGCTCAAGTTGTGCAAGGGATCCCCTGACCTCACAAGTCCATGTGTGAATGATGCACATATTTAGGGGGAGAGTGATACAACTTGACCCTTTGAGACTAACTCTTGTGTTTGAGTTACTTGATGTAGTCTCAAAGGTGCATTGAAAGGGAAAGGTGAACTTGGACCATGCAAAGACTTCCACTGCAATCTAGTATTAGTGTACTCACCTCCAAGTTCATTCTTATGCTCTTATTGCCTTTTTGCTCTTAATTGACATTTTTGGTGAGGCAATGGGGTTAAAGGGCCAAAAATGATCCCGTTTTGGTGCTTAATGCCAAAGGGGGAGAAATTAAGGCCAAAGCAAATGGATCAGCTACCACTTGTGAATTTTGAAAACAATAGAGTTAGAACTTTTGATTTGTCCAAAATACTCGTATTGCAAAATTTGGTCTCTTGTGGGGAGAATTTACGATTATGGGAAAAGGGGGAGTTTTTGGATCTTGATCAATTTCACTCTTGGAATATCTCTCTTTATGCCCAAACAAGTGAGTTTGACTTAGAGATAAGAAAATGAATTTGATTTGCAAAACAAACCAAGTGGTGGCAAAGAATGATCCAAATATGCCAAATTAGAGTCAAAAACAATTTGGTCCTTATTTGCATTGATATTGAACTTCTTTTGGTCGCTTTTGGTTGTGTTGGCATAAATCACCAAAAAGGGGGAGATTGAAAGGGAAATGTGCCTTTGGGCCATTTCTATAATGTTTTGGTGATTAAGTGTCCAACACATATTCTCTAAGTTCTAAATGTGCCAAAGATTGAAAAAGTGCAAATCAAGGCATGAGGTATGTTTCTAGACTTAGTACATTTGTTTTTGTATACTAATATATTTGTCTAAGTGTTAGAAACAGAGAAAAGAAAAGAAATGCAAAAGAATTGGCTGGGTGCAGCCGAAGTCCAGCTCGGCTTGGCACACCGGACTGTCCGGTGGTGCACCGGACAGTGTCTGGTGCGCCAGGCCAGCCTCCGGTGAACAGGCCACTCTCGGGAAAAATCGACGGCGTACGACTATAATTCACCGGACTGTCCGGTGGTGCACCGGACTGTCCGGTGAGCCAACGGTAGCCAGCGCAACGGTCGGCCGCGCAATCCGCGGGCGACGCATGGCCCGCGCCAACGGTCGGCAGGGGGCACCGGACTGTCCGGTGCGCCAATTGCCCCGGAGCTGCAACAGTCATCTACGCCAGAAAAGGAAGGAGATCGGCACCGGACCATCTACAGTGACTGTCCGGTGGCGCACCGGACTGTCCGGTGCGCCACCCGACAGAAGGCAACTTTGGACTTCCTTGATTGGCCTCCAACGGCTCCTAGCTGCCTTGGGGCTATAAAAAGGTCCCCTAGGCGCATGGAGGAGCAATCCAAGCTTTCACTAATCATTCTAAGGCACCAGACTCTGCTCCCACGCATTCGCTTTGTTGTGTTAGAGATTTGAGCTCTATTCAAGTCGAGAACTCCGTGTGTGTTATTTGAGCTCAAGTCTTCACTTGTGTGCGTTGGTGAGAGCACCTAGAGGGGGTGAATAGGTGATCCTATAAATTTCAACACTAATAGCCACAAAACTTAGTTATTAAAGTTAGAACGGCTAAGTAGCTTGAAACGAGCTCTTGTGAACACAGACAATCAAAGAGAAAGCACACAAGAGACACATGAATTTTATCCCGTGGTTTGGCCGAGTAACACCTGCCTACTTCCACATTGTGGCGTTCTAATGGACGAGGGTTGCACTCAACCCCTTTCAAGTGATCCGATGATCAACTTGAATACCACGGTTTTTCCTTTCTTAGTCATTCTCCCGTTTGCGAGGAATCTCCACAACTTGGAGCCTCTCGCCCTTACAATGATGATCACAAAAGAAGCACAGAAGTAAGGGAGGGAGAGCAACACACACAAGACTCAAATCACAGCACAATCACGCACACAAGTCACAACTTGAGCTCAAAACACAACCCACGGAGTTCACAACTCAAATGGAGCTCAAGTCACTATCTCAAAGAATCAAATGCGCGAAGTTGGAGACTTGGAGTCTTAGAATGTTTCTTGTAAGCTTGGGTATTTCCTCCATACGCCTAGGGGTCCCTTTTATAGCCCCAAGGCAGGTAGGAGCCGTTAGAGGCCAACAAGGAAGGCCATCCTTGCCTTCTGTCGAGTGGCGCACCGGACAGTCCGGTGCGCCACCGGACAATCACTGTAGATGGTCCGGTGCTGATCTCCTTCCTTTTTCTGGCATAGGCAACCGTTGCAGTATAGGGCCAGTTGGCGCACCGAACACTGTCTGGTGCACACCGGACAGTCCGGTGCCCCCTGCCAACCGTTGGCGCGGGCCACGCGTCGCCCGCAGATTGCGCGGCCGACCGTTGCGCTGGCAACCGTTGGCTCACCGGACTGTTCGGTGCACCACCGAACAGTCCGATGAATTATAGCCGTACGCCGCCGATTTTTCCCGAGAGTGGCCTGTTCACCGGAAGCCAGCCTGGCGCACCGGACACTGTCCAGTGCACCACCGGACAGTCCGGTGTGCCAGACCGAGCTTGACTTCGGCTGCATCAAGCCAAGTCATTTGCAATTCTTTTCTTCTTTTCTTCTCACTGTTTCTAGCACTTAGATAAAACATATTAGTACTTAAAAACTATGTACTAAGTCTAGAAACATACCTTCTCTTTGATTTGCACTTCTCTCTTCATTTAGCACATAAGAACTTATTTAAATGTGTTGGGCACTTAATCACCAAAACATAATAGAAATTGCCCAAGGGCATATTTCCCTTTCAGTTGGTGTGCTGCGTTTTTGAGTCTTGTGTGCGTTGCTCTTCCCAACCTTACTCTTGTGCGTTCTTTGTGATCAATCTTGTAAGGGCGAGAGGCTCCAACTTGTGGAGATTCCTCGCAAACGGGAGAATGACTAAGAAAGGAAAAACCGTGGTATTCAAGTTGATCATTGGATCACTTGAAAGGGGTTGAGTGCAACCCTCGTCCATTAGGACGCCACAACGTGGAAGTGGGCAAGTGTTACTTGGCCGAACCACGGGATAAAATCGCGTGTCTATTGTGATTGTTCTCTCCTTGATTGTCTGTGTTCACAAGAACTCGCTTCAAGCTACTTAGCCGTTCTAACTTTCATAACTAAGTTTTGTGGCTATTAGTGTTGAATTTTACAGGATCACCTATTCACCCCCCCTAGGTGCTCTCAATAACTTCATGAGGAATTTGGGCATGGCTCACACAGCTCTAGAGGTGGCTAATGCCAAAGTCCGACATCTTCGATCGCAGCTAGTGGCTCTTATTGATTCAGGGATAGGTAGTATTTCATGGTTTGGCCTTTGGGCTCTCGATCTCTTAGGCTCCTGACTGTTTGCAAAACCTTTTTCTAGAGTTGGGTCTCGCAATGTCGAGCCTTTACCTGTGCGTAGATCAGGCCATAATATTTGTTCGTGCACGGGGGAGGAATCATGAATTGCGCCTCCTTGACATCCTGGAACGTGTTCGCGAGGTCGTGGAGTTTGGAGTTCACCGAGGCGCAGCAGAGGCTCTTGCCATTGTGCAGCTACACTTTGGTGGCAAACTCCATGTTGCTATCGGTCTGCCTACTGGACCTATGGCGGTGGATTTAGACCTTCTAATAGGTGACTTTGATGCCACCACGAACGCTGTACTCGAGGTAGTATCGGTGGAGGAAATAATCCATGGTCTTCCGTAGCTTCGTCTCGTGGCTCAATTGCTTTTGCAACGTGTATGGATTTCGTCTTGGGATTGTTTTTGGTTTGGGGGGCGCTTCCCATGCGACTTTTTCCCATCTGCCATACTCGTGCGGGACGAACCCCGAGTCTCTGCTTGGTGCAAAGATCCGTCTGGGGGTCGTGCCGTCTTTTTGTTTTACTCTCCCGCGTGCATCCCCTTTTGCGGTGATGGACGGAGGTGAGCCGAACCACGCTTTTCTTGATGGGCTAGCAATGACGGTCGATGAGTTACAAACAGGTAATTCGAGTGAGGCCCTAGGCCCCTGGTCCTTTGCGTATGATTCAAGTGCGGGGTCCGCTGGGGACCGTCCTCGCACCGACTTATATAGTTGTCGATCTCGTTCGACCGAAACTAATATGATGACCGACTCCAATCACAACCAACCATCTTCATATAAAAACTCCATCTCGTCGAGCTAAAGACAACATGGATCCAACTTGAACTAAGAAATCCAGTCTTAATAAGAGACGACATGAATAACGATGAAGAACGTTAGGACAGGAGAAGAAGCCTTTCGCTTTGTCATTGTTTGCTCTACATGCAACAAATATTTGGACCTGGTGGGCATAAAACGTTGATTGGATGAAGATTCGAAGCCCTAACAATCGAGGAATGATCTGATCTTAATTAAAGATACGGACACGGTGGTTCAACGATTTGACCGATCTGATAACGACGCCATTATTATCCGTTCACAAGCACTAAATAGAAACCATGAGTTTTCCATCCATGGAGTTTTAGCAACAAAATACTAGACAAATTGACTTAGCAACTAAATCAACCTAGTTAGATTCACCATTTATGCTTCTGGACATCGATTTTACACATGCAACCTTGGGGATGCATCCCTCAATGAGTGCAAATAAGACCGCTCCTCGACCTTCGAGGTACACATACTCCATGAATATGATTTTTCAATACTAATATTATATACATACGCAATGAGGGCCACAAGAAATGTAACACTAGTACACAGAAGCTCTATAGTGACGGTTCTAGAACTATTTGTATTGGCGTTTTTCAGTGCCGCTAGTGCTAGGGGCCAGTGTAAATCGACATTTTCACTGGCGGTTTTGTTATAAAACCGCCAGTGAAAATATTATGTCCAATGGCTATTATGTTAAACAACCCGTAAGTGAAAATGATATTTTAACTTGTGGTTTTGTTAAGTAATCCACTAGTGAAAACACACTTTTCAGTGAACCGGCAGTGGAGTTTCTTAAGCCGGACCCACCTATTTATTTTCACTGGTACGTGGTAACTGAAACTGTCAGTATAAATTTCCGCGTGCCGTCAGCTTAGAGCTTGTTTCTTACTAGTGTAAAGGTTCTCCTCTAATATGATCGGCGAAAATGTTTCGTGTAGTCTATCATTGTCTGGCTATATCTCGAACTGGTAGTAATATTATCGTTGTCCGTTCTAGCCACGAACCTACATTGACGACCCAATATATTATTGTCGGTTCGTGGATAGAATCGGCAGTAATAGGAACCGACAGCGATGATCACAATATCACTAATGGTTCTAGCTACAAACAGATAATGACAAATCAACAGACATACTGCTGATTCATAAGCTAATAGCTAGCAGTGATAGACTGATCGATAGTCGGGCTGTGACTATACACTATATCCTATTTCATTTCTTTCCATTTCAATATATATACTCCATGATACGATATGATACGCGTTGTGGCGCTTTCTCGTGCATGGTGACGACGGTCTCGATGGCGACCGGCCGGGGAATGTAACGTACGAACGTACGTGGCGACTCAAGTCATGACCGGAGAAAGAACGAAGAAGCAAATGCACTGCAAGGGTATACGTGTCGTCGCGGGCCATCGGTCAACAGTACGTCTACTACTACAGGTGCAGTGGGGGACGTGTTTTCTCTCTCGTGCTGTCGACCACACAGTACGTGTGAGTGTGATGAGTGATGACTTGGACTGGACAGCAGAGAGATGCATGCTTGGCTTGGCTAGCTACCATCTGGGGAAGGTTACCATGCATGCAATGACAGCATCACACGGCCGGCCGGAGACGAGCTAGAGCACGCGGACACGCAGATCGCGTCGTTTACTAGCGTCCATCCAACTCACCCATGCAAACAGTGCTGCTAGACTATACTACTACCTGATCATGCATGTGGAGTGTTGAATAATGATGTGCAACAAGAAGACAGCAGCAGAAGAAAAATCATCGTTTGATGAATCATTGTAATTAAGCGAGGACAAAAGGACACGTTACACGTAATGACGTACGACGATACACAACATACCACGCGTTTAAGTCTTTTGCGTGTTCTCTCTCGAGAGAGAAAATGGAAGGAACGCCACACTTCTCCACACGTTTCCAGTTACAGAATAGGCGACAAAAGGGCACCATATCATATCATGGCACATTTTGTGGCCGTTTAAATAAGGCAACGACTAATATACAAGTAGTTATTAAGTGCAAGTCAGTCTTTTGGTCCGTTAGATCTAGATCTAACCGTAATACTATATTTAGCATTTAAAATCCTCCCACTACCACCTAGTGTAGCTTTATAAAAAAAAAACCTAACAAACCACGATCATACATGCGGCTGGATCTAGATCTAACGAACCAAGAGAGCTGCTTGCATGCTTGCACCTAACAACTGATTGCATATTAGTCATTGCCGTTAAATAAAGAGTGTACAATTCATTGATCATCCACTCATCCTTAAACTTGTTTTTTCTCTTTTCAGATCGAGTGGATTCCTCATTGTTGGAATATATGGTTAGAATATAGTATAAGTGAATTGCTCATCTCTTACTATCAACTTAATATTTTGGGTTGAATTGTTGGTGCATGCAACTTAATATGGTATATAAAAAACAAGAGGTCATGAGTTCGAATTCTAGTTAGCGCAATTAAAATAAAATAATTATTGTCCGCTCATATTGCACATTTGAGACCCCAAGAGAGGCTCGAAGTAAGGTGGAGAGTATTGGAATATAATATAAGTGAATTGTTCAACTCTTCCTATCAACTTAAGCTTTTGGTTTGAATTGGTCGATGCATGCAACTTAATACTTATTTCCATTGTAGCAGAGTTTAAAAGAAAATAGCAATAGTGACCCAATTTACTTTAGCAACAGATCAGAAGCAATAGTTGTCCAAGTTACGGTCTCAAGCTGATTACATAAAACTCTTAATTTTGGCAGGAATCTTCCCTTTTCAAATATAAAATATGTAGGACCTTCTTTATAGCTAGTTAGATCTTACTATGAATTTACCCTTGTTTTCTAGCTTCATGTAGATATTATCTTGGTCTCGGGGCATAATTGAATTCACAGAGTATATCTAACAATAGTTTTCCCGTCAGATTTAATTTGCATCATCGATATCAACTATCAACGTACATGAAGTGATCTGTGTCTCATCACTAATCACGTGAGAGACCGAGATGTTTTGTTGGTGGCAAAGCTTAAAGTGGTTGGAAACAGAAAGGTATAATAGGTTCTTATTGAGGCAAGAACAGGTTGGACTTGCCATTCTAAATTTTTATACTCCTACCCTAAAGATAGATATTTTTTTACTTTCAATAGATTAGCCCATACAGAAGAATCTGTTTGTTCGTGTTTCACGGTAGAAACATAGTCCCTTCTCAAGTATTTATGTGTGACAATGTCTTGACACATGTCATTTTTCTTATGTCTTTAATCCTAAACCTCCTTTTCGCAC
The DNA here is from genome assembly GCF_902167145.1 of Zea mays. Taxonomy (NCBI): domain Eukaryota; kingdom Viridiplantae; phylum Streptophyta; class Magnoliopsida; order Poales; family Poaceae; genus Zea; species Zea mays. The sequence continues at coordinate 80,638,780 of NC_050105.1, forward strand.
CATACAAATATCAGTCCATTTGACTAGATGCTATTTTCTCTTTGAATGACCCCCCTAGAAAAAATGTTCTCCTGACTTTATCAAGTTCTTTGATCATTGTCTTAGGATGGAGGTAAATTGAAATGGAGATGTGGTATATATAGGAGCATTGTTAAAGCTAGATGATATTAAAGTTGATATGCCATCTATTGATATAGAGGGTCCTTTTTCAGATATCAAGTCTTTTGGCATTCTTATTGAGAGGATGCTAATCAAGCACATGTAAGCTACTATGGCTCACTAGTACCCCTAAATCACTACCGGAATCCGGGCCTTTGCCGAGTGCCAGGCTCTTTGCTGAGTGCTTCGGGCACTCGGCAAAGTCCTGCGCTCGGTAAAGAGCTTGTTTACCGAGTGCGGGACACTCGGCACAGAGAAACACTCGGAAAATACTGCTTTGCCGAGCGGCAAACACTCGGCAAAGATGGCGCTCGGCAAAGGGCCGTTAGCGGCCGTCTACAGCTGACGGCCGTCAGCCTTTGCCGAGGGCCGAAAGCCAGCACTCGGCAAAGCAGATTCTTTGTCGAGTGTCAAATATCTGGCACTCGGCAAAGAGGGTCTTTACCGAGTGCCTTCTGTGGACACTCGGCAAAGCATATTTTTATTTTTTTTTATTTTGGCCACCAAACTTTTGTGGTATGTTCCTACACTATGTAGACCTACATGTACCATTTTGGGACAATTATAACATTGTTTTCAATAGCTAGTAGATTTAATTCGTTTATTTGAATTTCTTCGGAAAATTTAGATTTGAACTACAAGTCACTCGAAACTTGGATAATCGTGCATGCAAAAATGATACACATGTTATTTAGCACACGTTACGACCGATTTCAGGAGCGGACTGGAAACTTCGAGCAACATGCTCACTAAACATGGCCGTGAACTTGCCATCCACATGTTTAAAAATGTATAAAACACAAACAAAGTCAGAAAATCATGAAACTTGTCCACGTGTCATGATATCATATGTAGAGGCTGTGATAAAAATTTGAAAAGGTTTCGAGAAAACTGTGACGCACTATATGTAGAAACCTAAGAGATCCACATTGAAACTCTATGATTTCATGTGTAGATCTCTTAGGTTTCTATACATAGTGAGTCACAGTTTTCTCGAAACCTTTTCAAATTTTTATCACAGCCTCTACATATGATATCATGACACGTGGACAAGTTTCATGATTTTCTGACTTTGTTTGTGTTTTATACATTTTTTAAACATGTGGATGGCAAGTTCACGACCATGTTTATTGAGCATGTTGCTCGAAGTTTCCGGTCCGCTCCTGAAATTGATCGTAACGTGTGCTAAATAACATGTGTATCATTTTTGCATGCACGATTATCCAAGTTTCGAGTGAATTGCAGTTCAAATCTAAATTTTCCGAAGAAATTCAAATAAACGAACTAAATCTACTAGCTATTGAAAACACTGTTACAATTGTCCCAAAATGGTACATGTAGGTCTACTTAGTGTAGGAAAGTACCACAAAAAGGTTGGTTGCCAAAATAAAACAAATAAAAATATGGTTTGCCGAGTGTCAAAAGGCACTCGGTAAAGACTTTCTTTGCCGAGTGTCAAATATCTGGCACTCGGCAAAGAGGGTCTTTACCGAGTGCCTTCTGTGGACACTCGGCAAAGAATCTAGAACACATCTTTGTCGAGTGTCTGTCAGTTGCCACTCGGCAAAGATGTCTTTGCCGAGTGCCCGCGATCTGGCACTCGGCAAAGAATATTTTAAAATTTTTTAAAAAACTTTGTCCAGTGCCACATCGCGGGCACTCGACAAAGATTAAAAATAAACCAGCCGACACGGATCCTTTCTCCTTCTTCCTCTCCTCTCACTCTCTATCACTCTCTCTCTCGTCCGCCACCCGCCGCCGCCGCCGCTCACCTCGCCCTCTCCCTCTCCGCCGCTGCCGCTCACCTCGACCGCTCCCTCGCCCTCTCCCTCTCCCTCGCCCTCTCACTCTCCCTCGCCCTCTCTCTCTCCCTCGCCCTCTCCCTCGCCCGCGCCGTCCGCCCGCCGCCGCACCGCGCCCCTCTCCCTCGCCACCGCCGCGCCGCGCCCCCACTCCGCCACGCCCCCACACCGCTGTCGCCGCTCCCCGGCCTCAACCGCCGTCTCCACACCTCGCCCTCAACCGCCGTCGCGTCCGGCACCACACCGCCGCTTGGTAATGTGATTGTTAATTCTCTATATATGTGAGCATGTGATTTATAATGTGATGGATAATTAGAGTTATATTATCTCTAGCCACTAGGTACTTAGAATTTGCATTGTGTGGATAGTTAGAGTTATATGAATTATGCCATTGAATTATGCGTGGATGTCTCATGGATTGAATATATATATATATTATATGTGTGTGTGTGTGATTGTCGGCCATCGTGCCGTTGAATTATGCGTGTATGTCAGCCATTGTGCTGATAGTTTTATTTGCAGGATTTCGAAACCTCCCCGTGCAGGGGAGGTGCTGCCGAAATTTTCTTTTGCTAGGCTTCTGTTAGAGGATGGAGGACCGTAAGTGGATGTACACAGGCCGTAGAGGAAGGAACGATGTCACCCCTGAATGGATTAGAAAGACCGATGATTTCGTGGAACGAGCATATGATGAAGCTGCTAAAGGAGCGAGTCTAGTCCCATGCCCGTGCAGCAAATGTACCAACCGAAAAAGAAAACCAAAGAAGACCATGGTAGAACATATTTGGAAGAATGGATTTACGCCGGGCTATACTTGGTGGATCTTTCATGGTGAAGCGCATCGTACGAGAGAGGAAGTGCTGAGACAACGTGTCGAGGATTATGACATGGATGCGAGGGTAGCGGATATGTTGAACGACTATCAGGAGGCACAGTACACAGGAGGATGTATGGATGACGAGCCAGAGCCGACTACAAAGGCGTTCTACGACATGTTTGACGCGGCACAGAAGCCCCTTCACGGCCAGACAAAGGTTTCTCAACTGGATGTCATTGGGCGTGTAATGGCGTTCAAGTCGCAATACATCACGAGTAGAGACACATTCGATGGCTTGTTGACGGTTATTGGGAGCCTGCTTCCGGATGATCACGTTCTGCCAAAGAGCATGTACGAGGCACATAAACTCCTTCGTGCACTCAAGATGACGTATGAGTAGATTCATGCTTGTCCGAAGGGCTGCGTGCTATTTAGGAAAGAATACACAGAGGCAAAGTACTGTCCCAAGTATAAATCGTCTAGGTTCATGGAGGTAGACTCTGGTGATGGACAGAAGAGGCAGCTCGACATCCCCTTGACAATCCTACGACACCTTCCGTTCATACCGAGGATCCAGCGCCTGTACATGACAGAGGAATCCGTGAAACAGATGACATGGCACAAAAATGGAAAACGATACAATCCTGACAAGATGGTGTACGCATCCGATGGTGAAGCATGGAAACACTTTGATACCATTCACCGTGAGAAAGCCGAAGAGGCTCGTAATGTACGTGTTGTGTTGGCCACAGATGGGTTCAATCCCTATGGAATGAGCGCTGCCCCGTACACATGTTGGCCCATGTTTGTTATCCCAATCAATCTCCCCTCTGGTGTGTGCTTTCAAAGGCAGAATATATTCGTGTCGTTGATAATTCCCAGACACCCGGGGAATAAAATGGGCGTGTACATGGAGCCTTTGATCGATGAATTGGCACGTGCCTGGGAGGAAGGGGTATGGACGTATGACCGAGGTACGAAGACAAACTTCAGAATGCATGTTTGGTACCAGTACTCCATGCATGACTTACCGGCGTATGGGCTATTCTGCGCCTTGTGTGTTCACGGTAAGTTCTCATGTCCAGTTTGCAAGGAAGCTCTCAGGTTCATTTGGTTGAAAAAGGGTGGCAAATATTCGTCCTTCGATAAACATCAACAATTTCTCCCTCCTGACCATCCATTCCACCTAGACATCAAAAACTTTACGAAAGGTGTCGTAGTGACAGACCGCCCACCTGCAACGATGACTCGTGCCAAAATTCGTCAACAAATAGATGGGCTCGTGGCCAATACAGAAGGTGGTTTTGTGGGATATGGTGAGCAACATATGTGGACACATAAGTCTGGCTTGACTCGGCTCCCCTATTATGATGGCCTGCTCCTTTCACACAACATTGACGTGATGCACACTGAAAAGAATGTTGCCGAGGCACTGTGGGCAACAATTATGGACATTCCTGATAAGTCAAAGGATAACATAAAGGCAAGAGTGGATCTGGCAGCGTTATGTGATAGACCAAACCTAGAGATGAAGCCGCCAAGTGGCTAGAATTATGGACATTCACAAGTTTCTAGAATTATTTTTTTATTAAAAATCAAATTCTGTAATTAATTATCCATTTTCATTATTCCCTGGACCAAGCACTAATTACAGAGAACTCCGGGGCAAATCCAGAAGTTTTCCCCAGACTCATATTCACCCCACGTGGATGGCGGGTTGATTGTATAAAACTGCAGGGGTTCTTTTATAATTTGTCACGGCCGAAGAGGTATCGATTAATTCTGGCCATTGGATCAGAGATCTAGGATTCAGATTAAAATAACCCACATCGATTCCTGATCGCTGGATACGAGATCCATGATCCATATTAGATGGCGCAAGAGGTAAGTGCGCACCAATCTGGACCGCCCGTAGTCCGATCAACGGTCCAAGGTTACCAAACGGAATCAGACATATCTATCAGATCTGGTCCGCCCATCCATATCTTAACGGCTGTGATCACAATACGGAAAGGCGAGTTGACGTTTAAATCGTGATCGTCCATTTGAATCGGACGGCCACTAGCGTGCTTCTATACCAGGTAGCAACTCATGGTGGAGCCGCCCACCACCCGCGGCGGGCCATCGCCGGAGCAATCCCCATCAAGAGTCCCCGGGCACAAAACGTTGATCCCGACCGAGCTACGCAAGGCGAGAATCAAGGAGTGTATTATGAAGGGCCTTACCAGCGGCTATGTCGCAGTGCGGTCAGCTTATAGTGTATGGGTGGTTTCCCGGTGGAGTTTTGCTCCGATGAGTAATCAGGAGCGCGCAGAGTGGTGTTGAGGCACGACGGTTCTCAGGACGATACTTGCTTCTCTCGCAGACGCAGCAGCAACACCCGCGGCGCCAGAGGAGGGTTGAGCACCATTAGATCGACGCCGGCGGCTTGAGTTCCTCCACGATAGCGTAGACTGGAGTCAAGCACAAAGGCGGCACAAGTTCTAGCTGACCCGGAGAGCGAAGGGAAAGGTCGGGGATTTATATCAGAGCAGCGTCCGGATTGTGAGGCCGGTTGGCGCGGTTAGTTGTAATAGCTCACGATTCACGCGCATCTGTTGAAGCTTTGCAAGCGTGGATGAAGAAGATGACCAGTGGGGCCTGGGCGACAGTGACATTAGGGTTCACGAGTGTCAGGCCAGTGGTCCAACGGTGAGGCCCAACGCTTAAGGTGTCGCGCGCCATGGAGACCGAGCTGGGGGTACTGTGTGGAGGAGCCGCCCGACATGCACTATTTATGGGCACGAAGAGAAGAAGGATGAGCAGGGAGGCTCCCAGCACACACAACATCATCCGTTCACAACCTCCCGGCGAGATCCGCTCGAGCCCGCCGTTTGCGCGCGGTCTATTGCGCGGCTCCACGGAAGAGATGACAGCGTGAGCCCACCGTTCAGCGACCAGGCGCGTGTGACCAGAGACCGACACAGGTGGCCCACTTGCCAGCTAGCGCGAAAGAAAAAGAAAAGGGGAGGGAGTGGGCTGGCGCGGGGGTTGAAGGGGGAAATGGGCCATAAGTTTGACGGTTGGCCGAGTTGCACAGTTCTTTTTTATTATTATTCTATTTCAGATCCTTTTCTATTTGTTCAAATTCTAATATTCGAATTTCAAACTTGATTTGCAGATTGTTCACTAATTATATTGTACAATTAAAAGTGCCAATTTTGGAGATATATTTATATATTTTTTATATTTTATACCCTTTCCCCTTTTTTTCTTTTTTTCATTTCCATTTTCAAACCCTAATCTCCTTTTGGGTTCCAATTCAATTTTCTTATTAGTATATTTTGATTAATAGTGTTGTTATTATTATTATATGCACAACAAACAAAATTCCAATATGATGCACAAGTTGACATTAGTCATCCCATTAAACGTGGTTGTTCTCATGCTTAGTTAAATTGAAACAAAGCAATAGGGGAATTATCTCCATTACCATGGTTTACAAATTTGGGTATTACAAATCCTACCCCCTTAACAGAAATCTCGTCCTCGAGATTTGTAAGAAAAGGGATACTGATGGATTGGTTTGTAATTCAGTTTTTTAATCTATAATTGGTTCCAAAAATCTAGAGTCTCAATTTTTTTGTCAATGGTGGGTGATTAGGTGAGCATTATAATCATGTTTCTTGCTATTAGCAAAGAAAGTTGAGGTAGGAAAGATCAAGGCAAGTGCAAGAAATATTTTGGCAAGGGAAGACTTCATCCAAGTTTGTGGCTCTTGATTCTTTTTGAAGATTTGGCTTGAATCTTATCCTTGATTTGATGAGGTCGATCATCTTCGATATTCGTTCTTGAAGTTATTATCTGAATTAGAGACATGTAGTTAAGATAAAGTAGTAGGTGGCTATGAGTTAAATGAGATTAGTCAGAATCTGGTTGGGTTAGCTCTTCTGCTCATGGTTGGGTTGATTTAACGTGCTAAGTTAAGTTAACACATGGTTAGTAGGGTCCAATCTATTTCACTAGTATTAACTAATCCGATAAGGATCTCACTTTAGATTGGATCATATTAGATTAAATGGGATCTATATTAGATCGATATAACTAGGTTAGACTTAGGTAATATCTAATTACTTTGGATTAGGTCATGATCAGGGTGCGATAAGTCGTGTGGTTTTAGTTAGTCAAATATAACTTAGATCTGATATCATTATTTTGGATTAGATCCTGGTTATTACTTTAGGATAAGATAAATATAATAATTAGGGCAAGATGAATCCATAAGGATATGGTAGAATCTTTTGAGGTCAGTTAGATCTATTAGGATAAGATAAAATCTTTTCAAGATAAGATGAATCTATTAAGGTAATAGAGTATCTTTTAAGATAAGATGGATATTGTTTAGGCTAGATACTTTAATGAGGGATAATCTAGTTTATCTAGTTATTTTTATAAGCATTTTTCTGATATGTATATGCAGATGTAATTGTGGGCATTACTCCACAACTCATCACACTCAATCAAAGATTCAAATCAGACAAGTATCATAAGAACAAACACTCTAGCATATAGATACCTATAAAAATAGTTTTGTTTTTGTTCCTAAGAGTAGGTCTCCTATTCCTAAAGGTCACTTTAGGTACGAGATTTCAAAGTATGAAATCCACATTTGTCTTTAGAAGGAAAAGGTAAGAATAATCAGAGTAAAGCGGAAATAGATGAGAAAAGATTAAGAAGAGTTTAGAAAAGATCAGAGTAGCAATGGTAAGTAAGTATTGGTTGTCGAGTTCTATCTAGGTTTCGTCCTACAGTCAACATTCCTCTGATACCACTTCTGTCAGACCCGGGTTTCGGGGCACCAAGACCCGGGCGCGAACATAATCACCAGGTGTGCTGGGACCAAGTCTCACACATATGATGAATCATGGCACAATATCGAATGTCACAACTTTACTATATAATAGGAGTTATGTACAAAATAAATAAATAATTACATTATAAGGAGACAACGGTCCAACAACCCAAAGTTAACTGGGAGACGACGGCCTAGACCACTCACGAACTCATCACAGCATCCTCCATGCGCCTCATCCTGTGGTGCCTGTTCTTGACCTGGGGGGGTGAGACAGCAAGAGTGAGCTCACATACGTTCATCGCTCAACAAGTTGTGGGGAATAATGTGCATGAACTCGCCAAAGGTGGGAGCTCACGTGAAGTGTAAGGCTTACCAAAGAGGATGGTTAGAGCTGAGCATTGCTTTTAAAGTTGGTCAAAATTTTATTAGCAATTACTTAGTATAAGTAAATACCAACCCAATTAAGTAGTAGAACAAAAGTAACAACCTCACCTGCGATGCAATGCATATGACAAATTGAGTTTAAGTTCCATAATTTAATCATGTGAGTGTCCGAGCTGCTCATGACCGTGAGCACGGCTAGTATACTAGTTTTACACTCTACAGAGGTTGCACATCTTTACCCACAAGTCATGTTACCCATCTGCCAAGAGACGGCCAATCCCATACACCCCTACTGAGGAGGCGAGGCAGGGTAACACTACGAGGCCTTTACAAAGTTCCACTAGCTTCAGAAAACCCGCTACAGTTCATAGGAAGCTCCAGTGCAGGAATCCCTCGCCTGACCGCCATCGCAGCAAAATCAACCAAGGACCTCCCTACATTGACCACTCCCCTACTGCACTTGCCCCTTTCGGGTAAGGTAGTCATCCACTAGCTTTCCTAGTTAATCAGCCAAGGGCGTCCCATTAAACCCTTGTGGTAGCACTATTTTCCCGGGTGGTTCTCCATGTTCCCATTAACATAATGATCTTATCATGAACAGTAAATAATGAACAGATAATAAAAATATAATCATGAATAATATGTATCTCTATACCCAAAACCACATAAAGCAATAGCATGTACTACCCAAAAAGTTTAGTGGTAATCAAGGTATAAAGATAATCAAACTAGGATAACATGTTGGGTCCCATCAAAATTAACCTATGCAGATCATTATGATTAATAAGAACATGACTGGGTAAAAAGAAGTGATCAAGGGCACAACTTGCCTGGCACTTGAGATTCCAGGTACCAACTTGCTCTTCAGGTGACACGTAACCTCGCGCTAGTCGTAGCAATACAAAAAAACACGGTATAGGCAAAATTAATATCACACCAAACATAAGAATCAACTGAGTAATAGTAATCTAGACGTCGCTACGAGATCATAGGAACAAGAATCACTAAATTCGGAGCTACGGTTACCGAGTTATGATTTTTCGAAGATCCACGTGGTTAAATATGGAATAGACTAAGTGCAACATTTTAATCTATATTTCATGACAAAACAAAGTTATCAGATGATAATAAATATTATTGTGAGACTAATGCAACTAGAATGGATCAAAACGGAGTTACAGTTATTGAGTTATGAATTTCTAAAATTATCTAGCACCTAGAATAGATTAATTCGAATAAAACATTTTAATTCAAGTTTCATGGTTAAAAAAAGGTACTAGGTGATAAACAATATTAATACAAAATTATTGCAACTAGAATAACTTAATTTGGAGTTAAAATGAATTAACTATGAATTTCACAAGTTTCTAGAATTATTTTTTTATTAAAAATCAAATTCTGTAATTAATTATCCATTTTCATTATTCCCTGGACCGAGCACTAATTACAGAGAACTCCGGGGCAAATCCAGAAGTTTTCCCCAGACTCATATTCACCCCACGTGGATGGCGGGTTGATTGTATAAACTGCAGGGGTTCTTTTATAATTTGTCACGGTCGAAGAGGTATCGATTAATTCTGGTCGTTGGATCAGAGATCTAGGATTCAGATTAAAATAAACCAGATCGATTCCTGATCGCTGGATACGAGATCTACGATCCAGATTAGATGGCGCAAGAGGTAAGTGCGCACCAATCTGGACCGCCCGCAGTCCGATCAACGGTCCAAGGTTACCAAACGGAATCAGACATATCTATCAGATCTGGTCCGCCCATCCATATCTTAACGGTTGCGATCACAATATGGAAAGGCGAGTTGACGTTTAAATCACGATCGTCCATTTGAATCGGACGGCCACTAGCGTGCTTCTATACCCGGCGGCAACTCATGGTGGAGCCGCCCACCACCCGCGGTGGGCCATCGCCGGAGCAATCCCCATCAAGAGTCCCCGGGCACAAAACGTTGATCCCGACCGAGCTACGCAAGGCGAGAATCAAGGAGTGTATTATGAAGGGCCTTACTAGTGGCTATGTCGCAGTGCGGTCAGCTTATAGTGTAGGGGTGGGTTCCCGGTGGAGTTTTGCTCCGATGAGTAATCAGGAGCGCGCAGAGTGGTGTTGAGGCACGACAGTTCTCAGGACAATACTTGCTTCTCTCTGCGCGCAGACGCGGCAGCAACACCCGCGGTGCCAGAGGAGGGTTGAGCACCATCAGATCGACGCCGACGGCTTGAGTTCCTCCACGACGGCGTAGACTGGAGTCAAGCACAGAGGCGGCACAAGTTCTAGCTGACCCGGAGAGCGAAGGGAATGGTCGGGGCTTTATATCAGAGCAGCATCCGGATTGCGAGGCCGGCTGGCACGGTTAGTTGTAACAGCTCGCGATTCACGCGCATCTGTTGAAGCTTTGCAAGCGTGGATGAAGAAGATGACCAGTGGGGCCTGGGCGATAGTGACATTAGGGTTCACGAGTGTCAGGCCAGTGGTCCAACGGTGAGGCCCAGCGCTTAAGGTGCCGCGCGCCATGGAGACCGAGCTGGGGGTACTGTGTGGAGGAGCCGCCCGACAGGCGCTATTTATGGGCACGAAGAGAAGAAGGATGAGCAGAGAGGCTCCCGGCACACGCGGCGTCATCCGTTCACAACCTCCCGGCGAGATCCGCTCGAGCCCGCCGTTTGCGCGCGGTCTGTTGCGCGGCTCCGCGGAAGAGATGACAGCGTGAGCCCACCGTTCAGCGACCAGGCGCGTGTGACCAGAGACCGACACAGGTGGCCCACCTGTCAGCTAGCGTGAAAGAAAAAGAAAAGGGGAGGGAGTGGGCTGGCGCGGGGGTTGAAGGGGGAAATGGGCCAGAAGTTTGACGGTTGGCCCAGTTGCATAGTTCTTTTTTATTATTATTCTATTTCAGATCCTTTTCTATTTGTTCAAATTCTAATATTCGAATTTCAAACTTGATTTGCAGGTTGTTTACTAATTATATTGTACAATTAAAAGTGCCAATTTTGGAGATATATTTATATATTTTTTTATATTTTATACCCTTTCCCCTTTTTTCTTTTTTCCATTTCCATTTTCAAACCCTAATCTCCTTTTGGGTTCCAATTCAATTTTCTTATTAGTATATTTTGATTAATAATGTTGTTATTATTATTATATGCACAACAAACAAAACTCCAATATGATGCACAAGTTGACATTAGTCATTTAATCCCTTTAAACGTGGTTGTTCTCATGCTTAGTTAAATTGAAACAAAGCAATAGGGGAATTATCTCCATTACCATGGTTTACAAATTTGGGTATTACATCGATCAAGGGACCCCACTCCACAGGAATATGACACTCTTCTTAGAAAGGGTGCGAGAAATGGGTTGTCCGATTTCATTTCCTGGTTCAAACGTAAGGTACATGCTTAGTTTGTAAAAGAGATACGTCTTTGAACTCAATTTAGCGTCTTTTACCTTGCGAATACTTGCAGGGCCAAAGAGATCCGTCTATGAGTGCCGAGTTGAGACAAGTAGCCAACGACTTTGCTTATAGGATCAAGAAATATTCTGGGTATGACGTCAATGGATACCGTTTTCGCTCAACAAACTACGACAAAAGTCAGCCCAACCGGAAAACAACGTGTTCCGTCTTTACGCCCGGCCTTGACGATGTCTATTATTTTGGACGAATCAAAGAAATATATGAGCTCAATTTTATGGTTCCAAACCTCTTACTCCAGTGATATTCAAATGTCATTGGTTTGACCGTCAAGTGACGAGACGTACACATTCTAATCTTGGGATGGTCGAAATTCGACAAGATTCCACCTTACCAGGAGACGATGTCTATATCGTGGCCCAACAGGCCACACAAGTGTATTATCTCCCATATGTGTGCCAAACGAAAGAACATCTTAAGGGTGGGATGTTGTGTATAAGGTATCGTCGCACGGGAGGTTACCTGTTCCTAACGATGAAGATTACAACTTAGACCCGGACACATATGATGGAGAGTTCTTCCAAGAAGATGGGCTAGAAGGGCGATTTGAGATAGACTTAACCGAAGCTATCGGAATGGACATAGATATTGAAATGGTTGTTGATGAGGAGGAGGATGAGGTGCAAAATGATAATGACTTAGTAATCCTTGAAGGCAATGACATTAATGACGAACTTGCGTCTTCCGATGGTGTTGACTATGAAATGGTTGATAGTGATGATGATAGTTATGATCCGGCTAACCCCGACACATATGAAGATTATTTTTAATCGATGTAATGCTATATGACTTTTTATTTCGCACCTGTTTTTAAATATACCTTTTTGTATGTGCTTATTTGTTTACTCTTAATTGCAGGTTTTTAGACAAATATTGTGGGCGGTTGGCTGAGGAGGAGGAGGGGGAGGGGGAGGAGCAGGACGGCGAACGAGGCAGAGCAGGACGAGACACAGCAGGCGGCGCAACAGGACGACCTTGTTCAGCAGCAGGCGGCGCAGCAGGACGATTACGACCAGCAGCAGGACGACGACGAAGCTCAGCAGACCGCCTTAGGTTCTGGCGCCTCAGGTTCGAGGAGCATCTACCTGCGAGGTCCCGCGAGTCTGCCTCAGCATCCCATACTTCGGGACAAGCGACCGCTGATTCGGCCGGATGGGGAGAGGCATGTAACTTTATGTTCTTCATTCTTGTTCAAAATCATAATATAAACTAATACTTTTTATTTATCACTTGGACAGGTCTTGGATGGTTGTGGATTATGCTGGGGGTCATCGTCGCCTCCCCAATGGCATCCTCGGCCTGTTGTGCAGGGAACACTTCCCTGGACTAGTTGAGTATGCTGGAGTGACGGGCCCAGCCTACACCTTCGACCACTACGCCGTCGCCCCTGATGCAGTAGACTGGGACGGCCGAGAATTCAATAACAAGGCGGAGCAGGTGAAGCAAGAGTTGTGGGTAAGTCTTAGTATAATGTAAAATATGTCGCATTCGTTGCAAATTCTTGAAATAATGTATGGATACATCATTTTTGTATACATGATTTCTTCAGATGCGAGGCTGGATACGAGGCTAGGGCGGATGTGGTGGCCACCACGAGCTGTAAAAAGCTCGTCGTGGACATGCACTATGAGGCCTGAATCTAGGCCATCGTCAGCTACCACGGCTCCGTCCTTGGGGAGAGAGTGACCAAGCAGCAAGTCCGAACCATGTCGTTAACCAGGGACTAGTACCTGCAGGTAAAGTCATGCATGTTTGGTACCAGTACTTCATGCATGAGTTTTATTTTATCTTCTGATATGCACTTTAAGTGTTTACTTTGTAGATGATTCCACATTGGTGCGCCGCACATCCCACCACCAAGGCAGCCGGAGCCTGGGCCAATATGCAGAAGAATGGGTGCACCCTCTTTTTTATTTAGGTATATAGCACTGGATTAGATATTATTTCTAACTATCTCGTTGGTTTTCTTGCAGTCAGCGTCACATGGTGGCCGGCCTTGCTCCACCTTCTCGGCCTATGCTATGGCCCATAAGGGCAAGGCGACATCCGACGTCACCTACAACCCGAATGACGGGCCCGAGGCCTACACCAACCCCGCCGTCTACAGCCACCTAGATGACTATACCGCCATGGCGCAGGAGGTCCATGGCCTAGAATATGATCCGAGCACCAAGCCGATTGACCCCGATGTGCTCATGAGGGTCGGAGGAGGCAAGAGACATGGGCGGTACTGGATTGCCGACGGGGCAATCGACTCGTCCTCCACTCCCACTCTGTCTCAGGTGCGAGCAAGGAGCACGGGCTCGAGTCCAGCCATACGACCTCGGCACGTTAGCTCACAGCATCGCATACAACAACTCGAGGTTAGTGCTTCTGTAACCCGTCCTTCCTTGAGTTATATACCTTCTCTTTTAGTTACTATAATGTTGGCTTGTAATATTACAGACCCAACTAGAAGAAGAGAGGAGGGAACGTCAAGAGATGGAGGCGAGGATAATGGCGGAGCGGGCGGCGGCTGATCAGAGGATGGTGGAGATGTTCCAGTACATGCAGAGCCTTGGCGCCGCACAGGGTTTCGCTCCGCCACCTCCATTGTTCCCTGCAGTTGATCCTGCTCTGTTCCATACTCATGTGAGTATCAAAATTGTAGTTACATGTTGGTAATGCATCTGGTATAACACATGCAATCTCTTCTCTGTGCAGGGCCAATCTGGGGCGGCATCCAACAACCCTCATGAAGGGTTCAGCCCAACACAACACCAGTCCAACCGCCCACCTCCATGAGAGTTATGTTTTTAGTGTTTTGAACATAAAACTTATGTTGAATACTTGTCAGAGCTTGTGAACTTGTGTTGATACTTCTGAACTTCTGTTAATACTGTTTGTGTTGAGAACCTCTCAACTTATGTTGAATACTTATGTCAGAATTTGTGTTAATACTGTTTGTGTTGGCTATATATGTCTGTGATGATCTGTGATGTATATATGTGATATCTGTGAAATATCTTTTGTTTGTTTGGATGGAATAGGGAAAACAAATAAAAAAGGTGTGTACTGATCACTTTGCCGAGTGTTACACTCGGCAAAGCACCTCTTTGCCGAGTGTCAGAACCATAACACTCGACAAAGAACCAAGACCTGGGCACCGGTATAGGTTCTTTGCCGAGTGTAATGGCTCTAGCACTCGGCAAAGTACCTGACATGGGGACCCCTCTGACGGATTCTTTGTCGAGTGCTGTCAGGCAGACACTCGGCAAAGGTAACTCCTTTGTCGAGTGTCACCTGGGGCACTCGGCAAAGACGCCATCTCCATCAACCGGCGCCGTAACGGCTGCTTTTTTTGCCGAGTGTTCTCTGGCACTCGGCAAACCACTTTGTCGAGTGCCCGAGAAAAAGTATTCGGCAAATAAGGCTTTGCCGATGCACTGTGTGCCGAGCCCTCTTTGCCGAGTGCGACACTCGGCAAAGACTTTGCCGAGTGTTTTTAAGGCTTTGCCGAGTGCTTCAGGCACTCGGCAAAGTCGTCGATTCCGGTAGTGAATGTTTAACAACAAAATAGCCAATTTGGTAGTTGCAGATATTAGCATAGGTCTAAGCCAAGTCACCATTGTACGTAGTTACTCATCACTATTTCACTTTTGTTGAAATTAATTTTCATCCCAACCGTCATTTCATATAAGTATAAAAGCAGGCCTTTCTAACTCCAGAAATGTCATGCTTTAAACAAATAATTGTGTCATCGGTACTTGAAAGGGAAATGTGCCCTTGGGCCATTTCTAAGTATTTTGGTGATCTAGTGTCCAACACAAGTGCTTAAGTGTTAATCTATGCAAAGTGATGGATAAAGTGCAAATCAAGTAAAAAGGTATGTTTCTAAGACTTAGTACATTGTTTTGGAGACAAATGTATTGTGTCTAAGTGCTGGAAACAGGAGAAATCAAGTTGGAGAAGAGATGGCTTTGTTCAGCCAAAGACATCTCAGTTTGGGTGCACCGGACTGTCCGGTGGTGCACCGGACAGTGTCCGGTGCGCCAGGCCGGCGTCTGTCAACTGACTCCTCTCGGGAAGAAATTAACGGCGTACGGCTATAAATCACCGGACTGTCCGGTGAGCCAACAGCCGACCGAGCCAACGATCGGTCGCATAATCCGCGCGCGACGCGTGGCAAGAGCCAACGGTCAGAAGGGGCACCGCACTGTCCGGTGTGCACCGGACAGTGTCCGGTGCGCCAACGGCTCCAAAGCGCCAACGGTCGGCTTCGCCAAAGAAGGAAAGAAATCCGCACCTGACAGTGTCCGGTGGTACACCGGACTGTCCAGTGCGCCATACGACAGAAGGCAAGAATTGCCTTCCTGGAATGCTCTCAACGGCTCCTAGCTGCCTTGGGGCTATAAAAGGGACCCCTAGGCGCATGGAGAAAAACACCAAGCATTCCTTGAGCATTGTTGATCACTCACACTTCATTCTTGTGCACTTGTTCGACATTCTTAGTGATTTGAGCTCCGTTCTAGTGAGAACCTCGAGATATTGTCTTGAGCTCAAGTCTTGGTCTTGTGTGTGCGTATTTGCTGTGGATTTGAGTGTGTTGCTTCCCTCCCTTACTCTTGTGCTTCATATTGATTCTTATTGTAAGGGCGAGAGACTCCAAGTTGTGGAGATTCCTTGCAAACGAGAAAAGAGTAAAGTAAAGAAGAACACCGTGGTATTCAAGTTGATCATTGGATCACTTGAGAGGAGTTGAGTGCAACTCTCGTCCGTTGGGACGCCACAACGTGGAGTAGGCAAGTTTTGTACTTGGCCGAACCACGGGATAAATCCTCGTGTCTCTTGTGCTTGTCCTTATTGTGTCTATTGTGCTTCACTAGAACTCTCCTCTCTACTCACTTGATTTCATTGTTCTAACTCTTAATCAAGTTTGTGGTGGTAAGTTTTAAGTTTTTACAGGATCACCTATTCACCCCCCCCCCTCTAGGTGCTCTCAATTGGTATCGGAGCTGTTCTCTTCAAGAAAGGGACTAATCGCCCGAAGAGATGGATCCTAAGGGCAAGGGGATGGTGGTCAATGATAAGGAGGAGTCCTTCGTCAATGATCCAAAGGATGACAAACCTACTGACTCATGCTCGGGCTACAAAAGAAAAGATAGGAGGAAGAAGAAAACAAGGCGCATCAAGGAGATAGTCTACTACGACAGCGACGAATCTTCCTCTTCCCAAAAGGATGACGACAACGACTACGAGAAAAAGAAAACGGTCAATTCAAACTTCTCTTTTGATTATTCTCGTATTCCGCAAAGTACAAATGCTCATTTACTCTCCATTCCACTTGGTAAACCTCCTCACTTTGATGGAGAGGACTACGGATTTTGGAGTCACAAAATGCGTAGTCACTTATTCTCTCTCCATCCAAGCATATGGGAGATAGTAGAGAGTGGAATGCAATTTGATAGTACTGATAGTTCCATGTTTATCAATGAGCAAATTCACAAAAATGCACAAGCTACTACTGTTCTTCTAGCTTCATTGTGCAGGGATGAATACCATAAGGTGAGCGGCTTGGATAACGCCAAGAAGATTTGGGACACCCTCAAAAACTCACATGAGGGGAACGACGTCACCATGCTCACCAAAATGGAGTTGGTGGAGGGCGAACTTGGGAGATTCGCAATGATTAGGGGCGAGGAGCCAACCCAAACGTACAACCGGCTCAAGACCCTCGTCAACAAAATAAGGAGCTATGGAAGCACGCGATGGACGGACCACGACGTCGTCCGCCTAATGCTAAGGTCTTTTACTGTCCTTGATCCACATC
Source organism: Zea mays (assembly GCF_902167145.1). Lineage (NCBI taxonomy): Eukaryota > Viridiplantae > Streptophyta > Magnoliopsida > Poales > Poaceae > Zea > Zea mays. The sequence goes on from NC_050105.1 coordinate 80,656,067, forward strand.
TTGTGAACAATATTTGTGAGAATCCTAGGTACACCAAGATGACGCCCGAGGAGATACTTGGAAAGTTCGTAAGCGGGCGGATGATGATCAAGGAGGCAAGATATGTTGACGATGCGTTGAACGACCCAATCCATGAGCCTCAAACTGTTGCTCTCAAAGCAACGAGGAGCAAGGAAGTGTTACCTAGCAAGGTGGCACAAGTTGAGGCGGCAAATGAGGAAGAAATGGCCCTCATCATTAAGCGTTTCAAGACGGCGCTAAGGGGTCGCAAGGAGCATCCAAACAAAACCAAGACGAAGGGGAAGCGCTCATGCTTCAAATGTGGTAAGATTGGTCATTTCATCGCTAACTGTCCCGATAATGATAGTGACCAGGAACGAGGGAACAAGAGGGAAAAGAAGAAGGCTTACAAGAAGGCTAAGGGCGAGGCACACCTTGGAAAGGAGTGGGACTCGGATTGTTCGTCGTCCGACTCCGACAACGAAGGACTCGCCGCCACTGCCTTCAATAAGTCGGCCCTCTTCCCAAACGAGCATCACACCTGCCTCATGGCAAGGGAAAAGAAGGTAAGCAGTCGTGATACTAGTACTTACGCTTCCTCAAGTGATGAAGAATCTAGCGATGATGAAATAGACTATTCATGTTTATTCAAGGGCCTAGATAGAACTAAGGTTAATAAAATTAATGAATTAATTGATGCCTTGAATGATAAAAATAGGTTATTAGAAAAGCAAGAGGATCTTTTTTATGAAGAACATAATAAGTTTGTAGAGGCACAAAAATCCCTTGCTTTAGAAATAAAAAGGAATGAAATGCTTTCTTGTGAATTGTCTACATGTCATGACTCTATTTCTAGCTTAAAGAGCATAAATGATGATTTGAATGCTAAGTTAGAAATAGCTAATAAATCAACATCTTGTGTAGAACATGTTGTAGTTTGCAATAGGTGTAAAGATTTCAATGTTGATGCTTGTTGTGAACACCTAGTTTCAATTTCTAAATTGAATGATGAAGTGGCTAGTCTTAATGCCCAACTTAAGACTAGCAAGAGTGAATTTGACAAACTGAAATTTGCAAGGGATGCCTACACGATTGGTAGACACCCCTCAATTAAGAATGGTCTTGGCTTCAAGAGGGAAGTCAAGAACTTAACAAGCCATAAGGCTTCCATCTCCGCCAAGGAGAAAGGGAAGGCCCCTATGGCTAGTAGTGCTCAAAAGAACCATGCTTTCATGTATCATGATAGGAGACATTCTAGGAATACTTATAGAAGTTATGATGCTTTTGATTCTCATGCCATGATTGCTTCTAGTTCTTCTATGCATGATAGAAATGTGGCTAGGAAAAATGTTGTTCATCATGTGCCTATAATAAATATTGTCCATGCTCCTAGGAAAGTAATGAATGAACCTTCTACAATTTATTACGCTTGCAATGCTTCCTTTGCTATTTGTAGAAAGGATAAGAAGGTAATTGCTAGGAAATTAGGGGTCAAATGTAAGGGAGACAAGACTTGCATTTGGGCCCCTAAGACTATTGTAACTAACATTGTAGGACCCAACATGAGTTGGGTACCTAAGACCCAAGCCTAAATTTGCCTTGCAGGTTTATGCATCCGGGGGCTCAAGCTGGATTATCGACAGCAGATGCAGAAACCACATGACGGGGGAAAAGAGGATGTTCTCTTCCTACGTCAAGAACAAGAATCCCCAAGATTCAATCATATTCGGTGATGGGAACCAAGGCAAGGTGAAAGGGTTAGGAAAAATTGCTATTTCACCCGAGCACTCTAATTCTAATGTGTTCTTAGTTGAGTCGCTTGGATAGAACTTGTTGTCTATGAGTCAACTTTGTAATATGGGATATAACTGTTTATTCACAAATGTAGATGTGTCTGTCTTTAGAAGAAGTGATGGTTCATTAGCTTTTAAGGGTGCACTAGACGGCAAACTTTATTTAGTTGATTTTGCAAAAGAGGATGCCGATCTAGATGCATGCTTAATTGCTAAGACTAGCATGGGCTGGCTGTGGCATCGCCGTTTAGCACATGTGGGGATGAAGAACCTTCACAAGCTTCTAAAGGGAGAACACGTGATAGGTCTAACTAATGTAACTTTCGAAAAAGATAGACCTTGTGCAGCTTGTCAAGCAGGTAAACAGGTGGGAAGCTCTCATCATGCCAAAAATGTGATGACAACATCAAGACCCCTGGAGTTACTTCATATGGACCTCTTCGGACCCGTCACCTAAGTATAGGAGGAAGTAAGTATGGTCTTGTTATAGTTGATGATTTTTCCCGCTTCACTTGGGTATTCTTTTTGCAGGATAAATCTGAAACCCAAGGGACCCTCAAGCGCTTCCTAAGGAGAGCCCAAAACGAGTTTGAGCTCAAAGTGAAGAAGATAAGGAGCGACAATGGGTCCAAGTTCAAGAACCTTCAAGTGGAGGAGTATCTTGAGGAGGAAGGGATCAAGCACGAGTTCTCCGCTCCCTACACACCACAGCAAAATGGCATGGTAGAGAGGAAGAACAGGACGCTACTAGACATGGCGAGGACGATGCTTGGTGAATTCAAGACGCCCGAACGATTTTGGACGGAAGCCGTGAGCATGGCTTGCCACGCCATAAACCGGGTCTACCTTCATCGCCTCCTCAAGAAGACTTCATATGAGCTTCTAACCGGTAACAAACCCAATGTGTCTTACTTTCGTGTATTTGGGAGCAAATGTTACATTCTAGTGAAGAAAGGTAGAAATTCTAAGTTTGCTCCCAAAGCTGTAGAAGGGTTTTTGTTAGGTTATGACTCAAATACAAAGGCGTATAGGGTCTTCAACAAATCATCGGGTTTGATTGAAGTCTCTAGCGACGTTGTATTTGATGAGACTAATGGCTCTCCAAGAGAGCAAGTTGTTGATCTTGATGATGTAGATGAAGAAGATGTTCCGACGGCCGCAATACGCACCATGGCGATTGGAGATGTGAGGCCACTGGAACAAAAGGAGAAAGATCAACCTTCTTCCTCAATAACGGTGCATCCCCCAACTCAAGAAGATGAACATGTTCATCAAGAGGAGGCGTGTGATCAAGGGGGAGCACAAGATGATCATTTAATGGAGGAAGAAGCACAACCGGCACCTCCAACCCATGTTCGAGCGACGATTCAAAGGAATCATCCCGTCGACCAAATATTGGGTGACATAAGCAAGGGAGTAACTACTCGTTCTAGATTAGTTAAATTTTGTGAGCGTTACTCCTTTGTCTCTTCTATTGAGCCTTTTAGGGTAGAAGAGGCCTTGCTAGATCCGGACTGGGTGTTGGCCATGCAAGAGGAGCTCAACAACTTCAAGAGAAATGAAGTTTGGACACTGGTGCCTCGTCTCAAGCAAAACGTTGTGGGAACCAAGTGGGTGTTCCGCAACAAACAAGACGAGCACGGGGTGGTGACAAGGAACAAGGCACGACTTGTGGCAAAAGGTTATGCCCAAGTCGCAGGTTTGGACTTTGAGGAGACTTTTGCTCCTGTGGCTAGGCTAGAGTCAATTCGCATATTGTTAACCTATGCTACTCACCATTCTTTCAAGTTGTTCCAAATGGATGTGAAGAGCGCTTTCCTCAACGGGCCAATTAAGGAGGAGGTGTACGTGGAGCAACCCCCTGGCTTTGAGGATGAACGGTACCCCGACCACGTGTGTAAGCTCTCTAAGGCGCTCTATGACTTAAGCAAGCCCCAAGAGCATGGTATGAATGCCTTAGAGACTTTTTAATTGCTAATGCTTTCAAGGTTGGGAAAGCCAACCCAACTCTTTTTACTAAGAGTCTAAGACTTGTGATGGTGACTTATTTGTGTGCCAAATTTATGTCGATGACATAATATTTGGTTCTACTAACCAAAAGTCTTGTGAAGAGTTTAGCAGGGTGATGACTCAAAAGTTTGAGATGTCGATGATGAGCGAGTTAAGCTATTTCCTTGGGTTCCAAGTGAAGCAACTCAAGGATGGGACCTTCATCTCCCAAACGAAGTACACGCAAGACTTGATCAAACGGTTTGGGATGAAGGACACCAAGCCCGCAAAGACTCCAATGGGAACCGACGGACACACCGACCTCAACAAAGGAGGTAAGTCTGTTGATCAAAAAGCATATCGGTCTATGATAGGGTCTTTACTTTATTTATGTGCTAGTAGACCGGATATTATGCTTAGTGTATGCATGTGTGCTAGATTTCAATCCGATCCAAGGGAGTGTCACTTAGTGGCAGTGAAGCGAATTCTTAGGTATTTAGTCGCTACGCCTTGCTTCGGGATCTGGTATCCAAAGGGGTCTACCTTTGACTTAATTGGATATTCAGACTCCGACTATGTTGGATGTAAGGTCGATAGGAAGAGTACATCGGGGACGTGCCAATTCTTAGGAAGGTCCCTGGTGTCATGGAGTTCTAAGAAACAAACTTCCGTTGCCCTATCCACCGCTGAGGCCGAGTATGTTGCCACAGGACAGTGTTGCGCACAACTACTTTGGATGAGGCAAACCCTCAGGGACTTTGGCTACAATCTGAGCAAAGTCCCACTCCTATGTGATAATGAGAGTGCTATCCGCATGGCGGACAATCCTATTGAACACAGCCGCACAAAGCACATTGACATCCGGCATCACTTTTTGAGAGACCACCAGCAAAAGGGATATATCGAAGTGTTTTATGTTAGCACCGAGAACCAGCTAGCCGATATTTTTACCAAGCCTCTAGATGAGTCGATCTTTTGCAAGCTGCGTAGTGAGCTAAATGTCTTAGATTCGCGAAACCTGGATTGATTTATAGCATACATGTGTTTTATGCCTTGATCATGTTCCTTAATGCATTTTGTTGTTTATTTATGGTGCTCAAGTTGTACAAGCACTCCTCGGACCTCACAAGTCCATTTGCAAGTGATGCACATATTTAGGGGGAGATGTGCTACAACTTGACCCTTTGAGACTAACTGTGTACTTGAGTTAGCTTAATTTAGTCTCAAAGGAGGTTTGAAAGGGAAAAGGTGGACTTGGACCATGCAAGACTTCCACTGCACTCCGATGAAAGAGTAACTAATTCCAAGTTCATCTTTGTACTCTCATTGCCTTTTTACTCTTAGTTGAAGATTTTGGTGAGGCAATGGGGTTAAAGGGCCAAGATTGATCCCGTTTTGGTGCTTGATGCCAAAGGGGGAGAAAATAAGGCCAAAGCAAGAAATGGATCAGCTACCACTTGAGAATTTTGAAAAAGTAGAGTTAGAGTTTTTGTTTGTCAAAATACTCTTGTTTGTATCTTATTGTCAAAAGTTGGTCTCTTGTGGGAAGAATATTTGATTATGGAAAATAGGGGGAGTTTTTGAAATCTTTGATCACTTCCTCTTTGAACAACTCTCTTTATGTCTCAACAAGTGTGTTTGACTTAGAGATAGGGAATTGAGTTTGATTTGCAAAAACAAAATCAAGTGGTGGCAAAGAATGATCCAAATATGCCAAATTTGAATTAAAACAAATTTGAGTTTTCATTTGCATTGATGTTGCACTTCTTTTAGTTGCTTTTTATTGTGTTGGCATAAATCACCAAAAGGGGGAGATTGAAAGGGAAATGTGCCCTTGGGCCATTTCTAAGTATTTTGGTGATCTAGTGTCCAACACAAGTGCTTAAGTGTTAATCTATGCAAATCAAGTAAAAAGGTATGTTTCTAAGACTTAGTACATTGTTTTGGATAAAGTGCAAATCAAGTAAAAAGGTATGTTTCTAAGACTTAGTACATTGTTTTGGAGACTAATGTATTGTGTCTAAGTGCTGGAAACAGGAGAAATCAAGTTGGAGAAGAGATGGCTTTGTTCAGCCAAAGACAGCTCGGTCTGGGTGCACCGGACAGTGTCCGGTGCGCCAGGCCGGCGTCTGTCAACTGGCTCCTCTCGGGAAGAAATTAACGGCGTACGACTATAAATCACCGGACTGTCCGGTGGTGCACCGGACTGTCCGGTGAGCCAACAGTCGACCGAGCCAACGGTCGGCCGCATAATCCGCGCGCGACGCGTGGCAAGAGCCAACGGTCAGAAGGGGCACCGGACTGTCCGGTGTGCACCGGACAATGTTCGGTGCGCCAACGGCTCCAAAGCGCCAACGGTGGGCTTCGCCAAAGAAGGAAAGAAATCCGCACCGGGCAGTGTCCGGTGGTACACCGGACTGTCCGGTGCGCCAGGCGACAGAAGGCAAGAATTGCCTTCCTGGAATGCTCTCAACGGCTCCTAGCTGCCTTGGGGCTATAAAAGGGACCCCTAGGCGCATGGAGAAAACCACCAAGCATTCCTTGAGCATTGTTGATCACTCACACTTCATTCTTGCGCACTTGTTCGACATTCTTATTGATTTGAGCTCCGTTCTAGTGAGAACCTCGAGATATTGTCTTGAGCTCAAGTCTTGGTCTTGTGTGTGCGTATTTGCTGTGGATTTGAGTGTGTTGCTTCCCTCCCTTACTCTTGTGCTTCATATTGATTCTTATTGTAAGGGCGAGAGACTCCAAGTTGTGGAGATTCCTTGCAAACGAGAAAAGAGTAAAGTAAAGAAGAACACCGTGATATTCAAGTTGATCATTGGATCACTTGAGAGGAGTTGAGTGCAACTCTCGTCCGTTGGGACGCCACAACGTGGAGTAGGCAAGTTTTGTACTTGGCCGAACCACGGGATAAATCCTCGTGTCTCTTGTGCTTGTTCTTATTGTGTCTATTGTGCTTCACTAGAACTCTCCTCTCTACTCACTTGATTTCATTGTTCTAACTCTTAATCAAGTTTGTGGTGGTAAGTTTTAAGTTTTTACAGGATCACCTATTCACCCCCCTCTAGGTGCTCTCAGTACTGGAGTACAATAATAACCCCATTAGGAATAATATGAGCAATTAAGCTAGTGAACAAATCATTACTTTGTCCATTATGTATCGTTCTAGTTATGCAACATGCCACGAAGTTGAAGAGAATAGGTGATAAATGATCTCCTTTCCTGACACCTTTATAGCTCTTAATGTAGAGGATAGGTGATAAAGAGTCTCCATGTCTAACACATTTACAACTATTAATATATAGGCTCATTAGATTGTTAATCTTTTACAGACTGTCCCACCATAAACAACTTGTTTGATCCAACTACACCGAATCTCACAAAATCCTTTGGCTTTAAGACACATGTTAACAAAAGATTATAGTTCCCCTTGTCGTATGTATTTACTTTCAGTTCTAGATCCCGCGATCTATACCTTTAATTCACCGCCGAATAATCAACACAAGTAGCAACGAGTCTCCCGCCGAGAAGAAGAACATGATGGAGAAGCTATGTAAGGTCAACGATAAGACGACAGATCAATCAAAACTATACAAGCACTCCACCGAGTTGCTCCATCAATCCACGGCTAAATCGGATGATATATAACGTGAAAAAGGCCCACATGGTGGCCCTAAAAAATGGTCAAACAAATAAAACTAGACGGGGAAGAAAATAAGGAAGCGGTGAAGGAGGAGGATGAGGACGATGAGAAGTAGCTGTATTTATTTTGCATTTATTTGTTTCGTTTGAATTACGGAAAAAATTCCTTCGATTATGTGCCACGCACGATGATTTTTTTTGACAAGCAAAACGTTGTGTTTCATTTAAAATAAGAGTTGTGTTTCATTTAAAATAAGAGTTTGTGAGAAAATATTTGGTGACGTGACGCTAAAGTGATTGTAGGCCGATGTAAATGTTGTACACTGAAGTGTTATATATATGGTAGACAAGAACTGCCGAAGGTCGTGTTGAATAATTAGACAAATTCCAGTTTAAATTCTGAATATAAATCATGACCAAATCAGAAGAACTGAAATAACAAGCCAAATCAGATGATGCGTACTGATTAGACTTACTGATAGATGGCACGCGCCGGAATCAGCAGGGTCGACGATGTCGAAGTAGCGAAATCAGCAGGGTCAACGAGGTGAGCAGATCACGAGCAGTCGCGTGAAGACGCTTCCCAAAAACCTTATTCGCCCTCTCCCGGTGCAGGATCTAGAAGACGAAGGGTTCCGGAGACCTGCTCTCCTGATCGCAGATGCACCTCTGCGGTCGGGACGAAGGGAACTAAAAGGCGGCTCAGTTATGAAGAGAGGCGAAAGCGAACTGGGATCTGGGGATGATTTGGAGGCTGGCTGCCGGGCTCCTTTTATAGGGCCGAGTCCGCGACCCCCCGTGCTTATCCGCCCACGAAAATCTCGCAATCAGTTGAGATTTTATAGCGATCGGTTAGGATAAGCGTAACAGCCAAGAAACCAAAAAATCAAACGGCAAAAGGTAGCCGCGCCCCCGCAAGGCGAGGGGCCGGATTTCGGCGGACCATTCACACGCATGTCATGCGCCCGCGCCCTTCGCCCCGCCCGGGCCCGGCCAGGCGAGGCGAGGCGAGCGCGCGCGCGTGTGGCTCTCCACACTCTCTCCTCTCATCCATGACTTGGTGAGTGAGTGTGGATTCCATATTTAAGCTAGCTCTACTCCACTAGAGCTAGCAATATGGTGCTAATGGTTCCACCTATCCTCTAGCCATCCTCTTGTATGGGCTTTTGAGATTTTCTGGGATTTATTTGAATTTCTTAATTGGGCCAAGCCCATAAATCCTAACAATCCCCCACCAGATCTCAAATGCCCATTTGCAGTTTTCACCACTGTTCACTACTGTTTAATATACTAGTTTTTCAGCAGAGACTGTTAAGTTGAACTTCCGCCTAGAACTCCAAGCTACACCAACCCACAACTTGGACAATGGACTATGCCTTGAATTGCAAGTTTTGCGTGAATGGGTTTCACTTGAAATCATGACCAGTACTTGGCTACCAGTAGTCCCCTTCTCGGGTGGAGCATATACGTCGTACTCCAAGGTCTCTTCATGAGTTTACTAGAGATCACCCAAATCTCATAGACTGTGACGTTAGACAGTCTAACTCATATAGGTGTGTTCTTTCAAAGAATGTTCTGCAGGACAACATCTTCGCTAATACAAGCCAACAGAACACATTAAGGCACAAAGCCAACCTGCCTTACAGCATTTGAGAGTATTGCATCTTTACTTAGAGAGGGTCAAAGGTTACTCTCCTCAGTTCACCAATGGCTTGTTCTTCCCAGGACCTAATTCACGGGATTTCTGATCACATAGACTGGGTTTCCACCATGGCAACTTTATTCGGGTCTCATACTCATCTCTCTCGATGCGATTTCTATCACATTACGTGGTAGTCCCTTGGTAAAAGGATCTGCCAGATTTTTATCTGTTGAAATATAAGTCACACTTATAACTACGGAGTTTCTCAACTTTCTGACAGACTTCAATCGTCTTTTGACATGTCTTGATGACTTTCCATTATCCTTAGAACTCGTCACTTTAACAATCACTGTTTGATTGTCACAGTTCATAAGGATAGCTGGTATTGGTTTCTCAACCACCGGCAAGTCCATCAAGAGTTCACGCAACCATTCTGCCTCAACGGTTGCTGTGTCAAGTGCAGCTAGCTCGGCTTCCATGGTTGACCTCGTCAAAATGGTCTGCTTGCATGACCTCCATGATACTGCACCTCCACCAATAGTAAAGACATAACCACTGGTGGCATAAAGCTCGTCTGCATCAGATATCCAGTTCGAATCACTATATCCTTCAAGTACTGCATGCTGACCAGAATAGTGAATCCCATAACTCATTGTACCTTGCAGGTAGCGCATAACCCGCTCAAGTGCATGCCAATGATCAGTCCTGGGGTTTGACATGAACCTACTCAATTTGCTCACAGCAAACGAGATATCGGGCCTTGTTGCACCAGCAAGATACATGAGTGAACCGACAATCTGAGAGTATCTCAATTGGTCTAAACCAATTCTCTTGTTCTTTCGCAGTGTCACACTGGGATCATAAGGTGTTGGAGAAGGTTTGCACTCAGAGAAGCCAAATCGCTTCAAAACCTTTTCAACATAGTGAGATTGCGAGAGAGTAATCCCACCATCTGCCTTAATCAGCTTCATGTTTAGAATCACATCAGCTTCTCCCAGATCTTTCATATCAAAACTCTTTGATAGAAAAGACTTGACTTCATTGATCACATCAATGTTTGTGCCAAATATCAATATATCATCAACATATAAGCACAATATAACTCCTTCGCCCCCACCACAGTGATAATATACACACCTGTCTGCCTCATTAATGGCAAAGCCTGCAGACGTTAGAGTAGTGTCAAACTTCTCATGCCACTGCTTTGGTGCTTGCTTCAGACCATACAAAGATTTCAATAACTTGCACACCTTGCTTTATTGACCCTTTACTACAAATCCATCAGGTTGTTCCATATAGATTTCCTCGTCCAGCTCTCCATTAAGAAAAGCTGTCTTTACATCCATCTGATGAACAAGGAGACCATACGAGGCAGCCAAAGAAAGTAGTACTCGAATAGTGGTCATTCTAGCAACAGGTGAGTAAGTATCAAAGAAGTCTTCTCCTTCTTTCTGAATATAGCCTTTAGCCACAAGCTTAGCCTTGTACTTTTCAATTGTACCATCAGGCTTGAGCTTCTTTTTAAACACCCACTTACAACCCACAGGTTTGCATCCATATGGTCGATCAGTGACTTCCCACGTACCATTTGAAAGAATAGAGTCCATCTCATTATGAACTGCTTCTTTCCAATCATCTGCATCTGGAGATGCAAATGCTTCTGCAATGGTAGTAGGAGTATCGTCCACAAGGTACACAATGAAACCATCACCAAAGGATTTTTCAACCCTTTGTCTCTTGCTCCTTTTAGGAGCATCATTGTCATCCTCCTCTAGGACAATTTCATGTGTCTGTTCAAAACTCTCAATAGGTGTATTATGTTCAGGAATTATCTCAGAAGAGTATCTAGAATTGCTATGAATGTCTTTCATTGGAAATATATGCTCAAAGAAAGTAGCATCACGTGATTCCATAATAGTATCAACATACACATCAGGAACTTCAGATTTAACTACTAAAAATCTATATGCTATGCTACACGAAGCATATCCAAGAAAGACACAATCCACTGTCCTTGGACCAAGCTTGCGCTTTTTATTAATTGGTACATTGACTTTCGCCATGCACCCCCAAGTGCGCAAGTATGAAAGTGATGGTTTTCTCCCAACCCACTTCTCATAAGGGGTTTTCTCTTCTTTGCCCATAGGAATTCTATTCAGAACATGACATGAAGTCAGGACTGCCTCCCCCCACCATGCCTTAGATAAACCACAAGTGTCTAACATGGCATTCACCAGGTCAGTCAACGTACGGTTTTTCCTTTCAGCAATCCCGTTTGACTCGGGTGAATAGGGAGGAGTCCTCTCATGAATAATGCCATGTTCTGCACAGAAATCATCAAAGACTTTGGGAAAGAACTCGCCACCACGATCTGATCTAAGACGTTTGATCTTTCTCTCTAGTTGGTTTTCAACCTCAGCCTTATAGATTTTAAAGTAGTCTAAAGCCTCATCTTTAGTTTTTAGCAAGTATACATAGCAAAATCTAGACGCATCATCAATCAATGTCATGAAGTATCTCTTACCACCTTTTGTCAACACACCATTCATCTCACAAAGATCAGAATGTATGAGTTCTAGTGGTGCTAGGTGTCTCTCCTCAGCAGCCTTATGAGGCTTTCGAGGTTGCTTCGACTGCACACAACTATGGCACTTAGAACCTTTGACTATGGTGACATTCGGAATTAAACTCATGGTTGCAAGCCGAGACATAGAGCCAAAATTAATATGACACAAACGAGAATGCCAAATACTCGCAAGATCATCAACATTAGCACAAATATGGTTCACAGACTTATTATTGAAATCTGACAAAGAAAAGCGGAACAAGCCTCCGCAATCATAGCCTTTACCAATAAATTGTCCAGACTTGGACACAACTAATTTATTGGACTCCAAAACTACCTTGAACCCATCTCTACATAGAAGGGTTCCGCTAACGAGATTCTTGTGTATAGAAGGGACATGATGCACGTTCTTCAACTGCACGATCTTTCCCGAAGTAAACTTCAGATCCACCGTGCCAGTGCCATGAACAGAAGCATGTGACCCATTCCCCATTAGCACGGAAGAATCCCGGACGCCCTGATAAGAAGAGAACAAGTTAATGTCAGAACACACATGAACATTAGCACCAGTATCAAGCCACCAGCTAGGTGATTGAAATACTGAGAAGATGAAAGGTAAATTATCATACCCTTTGTCTTCCTCATTGCTAGCGACCACTGTGTTGACATTGCCCTTTTTGCCACGGCGATCCGCTCGATCGGGACAATCCTTGGCAAAATGACCCGCCTCGCCACATGCGAAACATGTCAATTTAGCCTTGTTCTTCTTCTTCTTGAAGTTGGTAGTTTTGTTGGGCTTGTTAGATTTTGGCTTTCCTTTCCCCTTGTTGTGGTTCCTTTGAACCATGTTGGCGCTGGAGTTGCCCTCGCCTCCTTTAGATCCCGTGTCCTTAGCCCGAGCTTTCTCCTCAACATCCAGAGACACTATCAGATTTTCAACTGATATCTCCTGTCTCTTATGTTTCAGAGTTGTGGCGAAGTTCCTCCATGTAGAAGGCAACTTTGCAATAATGCACCCAGCCACAAATCGGTCAGGAAGGACTATCTTAAGGTGGTCGAGCTCCTTGGCTATACACTGTATTTCATGAGCTTGCTCTACAATAGAGCGATTATCAACCATCTTATAATCATGAAAGCTCTCCATGATATACAGGTCACTGCCAGCATCTGATGCACCATACTTAGTAGTAAGTGCATCCCACAACTCTTTCCCGTCTGTGTACTGCATATTCGCATCAACCAGACGGTCAACAAGGGCGCTAAGAACGGCTCCCGTGAACATAGTATTGGCATGGTCGTACTCTTTCTCCTATTCAGGAGTCAGTGGACCCTCAGGTCTGCCTTTACTAACATGGAAGACATTCATAGCAGTAAGCCAGAGCGTGGCCTTGACTTGCCATCTCTTAAAGTGCATACCATTAAACTTTTCTGGCTTCAGCGCGTCGACAAAAGCAGCCATAGAAAAACTAGGAAATTGTCTACAATAAGGTTTTTGGATTGTTGAATAATTAGACAAATTCTAGTTTAAATTCCGAATATAAATCATGACCAAATCAGAAGAACTGAAATAACAAGCCAAATCAGATGATGCGTACTGATTAGACTTACTGATAGATGGCACGCGCCGGAATCAGCAGGGTCGACGATGTCGAAGTAGCGAAATCAGCAGGGTCGACGAGGTCAGCAGATCACGAGCAGTCGCGTGAAGACGCTTCCCAAAAACCTTATTCGCCCTCTCCCGGTGCAGGATCTAGAAGACGAAGGGTTCCGGAGACCTGCTCTCCTGATCGCAGATGCACCTCTGCGGTCGGGACGAAGGGAACTAAAAGGCGGCTCAGTTATGAAGAGAGGCGAAAGCGAACTGGGATCTGTGGATGATTTGGAGGCTGGCTGCCGGGCTCCTTTTATAGGGCCGAGTCCGCGACCCCGTGCTTGTCCGCCCACGAAAATCTCGCAATCAGTTGAGATTTTATAGCGATCGGTTAATCAAACGGCAAAAGGTAGCCGCGCCCCCGCAAGGCGAGGGGGCGGATTTCGGCGGACCATTCACGCGCATGTCGTGCGCCCGCGCCCTTCGCCCCGCCCCGCCCAGGCGAGGCGAGCGCGCGCGTGTGGCTCTCCACACACTCTCTCCTCTCATCCATGACTTGGCGAGTGAGTGTGGCTTCCATATTTAAGCTAGCTCTACTCCACTAGAGCTAGCAATATGGTGCTAATGGTTCCACCTATCCTCTAGTCATTCTCTTGTATGGGCTTTTGAGATTTTCTGGAATTTATTTGAATTTCTTAATTGGGTCAAGCCCATAAATCCTAACATGTCGATAGCGCAGCCGGGTCAGTAGCTGACGTAACTGGGCGGTGTGTAGATCGCCGGAGCTGGATGGGTCATGGATGAGCTTTTGCATTGGGTTTCGTTTCTTTTATCCGTCGATCTCTACTGTTTTCTTTTTCTTTTATTTAACTGTGTGTGTATTATATAATTAAGCAAAAAACAGTGGCCATATGCGTAGCAGGCACACAGATGGAGAGGTACGCGCCAAGAGAACCAAAAGCTAGCGCTACGTTTTGCGAGTGACTGTACATGCATGCAAATGCAATGCAGCTCCGACCCTTTCTATCGTCGTTCTCTCTTGCTTTTGCATGCTTGTGGCTGCTGTTGCTTTGCTAGCAGCTTCGTTCGCTCTCATTTTGTTCTTTATATGACCGATTGTTCCTGTGGTGCTCCTACACACGAGGGGGGTGGGGGCTCTGGCTGGGGCCTCTTGGCGATTGAGGCGGCCTCTTTTTTTTTGGACCCCCCTGCGTCGACCTCAGCGCTGCGCTGCTCAAACCTACCGCCCGCTTTTTGACGATTCACCGAGGTAATCCGCTGGTGCTGCATGCTCCGGCCAGATTCACCGAGGTAATCCGCTGGTGCTGCATGCTCCGGCCGTGGAGGTCGCCTTCTTCACCTCCACCTGCCGCACTTGCTTTGCTTTGCCCAAGGCTTACCATTCCCTGGACCCAGCTTGCTCACTGCCGCTGGACGCACTACCGAAATACAGCTTTTTACTAAGTGCTCGATGCTTTGTCGAGTGTTTTTTATCTGACACTCGGTAAAGTTCTGCACTCCTTAATGACCGCGTTTAACTAGATCAGGATTCTCGGCAAAGAAACCTTCGCTGAGTGTCAAACACTTAGCGAACGGTGGCGAACGGCAAAGGGTCATCAGCAGTCGTCTATAGCTGATGGCCGTTCTTTACCGAGAGCCGGGCTTTGGCACTCGGCAAACAAGTTTTTTTTGCCGAGTTCCTCGCGTCTGACACTCGGCAGAGCAATGCTTTGTCGAGTGCTATTCTTGGACACTCGACAAATTCTTTTTTTCTTTTTCCAGCCAATCTTTTTTGGTATGTGCTTACACTATGTAGATCTACATGTACCATTTTTACACAATTATAAAAGTGTTTCCTATAACTATTAAATTTAGTTCGTTTAATTGAATTTTCTCGGATAATTAAGATTTGAACTGCAAGTCACTCGAAACATGAAAAACCGTGAATGCAAAAATAATATCCATGTTATCTAGCATAAGTTACGACCGATTTTAGAAGCAGACCGGAATCTTCGAGCACCATGCTCACTAAACATGACCGTGAACTTACCATCAAATTGTTTAAAAATTGTATAAAACACAAACAAAGTCAAAAAATCATGAAACATGTCCACATGTCATTATATCATATATAGAGGTTGTGATAAAAATTTAAGAATGTTTCGAGAAAGTTGTGACACACTATGTGTAAAAACCTAAGTGGTCTACACATGAAATTATAGAGTTTAAATGTAGACCGGCTAGGTTTCTACACATAGTGCGTCACAACTTTCTCAAAACATTCTCAAATTTTTATCACAGCCCCTACATATGATATCATGACATCTAGACATGTTTCATGATTTTCTGACTTTGTTTGTGTTTTATACAATTTTTAAACAACTTGATAGCAAGTTCATGGTCATGTTTAGTGAGCATGGTGCTCCAAGATTTCGGTCTGCTCTTGAAATCGGCCGTAACTTGTATTACCTAACATGAATATCATTTTTGCATGCATGGTTTTCCATGTTTCGAGTGACTTGCGGTTCAAATCTGAATTATCCGAGTAAATTCAATTAAAAGAACTAAATCTAATAGTTATAGCAAACAATTTTATAATTGTGCCAAAATGATACATGTAGGTCTACATAGTGTAGAAACATACCGTAAGAAAGTTTGGTAAGAAAAATAAAAAAAAATAAAAATATACTTTGTCGAGTGTACAAGATTGACACTCGGCAAAGTAATCTTTACCGAGTGTCAGACGGGGGCACTCGGCAAAGGTTTTTAAAAACCCAAAAGCCATTCTTTGTCGAGTGCTTGTCAGCGGGCACTCGACAAAGAGGTCTTTGCCGAGTGCTTGTCAGTGGGCACTCGGCAAAGACGTCTTTGCCAAGTGTCGGATCCAGGGCACTCGGCAAAGTATATTTTTTAATAAAAAAATCTTTGCCGAATGCCAGATCATAGGCACTCAGCAAAGACGTTAAACTTAAACAACAGGCCCGCGCTCGGCTTCTTCTCACTTACGCCCGCGCCGCCGGTTTCATTTCTTACTCTTACGTCGTCGGTTTTCTCACCTGCTTCCCAGCGCTGCCGCCACCGCGGCCCGCCTCCCCGCGCCACGCCTCCCCGCCCCACCGTCGTCCCGTCGCCTCCCCGCGCCCGCTCTTGCCTCCGGCGCCGGCGCCCGCCTCCCCGCGACACCACCACCGGCCCGCGCCTGCCACCGATGCCACGGCCGCCACGGCCGTCGCCCCGACGCCGGTAAATAAAGTGGTAAGTTATGTTCTCTAAATTTGTTATAGTGATAAAATATAGTGGTAAGAATTCTTTGGATTAGAATGATTACCATTACTGTGAATAGAATCATATAATGTAATGGTGGATATGTTTAGTAAAATATAGTGATAATGATGATTGGATGTTGATTAGATGTGATTCACGACCATCGTGTCATTTGTATATCTATGTGTCGGCCATCGTGCTGAAACTTTTATTTGCAGGTTTTAGAAACCTCCCCGTGCAGTGGAGGTGGTGCCAAATTTTTCTATTGCTAGCCTTCTGTTAGAGGATGAAGGACCGTGACTGGATGTACACGGGCCATGTAGGAAGTAAAGATGTCACCCCTAAATGGATTAGAAAGACCGATTATTTAGAAATCGCCTTCATGACTACACCGCCATGGCACAGGAGGTCCATGGGTCAGAATACGATCCGAGGACCGAGCAGATCGGCCCTGATGTCCTCCTGAGGGTCGGAGGAGGCAAGAGACATGGGCGATACTGGATTACCGATGGGGCAATCGACTCGTCGTCCAGTCCCACTCTGTATCAGGTGCGAGCAAGGAGCACAAGCTCGAGCCCAGCCATACAACCTCGGCAGGACAGCTCACATCAACACATACAACAACTCGAGGTTAGTGTTTATGTAACTCATCATTCCTTGAGTTATATACTTTCTCTTTGAGTTACTATAACATTGGCTTGGAATATTATAGACCCAGCTAGAAACAGAGAGGAGGGAACGTCAGGAGATGGAGGCGAGGATGATGGCGGAGCGGGAGGCCCTCCTGGCAGATCATCAGAGGATGGCGGAGATGTTCCAGTACATGCAGAGCCTTGGCCCCGCACAGGGTTTCACTCCACCACCTCCATTGTTCTCTACAGCTGACCCTGCTCTGTTCCATACTCCCGTGAGTATCAAACTTCTAGTTAGATGTTGGTAATGCATCTGGTATAACACATGCAATCTCTTCTCTGTGCAGGAACAATCTGAGGCGGCATCCAACAACCCTCATGGATCGCCCAGCCCATCACCACACCAATCCAGCCGCCCACCTCGATGAGATATTATCTTTCTTAGTGTTGAGAATTGAGACTTATGTTCTTACTGTTGGTAATGCTTTGTGAGATACTTGAGACTTATGTTCTTGAGTGTTGGATACTTATGTTTGTGTCCGAACATGTTGGTAATGTCGTGAGAACTTGTTTGATTTATGGTCTTTATGAGATATGTGATGTATATGTGATATCTGTGATGTATATGTGATATCTTTTGTTTGTTTGGATGAAATAGAAAAAACAAATAAAAAAGGTGCATACTAGTCACTTTGCCGAGTGTAACACTTAGCAAAGAACCTCTTTGCCGAATGTCAGGGTCATAGCACTCGGCAGAGATGGAACACCTGGGCACTGGTAAAGTTTCTTTGCCGAGTGTTGTGACCCTGGCACTCGGCAAAGAAGCAAGCTTTGCCGAGTGCCTCCTAGCGCATTCGGCAAAGAAACTGACAAAGGGCACCGCTGGTGGCCCCTTTGCCGAGTGTAGGCCGTCGGACACTCGACAAAGAAGTAATCTCTTTGCCGAGTGTATTAGGTGACACTCAGCAAAGATAATATCTTTGCCGAGTGTCACCTAGAACACTCGGCAAAGGCGCCGTCTCCGTTACCAGTCGTTGTGATGACGGCTTTTCTTTGCTGAGTATCGAGTGTCTTGCCGAGTGTCCGATAAAAAATACTCGGCAAAGAAACCGTTGCTGATGTACTTTTCGCCGAACTCTCTTTGTCGAGTGTCACACTCGGCAAACACTTTGCCGAGTGCTTAAGGCACTCGGCAAAGCGCCCGATTCCGGTAGTGACGATGGTATACTCAGGGGCGAACGAACACAGAACGAGGACACTCTTGGCGGTTTTCTTTAAAACCCAGTAGTAGAAATAATTTGAAATCAATTACTTATAAAATATTATTTACTGTCATGTGAAGGTTGCATCGGCAAAGATAAGCTTCTTAAAATTATAATTATTGAGGAAGTATTTGAGGTCAACAATGACGCAAGAGAAGTTAAATGGTTTGATGATTTTATGTGTCGAGAAGTTGTTGGATGAGGTTGATTAAAATGATATAATCAACAAGTTTTGCAACACAAAATGTTAGAAGATATTTTTAGAGTAATATCAAGTAACTAGTAAGTGTTTATGGCTATATTTTATATTTGTCATCTTATAAACTTTTATACATTAATAAAATGTTTTTTATTTATGTTTATGGCCTAGGGTGTATGCAGTGTCGGACTTAGGAATTAAAGACAGCGTAGACGAGATTATCAAGTACTAATAGTTATAGCTAATTTTATATAAAAAGACATGTATATATATTTAGACTTGAGGCGTACTTTTGGCTGGCAAGGCAGCCTAGGCCCTAGGTTGTAGCCTGCAGTGCCTGAATGGTGGATCTGTCACTGGTTTAATGGGGTATCTATATCGGATTTCAGCTGAGTCCCTAAAAAGTCAGGAATGACATGGTCAAACATATTAGTTTCGAAAATAGTTTTTGTATATGTTGTTTTTAAAAAAGGTTATTTTTTTCTTCTAAAATATGACATCATGGTTCCCAGTGGCACCAGTAGTGCCCGGCCGTTTGCGTTTAATTTCCTGACAAAGCTGAAGAAAGGAAACACACGACTACACGAGCCTACCTAGTAGTAGTAAAGCAAAGGAACTAGTAAAGCATGAGCGAGGAGCTAGTAGGAGAGCCGGCCTCTACGGACGCAAACGCAAGTGAGTGGGCCATGAAAAAGGAAGCGTCGGGCGCCCGGACCATGGAGATGGCCGGCGAGAAGAGACAAAGAAAACAAACCAAGGCGATGGATGATCGGATGCGTGACCGTGTGATGAGTGTGACGCGCACCGGTGGTCCTGCCCCTTCCCTTTTCCAACGGTTGTTGCTGTCGTCGTGCTCTCCCTCCCACCCTCCCATCCGCTGCTTTCCCCGTTTCCATCCACGAGCCGATGAGCGGAGCAGCGGCTGCCGGCACCGGTCCGCCGCCGCCCACCGGAAGGTTTCCGCGGAATGGGGGCGACCGCCGACCAGAATTTCGATCCAGGCCCATCCTGCGCGCTTTATTTACCAAGGCGCGAATCGCATCAGTCTCATCACATATTTTAAACTTCACTCTGCAAATAATATTATCTACATTACAAATTTCTATCTTATATAATCTGTTATAGACAGCCTTAACACACTATGTATATGATCATACAAAATAATATTTTAGATTAAATATATAATAATTTAGGGTTTAGGGTTTATAGTTTACGACAACGAAAACCACCGAGGATGGTTTTTTTTTTGTCTTTTCACTCCCCCTATCTTCTCGGCCAACGGCGACCGGAGGTACAGGGCGTGCGTGGCCAGGTATTTAGTATTGGCGCAAAATGACCCACGTCAATTTTGACAAATGACAGCTACAGGTACTCGTGCTTGTGCACACGTGGTTGCTGTTTGTTTTTCTTATAAGAAAATACAAGCCGCAAGCAGATATTAAACTTATCTATCTTTGTTTATTTTTCCGGTTAAATTATGTTTCTGCTAAAAAGCTCGCATTATCTTGTTGTTCGTTTGCCCAGAGACAGAGAGAGATGGAGAAGATGCTTTCACCGGGGAGGCAAAATGAAATCCATCCGAGCCCAGAAAAGGGATGGGCCTGTCAGTGGCCCAAGAGATAGCTACGAGAGTCGACCGGATAAAGCCCACTGCGGCTTAGGCCCATCATGGCAGCCAGCCCTGTGGTCTTCTACTCCTCCAACTCACATGTTCCTTCCATATTTTTACATCTAAAAATACTCAAAATTTCAAAACTATACTCCAAAACTGAAATATTGCAGAAATGGATGCCTACCGTCTTACTAATAGAGATCCAACTATAAATATTTCTGAACTTCTTTTTTTTGCACTGAGGTCTCTATAGGGCGTCAAGCCTCTCCTCCCCTATGCTTTTCTACTTAAAGGGGTGTTTAGGACTGCCAGAAAACTTGTGAACCAGATCATTAGATACCCCGGAAAATTATGAAGCTAAAGTTATAAACCTTTAGATGACATATAGATAAGTCAATTTGTTTCTTATTTACCTGAAATATATTTTTAAAACTATTCAAATTCATATTATAAACCATAAATCCACGCTCGAGCTAGAACTTGTAGTAGTACAAACACCCCCTTATCATTATTAAATAGAGGGTGTGGTATATTTTATATGAGAAATTGTCACAAGTGGATTGATTTGAGTAGAGAGATGTAAAGCAATTAAGAAAGACATATCAAATTCAATCCCTCCTTATTACATTTTTTTGTTTTTTCTCTTAGATTCTTGTATGGCTGATTTGTGGGTGTTGTGCTTGTGATCCACAATGTTGCTATTTAGTTTTTTTCCCTCAAAATCCAACATAAACAGAGCTCAGAAATCCATCAAGTCCAGCAGGGAAGGAGAGTCAGACCTGTCAGTGCCCTATGCAGCTCGCGCATATGCATCCTCAGATCGACACTACGGTGACATTTGGTTCATAAAATATAATATAATTGGCAACAGGAATGATTCACAATTGAACACCGACGGTAATAACTTTGAATATACTAGTATTAATCTGTAGTGTGATATTTAATTACGGTTGAATTTAAATAAATATTGTTTAATACTATCAATTAACCATTACATTACAAATATGTAAACCAACCAAACAACACGCACATGTGCCTCAACGAGCTACTATGGTGATGCTTTGTGACAGGAATAGGAGACAGAATGGCCTGTAGCTTTAAACGGTCGTATGAGCGATGGGGAGAAACACACGTGTCGTAAGAGATAGAATAGCAGTGTCGAAAAACATGTGTGGCCATTCTTGAACTCCTTTTTTCTTTTCTTTTCAAATTCATACTTCAACTCCAATCTACAGAATCGCAGAGTGACGGGACAGCTGAAACATTCATTTGTATTATTCCGGCCGTTTATATGCTTCCGCTGAAACTGGAAGGTATGGCCAATGACAAACTAAACTAGAGCACCACACTATCTTCCACATGTTGAGTACTCAATTAATCCTCAAAACCATTAATAGCAGCTCAACTGTCAGGAGTTCACCAACCTCCAAGCACTGCATATTTTCTGCACCAGTTAAGTCCAAATAATCATAAAGACGACTTCCGAGGAATTATCTGAAAAGATAATAAAAAGGGGCCTCCAGACACAGACTGCAGCCCTGCGAAACTAGAGATGTGCCATCATTATCAGCAAGCAAGAAATACATTTGGTTAACCGAAACACCTGAACCTGAAGAACAAATGCAGAAACACATCGCACCTTGTCAAAACCATTCCAGTTTAAACACAAAATCGCTGGTTCTACAGAAGCATGTCGTCACCCCCTAAACACACACATTGGCAGAGAGGAGCAACAACCACCTTACTGTGGTCCAAGCATAAATAGCTTGTAGCACGCAGGTCTCTCTAATCAACTTAGATTACTGTCCGGCAGGACCAACAAGGACTCCCTGCGCAGTGCCTTCCTTCTTGCCGCCTTCATCCTCAGCGTCGCTATCAGCCTTCCGGATCCTGATCTTGTACTTGAGCTCAAACTCGGTTATCTCCTTCTTCTTCCTCTCCAGCGCCTCGTGCATGCGGGCAATCACCTCTTCCAGGCCCTCCTTGTTGCGCTTCACGGCAGGCATGACCTCCCTGATGGTCCTCTCCACTAGGACGCCGCCGATCATCCTGTAGCATCGCCTCGAGGGGTCCAGCGGCTCGATCGCGCCCATCACGAGGGAGTGCTCGCTGACCTCCATCTCCAGCTCCGTGATCTTTGTGTAGAGCTGGTTCATTTCGGTGCGCATGTTGGCGTAGGTGTTGGCGATTACCTGCTCGTTTATGGCTTCCTTGCCATCGCCACCTGCTCTGCTTGCCATTTTCCTAGTGATGCAGATAACCGGAGAACAAAATCACTAACGGCAAAAGCCCATGAAGAAAATTGCAGCTTTTAAGCACAGGTGCAAGACTGCAAGCTAAGAGTTCAAGATAAAACAATTAAAGCCAAACACATCGACATTTCCGTAGCACTAAATAGAGAACTATCATAAACATCACCAAGCAAGCAATATAATCAAACAAGCAGTAACCAAGGATAAGGAAGTTTTTTTTTTTAAAAAAAATAGCGTTACAATTTAAGAAATATGAGCAAATGGGGAAAATATTTTATATGCTATGCTGCGAAAAGTAATGTTCAGCACTTTGTAATCACCTCATCAACTATTTGAGTAAACTTGGTTGCCTGCCTCTCGTAAATCATACTACCAGAATTTGCCTCAGTTTTTGCAGGCAGTATTGGGCTGTGCACAACTAAATAACAGTCTTGCCTATTAAGTCAGTAAATTTGTCCTCGCAAAAAGAAAAAAAAAACTAAGTAGATTTACAGCTTGCTCGAGATGTAAGGAGGAATTTGTTATAAGAAAGCGATGCAGATCCTAGCTGCTAACCGTTTTATGACCATAACGGTATAATAAGCATTCAAACACAGGCTTCATGCTCCCTGCTGTAACGGGAATGGAGGAAGAGTAATAACATATCGAAAAGGATAGTTAACTGGCATAAACATTTAATGAGCATAGCAAATCCTATTCACGTAGCCCAGAAACCAATAATAAAAATAAAAATACTACCGCATAACACAAACTGGCCAAGAAAGAGAGAAAACTTGCATAGCAGAGCAATTCATCAGCCTAACATCTACTGGCACCATTCTCCGTTACTAATGACGCAACTTTACTGGCACATGATCGATAATCCAAGAAATAATAAAAACAGTGATTCCTCCCGGACACAAGCACTAGCATCACCTCAAAGCGGCACTATTATTTCTGGATGTAAGTGGGAGATGTCAAAAGCTAATACAGGACATACATTCATCACAGGGTTTTATTCAGCAAATAGTGACCCAGACGCAAATTCCCGAAGTTGGTAGGCATAACACTTGTAAATTAGTAGATCAGAAACAGATCCGAGTACACATACAGATAGTAGACAAATGGGTCAAGTTAGGGTTACGAAGCTCGGTTTCTCACAGAAGTAAGGGGGAGAAGGGGTGAACATACCTGTGGGTGCTAGTTCGTCGCCGGCGAAGGTACTGCCGAAGACCTGGGCGCCTGGCGTAGGGCGGCGGCGGTCGCGCAGCTGTCCCCACGAGCGAGAGAGAGCACGGCGCGCGCACGCGGCGTGTAGGGGAGAGAACTAGAGAAGGCAGGTAGGCACTAGACTGGGCAATAAAAAAAAATTGCCTGGGCCTGAGGCAGGCCTGGATGGGCCATGGGGCCTTTTTTTCCATCAGTCCAGGTCTCCAGGAGATGCTTCTGCGTAAATACTCTACGAGGGAAAAAAAAGACTAAGGGCATGTACAGCGCTCTTAAATGAGTCGTCTGTATGATGCCATGTCACAGAAATTTGCTTACGTGGACTATAATAAAAAGAAGGAAGAGGAGCTTGCCGTCGTCTCGTGCTCACATGCCAAGCGACGGCCTCATCTACCGTTGTACGAACAGGAGCATCTTTCACCAGAACTTCTCATCTCATATAGAAACCATTAAGGGCCTTAAATGAATTATAAATAATATATACATGATGTAAATAGACAGGTGATTGTACGAGCTGTCTATTCATCCGTCTGCATGTACTTTTCAAAAAAACTTGTAGATGGTAGCCGTCTGTGCACTGTACGTGCCCTGAATTATCCGTCTCAACTGTTGTCCAATTTTTCTGATTAAAAAACAGCTATTTTTAAGAATTAAAAGCATCTCCAACACACTAGTCAAATGATCCATTAAGCTAAATTTTAGCTGTTTAATATCAAAATAATCATCAACTCGCTAAACGATCCGGCTCAAAGTTAGCTCTCTCGCTAACTAAACTTGGCTAGCCACTCCAGCTAACCAAACTAACTTGTCTGTCTATTAGAGAGTCTATTGCAATAAATTGTGACATATAGAGTTTAATCTTTCTCAAAGGTAAATAGAGAGTCAAATAAAGTGTCAAAAATAGAGAATCCCTTAGAGATGCTCTAAGCCTACATAACCCCTTACCTTTAGAGAATGGTCAACTTCACACCATTATCTTCAAAATCAGTTGTTTAGCACCTTCAAATTAATAAAAACCACACAAATAACAACCTAGTCAGTTTAATAAAAACCACACAAATAACAACCTAGTCAGTTTTAGTTGACGATCATTCGACACTGATTTAATTGGTACCCGTTTTGTCTTTTCAATTATGTCTTCTACTAATATCCAAAATTTATATAATTCTATACAAAAATTAGTAATCATATATCATATTCGTACCATTTTTCTAAAATTTTAGGATTACCATATCAATTACTAAAAATAAAAAACTACAATAAAAGAGCTTAATGTTTTGTCTCTGGTTCATTTCTTATCTTATGAGGCTAAACATTTTACTAGAGCAAAAATAATATTGCCGGTACCCCATAAATGGGGTCTTCTACTGTGTCTAAGACAGAGACTTGCGTGGTTAGCCTTTTAACCACACGCTAAGGAACTGAGCAGCCAGGCCCACGGGACCAGACTCGTTTGTTAGGATCGCTGGCCTCAGGACCTGCTCCAGGTTCAGGAGTAGGTCCGGTGCTGCCACGTGTCTCGAAAGAGGAATCTAGAGACTACACCAACGGGTCCGGATCCCACGTATGCCATCTAGACACAAGCCGACTGTAACGCCATGAATTTGGGGGTAGAATTTTTTCTTCTTTTTACTCACCAAATTCAGGCGTTACTCTCTTTTCTTTTCCCGTTTCGCTCCCATATTGCAGAAGTGTTATTTGATACTGGAGCAACACATTCATTTATATGAGTTCACCAGTTGAGAGGATCCAACGTGTTCTCAAAGATAGATCTAAGGTCAGGTTATCATCAGCTCAGGATTCGACCCTTAGACATTCCGAAGACGACATTCATTACCAAGTATGGGTTGTATGAGTTCACTATGATGTCTTTTGGTCTAATAAATGCACCAGCCTTCTTCATGAATCTGATGAACAGTGTATTTATGGATTATCTTGACAAATTTGTGGTGGTATTTATTGATGATATTCTGATATATTCTCAAAGTGAAGCAGAGCATGCAGATCATTTGAGGATGGTTTTGCAGAGATTGCGAGAGCACCAGCTGTATGCAAAGTTGAGCAAGTGTGAGTTCTGGATTGATGAAGTCCTGTTCTTGGGTCACATAATAAACAAAGAAGGATTGGTTGTGGATCCGAAGAAAGTGGTAGACATTCTAAACTAGAAAGCGCCAACAGATGCTCGAGGAATCAAGAGCTTTATTGGAATGGCCGGATATTATCGGCGATTCATTGAATGGTTTTTGAAGATTGCGAAACCGATGACAGCTTTGCTAGGCAACAAAGTTGAGTTCAAGTGGACCCAGAAATGCCAAGAAGCCTTTGAAGCGCTGAAAGAGAAGTTGACTACAGCGCCTGTCTTATTCTTACCTGATGTGCACAAGCCCTTCTCAGTGTATTGCGATGCTTGTTACACTGGTTTGGGATGCGTGTTGATGCAGGAGGGAAGAGTTGTGGCTTACTCGTCCCGACAGCTGAAGGTTCATCAGAAGAATTATCCAATCCATGACCTAGAGTTGGTAGCAGTGGTTCACGCACTGAAGACATGGAGGCATTATCTGTATGGGCAGAAATGTGATGTTTACACAGACCACAAGAGTCTGAAGTACATATTCACTCAGTCGGAGCTGAATATGAGGCAACGAAGATGGTTAGAGTTGATCAAGGACTATGAATTGGAGATTCATTACCATCTAGGCAAAGCAAACGTAGTGGCAGATGCTTTGAGCAGGAAGATGCAAGTCAACATGATGGACGCTCATCCGATGCCTTATGAGTTGGCCAAAGAGTTTGACAGGTTGAGCCTCGGATTTCTGAACAATATGCGAGGAGTGACAGTTGAATTAGAGCCTACCCTAGAGCGGGAAATCAAAGAAGCGCAGAAGAATGATGAGAAGATCAGTGAAATTCGACAGTTGATTCTGGAAGGCAGAGGTAAAGATTTTTGGGAAGATGCAGAAGGTGTGATATGGTTCAAAGACCGTTTGTGTGTTCCCAATGTCCAGTCCATTCGGGAGTTGATCCTCAAGGAAGCTCATGAGTCAGCTTATTCTATACACCCTGGAAGTGAAAAGATGTATCAGGATTTGAAGAAGAAGTTCTAGTGGTACGGAATGAAAAGGGAGATCGCAGAGCATGTGGCTATATGTGACAGTTGTCAAAGGATCAAGGCAGAGCATCAGAGGCCAGTTGGATTGTTGCAACCGTTGCGAATTCCTCAGTGGAAATGGGATGAAATCGGGATGGACTTCATAGTCGGATTGCCTCGCACTCGAGCCGGCTACGATTCCATTTGGGTAATGGTGGACCGCTTAACCAAGTCAGCCCACTTCATACCTGTCAAGACCAACTACAACAGTGCAGTGTTGGCAGAGTTGTACATGTCTCGGATCGTTTGTCTTCATGGTGTGCCAAAGAAGATAGTGTCAGACAGAGGAACGCAGTTCACCTCTCATTTCTGGCAGCAACTGCATGAAGCCTTGGGTACACATCTGAATTTCAGTTCAGCTTACCATCCACAGACAGACGGCCAGACTGAAAGAACTAATCAAATCCTGGAAGATATGTTGAGAGTCTGTGCGTTGCAAGATCAGTCCGGATGGGACAAGAGATTGCCTTATGCAGAATTCTCCTATAACAACAGTTACCATGCCAGCTTGAATATGTCACCATTTCAGGCGCTATATGGGAGGAGTTGTAGAACTCCGTTGCAATGGGATCAGCCTAGAGAAAAACAAGTGTTCGGGCCAGACATTCTGCTCGAAGCTGAAGAGAACATCAAGATGGTTCGAGAGAATCTAAAGATAGCACAATCTAGGCAACAAAGCTATGCAGACACAAGGAGGAGAGAGCTAAGTTTCTAAGCGGAGATTTTGTCTATTTAAAAGTATCCCTGATCAGAGGAGTCAGAAGATTTGGAGTCAAAGGCAAGCTAGCACCCTGCTATGTTGGTTTGTACCAGATTCTCGCAAGGCGTGGAGAAGTGGCCTATCAGCTCAGTTTGCCAGAAGGTTTGTCCGTAGTGCATGATGTCTTCCACGTGTCTCAGTTGAAGAAGTGTCTGCGTGTGCCAGAAGAGCAGTTGCTGGTGGAAGGTCTGTAGGTCCAGGAGGACTTGACCTATATAGAGAAGCCAGCGCAGATTCTTGAGATGGCAGACAGAGTCACCCGGAGGGAGACTATCAGAATGTGCAAAGTCAGATGGAGTCACCACTCTGAGGAAAAAGCAACCTGGGAGCGTGAAGATGATCTGATGGCCAAGTACCCTGAACTCTTTGCTGGCCAACCTTGAATCTCGAGGGCGAGATTCTTTTAAGGGGGATAGGTTTGTAACGCCCTAAATTTGAGGGTAGAATTTTTTCTTCTTTTTACTCACCAAATTCAGGCGTTACTCTCTTTTCTTTTCCCGTTTCGCTCCTTCTTCCCAATTTCAAAGCAATATAACGACTGGTGTCCGCGTCATGTGTAAACAAAACCTAAGTTGACATGAGTGTTGCATCATGCCGAATCATATTTCTTTGTCTGATTTTGTGCTTAATCGCGTGCGTTGCTTAGTTTCGTTTCAGATTTTTGTCCGATCTGTGGTTGTGCGTGCCACAGATTTTTGACCCGCGGTGCAGCCCAGCCCAGCCCGACCCAGCCCGGCCCGGCCCAGCTCGGCCCGCGCGCCCCTGGCGCCCGTGCCCTTCCCCATGCGCGTGCCCCCTGGTTCCTTTCTCTCATTTGATTTCTCATGCGCATTAACCTCTCTCTCTCTCTCCGTGGTGCCCTAGGTTTTGGAGACGGTGATCGCCGGAGTTGGATCCCCGAGGTGAGCTCCCCTTCCCTTCTCCTCTCTCTCCCTCTCCCTCCCCTTCCCTTCCCTGCGCGCGCCCTCCTTCTCCCCTGCGTGCGCGCCCCCTGCAGCCCCTGCGTGTGCCCCCCTGCGGCCCCCGGCGCGCGGCCTTTGGCCCCCTCGGTGCGGTCCCGGCCCCCTGCACGCGGTGTCTCGGCCCCCGGCGGCGCGGCTCCCTGGCCCCCTCGCGCGCGGCCGTCCCGGCCCTGGTGCGCGACCCCTGCCCTCGGCAGCGTGGACCCCCGGCACGGTTCCTCGCGCGTCCCAGCGCGGCTCGCGTGGCCTCGGCGTGGCCTGCGCGACCTCGCATTTTCCCCGTTTACCCAACGCGTTCACGCGCGCGCAGCCCCCGCACGCAGTGATTTATTCTTGTTTTTTTAATTTATTTTAAACTCTGTTTAGTTAGCGTGCTGCGTCGCGCGATAAATTTGTTTAATTTCAGATTCTATTAATGTGCTGCGTCGCGCGCTTCGTCGCGCGACGATCCATTTTAATTTTAGGTTGTTTAATATATGGCGTCGCGCGTCCAGTCGCGCGACGTTCCATTTTAAATCCAGTTTGGTTGACGTATGCTGTTGTGCGTTTCATCGTGCGCCGCTTAACGTCTCTTTATAATTAATGCCAGTGTCTCGTTGCGCGCTCTGTCGCGCGACGAGTCGTTTATTTCTTAATTTCATTTTAAGTGTTGTGTCGCGTGTCTCGCCGCGCGACAATCCTTTTAATTTACCTTCATCTGCTTATAATAATTAAATATGGAACATGACTTTATGTTATCCTTAACGAGATGGATAAGTTAATACTATTATGTTTAAACGAGTATTTTAATTTATAATCATCTAACGTGATCGCTCTCCGACCGTAGCCTCGACCGTTACTTTCTCTTTCTCGCTTAGCCGTAGGTGTGAGCCCTGCGTTGAACGTCTGTTTTTTTTATTGCATTCCATTGTATGGTGTACTGTTCTTTTGTATTAAATGTGTGGAATGAATGTTTAAACTCGTATAGATAATGGTTAGTTGGCGGAATCCGAAAGAGATGCAGGTGAAGACCCTGAGCAACAGCTGGTTGGTGAAGGCAAGTGTCCCTTGACTCATCTATGTCCTACTAATTCTTATATTTCACTTCCCGCATTTACACATTTATACCTAAGGATTGACTAGCTTTTGTCTATCTTGTCCTTGCTTACCTATTCTGGTAGAGTTATTTCAGTTTAGCTTTATGCTAGCGCTTCACATTAATCAATGAGCATGATGAGATTATCTATGATATGTTGTTTTCCCTTTTGATTATGATGATGATACTTGTGGCCCTTAAGGGGACTCGAGCTGTTTCTCGTGTGCCTCTCTGTAAGGACCTGTTCGTTGGATGACCGCCCGGGAAAATAGTGCAACCATGAGGGTGGAATGGGACGCCCTTAGCTGAGTAATTAGAGGAACTGGTGTGTAGTTCGCTTCACCGTCGTGCCGTTAATGGGGCTCGGTGTATGCGGCTCGCTATGCCAAGGTTGGTTCGCCCCTTGGGGAGGAGTTCAGTGCATTTAGGAAACCTAACAGGCGGCTACAGCCCCAGGAAATCTTTGTAAAGGCTACGTAGTGAGACCCTGTCTATTCACCTTGGTAGTGTTTAAGGGTTTGATCGGCCCGAGACAAGAGGGAATCACTGCTTGTGGGTAAAGTGCGCAACCTCTGCAGAGTGTTACAAAACTGATATATCAGTCGTGCTCGCTGTTATGAGCGGCCAAGGGAGCTCTATTGATTAGAGATACTTGATCAGAGATGTTTGGTTTACAGGTGGTGACAAGGATGATGGTTATGATTATGCTTATGGTACTGGTAAGTGGTATTCTTTCCGTTTGAAAAGGATACATCGGGTTAATAACTTGGGTTAATGCTAAAATCTGGCTTTCTACTAGTAAATAATAATCTGACCAACTAAAAGCAACTGCTTGAATTAACTCTACATAAAGCTAGTCCACTACAGCCAAAACAAGACATTTGCTGAGTATGTTGTTGTGTACTCACCCTTGCTTTAGACACCAACCCCCAGGTTGTCAGCGTTGCAACCACTGCTCAGGTGAAGATGAAGTCGTGGAGGAGGACTTCCAGGAGTTTCAAGAGTACGATGAGTTCTAGGCGTGGGTTAGCGGCAAACCCCCAGTCGGCTGCCTGTGTAGGCCGTGTGTATCTACGTTTCTTTTCCGCACTTTGATTATTGTTAAAGACTATGTGGATGTCTCGTACATCATGATGTAATCGACTATTATACCCTCTTTTATGTCATTATTTGAGCACTGTGTGATGATTTCCAGTTATGTAACTATTGTGTACGTGAATTGTTGATCCTGGCACGTACATGGCTCGCATTCGGTTTGCCTTCTAAAACCGGGTGTGACACCGGCAAAAGGGGCGGAAGACACGCCTAGTCAGAAGATCGGCACGACGAGCGTGGAGAAGATCTCTGTCCACCGTAGCCTTTACTGCTCCATGTAGTATATATTTAACACTAGTTCGCTGGGGATCACATGTTGGTGCTTCTTAGCACCCTTGTAAGGTGCCACCCTTGAACTATAAAAGGGATGACACATATGATATAAGGTGACAACTTCACTTAGACTCAACTTCATCCTCAGCAATACACCTCACATTGGACCTAAGGTATTAAGCTCTGGCAGCCCGAACCACTCTAAATCCTTGTAATCTTACATCTCCATAGATAAATCCTAGACTTCCCCCTAGTTCTTAAGATTAGGCGGGTGCATTCCGCCACCGGCTGGAGTTTACCTTCGACAATTACTATTACTAAACTAATAATTTTTTTGTTGATTTTATTAAGCAAGTTAAATGGTCTTTCTTCTAATTACTTACTAGATAATTTGGCATTTGTTTTTTATAAAATCTTACTAAACAATAATAAAATGACCTCCAATTTTTACACAAATCTTCTTCTAGCTAAACTAACATACACAAATATTTCTAGAATTTTTGAACTGGTCCTATGCCAAAGGTGATGGTGGAGGCGGGGAGCTCATCGATGCCCTTAGGGAAGTCGATGGGGGTTGTGCCGAGCGCACCGAGGTGGTGGGGAAGCCAGGGAGGTGGCCTACGCTCGTGGGGAAACCAGAGAGGTCGAGCGCGTCGAGGACATGGGCAATGCCCACGGGGAAGCTAGGGTTGTCAAGTTCACCGAGCCATGCATGACGGCCTAGTCGGTGGCCAGTCCTAATAGGGCGAGGCGCACGTCCATCGCGACCAGTGGCTAGGAGCAAGCGACCACACCTGGAAGTGAGTCATGGGCGGTGGCGGCGGACAGGCAGAGCTCACTAGAGGATGAGAAAGGGGCAGCCATGTCTAGGCATAGCCAACAACGCTGAGGTAGAACAATGGTAGGAAAGGGAGCTGGGAGGCACGAGGAAGGGAGGCAGTCAACGGTGGGGGTGGCTGGCCAAAGGCAGGAGGGGTGGTTGGTGGCTAGGGATGGAGGCCGACTGAGAGAGGGAGGGAGCGAGGAGAAAGGTTGTGGTGGAACTAGTTCTTCATCTTCTGGTAGTGCACCCATGAGATCATGTTGAATCACTTCACATTGTGTAGTCTGTGAAAAACCTTGGAAATCTTTTGAGTCATTGAATACAATAAATTGTGGAACCTTTTCTATTGAAGTAACACGGGCACGAATGAGGAGTCTAGTAAGGTTAGCATGATCTAGTTCCCACATAATTAGATGCCCAAAAGAGCTAATATCATTTCATATGTGCTCTTGAGACTAGAAATATAGAGGAAACCCCAATAGCATAAGGCAACACTCTCTATTAAAGTTTAGAGCTAGAAGATTCTAGGTTTCATTATGCATGATGATAGTGAAAGTGAATCCAATAGTTTGATGTGGGCCTAGCACAATCATGTGGTCTCAGTCAAAAACATATTGGAACCAAACTAGTTCTTGACCCAGCTGTGTACGTTGGATTTCTCTGATACTCAAATGGCATTGGACCACTAGGTATTGTTTGACAGTTTCCACATTATCATCAAAGTGAATCACATGCTCAGGTAGGGGGTTCACTAGGACTACTGCCCAATCCTCATGAATAGGTGGTTGATTGCGGGTAACGACACATACCATGTGAAAGTCGTCTAGAGGGGGGGGGTGAATAGGCGGAATCTGAAAATTATAAACTTAAGCACACTCTACAAGTAGGGGTTAGCGTTAGAAATGAATCCAAGTCTGAAAGAGAGGGAGGAAAATAAATCAAGAGCGAATTAAGCGGATGAACACGGTGATTTGATTTACCGAGGTTCGGTTCTAAAGAACCTAGTCCCAGTTGAGGTGGTCACAAAGACCGGGTCTCTTTCAACCCTTTCCCTCTCTCAAACGATCACTTAGACCGAGTGAGCCTTTTTCTTAATCTCTCGGGTCACTTAGACCCCACAAGGACCACCACACACTTAGGTGTCTCTTGTTTCGATTACAAATCACTTGAGAAAAGAAATGAGAAAGGAAGAAGGCAATCCAAGAGGCAAGTGCTCAAAAGAACACAAAATCTCTCTCTCTCTCTCACAAGTCACTAAGTGCTTGAGTTGAATTTGGGACTTGGAGATGCTTTGATCTTTTGAATTGTGTCTAGGAGTGAATGTTAGAGCTCTTGTAATGAATGTGATACTCAGAAATCTTGGATGCTTGGAGTGGTGGTGGTTGGGGGGTATTTATAGCCCTTAACCACCAAACAACAGTTGGGGCAGGCTACTGTCGATGGGCGCACCGGATAGTCCGGTGTGCCACCGGACACAATCCGGTGCACCAGCCATGTCACCCAACCGTTAGGGTTCTGGAGCTTTTGACCGTCGGAGGCTTTGTCCTCTAGTGGCACCGGACAGACACTGTTTAGTGTCCGGTGCGCCTCTGGCCCGTGGCTCTGACTCTGCGCGCACTGTTCTTCACTGTAGCTCTCGTCAGTCCGCTTTTGTAGTCGACCGTTGCGCGAAGTAGCCGTTGGTCCGGTGACACACCGGATAGTCCGGTGAATTATAGCGGAGTGCGCCTAAAGAAACCCGAGTGTGGCTAGTTGGACTCTGTACGGTCCTGGTGCATCGGACACTGTCCGGTGGCACACCGGACAGTCCGGTGCGCCAGACCAGAGCACACTCGGTTTCTTTGCTCCTTTTAATTTGATCCCTAACTTCAATCTTTTATTGGTTTGTGTTGAACCTTTATGCACCTATAGAACATATAATCTAGAGCAAACTAGTTAGTACAATATTTGTGTTGGGCATTCAACCACCAAAATTAATACTGGGAAAAGGTTAACCCTATTTCCCTTTGACCATGGCCTCATAATGTTGAATAGACGTAGTGACAAAACCTTGATGAGGGAATGGCATGGGTCGACCCTATGGTATGCCATTGAAGAACCGCTTGAGCATGCACACTAGTGGAAACCTTCGAATGACGCAATCTTGGTAGAGATAATGGCGGTTTTGAGTAATCAAGTGCACCAGTGGGGTTTGGAGAACAATGGAAGTTGATGTGGAACTATAGAGGTGGGAGACTGAAAGTTGCCTAGAGGGGGGTGAATAGGCGAAACCTGAAATTTATAAACTTAAACACGAACTAAGGTCAGGGGTTAGCGTTAGAGTTAAACTTAAGTCGCAAAGAGAGGAAAAACAAATCAACCAAGAAATAATGCGAGTGAACATGGTGATTTGTTTTACCAAGGTTCGGTTCCAAAGAACCTAGTCCCCGTTGAGGAGGTCACAAAGACCGGGTCTATTTCAACCCTTTACCTCTCTCAAACGGTCACTTAGACCGAGTGAGCTTTCTTCCTTAATATCACGGGTCACTAAGACCCCACAAGGACCACCACACACTTGGTGTCTCTTGCAAGCTTTACAAAACACTTGGAGGTTTTAGAAGGAGATGTAGAAGGCACGATTGCAAAAGCCAAGCAACAAGTGCGACAAATAAAACATGGATCACTCTCTCTCAAGTCACTAATCACTAATGATCACTTGTCTCAATTGCGGAACTTGGAGAGATTAGAAGCTTTGATTGTGTCTTGGAATGGATTGCTAGCTCTTGGATTGAATGTGAAGAATTGGAGTGCTTGGGTGAAGTGAATGGAGGTGGTTGGGGTTGTATTTATAGCCACCAACCACTTCCTAGCCGTTGCTCCCTTTATGCCGACCGCGGACGGTCCGCGCCCCTAGTTCCGACGGTCCGCCCCTGCACATCAACGGCTGAAATCGCAACGGTCAGCAGTAACGACTATATCAACGGCTACTGTGCATTAAATGCGTCGTCAGATGTCAGGTACCGCAGTCGTGGACGGTCCGGCCGTTCACACCGGACGGTCCACGAGGACGCTTAAAATTCATTTTACCAAACCCGTCACCTTCGGGGTTTTCTGGTTTTTCACCGACCAGACGGTCCGCCCCTGAGGTCGAACAATCCGCGCTTGGTCTTGGACGGTGCTCGCTTCTCCATTCGACGGTCCGTAGTGTTGACTTGTGTTTATGCAGTGTTCCTGTCCGAGGGTCACCCTGGTGTCACGAACGGTCTGCCGCAAGGGCCCGGACGGTCCGTGCTTAGGTGTTTTTCCAAAAAAACTTCTCCTGTCTAGAATAATCTACGGTATTCCAGACAGTCGACTTAGAATAGTTGTAGATGAACTTATGTATCTATAAAATGATCAACTAGGCAAACTGGTTAGTCCACAAGGTTTGTGATGGTCGTCAAACACCAAAATCGATTATAGGAAATGTTGAGGCTATTTCCCTTTCAGAGACGAATGGACATCCCTAGAAAAGGACTACCTTCACAAAATTAGAAAAGGTATGAAACTATGGTGGCGAAGCTAGCCCACCAAGCAGTGACATAGGGTCTGACCGAAACCAAAGGTTGGGAGATTCCAGGATATGCCCGAGAACTTGTTTGTAAATGAATCCTTGATTGTGAGCCACGATTGGAAGCCAATCCCTGTGCGGCCCACAACCAATTTGGGCCACCAAACTTGTCTCGGAGTTTTCAGCAATGAAGAACGTGGGCCAAAATTTCGCTCGAAGATTGTGCCAATCATAGCCCCATTATAAATACCTGGTTGGTTCTTATGATTTGAATTATGTGATCCTGCGATCTGTGCCGGAGATGAAGCCAATCCTTCTAAGTTCTTCGCTCTGGTCTGCAAGTGATCAAACTAATCAATCCGATCAAGATCCCAATTCAATCTGCTAAAAAATTTAGATCTCGAGATGACTATAGTCGACTTTTACTTCATATAGGATAACCTTTGAAAGGTAGACAACCGATGAATGTGCTTATTCTTTAGAGAAGAAAGATGTCTTCGTGCGGGATTCTTAAGGGGAATAGCATTGGCCCTAGTACACAGAATATCGAACCGTATTGGGAAATGTTGTATGTAATATTTTCCGATTGGAGACCAAATTCCATGAAGAGGATTCCTCCTGATTATAAGCATTGAGTTCTCAAAACCAGTTAGGTCCACCCTCACTCCACAAATGAAAATAAGTTTTGAAAGAATCAGTCCACCCTCACTCCACAAATGCAAATAAGTTTTGGAAGAATCACATTCATATGGTCGAAGCTTGTAAATGGAAAACCCACTTATTAAGATAAGATCGAGAACCAAAAAAATTCCAATTAGAAGAGGAATGATCCTAAATGTTCCCATAGATCCACCAATTGAAGCTTGTAGGCGAAAACCAACCAAATGCGCGAAAAGCCGAATCTTGCAGCGACCAAATGAAATCACTAAAAAAATTCTGAGCGATCGTTATTGATTGGTTGCCCGAGGCAATTTCAGACATATAATCCTTGAAGAAAGAAATCAACCCTTGCACTTTATCAATAGCATCTCCAATGAGCATATATTTGGCTTGCAAATGCTTGCTTACTGTATTAACAACATATAATACCTCATACCAAATGACTATTGCCACTATAAATTTATACTCTCCAAGTTCGTTATTAGCCAAATGTTTAGCCTCACTACTCGTTTCTGCATCATTATCAACATCTGCTACCTGCTATTAGAAAAAATATGTGTTATAATTGGACAAATAAGAAAATATTAGGTACCTAAAGTAGAGCCTCTCGAATATTCGCACATTGAAATATAATATCTTTAACACATTCAATACGACTCTCCCAACGTGTAGCTGACATTGACTTGAGAGTCAATCCTATTATGTTATCAATAGTTTCATCCTTTTCCAATGGATTGCCCAACTCATACCAAGTGGTCATACAAAAAATATGATCAGGACTTGTCTCATGCTCTTTAAGTCTAGTGCCAAGATGTATCCAATCATTATACCCCCTCATTTGCCAATTGACCTTTATGATGCCCTTTCGTAAACAATTTACAACCAAAGCAGAAAACTTTGTCAAATTCATTAGAATAAACAAGCCAATCCCTATTACAAAATCTCCCCATTTGGTAAAATTCTATTATAGAATAATGCAGAAAACCTTGTAGAATGTTTATTCCTAGGACCTTTCTGAATTGATAAGTCCTTTCAAGGGCCTTTTCGTGCTAAAATATCAATTTGTTTGGAAACAAGAGAATCCCAATAACTTGGATCAAATATATCAGATTGAAAAGAATCATCAGTATTAACATCATCAACCTCAACATTAGTCTCTTCCTCTGTATGACCATCTATAGTACCATGGACAATATCATTATTAGGTGAGCCTCAATATTAGTCTATGTTTGCATCGAACCATCTCTAGCCTCATTATCAGCATTATTAGTGCAGGGCTTTGAACAATTATTAGGCGGCACTTGTGATTATTCTTTTATAATAAATCTATCCATAGCTTCTTTTGAGACTGAGTTAAATCATTTATTCTTTATTTTTTCTTACGCTTTTCTTAACCAGATTCATATTTTCTAGATCTGATTGGTCGAAGACATGATATTCGATAGTTGGATCCTGAAATACTAGACGTCTAGTAAATTAATAAACATGCACACAAAAGATGAAAAAAACAATTAAACTATTATAATTATTAAAGGATATATTAATAGAGGATTTTTTGGTAAATCACCTTGATGCTTCGTGCTTTCTTTCTTGAAGCTTGAGTGATCACGTCACCTGGTGGTGGTAGTATGGTACGATCAGGATTCAGGAATTCCAAGAGTAGCAGAGCATGCAACCCAGTAGCAGACTAGCAGCTATTGTCGTTACGCCACTGTGATTAGGGAACAATCGAATAGGGATAGGATTGGTTATTGGGATTGGTTATTAGGTTGGGGTGCTGGGCGCCTGACGGCGCAGGCCGGCTGAAACGTCGTGAGCGCTTGCAGTTGCAGAAGATGAATTTGGAGGCACGAAAGATTTTGACACCAGTACCACACGCTTGCATGTGTGCACAACAGTCATCGTCCATCCATTTAATCATGCATACCTAGAAAGATCCACATGTGACGTACACAGACAATAAAGTCAAACTATTGGTCCTTGTTTGATGATGAAGTATCCTTCTTGACATAATCTCTACTGCTATAAAGGTGCTTAGTTCAACTTTTTGAACTAACTTCTGCCTTTTCAAAGCAGAAACCGAATAAAAGGTTTCATCTTTTCGGTACTTTAAAAAAAATCAGTTTTTTCTGCGGTATAAATTTGAAAGCAGCTTAGGTACTATTTTTATTGGTTATCCAAGTTCATTATATTAATAAACAGATGCAGCAAATAGTAACTAAAATACAACTAAGAATAGTTAAGTGTTATAATAAATAAAATAATTTTTTTAATAAAAATACTAAAAATAGAATTGTAGAATAGAATTATTTGTAAAAATATTGTCGGCGTTTTGACCCCGGGGGGTCCCTGGACCGACGAGTAAATTGTCGCTGCGTGTCCCAGCCCAGATGGGTCGGCGCGAGACGGAACACAAGGGGGAACAAAAAAAGGGGAACCGCGGCTCGTGTTGTCCTGTGCCCAGGGCGGATGCGCTTGCAGTAGGGGGTTACAAGTGTTCATGAGGGAGAGGGAGAGAGAGACTGCCTGTCAGCCCATCCTCCCGCGCGGCCACCTTCTCGTACGAGGGCCCTGAACCTTCCTTTTATATATGTAAGGAGAAGGCCCAGGTGTACAATGGGAGGTGTAGCAATGTGCCAACGTGTCTAGCAGAGAGGAGCCAGAGCCCTATGTACATGCCGACGTGGTTGTCGGAGAGGTGTTGGCGCCCTGTTCATGTGATGTCGTGGCCGTCGGAGGAGCGCTTGAGCCCTGTAGAAGCATAGCTGTCGGGGCTGTCGGGTCCTTGCTGACGTCTCCTTGCTTCCGTAGGGGGCTGAGAACTGCCGTCGTCATGGAGCACGCGGGGTGCCATCATTACATGTTTACCGGGGTGAGCCAGATGGGACGCCGGTCTTGTTCCCTGTAGCCTGAGCTAGCTAGGGGTAGGGTAATGATGTACCCCCCTGTAGCGTGGTCGGTCCGAGCCCAAGGCCGGGCGAGGTGGTGACTCCTCCGAGGTCGAGGTTGAGTCCGAGCCCTGGGGTCGGGCGAGGCGGAGACCGTCTTCCGAGGTCGAGGCTGAGTCCGAGCTCTGGGGTCGGGCGAGGCGGAGACCGTCTTCCGAGGTCGAGGCGGGGGCCGAGCCCCGGGGTCGGGCGAGGCGGAGCTTCCTATGGCGCCTGAAGCTGGACTCGGCTGCTGTCAGCCTCACCCTGGTGGGTGGCACAACAGTCGGAGCAGGGCAGGCGGCGCTGTTTTCCTGTTAGGTCAGTCAGAGGAGGGGTGAAGTGACTGCGGTCACTTCGGCCCCGTCGACTGAGGAACGCGCGTCAGGATAAGGTGTCAGGCGATCCTTGCATTGAATGCTCCTGTGATACGGTCGGTTGGCGAGGCGATCTGGCCAAGGTTGCTTCTCTGCGAAGCCTGCCCGAGCTGGGCCTCGGGCGAGTCGAAGGTGCGCCTGTTGCTTGAGGAGGCCCTCGGGCGAGGCGTGAATCCACCTGGGTCTATTGTTCCTGCCCGAGGCTGGGCTCGGGCAAGGCGAGATCGTGCCCCTAAAGTGGACGGAGCTTTGACCTGTATTGCGCCCATCAGGCCTTTGCAGCTTGTGCTGATGGTGGTTACCAGCCAAGTTTAGGAGTCTTGGGGGTACCCCTAATTATGGTCCCCGATAGTAGCCCCCGAGCCTCAAAGGGAGTGTTGGTACTCGCTTGGAGGCTTTATCACACTTTTTTGCAAGGGGACCGGCCTTTCTCGGTTACATTCTATTCCGGTGGGTGCGCGCGAGCGCACCCGCCGGGTGTAGCCCCCGAGGCCTCGGAGGAGTGGTTTGACTCCTCCGAGGTCTTAGTGCCTTTCGTGACGCCTCGGCCGGTCTGGTTGTTCCCTCATGCGATCTGATCGTAGTCCGGGTGCATGGTCAGGTTCCGTGTCCTCGGGCTGGTATGTTGACGCTGTCAACGGATTGGTCGGAGCCGGGTTTGCGAGAACAGCCCCCGAGCCTCCGCACAGAGCGAGAGGACGGTCAAGGATTGACTCGGCTTTTATCATACGCCCCTTCGTCGCCTTTCCGCAAGGAGGAGGGGGGGAAGCGCCATGCTGCCCTCGGAGGGCGCCGAACATGGTGTCTCCGGTGAGTTGCTAACGGGTGATCCGAGTGGACGCCCGTGCCCTGTTCGATAAGGGTCGGCTAGTGGCCCAGAGGCGCGCTCCAAAAGTACCTGTAGGTGATTTGCCGGACCCGGTCCCGTTTGATAGGGTCCGAGGGCTCGATGCCTCCCTCTGATGGGATTCCATTACAGAATCGCTCCTGCTGGTCTCGGAAATGTCCTAGGGTACCTCGGGAGCGTAGCCCGAGCCTCGACCATGTATCGGACGTACCCAGAGTCATCCCTCGCTCTGCGTGTTCTGAGGCGGCTTTCGAACCCTTCGGGGGGGCAGCCTTCGAACCCCTGATCAGTAGTGGGCGCGGAGCCTGAGTGGCCTGAGGCGGCTGTCGAACCCTTCCGAGGGGCCAGCCTTCGAACCTCTGACCAGTAGTGGGCGCGGAGGCCTAGTGCTTTGAGGCGGCTGTCGAACCCTTCCGAGGGACCAGCCTTCGAACCTCTGATCAGTAGTGGGCACGGAGCCCGAGTGCTCTGGGGTGGTCGTCGAACCCTTCCGAGGGGCCAGCCTCCGAACCCCTGATCAGTAGGAGGGCTCGGGGCCCGCTTCCTTCGCAAGAGAAGGATCCCTTTCGGAGTATCCCCTTTCCCGGTCCCTGTAGCAAGAGAGAGAAAGGGGAAGAGGAAAAGGATACGAAATTGAACGATGTGGCGCACCTTTTTTGACGCGGTCATCATGGCGGAGGTGAAGCATCGCCCGCTTCGCCTGCCAAAGGTGTCGCCTGCCCTGCCGCGGAGTTAACGCGACGGGACGAGTGGTTCGTGGGGCGGCTGTTGCGCGAGCCGTTCGAGGGACGGAACACGGGCGCGTTGTCTTCACGCCGTGGGAGAGAGCTCCCCTACTGCTCCAGGAGGGGACGTGAGCCTGCAGATGATTTGACTGCTGCTTCCGTCCGCCTGCTGCCGCAATTACTGCCGGCCCACTTCTGGCCATATCGACCATCGCGCCTTCTCCCGCGGCTGACTGACCCGTGACCGATGCGCTTGGTTGGCACTGTTGGGCTGTGCGCAGGGTTGCCTCGAGTCACGGCACCGGTCCTGCAGTCAAGAAGGCGCGGTACTGGCGCAAGTGGCGGTGGAGTTTTTCGCACACAGTAACCGGCGCGCCGGTTACATGACGTGTGGGCCTGGGCCTCCACGCTGGATGTGTTGAAGTCGAAAGGGTGTGTCCCCGTGGTGCAGTTGCATACCGCCTGCATGGCGGTCCGCCCTTTCACCCGCTGGTTTAGGCGAAGATGGAGGAGTGCTTGTAACCGCTGGGCGGTTACACGCTCTGCGCGTGGCGGTTTGGCTTCTTCTGTCCCAGGCCAGCTTGCATGTCGTGTGGGACCCAGCCCCCGTGTCGTAGGGGGGGGACCCTGGAGTGCGTTGGTGAAGACTTAGTCCGCGACGCCTGAGGACGCGAGTGGGGAGAGTCGCCTTTAAAAAGGGATCGACCCCACGAGTGGTAGCCATGCCTTCGCACTCTCCTCATGCATTGCGTCTTTCCGCCTTCCGAGCCCCCAGATGGGGAGCGCCCGCGTTGCCTTCGTCTCATTGTGGGAGGAGCGCAACCTCGTGGAGGTTGGTACCTTTCAGCCATCGCTCGGCTTCAAGGATTTTCATCAGGCAGCCCGGCTGCATCCCCTCACCAATGGTCACCCAAGACGGTGACCACCAGTTCGATGGTGGGGAGAAGCGAGCCGGGCTGCGGTCTCCGCCCCGCCCTCAGCTTCAAGGATCTTCATCATCCTTGCTGGGGAGGAGGGCGACGTGAGCCGGGGCCTGCCTTCGCGTGGGCTGGCGTCCCGCTTCTTCCTCCGGCTTCTGGGGGTGGAAAC
Organism: Zea mays; assembly: GCF_902167145.1. Lineage (NCBI taxonomy): Eukaryota > Viridiplantae > Streptophyta > Magnoliopsida > Poales > Poaceae > Zea > Zea mays. The sequence continues at coordinate 80,698,013 of NC_050105.1, forward strand.
CATCCTCCAGCTCTGCGGAGGAGGCGTCCTCCAGCCATGTTGGGGAAGGCGAACTGCTGCTGCCCAGCCAGGGTGCAGCATTCCGCCCTCTATCCGGCGACGGTGGCCAGCCACACCGGGGGGTCTCACAACACGTCGTAGGCCGCGAGGGCGGTACTCGTGTTCTGGGACAGTACCATTCTCGTTTTTGTGGCGAGGACGGGAGTGAGGACCTACCGGTGCACTTTGGAGCGGCCGGCGCTCGCTGGTGCGGTGTTGGTGGGCAGGTGGACGCCACCGTCGGTGCTGAGGTGGTGACAGCTGGAGAAAGCTTCTCCGTCGATGAGATCGTCAGCGCCACCCGCGGACCGACCTCCGGCTCTTTGGCTTTAATATCTGGTTCTCGTCCCTCGAGTGGGGACGCGAACGAGAGCCTTCCAGCAGTAGCGTCTGCCCTGGGACCATCGCTGCTGCTGCAGAGGTCGTCGGCGAGTCACCCGGAGTTTGTCGTCCCGCAGGCTCTCCGATGTGGAGGTTGTTCATACCCACGAGAGTGGAACCAGGGTTTCGTTTGTAATGGCATCTTGAGTGCCGGTGTCTGTTCATTGTGGCTGTCGGGGCCTGAACATCTTGGTATTTGAGTGCAATACCGTGTTTCTTCCTCATTTTGAGCACCAGGACTCGCCTGTCGGCTAGCTGGACCGCTTAACCAAGTGTGAGTTGCCTTGTGCGGAAGGTGACGAGTGAGGTATCCGTATCCCGGAGGCGTAGGAGTCCCTCGGCTCGGTCGGCCTTGCCACTCAAGGCTTCTCTTGCTCAGTTAAGGAACCCTCGGCTGCTCTGCGATGAGCCGGAGGTAGCGGTGTCAGCATGGACAGAGGCAGAGTTGGCTCGAGAAGAAACTTTGTCGGCCCAGGAGCAGGGGACTTCCCAGGCCGAGGAGGTGTAGCAGCGGCGGCTGGAACCTAGCCATGTTGTCCACTGGCGAGACCAACCCTGGAGTCGGGCTGCCGAAGCCATGAGCTGGGCTGATGTCCTCGGGGGACAGCTGGCTGAGGCTACGGAGCGGCCGGTCAAGCCGTCTGCTCGGGCCGGGTTCCTGGAGGAGACCTTGGCGGCGATGGCCCAGGCGCGGTGCTGATATCTTCCTTCGAGGTGGAGATACTCCGACCGTGTCGTTATCCGAGGCCGGGTCGGATTCCGCCGAAGGTGTGGTCGATGCCGAGGGTGCTGCTGCTCCCCCTACTGATGTCTGAACCTGCAGGAACAGTTTGTCTGTAGTGTGCGTATGTTTTTTGTGGCCACCGAGGCCCAAACATATCGTTGTCGCGTTGTAAAGCTGCGTTTCTTTTCCTCTTGTTTCGAGTATTAGGACTTGTTTGTCGGTAGCAGAATCGCTTATCCGAGCGAGAGTTACTTATCACGGCAGGTGATGAGTGAGGTATCTGTATCCCGGAGGCATAGGAGTCCCTCGGCTCGGTCGGCCTCGCCGCTTACGTGTACTCTTACTCGTCCGCAGGATTCTGTTATCGATATAGTCGAGAAGGCACGAAAAATCGTTTCGGCAGAAAAGTTTTCGAGCGTTAAGACTTGTTCGGTCAGCGGAATCGCTTATCCGAGCGGGAGTTACTTATCGCAGAAGGTGATGAGTGAGGTATCCGTATCCCGGAGGCGTAGGAGTCCCTTGGCTCGGTCGGCCTTGCCGCTTATGTGTACTCCGTCGTTTTTAGGATCCCACTATCGAAGTAGTCGAAAAGCGTGAAAGATGTTCTGGCAGAAAGACTTTTTCCGAGGAAAATTTTGACGCAGAGGGGGGTTCCCCCCTTCTAGCCCCCGAGGGAGGGTCGGGCTTTGCTAAGGCAAGGCTGATCCTTCCTTGATGGTTAGACTTCATTTGTGTATGTAAAGAGAACGAGGTATATGAACGACTTGAAAACATCTTAAGGGTAAAAGCGACATAGCTGTCGGATGTTCCAAGCGTTGCCGTAGACCTCGCCTTGACTGTTGGCCAGCTTATATGTTCCAGGCTTCAAAATCTTGGCGATGATGAACGGCCCTTCCCAGGGAGGTGTGAGCTTGTGGCGCCCTCAAGCGTCTTGTCGTAGCCGAAGCACCAAGTCCCCCACCTGGAGGTCTCGGGACCGAACCCCTTGGGCGTGGTAGCGTCGTAGAGACTGCTGATACCGTGCCGAGTGTAGTAAGGCCATGTCCCGAGCCTCTTCCAGCTGGTCCAGTGAGTCTTCTCGGTTGGTTTGGTTGCTTCGGTCGTCGTACGTCCTTGTCCTCGGGGAGCCGTATTCTAAGTCTGTGGGCAAGATAACCTCGGCCCCATAGACTAGAAAAAACGGCGTGAAGCCCGTGGCTCGGCTTGGCGTCATCCTCATACTCCAGACCACCGAGGGGAGTTCCTTCATCCATCGCTTGCCGAACTTGTTGAGGTCGTTGTAGATTCTCGGCTTAAGTCCCTGCAGAATCATGCCATTGGCACGCTCTACCTGCCCAGTCGTCATGGGGTGAGCTACAGCGGCCCAGTCCACCCGGATGTGGTGGTCCTCGTAGAAGTCCAGGAACTTCTTGCTAGTGAACTGGGTTCCGTTGTCGGTGATGATGGAGTTTGGGACCCCAAAGCGATGGATGATGTTGGTGAAGAACGCCACGGCCTGCTCGGACCTGATGCTGTTTAGGGGTCAGACCTCAATCCACTTGGAGAATTTGTCGATAGCGACCAGCAGGTGCGTGTAGCCCCCGGGTGCCTTCTGCAAGGGACCGACGAGGTCCAGACCCCACACAGTAAACGACCAGGTGATGGGTATTGTCTGCAGGGCCTGAGCGGGAAGGTGTGTCTGCCTTGCGTAGAATTGACACCCTTGGCAGGTGCGTACAATCCTAGTGGCGTCGGCCACCACGGTTGGCCAGTAGAAACCTTGTCGGAAGGCGTTTCCAACGAGGGCTCGAGGCACTACGTGATGACTGCAAGCCCCCGAGTGTATTTCTTGCAATAGCTCCTGACCTTCGGCGATGGATATGCATCGCTGGAGGATGCCTAAGGGGCTACGGTGGTAGAGCTCCTTCTCGTCACCCAGCAAGATGAACGACTTGGTGCGCCGCGCCAGTCGCCGAGCTTCGGCTCTATTGAGGGGTAGCTCTCCTCGATGCAGATATTGCAGGTACGGGGTCTGCCAGTTTTGATTAGGCGCGACCCCATTCCGCTCTTCCTTGACGCGCAGTGCCTCGCCCTCGGGGGCCGAAGGTGCCTCGGGCTGAGCCGAGGGTGCCTCGGGCTGGGCCGAGGCCTCCTCGGGCTCGGGCATGTCGTCGGTCTTGATAGAGGGTTGATGTAGGTCTCGGGAGAAGACGTCCGGGGGAACCGTTGTCCGCCCCGAGGCTATCTTAGCCAGCTCGCCCGCAGTCTCGTTGTATCATCGAGCGACGTGGTTGAGCTCGAGCCCGTAGAACTTGTCTTCCAGGCGCCGAACCTCGTCGCAGTAGGCTTCCATCTTCAGGTCGCGGCAATGGGAGTTCTTCATGACTTGGTCGATGACAAGCTGCGAGTTGCCACGAGCGTCGAGGCGCCGTACCCCTAGCTCGATGGCGATGCGCAACCCGTTAACCAGAGCCTCGTACTCGGCCACGTTGTTTGACGCCGGGAAATGGAGGCGTAGCACGTAGCGGAGGTGCTTCCCGAGGGGTGAGATGAAGAGCAGGACCGCGCCCGCTCCTGTTTTCATCAGCGACCCGTCGAAAAACATGGTCCAGAGTTTCGGTTGGATCGGAGCTGCTGGAAGCAGGGTGTCGACCCATTCAGCCACAAAGTCCGCCAAGACTTGGGACTTGATGGCCTTCCGAGGGGCGAACGAGATTGTCTCGCCCATGATCTCCACTGCCCACTTTGCAATCCTACCCGAGGCCTCTCGGCACTGGATGATCTCCCCCAGGGGGAAGGATGACACCACAGTCACCGGATGAGACTCGAAGTAGCGTCGCAACTTTCGCTGCGTCAGAATTATCGCATACAGTAACTTCTGAATTTGCGGGTAGCAGATTTTGGTCTCGGACAGTACTTCACTGATGAAGTAGACCGGCCTCTGGACAGGCAATACATGCCCTTCTTCTCGTCTCTCGACTACGATCGCGGCGCTGACCACCTGAGTGGTTGCGGCTACGTAGATCAAGAGGGCTTCTCCGACAGCGGGGGGCACCAGGATGGGCGCACTTGTAAGGAGTGCCTTTAGGTTCCCGAGGGCTTCCTCGGCCTCGAGGGTCCAAGTGAAGCGCTCGGTCTTCCTTAAGAGGCGGTACAGGGGCAGGCCTCTTTCGCCGAGGCGCGAGATGAAGCGGCTCAGAGCCGCAAGGCATCCCATGACCCTCTGTACTCCTTTCAAGTCCTTGATAGGCCCCATGTTGGTGATGGCCGCGATTTTCTCCGGGTTGGCCTCGATGCCCTGCTCGGAGACGATGAACCCCAGGAGCATGCCTCGGGGGACTCCGAAGACACACTTCTCGGGATTGAGTTTTACGCCTTTCGCCTTGAGACACTTGAATGTCGCTTCAAGGTCAGAGAGGAGGTCAGAGGCTTTCCTCGTCTTGACTACGATGTCATCGACGTAAGCCTCGACCGTTCGGCCAATGTGCTCTCCGAACACGTGGTTCATGCACCTTTGGTATGTCGCGCCTGCATTTCTTAAACCGAATGGCATAGTAATATAGCAGTACATGCCAAAGGGTGTGATGAAAGAGGTCGCGAGCTGGTCGGACTTTTTCATCCTGATTTGGTGATACCCTGAGTAGGCATCAAGGAATGACAGGGTTTCGCACCCAGCAGTGGAATCCACGATTTGATCGATGTGAGGCAGAGGGTAGGGAACCTTCGGACATGCTTTGTTTAGACCAGTGTAGTCTACACACATCCTCCATTTCCCACCTTTCTTTTTCACAAGCACAGGGTTGGCTAGCCATTCGGGATGGAATACCTCTTTGATGAACCCTGCAGCCATCAGCTTGTGGATCTCCTCGCCTATGGCTCTGCGCTTTTCTTCGTCAAATCGGCGCAGAGGCTGCTTCACGGGTCAGGCTCCAGCTCGGATATCCAGCGAGTGCTCGGCGACATCCCTCGGTATGCCAGGCATGTCCGAGGGACTCCACACAAAAACCTCGGCGTTCACGTGGAGAAAGTCGACGAGCACTGCTTCCTATTTGGGGTCGAGCTCGGAGCTGATCCGGACTTGCTTGGAGGCGTCGTTGCTGGGATCGAGAGGGACGGACTTAACCGCCTCTGCTGGCTCGAAGTTGCCGGCGTGGCGCTTCGCATCTGGCACTTCCTTGGAGAGGCTCTCCAGGTCGGCGATGAGGGCCTCGGATTTGGCGAGGGCCTCAGCGTATTCCATGCACTCCACGTCGCATTCGTACGCGTGTCGGTACGTGGATCCGACGGTGATGACCCTGTTGGGGCCCAACATCTTGAGCTTGAGGTAGGTGTAGTTGGGGACGACCATGAACTTGGCGTAGCATGGTCTTCCCAGCACTGCGTGGTAGGTTCCTCGGAACCCGACCACCTCAAACGTGAGGGTTTCATTTCGGAAGTTGGAGGGAGTCCCGAAGCAGACGGGCAGATCGAGTTGCCCAAGGGGTTGGACGCGCTTCCCAGGGATGATCTTGTGAAAGGGCGCCGCACCGGCCCAGATCGTGGACAGATTGATCTGCAAGAGCCCAAGGGTCTCGGCGTAGATGATGTTGAGGCTGCTGCCTCCGTCCATGAGGACCTTGGTAAGCCTGACGTTGCCGATGACGGGATCGACAACGAGCGGGTACTTCCCTGGGCTTGGCACGCGATCGGGGTGGTCGCCTTGGTCGAAGGTGATGGGCTTGTTGGACCAGTCTAGGTAGACTGGCGCCGCCACCTTCACCGAGCAGACGTCCCGGCGCTCTTGCTTGCGTTGCCGAGCCGAGGCGTTCGCCACTTGCCCACCGTAGATCATGAAGCAGTCGTGGACCTCAGGGAACTCCTCTGCTTTGTGGCCCTCCTTCTTGTCGTTGTCATGGCCTTTGCCACCATCTGCCGGGGGTCCGGCCTTATGGAAGTAGCGCCGAAGCATGACGCACTCCTCAAGGGTGTGCTTGACGGGACCCTAATGATAGGGGCACGACTCCTTGAGCATCTTGTCGAACAGGTTTGCCCCTCCGGGAGGCTTCCAAGGGTTCCTGTGTTCGGCGGCGGCGACAACATCTGCGTCGGTGGCGTCGCATTTCGCTTGCGACTTCTTTTTGCCCTTCTTCTTCGCGCCACGCTGAGCGGACGCCTCGGGGACGTCTTCCTACTGGTGCCCCTGAGGCTGCTTGTCCTTCCGGAAGATGGCCTCGACCGCGTCCTGACCAGAGGCGAACTTGGTGGCGATGTCCATCAGCTCGCTCGCCCTGGTGGGAGTCTTGCGACCCAGCTTGCTCACCAGGTCGCGACAAGTGGTGCCGGCGAGGAACGCACTGATGACATCTGAGTCGGTGATGTTGGGCAGCTCGGTGCGCTGCATCGAAAATCGCCGGATGTAGTCCCGCAGGGATTCTCTTGGCTGCTGGCGGCAGCTTCGGAGATCCCAGGAGTTCCCAGGGCGCATGTATGTGCCCTGGAAGTTTCCGGCAAAGGCTTTGACTAGGTCGTCCCAGTTGGAGATCTGCGCATGAGGCAGATGCTCCAGCCAGGCCCGGGCGGCGTCAGAGAGGAACAGGGGGAGGTTGCGGATGATGAGGTTGTCATCGTCTGTTCCACCCAGCTGGCAGGCCAGTCGGTAGTCCGCGAGCCACAGTTCTGGCCTTGTTTCCCCCGAGTACATGGTGATGGTAGTCGGGGTTTGGAACCGGGTCGGGAACGGCGCCCGTTGTATGGCCCGGCTGAAAGCTTGCGGACCGGGTGGTTCGGGCAAGGGACTCCGATCCTCCCCGCTGTCGTAGCGTCCCCCACGCCTGGGGTGGTAGCCTCGGCGCACCTTCTCGTTGAGGTGGGCTCAACGGTCTCGGCGGTGGTGCTCGTTGCCGAGGTGGCCCGGGGCTGCAGGCGTTGCGTCCCGCGTGCGCCCGACGTGGACCGAGGCTTCCCACATGAATCGGGAAGTCACGGCGCGATGCTCCGGGGGGTACCCCTGCCTTCGGGAGGCAGAGCTTTCGGCCCATCGGACCGCGGCATCCTCCAGGAGATTCTTGAGCTCTCCCTGGATACGCCACCCCTCGGTGGTGGATGGTTCCGGCATCGCTCGGAGTAGTATTGCTGCTGCAGCCAGGTTCTGGCCGACCCCACTAGAAGCCGGGGGCAGCCTTGCCCTGGCGTCGTCAGCGATGCGGTGCTGGACGTCCTGGGCCAGATGACGCGCTTCTCTGGCAGGCGCTCGGCCTGCCCACTCCTGCCCGATGTTCTGCCGGAGCTGCACAAGTTGTCTTGCTTCCTCGTCGAGCCTGGCCTGCATCTCGCGGATTTGCTCGAGCTATGCGTCCTGACCCCTCACAGGGACTGGGACCACAGCTAGCTCCCGAAGGATGTCAACGCGAGGCGCAGGCCTAGGGGGATCGTTGTCCTCCGGCATACCAAGGTGGTTGCCTTCGTCGAGACCCCCTAGATCGACGTAGAAACATTCATGACTTGGGCCACAGTCCTCGTCGCCAAGGCTGTGGCCACCATCGGAGCAATCGGAGAGGCAGTAGTCACATGCGGCCATGAAGTCTCGCATGGCACTAGGGTTATCGAGCCTGGAGAAATCCCAACCATAGTCGGGCTCGTCATCTTCCTCGGAACCCGGGGGCCCGTAGGTTAAGACGGCCGTCAGTCGGTCCCAGGTTGACCACATATGGTACCCTGGAAGGTTAGGATATGCCTTTATGAAAGCGTCCACCGAAGCGGGGTCGCTTGGTGGGTCGAAGCTGAATCTAAAAGGCACAGGGTGAAAAACGGACGGTACCTCTTGATCGACGGGTTGTGACGAAGTCGCATCGGGGACGGACTGCACCGTGATCTCAGGTACGAGGCTAACGCCCAGCAAGTCCTTCGCGAGCATTCTGGCGTCATCCGTCCGCTTGGGGTTGGCGTGTTGCGGGGAAACGACATTCGTCTTCGTCTCAGACGCGAGGTCAACGCCCGACGTGTCCCCCGCTGGGGCGCCGGCGCCGTCGACTCGCTCGACAGCCAACGAGGTGCCGCCTCCTGCTTGGCCATGGTTGCCCCGCCTCCTCCTCCTGCGGCGGGGAAGGTGACGGGACAGGTCTGGATGCTGCTCTTCTGCCATGGGGGGAAGATGTCGTCGATTCCGCCGCCGGCGGGCGGGCTGACGGCCGTTGTCGTTGTTGCGCAGCGGAGGAAGGAGTACCATGTCGTAGCTGCCGTCGAGGGACATCAACTCGAGACTCCCGAAACGGAGCAGCGTCCCAAGCTGGAGAGGTTGCTGGAGACTACCCATCTGGAGCTTGACGGGAAGCTGTTCGTCAACACGCAGCAGGCCCCTACCTGGTGCGCCAACTGTCGGCGTTTCGACCCCGGGGGGTCCCTGGACCGACGAGTAAATCGTCGCTGCGTGTCCCAGCCCAGATGGGTCGGCGCGAGATGGAACACAAGGGGGAACAAAAAAGGGGAACCGCGGCTCGTGTTGTCCTGCGCCCAGGGCGGATGCGCTTACAGTAGGGGGTTACAAGCGTTCGCGAGGGAGAGGGAGAGAGAGAGACTGCCCGTCAGCCCATCCTCCCGCACGACCACCTTCTCGTACGAGGGCCCTGGACCTTCCTTTTATAGATGTAAGGAGAAGGCCTAGGTGTACAATGGGGGGTGTAGCAATGTGCCAACGTGTCTAGCAGAGAGGAGCCAGAGCCCTATATACATGCCGACGTGGCTGTCAGAGAGGTGTTGGCGCCCTGTTCATGTGATGTCGTGGTCGTCGGAGGAGCGCTCGAGCCCTATAGAAGCACAGCTGTCGGGGCTGTCGGGTCCTTGCTGACGTCTCCTTGCTTTCGTAGGGGGCTGAGAACTACCGTCGTCATGGAGCACGCGGGGTGCCATGATTACATGTTTACCGGGGCGAGCCAGATGGGACACCGGTCTTGTTCCCTGTAGCCTGAGCTAGCTAGGGGTAGGGTAATGATGTACCCCCTGTAGCGTGGTCGGTCCGAGCCCAAGGCCGGTCGAGGTGGTGACTCCTCCGAGGTCGAGGTTGAGTCCGAACCCTGGGGTCGGGCAAGGCGGAGACCGTCTTCCGAGGTCGAGGCTGAGTCCGAGCCCTGGGGTCGGGCGAGGCGGAGACCGTCTTCCGAGGTCGAGGCTGAGTCCGAGCCTTGGGGTCGGGCGAGGCGGAGACCGTCTTCCGAGGTCGAGGCGGGGGCCGAGCCCCGGGGTCGGGCGAGGCGGAGCTTCCTATGGCGCCTGAAGCTGGACTCGGTTGCTGTTAGCCTCACCCTGGCGGGTGGCACAGCAGTCGAAGCAGGGCAGGCGACGCTGTTTTCCTGTCAGGTCAGTCAGAGGAGGGGTGAAGTGACTGCGGTCACTTCGGCCCCGTCGACTGAGGAACGCGCGTCAGGATAAGGTGTCAGGCGATCCTTGCATTGAATGCTCATGTGATACGGTCGGTTGGCGAGGCGATCTGGCCAAGGTTGCTTCTCCGCGAAGCCTGCCCGAGCTGGGCCTCGGGCGAGTCGAAGGTGCGCCTGTTGCTTGAGGAGGCCCTCGGGCGAGGCGTGAATCCACCTGGGTCTATTGTTCCTGCCCGAGGCTGGGCTCGGGCAAGGCGAGATTGTACCCCTGGAGTGGACGGAGCTTTGACCTGTATTGCGCCCATCAGGCCTTTGCAGCTTGTGCTGATGGTGGTTACCAGCCGAGTTTAGGAGTCTTGGGGGTACCCCTAATTATGGTCCCCGACAAATATCAACAACATAAATTTAATATTTTTTAAATATATTAATTAAAAGGTATATTTAAACAAAGTGCATATAAATAATATGTAATTTATTACGGTGGACAATTCACAACGGTATGAACTAAATGACTTTTATCTTTTTTTTCTTAAAGCAGTTTCTTTAGCACACAACTCACAATAGCTTGTTCACACCTCACAGCCCACAACAACTTGTTCACAGCTCACAGGCACCCTAAAACACTAGTTTTGATGGTCATCCGATGTAACATAGGTCTATTCTCCTCCCATACCACTAGGCCATTATCACATATATAGTCAGTGAAAACCACACAAACCCCTATTAGTGGATCGTTACGCCATAGATAGTTCGTTCACCCCGCTAGCTAAAGGAGAACGAGCGACCGAGCCAGCTATAAAAGAGGAGACTAGGCTCCTTTTCAACTCATACATTTATAAGCCATTTGGCAAAGATAATGTGTAATATTTATTCTTGTGTGGCATCACAACACATGAGTATTGTACTAGTTTATATATATATATATGTATTAGGAGCCCTGAGCTCTCTTTAGTTGGAAGAAGCCTTGACCGCTCACTCGTCACCCAATATTGTCAGTAAACCTTTTACGCTTTGTTGTACATAAGTTTATGCTTATTTCGTCATAACATCATCGTATAAAACCGTCTACTCTATCCAACCTTCCCCGACGTCTGCTGTGTGCGAGATAACTAGGGTTTCAGCGGTGGCGGTTGCACGAGACGTGAGCAAGGATGCAGATGTGGGCGACCTTGGCACCGACCGCCTCATCAGGCTTTGCCTCCACCCACGCCGTCGCCGAGCCGGCCACTCCCTGATCCAAACCACGACCCTGCCCAGATCCAGATCCACTCAGCTCAGTGCAGCCGCGACTACCGGATCTCACTGCAGAATATTGGTCTCCGAGGGTGCGGCGCCGCCGCTAGAGTCCGACTCGTGCGTTCTCCGGGAGCCCGCGGCTACCTTTCCTCTTCTTCCCATTACCCCCAGCGTGTGTTCTCTCCTCTCTTGGCGACGACTCGGCGACCGACGCTGCCACCCCACGTTTGATGCCCAGGTTTTCCTGGGGCCCTTCGCCGGCGACGAGCATCACCAGGTATGTCCTCCCCTTGTCTTCCCTTACCGCTGTGCGAAACTGAGCACCCAAACCCTAACTTACTCTTGTGCTCGGATCTGTAGTAGTAGTAGTATGGTGCTCTCGTCTTGCGCCTTCAAACTTCAGTTATTAGCTATATATCTCGACAATTGCTGGCATCATCCGCGTTATACAGATCCTGTGGGGAAATCTTCTCTAAGTTGCCCACTTGTGTTTTTGATAATCTGACCAGCTGACCAGGGCACTGGCTCGACTTCAATGAGGTAGACTCAATGTTTAAAATAGCTAGATATAGCTGCCGCTATATCCGGATATAGCTGCTGTAGAAGGGTGGGGATAATATATTCACATTTTAGCGCTAAACAGATATAGACGCTAATATCTAGTATTAGCCGGCTAAAATAGCTAAACTAGGTATTATTTAGCGCGCTAAATTCAGGTTTCGAACCGCCAAGCAAGAGATGTGGGCCGATCCGGCCAAATGAATTTGGGCCCAAAAAACAACAGCCACCAAGCATTAAAAACCCTAGCCAACCGGACTCGTCCTCTGATCCACTCTCAAGCAGCGGCGACATTCTCAGTGGGGCGAGCTCGAGCCGGCTAAACAGGTGTGCGCCGCCGCCAAGCCAAGGTCGTGGGCGTCGTCGCGGGCCGCGAAGCTCAAGAATGCCAGGCGTGGGAGACGTCTTTGCGCCACTGATCTCGCCAGCCGCCATCGCCACTGATTGCTCGGCTGTGGCGCGAGCTCCACTGTAGACTACTGTCGTGCTACGTGCTCCACAACCTCCAAATCTCCAATGGTGAGTATATGCATGTGATGGTAATGGTCTGACCAACCGCTCGAAATTGCTAGGTTTTAGACGAGGTTCACGATTCACGAACACAGGAGCCAATTGGATTTGAGCATGGATCTCACGGTTTTGGCTTTGGTTATTAGTTTATTACAGAGGTAATGCTGCTGGATTGTTCTAGCTGTTGAAAAAAGCAGGGGATAAATACCTTACCCCGCTATTTTAAACACTGGGTAGACTTGATCTGCACCTGTACCTCCAGTTTCCCTTTGCCTGTTGTTGTTAGGGATTCAACTAGCTCAATGAGAAAAAGTCTTGTCCTCGCGTGTGTTCCTACTGAATTAGCTGACCACATCTTTAGTGAAAAGTCAATTTTTAGTTGGTAGGTCATGGCCCAGGGGAAAGATCCTAGCTTTATAAACTGGTAGATGCATGTAATGCGGCCATTCCATTTGATTTGTTGACGACCAACCCTCAACGATAGGATACACTACTGTTCAGTTAGCCATAGGTTGTTTCACTACACGTATTTTGTAACAAGTCATTCCTTGGATACTCATCATTCTGTATATCTCTGGTTAACTTCAATCTGTACTTGAAATTGCGGTCTAACAGAACTTAGTAGAAATGGAGTTCTTCACAGAGTACGGAGAGGCAAGCCAGTACCAGATCCAAGAAGTCATTTGTAAAGGGAGCTACAGAGTAGTTGCTACAGCTGTGGACACCCGCACCGGTGAGCCATCAAGACACCCGATTTCTAAACTCGAGTTTGAATTTGAAAGAAGGAAGCTGGCCAAAGATGATGTTAGAGAACTGATCTATCGAGAGGTAATGAGCAATAGCTTCTAATCTATTTTCCTGTTTGTGTAAACAAGTGCAGTCACCATGCTTGAGTATTATTATTATTTGTCTATAATACGCAAGCAGATTTTGGAGTATCATCCAGAGATGTTGGAGGAGTACATGAAAGGCGGAGAACAGATTAACTTCTTCTATTTGAAAAAATCATCCCTTCTGGCATGGGTACTATTGTTTTAAATTAACACAGTAGCTATGTCTTAATCTTTTTATGCTAATTTGAATATTTTATTACGCTCAATTAGCAGATCTTGCGTACGCTCCACGTTGTAAACATGTAGACTACTAATTCTACATTGTTTATGTTATTCTTTTTATGCTTTTATGGTTATTTGAATTGGTCCTTTTATTTTAATTTATAAGCAGCCTGGTTTAGGATTCATGAAACAATTATAACAGAAATTGTTCTTCAAGTAATTGGATGGAGAGGAGCTTATAGCCATAGGCGTCTGTTTTGTTTGCATAGTCTGAAACTGAAGTGAACTTATGTAAGCAAGGGATTCAGTGTAGCATGGCTTTAGATTAAGGATTCAGCTGAAAAGAGAGCTGAGTTTTAGTGTAGCAGGGTGTGTATTTTTGCACCTTTTCGTCGTAATCTGATCTTCTAACTCAAGAGATTTTTCTTTTGGTAATCTGATCTTCTAACTCAAGTGTGCATTCAGTTTAGACTGTAGGTTATGTTAGTCATAACAAGCTAGAAAAGATGATCATATTAACAAGGAAAGATCATATTAACAGTTCATGTTACGTTTGCAGATATGGACCTCGATGGTTTTCTCCACATTAGGAAAGCTGGAAGAACCTTTTGAACTCACTTTTTTTTGCTAACAATGATGTTATGGTGGAACGTAGTTTTGCGTGTATGTACCAACAACTAAAATGTAAACACGACATTATCATAGTTGAGTACAGGAATAATTATCTTTTATATCTTATTGTAAAATCTAAAACAGTTCTCCTGTAGATGGTTAGCTTGCATTTTACGCTACAATTACCTCAGATCACTTCTTGTTGTATTTTACACCATTTTACGATATTTCTTGATGCATTTTATGACAACCTCGTGCGCAAAGAGATATATTTGGTCTACATTCGTTATTATGAAACAAATGAATGATTTACGCTAAAATTCGTACTCATTTACGTTGTTTTGGTTCATGTTTTATGCATAAATCCGTTCGAGCCAGAACCCACGTACGACCGGTGACGCGAGATTTTCGCGTCGTAAATTACGGCTTCATTCACCATTACGAAACAGATATACGATTTACGCTAACATTCGTACTAATTTACGATGTTTCGGTTCACGTTTATGCTAAAATCCATTCGAGCCAGAACCCGCGCACAACCGACCGCACATAATTTTCACGCCATAATCTCGGGGCCCATTTGCTGTTACGAAACAGATAAATGATTTACGCTAAATTTCATACTCATTTACGCTGCTTTAGTTCACGATTTACGCTGAACTCTATTTGAGCCAGAACCCGCGCACGATCGGCTGCACGCGATTTTCATGCCGTAATTTTGGGCCCCATTTGCTGTTACAAAACAGATATAGAATTTACGCAAAATTTTGTACTCATTTACACTGTTTTAGATCACGTTTTACGCTGGAATCCGCCCGAGCCAGAACCAGTGCACGATCGGCTGCACGCGATTTTCACGCCATAATTTTGGGCCCTGTTTGCTGTTACAAAACAGATATAGGATTTACGCTAAATTTCGTACTCATTTACTCTGTTTTAGCTCACGTTCTACGCTGGAATCCGACCGAGCCAGAACCAGCACACGATCGGACGCGCGTGGGTATACCTGACTGGGGCTTCCCATACTAATGGAAGCACAGGGCTTCCATTACCTCCTCCCTATATATATATATGTGTGTGTGTGTGTGTATCTATATCTATACTAATTTATTAAAACCTAATGTAGGCACCTGGTGCTACTTCACCATCCCCACGCCTAACACCCATGCATTACGTGCAAAAAATAGTGTAGAACGAGCACTCGAACCCACGCCCCTTGCTCTAGAAATTTGGGGCTAACCATGAGACCACACATACCTTAGTGTTTGGAAATAAACAATAAGCACATCGAGGGAGTTGGGGCTTAACCCCCTCCGAGCATGGGTGACAGTAAAGATTGACCACACCATGAGTTTGTGTGGTGGCCGACGACGGTCTTCGCATGCGTCAAGGGACTAGGACACATACCAGCGCAGCAGACTGCGCTAGCCTTGCTCCTGGCCCATGGGGCCCTACCAATGGATTCTAGGGAGGTCATGTTAACGAATGTCTGGCCTTCGTTATTATGGATTCGTGAAACCCATTGGCAGGTAGAAGTCATCCCCCGCGAGCGGTTGAGATGACTCCATTTACTATGGAGCATAGCGACCGATAGTCGGTGGCAGCCTCGCCTGTGCTTGGCCGCTAGATGGTAGTGACCACCTCAAATACCATCGTGCTCTGTCAGGGTCACTGCCTACGACCTCGGGCTTGGAAGAGGGCCAAGTAACCTCAGGCAAAGTGCTTGAGGCTTTCACCGCTTTCTGCCTGATGGCGTTGGCACGACTGTTGAGGCGCCTCTTGAGATCGACGATGAGCATCTTGAAATGTCCCCTTTCCGCCTTTTGCCATACGCCAACGAATCCACCTTGGGTGTCTTCAGTAAGGGGCTAGGATAAATGCCCCACCCCCTACCTAGTGCGCCAACTGTCATGGTTTCGGAAACAGGGGACAATAGGATTTGTGTTCGGCAGGGTGCTAGCGCAGACTCACTGCGAATGGTGAGACACGGGGTGCTCGAAGGTGGATCTGAGATAGGTGGTTATACTGGTTTAGGTCGGAGCCCTAGTCCAGTGTAGTGTTGATAGTAGTATTGCTTGGAGCGTGTTACAGTCGAGTGCTTATGTGAAGCTGTGGATGGTGTGTTTGAAGATGGGGTCGTCTTGCCCTTTTATAGTGCAAGAGTAGACTTTAAAAATGAGAATTTGTATCCTATCGGGGTGGAGTTTGGCCTCCTACTCTCGGGCGGCGTAGCCCCTACGGTGTCGTTTGCTGGGTCATGTGTACCCCTGGTAGGGCATCACATCTTGTTCGTTCCCCATATGAGTTCCTGTAGCTATTTTGATATAGATGTAGCGGTGCTTAGTGGGTTCCACTGAGTCTACTCATGGTGAAGCTTAGAGATGTCTTCAGTATAGCTTCATCTTCTGTCATTCCCTCATCGTCACCTTTCATCATGCATTGGCGTATGCCTGGTACGACGTATTGCCCCGTCCCTTCTAGTGTATGGGTCACTGTAGAGACCTCGATGATGATGTCTCCGAGGTTGGGGTTGACTGGTCCCACCAGTCAGTGGGGATACTCTCTAGAATGTGTCCGACGTCATGCTTGACAGAGGCCCTTCGACACTGTTACCATGGTTCGGTCGTGGCTTGGTTATGATCTGTCTCATCGTGTCGTCATGGCTTGATAGTACTAGGTCACCTCTTCCCTCCTATAGATGTGTTCGCTAGAGAGTCAGTTGTCGTCTTGCTAGGTTGCTCGGCAGGCAGGTTGATCGGCGGCCCCGCCTCATCGGGTTGCTCATCAGTGTTGTTCAGCAAGCTGGTTGGCCGCTTCGCTGAGTTGCTCGGCAAGTGGGTTGGTCGACAATCCCGCCTCGATGGGTTGCTCGATGGGCGGGTTGGTCGACAGTAACGCCTCGAGGCTGAACCGGCTGGTGGGACGGTCAGTTAGTGGGCCGTCTTTGATAGGCCTTTTGGGACTTCTTTGGGCACCCGGTTCCCAGGTACCCGACAGTATAAATCAATCCTCGAGGATGAACCGTGGGACCCACTGCGTGCCATCGCGAGGACGTCGACCACAAACTCGCTACAACAGTCGGAGTAACGGATGACGCCATACCGGGAGTACGGCTACACACGACCCTACGAAGAACCCACCAAGACAAACCAGGGAGCCAATCTTTCTCTCTCCCTCTATAAGGTCTACATAAAAGGTAAGGCCCCTCCTTTTCTTAGACACGAGCACACTTGGGTAACACGCCCAAGCAATACTACGATCAACACTACACTGGAGTAGGGTGCGAACCCGAACCAGTATAACCCTGTGTCTCAGATTTCTCGTCGAGTTCCAGTGATTCACCATTCAGAGCGAGTCCGCACTAGCACCCCTATCGAACACATATCTCATTACCCCTCGGATTCCGAAACCATGACAAGTTTGCTGCCCGAGACTTGCAGAGAAGGAATCGAAGAACTGAAGAAACAAGAAAGAGAAAGGTCGCTCAGATTTAAGAATATTTATCAGTGCTAGTGTGCTATATTTTGTTAGCATTTTGTCAATTATGTTTGGCCCAGGGTTTGGTTATTTCATGGATCTGCCACTGCACCTAACCAAATCACCTCCACTAAATCCACCAAACAAATTGCAATCACACATAAAACACCATTAAAACCAACAATTGAGATCGCTGAATAACCCCTCCCCCTACTCACTCAAATCCAATAAATATTATTTTCTAGATCGTCATTTATCCATCATCTCCCCCTCTTCCGTGACCCCGGCCCACCACCCCAATCTCCCCCTCCTCCCTCACGTCCCCGCCACCACCTCTCTCGTGTCACCGCCGTTATCGTCAACCCTTCCCTTTGTGCCACCACCGTCGTCAACCCCTCCCTTCCCTCCTCAGGATCGTAGAGCTAGTACGAGCTTTATAGTTATAAAAGTTTGATGTAGAATACACTTTGAATTTTATACTTAAATCAGTTCAACTCACACGCCATGAATAAACTGAGACGGATACATCAACATCAAAGATTATTTCGTTGGTTGGCTTCTATACGTACTCTTCTTCGTTACCAACCACCACATACACGGATATTATGCAGCATCACGGCCCGAAGTAGACGTGATGCGGAAGCCTTGGGTCAGGGATAGCCTTGAGCTGGTGCATGCGAGACACGGATATCCCAAACTTCTCCTCCATGCTCAGCTCCTCCGGCGCCATGCCGCCGGGGAGCCTCCACACGTAGCCGTGCAGCAGGTTGGCTAGCACGAGCTGGACCATCCTGAGCCCAAGGCCGTGGGCGGGGCACATCCGGCGGCCGGCGCCGAACGGCAGCAGCTCCAGGTCCTGGCCCCTGACGTCCACCTTGCTACGCTTGCTCCCGTCCAGGAACCGCTCCGGCCGGAACTCCCCGGCGTCGGGCCCCCACACGTTGGGATCACGGCCGATGGCCCAGACGTTGACGAGCACGCGCGTGCCCGCGGGGACGTCGTACCCGGCCACCGTCGTGTGCTCGCGGGCCACCCGCGGGATCAGGAGCGGCACCACGGGGTGCAGCCGCATGGACTCCTTGACGACGGCGTCCAGGTACGGCAGGCCGGGGATGTCGCCCTCGCCGACCAGGCGGTCGCGGCCCACCACGCGGTCCAGCTCCTCGGTGACCTTACACAGGACGCGGGGCTCCCGCAGCACCTCCGACATGGCCCACTCCACCGTCACCGACGACGTGTCCGTGCCACCGGTGACGAGCTCCAGCACGGACGCCTTGACGCCGTCGCGGTCGAGCGGCACCTCGAGGAGGCCCCCCGGGCCGCCGTCGCCGTCGTCGGCGAGCTGCAGCAGCAGGTCGACCATGTCCCCGGGCACGAACGCGGCGCCCTCCCGCCGCCGCCGCTCGCCGTGCTCGCGCAGCACGTGCTCGATGAACCGGTCGAACTTCCCCGCCAGCCGCTTCATCCTGCCCACGTACCCGTGCGCGTCGAGCCAGCCGAGCCACGGCACCATGTCGCCCACGTGCAGCGCGCCGTTGAGGAAGAAGATCTCCTCGATCATCCACCTGAACTCCTCGGGCGTGGCCGCGGCGCCCGGCCCGCCGGCGTCGTCCTCGCCCACGTACTTCTTGCCCAGCACCATGCGCGAGATCACGTTGAGCGTCACCATGAGCAGGCGCTCCTTGAGCACCACCGCGGCCGTGCTGGTGGTGCTGGTGGCCGGGTGCGGGTGCAGGTCGCGCAGCATGGCGCGGACCTCCTCGGCGCGGACGCGCTCCGTGAGGCGGAGCTGGCGCGCGCTGAGCAGCTCCGTGACCCACAACTTGCGGAGCTGACGCCAGTAGGGCCCGTAGTGCGACCACAGCATGCCGGAGTAGTTGTACACGGTGTACTTGCCGCAGGCCATGCGGGGCCGGTCGAGGTACGCCAGGTCCTGGGTCCTGAGGACGACCTCGGCCACCTCGACGGAGGAGCCCACGACGACGGGGAAGGAGCCGAAGCGGAGCGACATGAGCGGGCCGTACCGCGCCGAGAGCTCGTGGATGGAGCGGTGCGGCAGCGCGCCTAGCAGGTTCAGGTTGCCGATCACCGGCCAGGGCCGAGGGCCCGGCGGCGCTTGTCGTTGTCGTTTCCGGTGGCGGTGGGCACGCCGGCGGAGGACGGTCGTCGTCACGAGGACGAGGGCGGCCGTGACCAGCAGGATCGTCGTCGTCGTCGCGAGGGGGGACGCCCATGCTGGTGGTGCTGGTACCTCCATTATCGAAAGGACCACTGATGAGGACTGGACGACGTGGCAACTTTAGAAACGGAATGGGTTATATATTATGAGCGTGTGTACTGTTCCTGCAGGGCCAAGCAAGCGAGTGTGTGGAGGACAACACGTTGACGTTGTGGAGGAAGAAGACGTTGAGATCGATGGCAAGGATATACACGTACGGTACACGTCATGAGCTGCAAGGCTCTGCGTCATATCAGGCCGTAGGTGACGTGTATATACGTGAGAAAATATGTGATGGACAATTAATTGGCGCCGGCCGCCTCGGTACGTACACGTTCTTTTGCCTCCCAGCTATCGTATTTTGGCCTGTCACGCACGTACGTTCTCACACGTCATTCGTGGCAACAGTCTTCCCAAGCTGATGACTCCGCTGGCCAACACCAGATCAGTCAATAAACATTTATTCGAATACCGCCCGCAACTGCAACTGCATTGTGCACCAACAACAAAATGCAACGGCACACCCACAAAAGCACATTTTTAATTATGAACCATGACGTGCGAGTATGTGTGTTCAGACATCGGATGGTATGACCCACAATTAGTTACTAGGTATATGCCCGTGCTTCGCTACGGAGTCAATATATTATATTAAGATACATTAAGATATAGAAGCACTAACTGGTATTTTATGCTCTTGTCAGTATCTTTAAATGATTAAAGAGGTTACATACCTTAAAAATATATACGTATGTCCCCGTACTTTGTCATGGAAATTGAAAAGGAAAATTGTTAAGTACTTTGTCATGGAAATTGAAAAGGAAAATTGATAAATTCATGCGCCTTTTTGTTCTAAGATATAAATATTACAAAAAACAGAAGTATTACAGAAAACACATAGTAATCTATTATATTGTTGTGGAGGTTGGGGCGCGGTAAGCCAGGTGAGAGATGGGGGTGGGGCATGACTAATTAGGGGAGAAAAGGTTGCGGTTTCGGCGTCGCGTGGGGGGCTATCTGTCGGTCCGTACGACCGGGTGGCAAAATTAACGAGAGGCAGAACCACGAAAGGCACCCTTAGGTACAGGGAGCTGGTTCAATGGGAGCAAACGTCCAATTAGAGGGCGTGTACGCCTTTGAAAAAACCTTATAAATTATTCTAATAAAACAATTCATTGAACTTTATGCATGTTCTTTCACTAATGCACTTCCACCAAAAGTACCTTTATATTTTAACATTAAATAAAACAAATTGTTCATGTAAGCATACAAAGACAATAGATATACACTACCCTCAGTCGAATTCAGAGCATAATTAAGCATGTATAACTATGTCATCTCGACTATACATTTAAATAGAAAAGTTTTTATAAGCTCGGTCATGGTAACAATGTATAAAGATAATACGATGTGATAAAGTAATAAGGTGACTAAACAAATACAATATCACTCTGCAATATTCATCATGTTAGCCTGTGCACATTGGGTAGGCCATTAAGTTGCCTTGCATTTTCCGAATAAAGATCATCTCAGGGGGTCCTCATTCAGGAGCTTCATTTGATGAATCTTGGAATTCATCATCTTTGTGACACACCCATAACACCCCAGCTCTGTATTAAGAGCAGAGCAAATAATAGCAAGATACCTGATGGTAGCCTGGCACTTGGAGTAAGTGTGAAGCAATAATGTTAATATATGCAAACCAACGCATGCACTTTGGACAGTTCTGTGTACACCATGGAATAAAATTGTGAATCCCACAACATACGTAACACATGTAATAATCTATATAGGAAAGTAGAACGTACGTTTGGAATTGAATCAGAAAGATTGTTTGGGAGAAAGGAATTGAAGTAGATTGAGGCCTGGTTTAGTGCCTCCCCTTCTAAACCAAGCTATCCAAAAACCTATCCAGCAACGATGCAGGCAGCACTACAAGCATCACTCAACATTGCAACCTGACAAGCGAGGGAGAGAACCACTGAACAACTCGAGTGCATACTTCAAGGTTATGTGATGCAACAGGCCTAAGAACAAGTAGTGCAGAGTAAATTTCAACAATTATTTCCAGAAGTTGCAGGTCTATGCGCAGAAAGTAAAACCATGGTGAGATATAAGGCCGACCATCCGCAGATCGGATTCACAACATCCCTCTTTAGTCCACAACCACCTCCGACTTCTTAGGCTTTGACAATAGATACCAACCCAGGTCACCCAGGGCAGCAACTACGCCTGCCAGAACAGCATAGTTTCTGTTCTTGTCGGTCGACACACTTGCAGATGTTGACTCCGTTGGCCCAGCATCGGCCTTCACATCACTTGCTGCAGAGCCTGTGGTTGACGAGGGTTGCTCACCTAAGCTGGGGCCCTGGAATCAATGTTACATCTTGTGTGAGAGTTTAATGTTTTCATAACCCTCCAGCAACAAAACTCCTACTCAACATGGGCATACATATAACCCAAGTAAAGAGTTCATGATTCCAAGTACGAAAATTTGTAAAACACAAGCATCAACAAAGCAGAAGAATATGATTGAGCCCATGTTGACCAGAATGCTGTGGGGGGGGACTAATCATGGACTAATATGAACTAATAGATGGTGATTGATGAGTAGAACTCATTAGAAAAAAAGAATGTTTAATTAGTCCATGTTTAGCCTATTAGCTAATGACAGACTAAACTTAAAATGGTAAATGATCAAGGAAAATAGGATAAATGATGATTAAATGGAAACGGCTAGTGACCGTGTAGTTTACATGGTGTGTAAACATATTACAGGGTCGTTTACGACAACACTGGATCGAACATAAGAGAATGCTGCCCAAATACTTAGAGATATTGTGTATTTGCATACCTTGCGTGCGAGCTTCTCCAGCTTCTCTTGTTCCACTTTCTGCAGTAAAAATCAAAATGCAGTTGGCATGTTATTATCATGGCATCAAGAATAGAGGCGATACATTCAAATAGTCGGAAATAACCCAAAAAGAGGTACCCTAAGGCTATCTCCAGCAAATCCCCTATCTCATCCCCTATCGCGTCCTCAGCCTCTGGAGAAAACAAAACAGGCAAATGCAAGAAATCTAACAGAAGACTTTGAGCAAACACTTCTCTGACTGCACATGAACTACAAAGACAGATACAAAGTAAAGTATCTTACTGCACATGAACTACGAAGACGGATACAGAGTTTAGAATGCTGCGTTGCAGTTGCTATCTTGCGTGGAGGGGAACCACCATCGTGTGGAGGAGAGGAAGGGAGTGATGCACGACGAAACTCCCGCTTAATAGGCGTAGAGATTTTTCTCATACCAATGCCTCTCAACAACTTTCCCCACGGATACAGAGTTTAGAATGCAGTATATCATATAGGAAACTAAAAAGTAAGAACATAAAACTTCAGAAAATTAGCTAAGCTGGTACCAAAACCCTGCTTCTAAGATCAAGATCATAAAAAGAACAAAATGTAAAAGCAAATGAAGACTTCTAATATCAGAAATTTCATTTCTCATTAATACATCATAATTGTCTCTACTGCTAGTTCCTAGTGATTGCAGACATCAATCTAGCATTATGTGAGGACCAACAACAACAAAGCTTTTTATCCCAACCAAGATGGCATTGGATGGCTATATAACACCAGTTTGGATTATGGTTAGCCTTTCTATTCAACATAATATTCAGTGATTTCACCTTTTTCTGGTTTTGTTTCTTAAATCTACATTTCCTTTTTTATATGTTCAACTAAAACAACACAAGGAACTCATGGAAGTGAACATGTTTGTTGATCTACTTCTCCTAGAGGTTTGTCAAGTTCTTTTTCATATTGCATCATGTGTATTTCTAATGTCAATATGGCTACAAGTTCATAATGGACCATGCGCTAACAGGCCAATTTATGTATTGGAGTCTACTTTAAGAAAAATGGGTTCTTACTCGAAATTTCGGTTCTGAAGTTTTCTCAGAGTAAACAGTTATCATTTTTATTTTAGATCAATGGTATGGTACCCGAAGTCAAGCAGATCTTACCCGGTATAGTTCAGCGACATCAGAATTCTAATAGCACTGGTGGCGACATTGGCATGTCAGAGGCAATCGGTCAACTTAACTGGAAGTAAGAAGTTATACTAAAATATAAAAATAGAAATGCCTTATTACGGTTGTGTGAACTTTCATGCAGTAGTATTAATAAGAATTTACTGGTGCAAACTTGGACACATTATGGAAAACTACTTGACAACATCACTAAATTTATGCACTGCATATACACATCCCTCAGACATGTTAGAACAAGTAAAAACAACTTGTACATTCTGAAACAAACAAAGGGCCACATCAGAAATTGTACCTTCAGATGTGCAATAGTCTTATCCTTGTAAGTGAATACACCGATGGACTCCACGACATACTCAGCACCAGCCTCATCCCACGGGATTTCCTCAGGGTTCTTGAGGGTCACAATAATTAATACATTAGCTCACAGCTTGAACACAAAAGCTCAGTCCATGTCTAGAAGAGGCAGGAAAGGCGAGCACCTGATGCCAAAGACGGTGACCCGCTTGTCACCGAAGAGAAGGGTCTTGGAGTCCTTGAGTGTGATTTCACTGTTCTTTTAGTGGCCGTGCACGGTGTCGTACTTGAACATGTAGGTCTACGGAAGACGGGGGAGCACATAAAACCATGATGAGCGCAGCAAACAGATTTCAAATTCATTCTAAATTAAAGGAGTGCTAGATCGACGACACCTCTAGCAGCACAAACCAACTGATACCGGTGGTAGAGATAAAATATTGTAATAGAGCAATAGAACCAACAGAATCCCCAGATTAACGGAGAGACCCAACAAAAATTGAAGCCAAAACAACGCTGAACGGCGGCGGGCTGACCAAAGGCGGTCGTAGGGGGTTGGCCGTGCGCTGGCTGGGGGCGCGAACGGTCGAGCACGGTGGCGGTGGGAGTGGAAGGGCGAGGGCGCCCAGGGAGGCGCGGAGCACGGGCTGGACCGAAGTAGGCACCGGCCAGGCGGCGTCTCCGGCGCAGGGGCGTTGGGCGAATGCGACCAGGGGAGTGGTGCCACACGGTCGGGGGAGGGGACTAAGAGCGAGCAACACGAACATGAACCAGGGGACATGGCTGGGGTATGGCGTACCGGTGGGCGCAGACGGTGGCGCGAGGGCGAGCGCGCACGCGCAGGCGGGGGGGGGGGGGGGGGGGGCTCGGTGTGGACGCCTCCGTTGTTGTGGGGGTGGGACAGGAGAGCAGATGGTGGGGTGTGTGCGGCGTGGGGGAAGGCGGGATGACCGGAGGCCCCAAACTGCGCGCGGCGGCGGCGGCGCCCGGCCCCTGCATCCCCACCACCGCTTCACGGACCCGCTCTACCGCCAGCGGTTCGCGCAGACGCTGGCGGGGTTCCTCTGCCGCTTGGACGGCGACGGCGGCACCGAGAGCTCGCGGCTCACGCGCCCCAACGCCATGGTCCCAGAGCGGAAGGAGACCACTCGGCGGTTCGTCAACGTCTCCGGGATGGCGGAGCCGCACCCCGACGCCTCCCTGTCCTTCCTGCCGCCTCCCGACGGTGAGGGGCTACGCGACGTGATCTTGGACGCCCGCGACGGTCTCGTCCTCCTGGCCCGCGCCCGAGGGCACGAGCCCCCTGACCTCCATCGTCTTCTTTGTTCCCCCGCTCGCCTCGGGGCCTTCTCGTCTTCCTTCCGTCCGATTCGTCTAGCGCCGAGTCAGATTCTTGGTTAGGGTTCCGTGGGAGCGAGGGCATGGTGTAGGAATCTGGACGCCCACTCTTGGCTCTTGCGGACGCGCGGTGGGGGAAGCGGCGAGGTGAAGCGGCGATTTCTCCGTGAACCCCGCCGCCGGCCTGGGCCTCGCAACCGGCGCCGGAGACGCGACCGCGGCCGTGGGCGTCCCGGGCGCGGATGGGGACGGGGACGCAGACGGGGACGGGGACGCCGTGGGGGTCTCGCTTCCGGACCTCACTGCCGCCGGCCTAGGCCCTGCAACCGGCGCCGGAGACGGGTACGGGGGCGCGGTGGAGCTGTGCGGCGGGGGCAGGCGGCACAATTATGGGGAGAGGAGGAGGTGGATCCAGGGCGTCCATGGTGGGGAACCGCGGCGCCTTCGGGCGAGATCCACGACGGGGGAAGGGGCATGGTGGAGGGTGCGGCGGGGGCAGGCGGCGCAGTGAGAGGGAGAGGCAAGGGGCGCGGTGGAGGGGTGCGGCGGGGGCAGGCGGCGCAGTGAGAGGGAGAGGCAGAAGCCACGGGTGTTGATGCAGCACGGAGGGAGCGCAGAGGGAGATGGCAGAACCGTGCGCCACTGGAAAATTGTGAACGTCTACAATACATACATAATTAGTAGTAGAGATGTGTATCGGACCAGCCAAATATCACAGAATGTCTTAATGTATCAGACCAACTCATATACATACAATATTAATATATAAACAAAAAGTATTGAATATATATGACCAAAATAAAACTAAGATGTTTTGTGGCTGCACATTAAAAATCTTTGGTCAGAAAGAAAAAATATTACAACTAGCTAAGAAATAATATTCAGTTCTATATTCAATGTTTAGTTGAGTACTATACAGTCATACATATAAAATTATCGTCATCACTATTCACTATCACATCTAATTATTGGTTCTCGAAGGTCTATTGAAGCTCTAGATTCTCCAAGTTGTGCTAGTCATGTAGGCTTTGACGAGTCTTAGTTAAATACTGAGTCTATATTTAGTGGACCTCGATGAGCCTTAGTTAAATGGGTCGTGTCAGGCCGACATGTGGGCTTGACTTTAGGTCCAAACACGACCCACATATTGGGTCGTGCCGACCCAGACCCACAATTAGGTTGGGTCGTGCCAGACCTGGACCGTAACAGAAATTGTGTGCCTTGGATCGGTTTATTAGACACAACACAAATGTACACCTATAAGTGGAACAGAGCCGTTTCATTTCTAATTTGTTGTTTTTTGATTGATTCTATGTAGAACGGAGTGATTTTAAAACGAAAAATTATGCTTAAATATTGAACCATTTGACTTCTCAAAATATCCGGATAGAGCCTCGCTCGTGGCTCTAGAACCAAACGTTATCTAAGGCTGTCTGCAGCAGTCTACCTAAAGTTTACCTAAAACCACTATTTTGCATTGTATATTGCACTGTTCGTAGAGTGGAGTTTGAATATGTCACACCCGGTTTTTAGAAGGCAAACCGAATGCGAACCATGTACGTGCCAGGATCAGTTATTCACGTACACAGCGGTTACATAACATGGACATCATCACACAGTGCTCAAAATAGTATTAAAAGGGAAATAATAGTTGATTACATCATACGTCTGAGACGTCCATATAGTCCTTACAATAAATCAAAGTGCGGAAAAGAAACGTAGATAACCGCGGCCTTCACAGGCAGCCGACTGGGGGTTGCCGCTAACCCACGCCTAGAACTCGTTGTAGTCTTGGAACTCCTGGAAGTCTCCTTCCACAGCTTCATCTTCGCTTGAGCAGTGGTTGCAATGCTGACAACCTAGGGATGGGGGGGGGTTTGGTGTGTAGAGCAAGGGTGAGTACACATCAACATACTCAACAAGTATCCTGTTTGGCTGTAGTGGACTAGCTTTATGTGGGGATAAGTCAAGCAGTTGCTTTTAGTTGGTCAGATTATTATTTACTAATAGAAAGCCAGGTTTTAGCATTAACCCAAGTTATTAGCCCAATGTACCCTTTCCAAACGGAAAGAATACCACTTACCAGCACCATAGTCATAACCAAAACCATCGATCTCATAGCCACCTATACCATAATGTCTCTGATCAAGTACCACTAATCACTGGAGCTCCCTTGGCCGCTCATAACCGCGAGCACGGCTGATATATCAGTTTTCAAACACTCTGCAGAGGTTGTGCACTTTACCCACAAGCCGTGATTCCCATTCTGCCCGGAGAGAGCTACTCTCCATTAACCACTACCTAGGTGGCCTAGCAGGGCATCACTACGTAGCCTTTACAAAGATTCCCCGGGGCTGTAGCCACCCGTTAGGTTTCCTAAATGCACCGCACTCCTCCCCAAGGGGCGAACCCAAACTTGGCAGAGCGAGCCGCATACATCGAGCCCCATTGACGGCACGACGGCTAAGTGAACTACACCCCGGATCCTCTAATTATTCAGCTAAGGGCATCCCATTCCACCCTCATGGTTGCACTGTTTTCCCGGGCGGTCATCCATAGAACAGGTCCTTACAGAGAGGCACTCGAGAAACCGCTCGAGCCCCCTTGAAGACCACAAGTACAACATCATAATAAGAGAAGGGAAAACAGCGTATCATAGATAATCTCATCATGTTCATTGATTAGAGTTTGAGCAATAGCATAAAGCTAGACAATAATAATCCAACCCAAATAGGTAAACAAGGACATGGATAACAAAAGCTAGTCAATCCTTAGGCATAAATGTGTAATGCGGGAGGTGAATTAAAGAGTGAATAGGACAGAGATAGGTCAAGGGACACTTGCCTCCACCAACCGACTGCTGCTTAGGAGCTTCTCCTGCGAGTTCCTCGGGCTCTCCGACCGGATCGTTCTCTATGCGATTGCAAGCATACATACATCCATCCATTCAAATTAGGAAGCAAACAGTACACCATACAGGGGACAAATAAAGTAAATATGCATAAAGTATGACATTCGATATCACATTCGTTAAGGTTAGAAAGAAACGGGGAAAGGTCTCGTTGGGGTTAAAGCTTATGCACTAATGATTAGTTAAATTATGCACTCTAGTTCCAATTGGTTCTAACAAAAGAATTAGTTATATGCACTAACAGAAACCTAGCCCCTTTTTAGTTGATCAACCTTAAGCGAAATGAACAATTGACTATATGAATTGACTAACGTAACAGACTTCTAAATTAAGTTTCCTATTTTATTAACATGAACGATGATTGGCTTGCCCAGAATAAATAACAATAATAAAAGAAAATAAAATAAAATAAAAATAAAAAAGGGCGGTTAAACCGGCCAGGGGCAGGGGCGGCCAAGCCGGCGGCGGGCGGCCGAGCTGGCGGGGGGGGGGGGGGGGGGGCGAGCTGGGCGCGCAGGGGTGGTCGAACCGGCGGGGGGGGGGGGGGGGGGGGGCTGGGCCGGCTGAGGCGGCGGCAGAGCCGGCAGCCGAACCGGCGGCTGAGCCGGGGCGGGCGGGCGGCTGGACCGGGGGCGCGGGGGCGGCCGAGCGGCGGTGGCCGAGCCGGGCAGGGGGAGAGGAGGGGAGATGGGAGAGGGAGGGGAGGGGGAGGGGGAGGGGGACCTCACCGGGGACGGGGACGGGGCGGCCGAACCGGCGATGAGCAGGGGCGGCGGCTGGGGTGGGGGAGAGGGAGAATGGGAGGGAGAGAGAGGGATTTGGGAGGAAAGGGGAGGGGCGGCTGGGCCGGCTGGGTCGGCCGGGGCGGCCCACGGCGCGGGAGAGAGAAAAAGGGAGGAGAGAAAGAAGAAAAAAAGAAAAAGAAAAAAAGGTTTTCTCCTTTTCAAAATCCGTTTTTCCTGGATGAATGCACTTACATTTTTAAGCAATCGAAAGAATGCATGGTTCGACATGATGCATCAAACAACATAAAGTGTTTTAAGGTTTTGCTTTACACGAGGTCTAAAGCCAAAACCCGCTGTGACTTTGGAAAAGATCAAGGCTTAGCGAGAAGAAAAGGGAAAAAGGAAAGAGTAACGCCTGAATTTGGTGAGAGAAAAGAAGAAAAAATTCTACCACCAAATTCAGGGCGTTACAAACCTATCCCCCTTAAAAGAATCTCGCCCTCGAGATTCAGGGTTGGCTAGCAAAGAGCTCAGGGTATTTAGCTATCAGATCATCTTCACGCTCCCAGGTTGCTTCTTCCTCAGAGTGGTGATTCCATCTGTCTTTGCACATTCTGGTGGTCTTCCTTCGGGTGACTCTGTCTGCAACCTCAAGGATCTGCACTGGCTTCTCAACGTAGGTCAAGTCCTCCTGGACTTCAAGACCTTCCACTGGCAACTGCTCTTCTGGCACACGCAAGCACTTCTTCAACTGAGACACATGAAAGACATCATGCACAACAGACAAATTCTCTGGCAGACTGAGCTGATAGGCCACTTCTCCACGAATAGGACAGGGGCGGCCCAAGGCGAGGTGCTTGGCCGGATGTAACCTTTCTCTGACAGCTCATCAATTTGCTTCTTAAGTTCAACCAACTCTGGTCCAGATATTCTGTAAGCTCTCTTAAAGATAGGGGTGGTTCCAGGAAGAAGCTCTATAGCAAACTCAACTTTCCGCTCTGGTGGCATACCCGGTAAGTCCTTTGGAAACACATCTGGGAACTCGGACACAACCTTGATACTCTCAATTGGGTCTGCTTCACTGCTATCAACAGCTATCTGATAACAACTTCCTTTCTTTGGCTCAGGCGGGACTAACTCGGTCACCACTTCCTCTCCTAGTGGGGACACCAACTTGATGGTCCTTTTATCACAACTGATAACTGCCTGGTACTTATCTAGCCAATTCATCCCTAGGATGACATCTATTCCTTGAGTACCCATTACTATAAGGTTGACGGGAAACGCTATCCCCCTTATTTCCACACTTATATTCAAACAAATGCTATCGGCTCGAATTCTACCACCGGCTGAGTCGATTTGAATGGGGGTTGACATGGTAGTAATTGGAAGATTATGTGCTTCTACCCATGATGCAGTAATGAAAGAATGCATTGCTCCAGTATCAAATAACACTTCTGCAATATGGGAGTCGACTGGGAACATACCTACTATCATGCGGGGGGTCTCCTGAACTGCTTCAGCCTCCAAGTGGTTCAGTCTTCCATGATTATAGCGCGGCTGAGAGCGGTTGCCTGATCCAGGCTGAGGCACATTCTGCTTTGTTGGGGCATTAGGGCCTGATTGCTGCTGGGCTGCCTTCTTCGGACATTGCATCACCCAGTGGCCTTGCTCTCCACAGTGGAAACATGCTCTGTTTCCAACCTGAGCTGGTGCTGCCTGGCTGTTCTGCTGGGCTGCTGGGGCAGGAAGACGAGGTGCCTGCTGATTCTGCCTCTAAAACTGACCTCCTGACTGATTGCTCTGACGGTTCTGATACTGGTGCTGAGGATACTGCCTTTGGAATTGCTGCTGCTGCTGAGGTGGACGCTGGTTCTGCCTGAACTGCTGAGATTGATTGCCTGAGAAACGAGGACGATTGCTGCTTCCAGGCTGGGGTCCACTGATCTTGCGCTTACGATCCTCCATCTCCTTACGCTTCCTTTCTGTCATGATTGCTGAAAGGGAATTAGGCTTACACCTAGTTCCTATATAATTTTGGTGGTTGAATTGCCCAACACAAATCTTTGGACTAACTTGTTTGCCCAAGTGTATAGTATATACAGGT
Source organism: Zea mays (assembly GCF_902167145.1). NCBI lineage: Eukaryota > Viridiplantae > Streptophyta > Magnoliopsida > Poales > Poaceae > Zea > Zea mays. The sequence continues at coordinate 80,728,581 of NC_050105.1, forward strand.
GTAAAAGGTTCACACTTAGCCAATAAAAAGACCAAGTTTTGGATTCAACAAAGGAGCAAAGGGGCAACCGAAGGCACCCCTGGTCTGGCGCACCGGACTGTCCGGTGTGCCACCGGACAGTGAACAGTACCTGTCCGGTGCACCAGGGGACTCAGACTCAAACTCGCCACCTTCGGGAAATTCCAAGGCGACTCGGCTATAATTCACCGGACTGTCCGGTGTACACCGGACAGTGTCCGGTGCGCCAAGGGCAGTCGGCCTCAGGAACTCGCCAGCCTCGGGTTCGCGCGGCAGCCGCTCCGCTAAAATTCACCGGACTGTCCGGTGTGCACCGGACTGTCCGGTGTGCCAGCGGAGCAACGGCTCTCTGCGGCGCCAACGGCTCCCTGCGGTGCATTTATTGCGCGCGCAGCGCGCGCAGACGTCAGGCACGCCCATGCCGGTGCACCGGACATCAAACAGTACATGTCCGGTGTGCACCGGACACCCAGGAGGGCCCACAAGTCAGAAGCTCCAACGGCTAGAATCCAACGGCAGTGATGACGTGGCAGGGGCACCGGACTGTCCGGTGTGCACCGGACTGTCCGGTGCGCCATCGTGCAGACGCCTCCAGCCAACGGTCAAGTTTGGTGGTTGGGGCTATAAATACCCCACCCACCCCACCATTCATTGCATCCAAGTTTTCCACTTCTCAACCACTTACAAGAGCTAGGTATTCAATTCTAGACACACTCAAAGAGATCAAATCCTCTCCAATTCCACACAAAAACCTAGTGACTAGTGAGAGTGATTTGCCGTGTTCATTTGAGCTCTTGCGCTTGGATTGCTTCTTTTGTTTCTCACTAGTTCTTGTGATCAAAACTCCATTGTAATCAAGGCAAGAGGCACCAATTGTGTGGTGGCCCTTGCGGGGAAGTTTTGTTCCCAGCTTTGATTTGAGAAGAGAAGCTCACTCGGTCCGAGGGACCGTTTGAGAGAGGGAAGGGTTGAAAGAGACCCGGCCTTTGTGGCCTCCTCAACGGGGAGTAGGTTTGCAAGAACCGAACCTCGGTAAAACAAATCTCCGTGTCACACTTCATTATTTGCTTGCGATTTGTTTTGCGCCCTCTCTCGCGGACTCGTTTATATTTCTAACGCTAACCCGGCTTGTAGTTGTGTTTATATTTGTAAATTTCAGTTTCGCCCTATTCACCCCCCCCTCTAGGCGACTATCAATTGGTATCAAAGCCCGGTACTTCATTAGAGCCTAACCGCTCGAAGTGATGTCGAGAGATCACGCCAAGAAGGAGATGGAGACCGGCGAAAAGCCCACTACAAGCCACGGGAGCACTTCATCGGAAGAGTCCCGCACCAAAAGGAGGGAGAAGAAGAAGAGCTCCTCCAACAAAGGGAAGGAGAAGAAATCTTCTTCTCACCACAAAGAGAAGAAGGAAAAATCTTCTTCCCACAAGCCGCATCGGAAAGGCGACAAGCACAAGAGGATGAGGAAGGTGGTCTACTACGAGACCGACACTTCATCAACATCGACCTCCGACTCCGATGCGCCCTCCGTCACTTCTAAGCGCCAAGAGCGCAAGAAGTATAGTAAGATCCCCCTACGCTACCCTCGCATTTCCAAACATACACCTTTACTTTCCATCCCATTAGGCAAACCACCAACTTTTGATGGTGAAGATTACGCTAGGTGGAGCGATTTAATGCGATTTCATCTAACCTCGCTCCACAAAAGCATATGGGATGTTGTTGAGTTTGGCGCGCAGGTACCATCCGTAGGGGATGAGGACTATGATGAGGATGAGGTGGCCCAAATCGAGCACTTCAACTCTCAAGCAACAACAATACTCCTCGCCTCTCTAAGTAAAGAGGAGTATAACAAAGTACAAGGGTTGAAGAGCGCCAAGGAGATTTGGGATGTACTCAAAACCGCGCATGAGGGAGACGAGCTCACCAAGATCACCAAGCGGGAAACGATCGAGGGGGAGCTCGGTCGGTTCCGGCTTCACAAAGGAGAGGAGCCACAACACATGTACAACCGGCTCAAGACTTTGGTGAACCAAGTGCGCAACCTCGGGAGCAAGAAGTGGGACGATCACGAAGTGGTAAATGTTATTTTAAGATCTCTCATTTTTCTTAATCCCACTCAAGTTCAATTGATTCGTGGTAATCCTAGATATACTAAAATGACCCCCGAGGAAGTTATCGGGCATTTTGTAAGTTTTGAGTGCATGATAGAAGGCTCGAGGAAAATCAACGAGCTTGGCGACTCATCCGAAGCCCAACCCGTTGCATTCAAGGCAACGGAGGAGAAGAAGGAGGAGGCTACACCAAGTCGACAACCAATCGACGCCTCCAAGCTCGACAATGAGGAAATGGCGCTCGTCATCAAGAGCTTCCCCCAAATCCTCAAACAAAGGAGGGGGAAAGACTACAAGTCCCGCTCCAAGAAGGTTTGCTACAAGTGTGGTAAGCCCGGTCATTTTATTGCTAAATGTCCTATATCTAGTGACAGTGACCGAGGTGACGACAAGAAGGGGAGACGAAAGGAAAAGAAGAGGTATTACAAGAAGAAGGGCGGCGATGCCCATGTTTGTCGCGAGTGGGACTCCGACGAGAGCTCAAGCGACTCCTCCGACGACGAGGACGCCGCCAACATCGCCGTCACCAAGGGACTCCTCTTCCCCAACGTCGGCCACAAATGCCTCATGGCAAAGGACGGCAAAAAGAAGGTTAAATCTAAATCCTCCACTAAATATGAATCCTCTAGTGATGACAATGCTAGTGATGAGGAAGATAATTTGCGTTCCCTTTTTGCCAACCTTAACATAGCTCAAAAAGAAAAATTAAATGAATTGGTTAGTGCTATTCATGAAAAGGATGACCTTTTGGATTCCCAAGAAGATTGTCTAATTAAAGAAAACAAAAAACATGTTAAGGTTAAAAAGGCTTATGCTCTTGAAATTGAGAAATGTGAAAAATTATCTAGTGAGCTAAGCACTTGTCGTGAGATGATTGACAACCTTAGAAATGAAAATGCTATTTTAAATGCTAAGGTTGATTCACATGTTTGTAATGTTTCAATTCCCAATCTTAGAAATGATAATGTTGACTTGCTTGCTAAGATTGATGAATTGAATGTTTCTCTTGCTAGCCTTAGAAATGAAAATGAAAAATTGCTTGCTAAGGCTAAGGATTTTGATGTTTGCAATACTACTATTTCCGATCTTAGAGATAAGAATGATATTCTTCATGCTAAGATTGTTGAACTTAATTCTTGCAAACCCTCTACATCTATTGTTGAGCATGTATCTATTTGTACTAGATGTAGAGATGTTGATATTAATGCTATTCATGATCATATGGCTTTAATTAAACAACAAAATGATCATATAGCAAAACTAGATGCAAAAATTGCCGAGCACAACTTAGAGAATGAGAAATTTAAATTTGCTCGTAGCATGCTTTATAATGGGAGACGCCCGGGCATTAAGGATGGCATTGGCTTCCAAAGGGGAGACAATGTCAAAATTAGTGCCCCTCCTAAGAGATTGTCCAACTTTGTTAAGGGCAAGGCTCCCATGCCTCAGGATAACGAGGGCTACATTTTGTACCCTGCCGGTTATCCCGAGAGCAAAATTAGGAAAATTCATTCTAGGAAGTCTCACTCTGGCCCTAATCATGCTTTTATGTATAAGGGTGAGACATCTAGTTCTAGGCAACCAACCCGTGCTAAATTGCCTAGAAAGAAAACTCCTAATGCATCAAATGATCATGATATTTCATTTAAAACTTTTGATGCTTCTTATGTGCTTACAAACAAATCCGGCAAAGTAGTTGCCAAATATGTTGGGGGCAAGCACAAGGGGTCAAAGACTTGTGTTTGGGTACCCAAAGTTCTTGTTTCTAATGCCAAAGGACCCAAAACAGTTTGGGTACCTAAAGTCAAGAACTAAAATTGTTTTGTAGGTTTATGCATCCGGGGGCTCAAGTTGGATACTCGACAGCGGGTGCACAAACCACATGACCGGGGAGAAAAGGATGTTCTCCTCATATGAGAAAAACCAAGATCCCCAACGAACTATCACATTCGGGGATGGAAATCAAGGTTTGGTCAAAGGACTTGGTAAAATTGCTATATCTCCTGACCATTCTATTTCCAATGTTTTTCTTGTTGATTCTTTAGATTACAACTTGCTTTCTGTTTCCCAATTATGTCAAATGGGCTACAACTGTCTTTTTACTGATGTAGGTGTCACTGTCTTTAGAAGAAGTGATGATTCAATAGCATTTAAGGGTGTGTTAGAGGGTCAGCTATACTTAGTAGATTTTGATAGAGCTGAACTTGACACATGCTTAATTGCTAAGACTAACATGGGTTGGCTCTGGCACCGCCGACTAGCCCATGTTGGGATGAAGAATCTTCATAAGCTTCTAAAGGGAGAACACATTTTGGGATTAACAAATGTTCATTTTGAGAAAGACAGGATTTGTAGCGCATGCCAGGCAGGGAAGCAAGTTGGAGTCCATCATCCACACAAGAACATCATGACGACCGACAGGCCGCTTGAGCTACTCCACATGGATCTATTCGGCCCGATTGCTTACATAAGCATCGGCGGGAGTAAGTATTGTCTTGTAATAGTGGATGATTATTCTCGCTTCACTTGGGTATTCTTTTTACAGGAAAAATCTCAAACCCAAGAGACCTTAAAGGGATTCTCAAGACGGGCTCAAAATGAGTTCGGCTTAAGGATCAAGAAGATAAGAAGCGACAACGGGACGGAGTTCAAGAACTCTCAAATTGAAAGCTTTCTTGAGGAAGAGGGAATCAAGCATGAGTTCTCTTCTCCCTACACCCCTCAACAAAATGGTGTAGTGGAAAGGAAGAATCGAACTCTATTGGACATGGCAAGGACCATGCTTGATGAGTACAAAACTTCGGATCGGTTTTGGGCCGAGGCGGTCAACACCGCCTGCTACGCCATCAACCGGTTATATCTTCACCGAATCCTCAAGAAGACATCATATGAACTCCTAACCGGTAAAAAGCCCAACATTTCATATTTTAGAGTCTTTGGTAGCAAATGCTTTATTCTTGTTAAAAGAGGTCGAAAATCTAAATTTGCTCCTAAGACTGTAGAAGGCTTTTTACTAGGATATGACTCAAACACAAGGGCATATAGGGTCTTTAACAAGTCCACTGGACTAGTTGAAGTCTCATGTGACGTTGTGTTTGATGAAACTAACGGCTCTCAAGTAGAGCAAGTTGATCTTGATGAGATAGGTGAAGAACAGGCTCCATGCATAGCACTAAGGAACATGTCCATTGGGGATGTGTGTCCTAAGGAATCCGAAGAGCCTCCACATGCACAAGATCAACCATCCTCCTCCACGCAAGCATCTCCACTAACTCAAGATGAGGAAAAGGCTCAAGTTGATGAAGAAGAAGATCAATCAAATGAGCCACCTCAAGATAATGACAATGATCAAGGGGGAGATGCAAATAATCAAGAAAAGGAGGATGAGCAAGAACAAAGACCGTCACACCCAAGAGTCCACCAAGCAATACAACGAGATCACCCCGTCGACACCATCCTCGGCGACATTCATAAGGGGGTAACTACTCGATCTCGGGTTGCTCATTTTTGTGAACATTACTCTTTTGTTTCCTCTATTGAGCCACACAGGGTAGAGGAAGCTCTCCAAGATTCGGATTGGGTGATGGCGATGCAAGAGGAGCTCAACAACTTCACGCGGAATGAGGTATGGCACTTGGTTCCACGTCCTAACCAAAATGTTGTAGGAACCAAATGGGTCTTCCGCAACAAGCAAGATGAGCATGGTGTGGTGACAAGGAACAAAGCTCGACTCGTGGCCAAAGGGTATTCACAAGTCGAAGGTTTGGATTTCGGTGAAACCTATGCACCCGTAGCTAGGCTTGAGTCAATTCGCATATTATTGGCCTATGCTACTTACCATGGCTTTAAGCTCTATCAAATGGACGTGAAAAGTGCCTTCCTCAACGGACCAATCAAGGAAGAGGTCTATGTTGAGCAACCTCCCGGCTTTGAAGACAGTGAGTATCCTAACCATGTTTATAGGCTCTCTAAGGCGCTTTATGGGCTCAAGCAAGCCCCAAGAGCATGGTATGAATGCCTTAGAGATTTCCTTATTGCTAATGGCTTCAAAGTCGGCAAGGCCGATCCTACACTCTTTACTAAAACTCTTGAAAATGACTTGTTTGTATGCCAAATTTATGTTGATGATATTATATTTGGATCTACTAACGAGTCTACATGTGAAGAGTTTAGTAGGATCATGACACAGAAATTTGAGATGTCTATGATGGGGGAGTTGAAGTATTTTCTAGGATTTCAAGTGAAGCAACTCCAAGAGGGCACCTTCATCAGCCAAACGAAGTACACTCAAGACATCCTAAGCAAGTTTGGAATGAAGGATGCCAAGCCCATCAAAACACCCATGGGAACAAATGGGCATCTCGACCTCGACACGGGAGGTAAGTCCGTGGATCAAAAGGTATACCGGTCGATGATTGGTTCATTGCTTTATTTATGTGCATCTCGACCGGACATTATGCTTTCCGTTTGCATGTGTGCAAGATTCCAATCCGACCCTAAGGAATCCCACCTTACGGCCGTAAAACGAATCTTGAGATATTTGGCTTATACTCCTAAGTTTGGGCTTTGGTATCCTAGGGGATCCACATTTGATTTGATTGGTTATTCGGATGCCGATTGGGCGGGGTGCAAAATCAATAGGAAGAGCACATCGGGGACTTGCCAGTTCTTGGGAAGATCCTTGGTGTCTTGGGCTTCAAAGAAGCAAAATTCGGTCGCTCTTTCCACCGCCGAAGCCGAGTATATAGCCGCAGGACATTGTTGCGCGCAATTGCTTTGGATGAGGCAAACCCTGCGGGACTACGGTTACAAATTAACCAAAGTCCCTTTGCTATGTGATAATGAGAGTGCAATCAAAATGGCTGACAATCCCGTCGAGCATAGCCGCACTAAGCACATAGCCATTCAGTATCATTTTCTTAGGGATCACCAACAAAAGGGAGATATCGAGATTTCTTACATTAACACTAAAGATCAATTAGCCGATATCTTTACCAAGCCTCTTGATGAACAATCTTTTACCAGACTTAGGCATGAGCTCAATATTCTTGATTCTAGAAACTTCTTTTGCTAGCTTGCACATAGCTCATTTGAATACCTTTGATCATATCTCTTTTATATGCTATGACTAATGTGTTTTCAAGTCTATTTCAAACCAAGTCATAGGTATATTGAAAGGGAATTGGAGTCTTCGGCCAAGACAAAGGCTTCCACTCCGTAACTCATGCTTCGCCATCACTCCGAGCAACTCTCTATTCCTTGGGGAGAAATGAGCATCAAAGAAAAGGACTTCATCCTTGGGGGAGAGAGTAAAAGCTCAAAAGCAAAAGGACTGGATTTCATCTTTGGTAAAATCTTAACTCATTTACTTATGTCCAAAGGGGAAGAAATTACTTCGAGGGCTCTAATGATTCCGTTTTTGGCGATTCATGCCAAAAAGGGGGAGAAATGAGCCCAAAGCAAAAGGACCGCACCACCACCAATTTCAAAAACTTAGTGCTTTCCAAAAGTATTTATCAATGGGTATCCTATTGTGTTCAAAAGGGGGAGAAAGTAGTATTTCAAAAATGGTATATCAAAACCCTCTTGAACACTAAGAGGTGGATCTCTTTTAGGGGGAGTTTTGTTTAGTCAAAGGAAAAGCATTTGAAACAGGGGGAGGAAATTTCAAATCTTGAAAATGCTTTTGCAAACTCTTATTCATTTACCTTTGACTATTTGCAAAAGATCTTTGAAATGGATTTACAAAAGGTTTTGCAAAAACAAAACAAGTGGTGCAAACGTGGTCCAAAATGTTAAATAAGAAAGAAACATTCCATGCATATCTTGTAAGTAGTTTTATTGGCTCAATTCCAAGCAACCTTTACACTTACATTATGCAAACTAGTTCAATTATGCACTTCTATATTTGCTTTGGTTTGTGTTGGCATCAATCACCAAAAAGGGGGAGATTGAAAGGGAATTAGGCTTACACCTAGTTCCTATATAATTTTGGTGGTTGAATTGCCCAACACAAATCTTTGGACTAACTTGTTTGCCCAAGTGTATAGTATATACAGGTGTAAAAGGTTCACACTTAGCCAATAAAAAGACCAAGTTTTGGATTCAACAAAGGAGCAAAGGGGCAACCGAAGGCACCCCTGGTCTGGCGCACCGGACTGTCCGGTGTGCCACCGGACAGTGAACAGTACCTGTCCGGTGCACCAGGGGACTCAGACTCAAACTCGCCACCTTCGGGAAATTCCAAGGCGACTCGGCTATAATTCACCGGACTGTCCGGTGTACACCGGACAGTGTCCGGTGCGCCAAGGGCAGTCGGCCTCAGGAACTCGCCAGCCTCGGGTTCGCGCGGCAGCCGCTCCGCTAAAATTCACCGGACTGTCCGGTGTGCACCGGACTGTCCGGTGTGCCAGCGGAGCAACGACTCTCTGCGGCGCCAACGGCTCCCTGCGGTGCATTTATTGCGCGCGCAGCGCGCGCAGACGTCAGGCACGCCCATGCCGGTGCACCGGACATCAAACAGTACATGTCCGGTGTGCACCGGACACCCAGGAGGGCCCACAAGTCAGAAGCTCCAACGGCTAGAATCCAACGGCAGTGATGACGTGGCAGGGGCACCGGACTGTCCGGTGTGCACCGGACTGTCCGGTGCGCCATCGTGCAGACGCCTCCAGCCAACGGTCAAGTTTGGTGGTTGGGGCTATAAATACCCCACCCACCCCACCATTCATTGCATCCAAGTTTTCCACTTCTCAACCACTTACAAGAGCTAGGTATTCAATTCTAGACACACTCAAAGAGATCAAATCCTCTCCAATTCCACACAAAAACCTAGTGACTAGTGAGAGTGATTTGCCGTGTTCATTTGAGCTCTTGCGCTTGGATTGCTTCTTTTGTTTCTCACTAGTTCTTGTGATCAAAACTCCATTGTAATCAAGGCAAGAGGCACCAATTGTGTGGTGGCCCTTGCGGGGAAGTTTTGTTCCCAGCTTTGATTTGAGAAGAGAAGCTCACTCGGTCCGAGGGACCGTTTGAGAGAGGGAAGGGTTGAAAGAGACCCGGCCTTTGTGGCCTCCTCAACGGGGAGTAGGTTTGCAAGAACCGAACCTCGGTAAAACAAATCTCCGTGTCACACTTCATTATTTGCTTGCGATTTGTTTTGCGCCCTCTCTCGCGGACTCGTTTATATTTCTAACGCTAACCCGGCTTGTAGTTGTGTTTATATTTGTAAATTTCAGTTTCGCCGTATTCACCCCCCCTCTAGGTGACTATCAATTGCTCTGTCAATCAGGTGTTGGAATGTCGGGAAGGTGTGATTCATCAGCTGATACTGCAGAGGGTCAACCAAGCCTCTCAGGAAACGGTACTGTCGCTTGGCATCGGTGTTGACATCTTCAGGAGCATAGCGGGACAACTGCAGAAACCTGTCCCGGTACTCACTGACAGACAATGGCCCTTGCTTGAGGGCCAGGAACTCCTCCTTCTTCACTGTCATCAGACCTGCAGGCACATGGTACTGACGGAAGCTACCTCTGAACTCTTCCCAGGTGATGGCGTCAGGGTGGGCATGGGTGGCGAGGTAAGACTCCCACCATGACTGGGCTGCTCCTCTCAACAGACGAGGACCATACAGGACTTTCTCCCTGTCATCGCACTGAGCGGTATGCAACTCCCGCTCCACAGTGCGCAGCCAATCTTCAGCATCCATGGGGTCAGAAAAGTGAGCGAACGTTGGTGGATGACCTCTCATGAATTCAGCACGCTTGTCTCTGGGCATTTGAGGCATCTGAGGCTGAGGTGGGGCCTGCTGTTGTTGCTGCTGCTGCTACTGAATGGCGGCCAAAGTCTGACCGATGGCTTGAACTGCCTGAGTCTGCATCAGAAACATCTGCTCGATCGACATCGGGGGCGGGGGCGGCAGGTGCTGCTGCTGGGGCACCTCATCCTGTTGAGCGGCTCGCTCCTGCTGAGCACGCCTTCCTCCTCTGCGCCTGTTCTCTGACATCTGCAGAATGCAACCACACATCAGAACTGATCTGGCAAATCTTGCAGCATAAGAAAAGAGTATAGAATCCTTCAATAGCACTGAACAGATGAGCATCTTCACTGATCTCCAACACAGACCACACAGCTTCTCAGATAAAGAGGAAAGTGGAATAAAATGTTTCCCAACTATATAACTAACTCCACTAACATAATAGGTAAACCAAAATGCAGGGGATACCCACACTCTGGTGACAGTCATTACAAAGATCCAAACCAAACATAGTTCATCATGACAACCATAAATGCACAGGATATAGCAAACTACCCTGTCTAACTAAGACTAACTAAGAGCGAGACTAACACTAAGACTGTAGCTTCTACGTATATATTTCGTATTAATTACAAGATCCAACTCTAACGATCTATGGTTCTAGATTTATCTTGGTCTTGCAGTCGGGATTGCCATAAGACTGGGGTCCACGCCGAGGTGAGCGGTACGGGTGCTGAGTCCCGACGGGAGCGGGGGAACCACCATCCAGGTGACGACGTTCCGCGCGCTCAGCCCGCAGCAGGGCGATCTCAGCACGAGCCCTACTCAGCTCGTCTAGTGCATGGTCCAGCTTCGTGTTTAGCACGGCGGTTAGGTTGACTGTGCTGCTCAACCTAGGATTGCCCTCACCGACAGGTGAGACAATCACGCCTCCTGTGCTGCCAGATGGACGGCGGGGGTAATACTTCAGGTCAAGGCCGTCAGCTACCCCACCGAAAACCGAGCAGTAGTGCGAAAGCGCACGCCGTGCAGCATCTTGCATGGCTGCCTCAGCTGAGTCCCGCTCAGAGATAGAATAGTGCTCTGAGCAGGCCTCCGCACCCTGGAGACTGTTCTCCGGACGGCGCACCAAGCAGGTCGCCTCCCAGCGGTCCGGGTAGACCCCGCGACTATGCTGGTAGACCACACAGCGATACTCGATGGACCAAGTACGCCGGTTAAGTGCCCGACGTAGCAGGGTGTCGAGCGCATCGTGGAAGTGACACCCGCGAGCAGCGTCGCGAGTGATGGGTCGAGCGACCCATCCTTCCGGCTCATGGTTAGCAGAGAAGTCGGTGTCGTGGCTCGAGCTGTCGTCGCCACCTCCGTCGTCTGGGTCTCCTCCAGCAGCTACTCCAGAAGCTGGGGCGCCCAGTGGTGGTGCAGGGGGCGCCTCCAGAGGAAGCACAGGGGAGCAGCTCCTCACAGACTCTATCTCCTGTTGGAGCGAGAAGGAAGAGCCCTGCTGCTCCTGTCGTCGACGTTCCTGCTCCTCATGCAGGTGGTGGTGCAGTCTCTCCAAGTGGCTGGACTGTCCGGCCACGGGACGGCGAAGCGGACGCTCATCAAGGCGGGAGGGTAAGAAGGGGATGACGGACTTTCGTGCAGTGTGTCTAAGTCGAGCCATCTACAAAAGACATCGCAAGCAAAAGGGTGAGAACAGAATTAATATGACCAGCAAATAATGAATCATAAATAAATGAAGGATTAGAATAAAACATGATTTTCAGCAAGGTATAATGTATAGTAGAACATAGGTTTGGTCGGTATGACCAACTTTTGAAGGGATATCAAAGTCAAGGCAGGGACAGAGGTCTATAGTCCTTAGAACGATCATTCTATTCTAGGTTAGCGGTCCTACAGTCAGCACGGCTTTGATACCACTTATGTCACACCCGGTTTTTAGAAGGCAAAACGAATGCGAACCATGTACGTGCCAGGATCAGTTATTCACGTACACAGCGGTTACATAACATGGACATCATCACATAGTGCTCAAAATAGTATTAAAAGGGAAATAATAGTCGATTACATCATACGTCTGAGACGTCCATATAGTCCTTACAATAAATCAAAGTGCGGAAAAGAAACGTAGATAACCGCGGCCTTCACAGGCAGCCGACTGGGGGTTGCCGCTAACCCACGCCTAGAACTCGTCGTAGTCTTGGAACTCCTGGAAGTCTCCTTCCACAGCTTCATCTTCGCCTGAGTAGTGGTTGCAATGCTGACAACCTGGGGATGGGGGGGGGGTTTGGTGTGTAGAGCAAGGGTGAGTACACATCAACATACTCAGCAAGTATCCTGTTTGGCTGTAGTGGACTAGCTTTATGTGGGGATAAGTCAAGCAGTTGCTTTTAGTTGGTCAGATTATTATTTACTAATAGAAAGCCAGGTTTTAGCATTAACCCAAGTTATTAGCCCGATGTACCCTTTCCAAACGGAAAGAATACCACTTACCAGCACCATAGTCATAACCAAAACCATCGATCTCATAGCCACCTGTACCATAATGTCTCTGATCAAGTACCACTAATCACTGGAGCTCCCTTGGCCGCTCATAACCGCGAGCACGGCTGATATATCAGTTTTCAAACACTTTGCAGAGGTTGTGCACTTTACCCACAAGCCGTGATTCCCATTCTGCCCGGAGAGAGCTACTCTCCATTAACCACTACCTAGGTGGCCTAGCAGGGCATCACTACGTAGCCTTTACAAAGATTCCCCGGGGCTGTAGCCACCCGTTAGGTTTCATAAATGCACTGCACTCCTCCCCAAGGGGCGAACCCAAACTTGACAGAGCGAGTCGCATACACCGAGCCCCATTGACGGCACAACGACTAAGTGAACTACACCCCGGATCCTCTAATTATTCAGCTAAGGGCATCCCATTCCACCCTCATGGTTGCACTGTTTTCCCGGGCGGTCATCCATAGAACAGGTCCTTACGGAGAGGCACTCGAGAAACCGCTCGAGCCCCCTTGAAGACCACAAGTACAACATCATAATAAGAGAAGGGAAAACAGCGTATCATAGATAATCTCATCATGTTCATTGATTAGAGTTTGAGCAATAGCATAAAGCTAGACAATAATAATCCAACCCAAATAGGTAAACAAGGACATGGATAACAAAAGCTAGTCAATCCTTAGGCATAAATGTGTAATGTGGGAGGTGAATTAAAGAGTGAATAGGACAGAGATAGGTCAAGGGACACTTGCCTCCACCAACTGACTGCTGCTCAGGGGCTTCTCCTGCGAGTTCCTCGGGCTCTTCGACCGGATCGTTCTCTATGCGATTGCAAGCATACATACATCCATCCATTCAAATTAGGAAGCAAACAGTACACCATACAAGGGGACAAATAAAGTAAATATGCATAAAGTATGACATTCGATATCGCATTCGTTAAGGTTAGAAAGAAACGGGGAAATGTCTCGCAGGGGTTAAAGTTTATGCACTAATGATTAGTTAAATTATGTGCTCTAGTTCCAATTGGTTCTAACAAAAGAATTAGTTATATGCACTAACGGAAACCTAGCCCCTTTTTAGTTGATCAACCTTAAGCGAAATGAACAATTGACTATATGAATTGACTAACGTAACGGACTTCTAAATTAAGTTTCCTATTTCATTAACATGAACGATGATTGGCTTGCCCAGAATAAATAACAATAATAAAAGAAAATAAAATAAAATAAAAATAAAAAAGGGGCGGTTGAACCGGCCAGGGGCAGGGGCGGGGGCGGCCAAGCCGGTGGCGGGCGACCGAGCTGGCGGGGGGGGGGGGGGTCGAGCTAGGGCAGGGGCGGCCGAGCTGGGCGCGCAGGGGCGGCTGGGCAGGGGCGGTCGAACCGGCGGGGGGGGGGGGGGCTGGGCCGGCCGAGGCGGCGGCCGAGCCGGCATCCGAACCGGCGGCTGAGCCGGGGCGGGCGGGCGGCCGGACCGGGGGCGCGGGGGCGACCGAGCGGCGGTGGCCGAGCCGGGCAGGGGGAGAGGAGGGGAGATGGGAGAGGGAGGGGAGGGGGACCTCACCGGGGACGGGGACGGGGCGGCCGAACCGGCGATGAGCAGGGGCGGCGGCTAGGGCAGGGGCGGCGGCTGGGGTGGGGGAGAGGGAGAATGGGAGGGAGAGAGAGGGATTTGGGAGGAAAGGGGAGGGGCGGCTGGGCCAGCTGGGCCCAAAGGGGCGCGCGGGGGGGGGGGGGGGGGGGGGGGGGCTGGGTCGGCCGGGGCGGCCCACGACGCGGGAGAGAGAAAAAGGGAGGAGAGAAAGAAGAAAAAAAAAGAAAAAGAAAAAAGGTTTTCTCCTTTTCAAAATCCGTTTTTCCTGGATGAATGCACTTACATTTTTAAGCAATCGAAAGAATGCATGGTTCGGCATGATGCATCAAACAACATAAAGTGTTTTAAGGTTTTGCTTTACACGAGGTCTAAAGCCAAAACCCGCTGCGACTTTGGAAAAGATCAAGGCTTAGCGAGAAGAAAAGGTAAAAAGGAAAGAGTAACGCCTGAATTTGGTGAGAGAAAAGAAGAAAAACACAACAGCACTGTATATCACTTTCGGCGGCTGCTGTTATTTTCGGCGGCCAGGAGGTGGCCGCCGAAAATAAGTAAATAATTTTGGCGGCAGGAGCAAACCGCCGAAAATAAGGTTATTTTCGGCGGTTGTGTCAGAAGCCGCCGAAAATAAGACTGTTTTCGGCGGCTTCTGACACGGCCGCCGAAAATAACCTTATTTTCGGCGGCCAACGCCCTAGCCGCCGAAAATTATGTATTTAAAAATACCCGGTTCCTTCTTCCTCTGTTCGGTTTCTTCTCCGTCGCATTTCTTCTCCGCCGCCGCTTCCTGGCCGCTCGTGCGCCGCCTGGCTCGCCCCACCGCGCCGCCTCTCGTCCCGCCGCGCCGCCTCTCGTCCCGCCGCGCCGCCCCTCGCCCCCCCGCAGCGCCGCCCCAAGTCCCACCGCGCAGCGGCGCCCCCTCGTGCCGGCGCACCGCGCAGCGGCGCCCCCGGCCCGCCGCGCCGCCCCAAGCCCCCGCAGCGCCGGCCCAAGCCCCCGCAGCGCCGGCCCTCGCCCCGCAGCGCCGGCCCCCGCCCACCACGCCGCAGCGCCGCCCGCCCGTGCCCTCGACGTGCCGCCGCCAAGCCCGACGCCTTGCCAGCCGACGCCACCGATGCGTCGTCGACCACGCCGCGCTCTGCCCCGTCCCGTCGTCGACCTCGACTCTCGTCAACCTCGCCTTCATTAAGGTATTTTATTTTGCATATTTTATTTTGTATTTTCGGCGGCCTTTTATTTAATTGCCGCCGAAATTAGTATATTTTTGTATTTGTGTTTGTTGATTTGTGTGTTTAATTAATATTATTGATTAGTGCGTTTGTATATGTGTTATATGTTTAGGGAAGGCATATGGTATATGTGGAATGTATTAGTGGTATATGTGTTTGTTGATTAGTGCGTGTGATTAGTGTTATTGTTTAGTTCGAGACATATTGTATATATGTGGTATATTTGGTTTAGTAAAGACATATGTGGTATATGTGTTATATGTGGTTTATTCTTATATTGTTTAGTGGCAGCGAGGTCATGCTGCCGAATTTTTTTTTGGTCCTGCTATCTTGCTGTGGGTTTAGAACCTATTCTTGCCTGTACATATATATAGGACCGAAACCATTAACGTAGTTGAATAATGTTTTCACGATATGGTTCGGTTTAACAGTCTCAGGCATGGCTGAAGATCGTGCATGGATGTACAATGGCTGGAGTAGAAATGGACGTCATTCTGATGAGTAGGTAGCCAAGACCAAAGATTTTGTGGACCACGTATTCGCCTTGTCCTTAACCGGCACTGTCAGATGCCCTTGTAGGCGTCACGAAAACAGTATATTTCTTAATAAGGAAAGAGTTAGCCTAGATCTTTGTCAGTTTGGATTTATGCCCGGATATGAGGTGTGGGAACATCATGGTGAGGTAGTACCCAACCAGAATGTAGAAGATGAGGAGAACAATGATTGGGCTGGCGATGATGCGATGCATGAGATGCTAGATTCGCTACGTCCAGAATTCAACCTAAGCTCCGAGGATCCTGCCACACCAGAGGTTTCTAGATTTTTTAAACTACTAAAAGACTCTGAAGAGCCGTTGCATGAACACACAGATGTGAGTATACTCGCTTTTGTGACTAGGCTCATGGCCATTAAGTCCAAGTACTTTTTCTCGAACAATTGTTACAATGAGATTTTAAAGTTATTAGGAGATGTGCTCCCAAAGCCTAATAAGTTGCCTAAAGACATGTACCAATCAAAGACAATTATCAAAGGTCTCGGTATGGATTATGAGAAGATTGATGTGTGCAAAAATAATTGTATGCTTTTCATGAAGGAGCATGCGGAAGAGAAAAAATGTCTGAAATGTGGACAATCTAGATTTGTGGAAGTTGTTAATGATGAGGGTGAGAAGGTGATGACAGATGTTGCACATAAGCAGCTCCGCTACTTGCCACTAACTCCTCGAGTGAAACGGATGTTTCTATCTAAAAAAACCGCTATGCACATGCGATGGCACAAAGAAGGTGTCCGTGATAACGATGACCTAATCGTGCACCCTTCAGATGGGGATGCATGGAAGGCTCTTGACACGTTTGATCCCGAGTTTGCAGCTGATCCGAGGAATGTTCGAATCGGCCTCGCGACCGATGGCTTCACACCTTTTGGTCAAATGGCATCATCATACTCATGTTGGCCCGTCTTTGTTATTCCATACAACCTTCCACCTTCTCTTTGTATGAAATATGAATTTATATTTCTTTGCTTAATCATTCCTGGCCCAGACTATCCTGGAAAGAACCTCAATGTCATGTTAAAACCCTTGATTGAAGAGTTGAAGGAGCTTTGGAAAGGTGTTGAAGCATACGATGTTTTTACAAAACAGATATTCAAACTTCGAGTTGCGTATTTGTGGTCGGTGCATGACTTCATGGCGTATGCTATTTTTACCGGTTGGAGTACACATGGTAGATTGACATGTCCATATTGCGGTTCAGATACAGATTGCTTCCGTCTTGCTCATGGTGGAAAGATCACTTACTTCGATTGTCATCGACGCTGGTTGCCCAGGAAACACCCCTTTAGGAGCGATAAGAAAAACTTTATAAAGAACACTGTGGTCACCAAAGGTCCGCCTAAACGTCTTAACGCGGCAGAAATATATGCTCAGCTGAACAACCTTGTCCTAAATGAAAAGGGGGACAAGTACGAAGGATTCGGAGTGGACCACAACTGGACACATATATGTGGTCTCTGGGAGCTCCCTTATATGTCGTCATTGATTCTTGTGCACAACATTGATGTCATGCACCAAGAAAGTAATGTTGCTGAAGCCCTCATACACACCTGCATGCATTTTGACAAAACAAAGGACAATCTGAAAGCTCGAAGAGATCTAGCAATGCTTTGTGACCGACCAACCCAAGTGCTCAATGACAACGGTAGGCCGCCCCGTGCCTTGTTCTGTCTTACCTCTAAAGACAAGATCGAGGTAATGAGATGGATGAAAAAAATTAAATTTCCCGATGGTTATGCTGCGGGCTTGAAAAGAGCTGTGAATTTGAAAACGGGAAAACTAACTGGGTTAAAGATCCATGACTTCCATATATTAATGGAGAGGATTATCCCTGTCATGTTTCGTGGTTATATGCCCGACGCCATGTGGCAAGCAATAGCTGAGCTAAGTTATTTCTACAGGCAGATCTGTGCTAAAGAAATAAGTAAAATATGATGGAGAAGTTGGAGAAACAAATACCAGTGTTGTTATGCAAGCTAGAAAAAATATTCCCATCTGGATTCTTCAATCCGATGGAGCATCTACTTATTCACATTCCATATGAGGCAAAGGTTGGTGGACCTGTACAATATAGGTGGATGTATCACATTGAACGTGCACTCAAAAACCTGCGAGGCATGGTTCGAAATAAGGCTAGAGTAGAAGGATGCATCGCTGAAGCGTTTTTGCTAAAGGAGGTTTCATACTTCACGAGTGTGTATTTCGCAGAGGAACATAATGTCTATGCTGCTACCATGCGATACAATGTCGATGAGGAACCTCCTGTCAGTGATCTAAACATTTTCCAATGGAGAGGCACAAGTACTAGTAAGGGCACGTTCTACCACCTT
Source organism: Zea mays (assembly GCF_902167145.1). Classification (NCBI taxonomy): domain Eukaryota; kingdom Viridiplantae; phylum Streptophyta; class Magnoliopsida; order Poales; family Poaceae; genus Zea; species Zea mays. Next base: position 80,746,682 of record NC_050105.1, read on the forward strand.
AGCATGGATGAAAGAATGTCCACATTGCTATACATGTACTCTAATATGGAAGAGATGGAGCCATATTTCATGTAAGTCTTTATTTTACCCCTTAATTTCTTTACCAAAGGAGCCATATTTAATTACTTATTTGTCGTACAGTAAGTTCGACGAGGAAAATTGGACTTATTCCCATCAGCCTACAAGCAAACAACTAGATACTATGCGACGACATGGGAGGCAAGGAAGACCTAATTTTGTTGACTGGTTTCGCGAGCATGTAAACTCTCTATATTCCTTACTTTCATGTCATTTAGCCTTTTACGCGAGGTAGTCATTTGAACTGTATATTATTTGCAGTGCACAAAGACTCCTAACATACACGAGGACTTGAGACAGCTATCTTATGGGACGGTCACTTGCAGAACATTTGGTCGATACGATGTGAATGGCTTTCGTTTTCGTTCAGACCAATTTGAAAAGTCTCGTCCTCGTGCAGCCACACGTAACACTGGAGTTCTGACTAGGGCACTCGATGCACTCGGCAGAGAAACTAATTATTATGGCATCATTCAAAACATCCTAGAGTTTAATTTTGCAGGGAACAGACCTTTGAAATTAGTATTCTTTCTATGTGATTGGTTTGACAGCACTAATGGTATTAGACAAAGTCAATATGGTATAACTGAAGTAAAGCACAAGGAACGACTTCGAGGCCATGATAATTTTATCCTTGCACACCAGTGCGAGCAGGTCTACTATATGTCATACCCAAATCCGAAGTTTGAAGCATGGTGGGTAGTTCATAAGGTGAACCCTAGGGAACGTTTACATACTCCTTGCACTGCTGGTTATCAATTCGAAGATGAACAGGCCGATGATGTTTATCAAGAAGAAGAATTGCCAACTACTTTTACTATCGATGAGGGTGTTGCACTGAACTCACTAGTCGGAGACCGTAACGATGTCACTACTGATGAGTGTGTTGCACCGAAACGAAAACGAAATCCAAGGAACAAAAAAGCCACATTGCGAGCTTTGGATCGAAGAAGACTCCTTGATCGTGATTCTGATGAATTTTGATGTGTAATGCAAAATTTCATATTATGTGATGTATTATTTGATTTTTTTATTAGTTCACTTAATTTTATGGAGCTAATACATTTAATGTTTTTCTATTGAACAGGATGAGTGGTAGGAATAAACCAAAGCGCACTGCTAGGGGGTTTCTTAATGCGGCTAGCAGGATACTCCCGGGTGCACGTTCCCTTTTTCCAAGGGAGTTCTTCTAGCCAGAGCAGACAGGAGGCGTTGCTGAGACACGCTCGGCCAGAACTACGTGATACACCTATCGCTCTACAACGGAGTACCGATGTAAATGTTTATGTAATTGATCTTATTTGTCAGTCACTTGTGTAATTGATCTTATGTAAATGTTTATGTAAATTTTTACGTGTCTCTATTTCATGTGCATAGGAAGAGGAGGACGACGAGGAGGAGGTGCAACACCATGAGGAGGAGGACGAGGACGAGCAGGCCCATGAGGAGGATGACGAGGAGGACGAGCAGGCCCATGAGGGCATAGATGCTGAGGCGGATGACGATACCACCGAGGCTCCTGTCGTTCGACGAAGGGGCACTCGGAAGGGCCACTTTGTCCTACCTCCGTCAGCGCCTGCACAATCTGAAGCTCGAGTACTGATCATCCCGGTTGGTGATAGGTACTCACGTTTGGCCACTTTGTTCTTACTTATTTGTTTATTTTACACTATATATATGACATGACTTTCTTGTTTTTTGTCATGCAGCCAATGGGAAGACACGTCATTTGACGGTCGAGGTCACCATAGACAGGTTAATCAAGTCTTAGGTAACCTCTATCGTCTACATAACCCAGGAATTGTCACCGACCCGAAAGGTGTGGTGGTTCCTTGCACTAGCTGGTCGCACTTCGCACTAGCTCCACATGCTACATATGGAACAGCTCAAGGCGCCGTCAAGCACGACTTTTGGGTAATTTTTTCGAACTAACATTTATTAGTTGTTTCAACCTAACATTTATTAGTTGCTTTTGAACTAATTTTATTTTCGATGTTGGACAGAGACGCTATCGTGTGGAACCTGAGGCTCAAGAGCATGCAGACCGAGTATTAGAGAAAAATGCGAAAAAGGTGTGCAGGGATGCATTTTCCAATGCTCGTCTACAGGTTGTGAACGCGTACATGAAGCGCCGAGGTCATTCTATCAACAACTTTCGACAATATTCAGATGTCTACTTGACTGTAGACCAGTACATGGAGGTAAAAATCTAATTTAACAACTCATTCAGATGTGAATGTAATTTTGAGCTAACGCTTTATATGCAGGTAACTCTTCCATGGATGGAACACCGGCCGCAGGCTTATAAGGCTTTGTGTGAGATATGGGCTTCGCCCGAGTGGATTGAGAAGTCAAACAGAAATCGACATAGGCAGCGCCATCAGCAGGACGAGGACGATGATGAGGTCGTAGTCAACCATACCTATGGGGCTGATGGACACATTCGGTTGGCTAAGCGAATGGTGAGTATGTAGTATTCTGTTTTACTCAGAAATGAAACAGGATTGAACTCATATATTTGCAGGAGGCTCAAACTGGAGTTGTCCCGAGCCCAATCGATGTTTATAGGAGAGGGCATCGAGCGAAAAACAGTGAAATCTCTGATGAGCTGTGTAGTCAAGCGACCGTTGAGCGTATGGTTAGTTGTTGTTATGATTAATGTTTTCTTCCCATATAGCTATAAATTACATGTGTGCTGAACCTTCATATTGTATTGCAGGAGACATACGGGCAGGAGATGGTTAAGAAGTATGGAGAAGACTACGATTGGCGAGGAGCGCCTACCATCGACGCTGAGGTTGTGCATTCACTTGGAGGCAAGGCGCATGGACGGTATGAACTTGTGAATTGTTTTCAATAATATTGGAACTACGACCGAATAGCTAATTTTCTTGTTCTTCAAGATATTCTATGTTTATCGGTGTTATCGATTCGACGGAGTTGCGTTCTCGTGGCGGCTCTTCGTCGCAGGCGGGCTGTGGTAGTAGCAGCCGTAGTCGCCGCTCTGTATCTAGCATGGAGGAAGCTATGAGGGAGCAGCAAGAAAAATTTCGTGAAGAGATGCGGCAACAACAAATGGCATTTCTCCAACAGCAATCAGAGTACATGGCTGCTTACAACGCACAGGCGCAACAAGCAATGAACGTGAGTGTCTTATTTATTCTCAACACGCTCGATATTGGTTCTATAACTAATATATTATATTTGCAACAGTCTTAGTTTCCACAGCAGGCACAGCAGCAACCATTTGTTTTCCCTCAATTTCAGCCGCCGATGCCTCAGTGGGGATTACATGCTCCGCCACCTCCACCTCCACCTCAGGTTATTCAATTTAGTTAAGACTTGTCGTTTGTATCAACCTAATTGTCAAATCTTTACTAAACTTGATTTTGTAGGGATCCGGGGTCATGGGCCACAACACGCCACCACCGGTCATACCAGCACCAGGAGGAGCTTATGCAGGGGAGGGAGCTTATGCAGGAGAGGTTAGTTTGAGAAACAATTTGTTTGAATAGTCGTTATACATGTAACTGTAGCCGTTATTAATGTCATCTTTTTTTTAAGATCCAAACCCGTTACACGACTTCGTCGACCAGTTATTGGCTTCTGGAGGTAGTGGACACAACTCCAACGACCCCAATGTGTGATTAAGTTAGCTTTGTGCCGCACTGTGTTGTAATGAACTATTTGTGGACTTTATGTTTGTATGGACTATTTGTGGACTTTATATTTGTATGGACTCAAGTTTTATGTTATGAACTCAAGTATGAATTTTCTGTTATTGTATGGAATTTCTGTGATTGTATGAATTTTGTATAAAATTCTGTTATTTTTCGTTTTTTTTCAATTTTTTTTGCTCTGAAATTAGCAATTTTCGGCGGCCCCCCTGGCCGCCGAAAATAAGGGTTTTATTTTCTGCAGTTTTTTATTTTCGGCGGCTGGCTCCCTGGCCGCCGAAAATAGCTTACTTTCGGCGGCCAGGAAGCCAGCCGCCGGAAATACGCTATTTTCGGCGGCCAGGGCCTGGCCGCCGAAAGTAAAGCCTTATTTTCGGCCAGTTTTTTTTGGCGGCCAGAAGCCGCCGAAAATAAGCCTTTTGCCGCCGAAAATAGCTTATTTTCGGCGGGAACTGGCTTATTTTCGGCGGCTTCTGGCCGCCGAAAATGACTGTAGCTGTTGTAGTGAAAATTCTACCACCAAATTCAGGGCGTTACAGAATATGGGTACGAGGATGTGTAAGTTGCTGGTGATAGCCTAAGTGTGATGGAACCCTCCATGTGGTGGTGATATGGTTAGGCCGTCTGCAACAGTTTATCCATAGTCTACCCAAAAACACTATTTTGCACTGTTGTGATTTGTAGACTGTACTGTTCGCATAGTGAAGTTCGAATATGTATATAGGGATAAGTAAGCTGCTTGAGATAGCCTTAGTCTACAGTCTGCACGTTACCTTTGTTCACTACCACCACATCAACGGTCCATATTCTAGGAGATAGCATCTCTGATCAGGAGAGACGAGCAGAGACCGACACCGTAAAGTAGTTTTATGTGGCTTTCCGGCAGCCATCTCTATCTATGTCTAAACATCACTATTAAACCCCCACAATCGTGTTCATGATAGAAGCTTTGGAGTCGGAGATCTGGTGTTACACAAGACTCAAACAACAAAGGATAGGCAATGTTGAGTCCTGACATGGGCATGAAGACGGTCCGGCCGGTAAATCAGTTAATGTTCCAAATTTCTAGCCAGATTTCAGATGTTAGTAAAACCTGCAGGATTAACTCGGGACCGACTTGTAACGGGTTCAGACATCCTCCCTTTATATAGATGAAGGGTTAGGACCGATTAAACCCCCACAATCGATCAAATCAAATTTACTTATCGTTTTTACCTTATGCATTAGGAGTAGCTCTAGTTTAGCCTCCCTCTACCTCGAATCTTCACCTATCTTCGGCTCTACGTCGACTAGAGGCATCTTGGATGGTCTGCCGACGCCAAGACATACACTAGGATCTCTCCTCCCCGACGGGTCCCTCCCGGGAGGCAAAATCTAGATCCGCTGCGAAGAAGACGATGCTCTGCGCCATCGTGGATCGTCCGAACCCCAGGCGCGGACCGTCCGGACGTACGCAGAGGAGGAGCCGCTCCTGCGCCATGTCGCAGACCGCTCGGCCCTGTGGTGCGGACCGTCTGCGCCTCCGCAGGGAGCACCGACAGGTGGTTCGTTCTAGTCTTTGGCGACCAGATCGGCGCCACCACACTTTTTGGCGATTATGCTAGGACCAAGTGTCTAGATCTAAAATCAGGCTCCCAAATGACCGGTTCTAAAGATCACATCGATATCTCCCCAGACAATATCCTTAGACCGGCTATCGAAAGCCTGTCGGTCGATGAGCAACAACTATATGAAGAAATGATGAGTCGAATGAGGGAGGATGCACGTCGCCAAATCGCCAAGGCTGAGGAGGGGGCGACGGAGAAATTCTTGTCATACTTCACGGTGGATCGCCACGAGAAAATTGCCAAGCATGGAGAGATCGAGATTGCATCCCTATTACCTTGCTTGAAATCTCAAATGTAAGTAAATCTAACGATATCCAATCTATTAAGCAACATCAAGATGAAATAAAATAACAGATTGGAGGGTTGGAAGAAACAATTAGAAAATTAACGCGTACATTTGAGAATTTTGCTGATCCTAGTTTTCCATCATACGAAACTAGCAATAAGATATATGTGCCTAATACATCTATAGCAAATGGGGATTTGCAGTCCCGACCATTGTATGTTATGTTTACAGAGTGAAGTTGAAACAGGGAGTGAGATATTAAGTGAATAGAGAGTCTGCTCGTCAATATAATGAAGCCACCGCGAACATTCTAAATTGGATTAAGATGGGCAGATGTCGCATCAAATATTATGTTGGGTCGGATTCGAAGAGATTTTGGCTTTTTGTCAACTCAAGCCTGATTGTGATAGGATATGTTGTGAGACCCAAAAAAGGAAATTATGTTCCATCCGTTTTAAAATATAATTCATTTTAGATTAATTATATATATTCGTTGTCATTGAAATGAATGTAGATAGAAAAAAATGAGTTAAAAAAGAACAATGTTTTAAGACAAAGAGAATTAATAAACAAATAAATATTTGCCATACGCGGCCAAGACGTCGATGAGCTGTGCACACGGCACCAAAGATTGTGAGAGCATCGGTATTTCCTATTGTCTGCTCGTGACACTTTTCCATTATTACCTTTACCATCCACGACCCCCCACTGTTTTGGACGCTTTTAAGTTTAATTTGAAATTAAAACCTATTTTTGAGAGCGTAATAACTTTCGTTTCACTTAAGCATGTATGCAATAACGGGATTACATGAAACAAAAATACTACTTTCCGAACCATGAACTTATAAAAGATTCTATATTTTTTTAGGAAATATTTTGGGAGTAAACAACTTAATTGGAAACTCAAATAGGGGCCTATATTTAGATAATAGCAAAAAGGTGTTGTGCTTGACTTCTAGCATTGTTTATTTTCTATTTTTTAAACAACTTAGATTTTTCATATTGAATCGATAATAAATAGGGCCGACCAATCTTAGGAAGATTTTTTTTTCATCTTTCTATTGGACCGAGACCAATCTTATATGATTCGTCGTCTTTGTTTAAATAAGAAATATAGTACACGCATATCTAATACTAATACTCACTATGTATCAAAATAAAATTTGTTTTGTATATATTCTATATATATGTCTATATTCATCTTATACTAGTTGAATATAGACATTAATACAATAATACTAAGAGTTAAAACGAATAAAATTTTGGAACGGAGAGAGTATTTGTACCTACACGAGATTATGCCCGACCAAACTGGATACAAAAATATAGAAGAAAGAAACCAAGCTTAAAAAACTCCTCATCTTATCCCACCCGTCGTCACAACTTATCACAGCCGATCGTCAGCACAATGCGTCACGCAGCCATGCCCGACAGCGAAAAACTCTAGCAAATGCTTCGTCTTTTTTCTCTTGGGAGTAATCGTCTCTAAGGTCTCTTCACCTGCCAAAACATGTAATCTGCCTAGCTAGGACCTCCTAACACCAACTAACAAAATCAGGAGACGTGAGAAGACAAGGCATCAAGAGTTGTCAGCTCAAGCCTAGCTTCTTCACCAAGCTATCTCAATCTGCCAAGATGGCGAGAAAGACAACACATTCGATATAGAAGTAGACAATGTTAGCAGACAATCCATTTGTACGCTTCAACACCATTACTCATGTGCAGCCAGAAAGAAAAACGCAAACTTGTAAAATATTACATGTGCCAATCAATTCAACCTAAAAGTTCAAGCTAATAAAAATAAATCGACAATTAACTTATATTATATTTCAACAAATTTATATAATGGTCGGAGGATCTGCCCATCATCTCTTACATTTTTATTGATCACATGCATACAGTAACATAGGTACCAACGAATGATCTGATGGTCAGCTTTATTTTTTTATATAATTTATTCATTTAACCTCATAAACATCATTAAAATTTCTATAAATTTAATCAAAGTTTAAATTTTAACTCGATTCTATAAATTGATTTATTTGGAGACCTGACGTAGAGAGTAGCATACGTACAGCACACAAAACGGTAAAAAAATACAACAAATTACAATTACAACCTCTAGCTTACAAGCCCAATCTCTACTAATCCTTAAAGGTGGACGGAGGGCGTCCACCACAGCACCGTGCCCCCGCCCGCGATTTTTTGCCCCCGTGCGCGTCTTCCTCGCGCCCGCGAATCACGCCCCGCGTGCGTCGCCCTCGCCGCCGGCTAATCCCGCCCGCGCGAGGCACCCTCGCCCCCCTCCCCCGGCGCGCCGTGATACCCTCACCCCGCAACGCGCGCCCTGCCCCCGCCCGCGTTCCTCACCCCGCGCGCGTCGCCCTCACCGCCGATTATCCCGCCCTCGCTAGGCACCCCAGCGCCGTGATGCCCTCACCCCGCAGCGCGCGCCCTGCCCCCACCGTCGGGGATCCCGCCCCCGCCAACAGCGCCCATTTTTGTCGCAGATCCCGCCCACACCAAACCGCGCGCCTGCGCGCAGCGTCGCAGATCCCGTCCACACCGCCCCTCCCTCCCCTATCGCCAGCTCTCCTCCACTTCCTTCCCCGGTCACCACCCATACCTCAGCCACCCCGGTAGTTGTGCCAGGGGCGAGGGCGGTGGAGGCAGCTAGACAACGGCGTGAGCGCGGTGTCATTCGGGTTCGTGGCCACCGCCATCCTCGTGTCCATGTTCCTCGCCATGGCCATCCTCGAGCACTTCCTCCACCCCCTGGAACACACGCTTGAGCACGCGCCGCCCCAGGGGATCCGCCACAGCCTCCACCTCTTCCTCGGTCGTGGCGGTGAGCGTGGCGCCGGCCAAAGTGTAGATCTCGAGGCGGCGACGAAGCTTGAAGCCCACACACCCCTCGAGGTATGGCTACAACATACTGTTCCCGCACGCTCTCCTCGCTGTCCATCCATGGCGCCAAGCTGAGGTATATATATATATATTAAGAGGGGCCCAAAGTGATTCGTATTATTTAGCCCTACTTGTAATCCAATGCCCTCCATTAGTTTCTTCTAGCTCCTCCAATTTGTTGTGGATGCAAAACCTTCCCAAGTGGTCATGTTAGGCGCATTTGTCACTTTCAGAAATGTTTCGTTGGGGTCCAAAAATTAGCCAGTGAGAACCAAGCAGCCTTTTTAGTTGAGTAAAGATGGTACCAAAAACTGTCCTGATCAAAACAATGCTCAAGAACCAGGTCGCTCGGCAGGTTAGTCATGCCCTTATCCTCCCCTCGCAAATCGTGATCCACATTTGTAACCATAATGGTGGACATGATAGAATTGTTCTATAGGATGCCCTGGCCATATAATCTCACTTTTGTGCCTTTTTATTCCCGATGGCAGAAGATAAGAATCACTCAGAGTCTCAGACCATGCCTTTTATTTTCCTGTACAATAGTTGGAATTGAGTTCGTATGATGTTTTTTTCTATAGTATGTTGTGAAACTATCGTTTGTATTTGATAAAACAAAAACACCGGTATGTTCTATTCTCTGTTATGTTATGGCTATTGAATCTATGTAGGATCTTCCTGCTGCTATGGGAAAGAGAGGGGTGAAGCTTGGCAAGGCATCCTATCAAGAGCTGACAGGGGTAAAGAAGCCAAAGTTGGATGAGCAGGGCATGCTTCACTGGCCTGTTATTTTGCTCTACCCATATGGCATGCCGTGTGACTTCATTGAGGGTTTGGCTTATGAAGATACTCTATCGCCTCACCCCTCCTTAATTACATGATGCTTTTTTGGTCGAGTTAAAATGTGTAGATGTTCAAGTACCTATACTAAATTTATTGTAATGGTGTCCTTAACAAACATGTTCTCAGAAACTTCTTCACCATTACACTAGAATGAGAACCACACTTACACATTAGAGAAAAAAACGTATATATGTTAATATAGGTTCAATTCTCAAACTCTATGCTTTGCATGTTTGAGAGCACCTAGAGGGGGGGGGGGTGAATAGGTGATCCTGTAAAAACTTGAAACTTAATCCGCAAAACTTGATTAGGAGTTAGCACGAATAAGCCAAGTGGCTAGAGAGGAGAACTTGCACAACACGATAACCACAAAGAGATCAACACAGAGATGGCACAGTGATTTATCCCGTGGTTCGGCCAAGTCCAACACTTGCCTACTCCACGTTGTGGCGTCCCAACGGACGAGGGTTGCAATCAACCCCTTTCAAGCGGTCCAAAGACCCACTTGAATACCACGATGTTTTGCTTTCACTTTACTATATCCCGCTTGCGAGGAATCTCCACAACTCGAAGCCTCTCGCCCTTACACTTTGATGTTCACAAAGAAGCACAGAGTAAGGTAGGGATGAGCAACGCACACAAGACACTAAATCAGAGTACCAACACACACACAAGTCACAACAAGAGCTCACAACACAACCAGGCGAGTTCACAACTCAAATGGAGCTCTAGTTGCTATCACAAAGAATCAAATGCACGGAATCGAAGTCTTGGTGCTTAGGAATGCTTAGAGAATGCTTGGTGTAATCCTCCATGCGCCTAGGGGTCCCTTTTATAGCCCCAAGGCAGCTAGGAGCCGTTGAGAGCATTCCAGGAAGGCAATTCTTGCCTTCTGTCGCTTGGCGCACCGGACAGTCCGCTGCACCATCGGACACTGTCCGGTGCAGATCTCTTTCCTTATTTGGCGAAGCCGACTGTTGCAGATTCCTAGCCGTTAGCGCACCGGACACTGTCCGGTGCACACCGAACAGTCCGGTGCCCCTTCTAACCATTGACTCTTGCCACGCGTCGCGCGCGGATTCCACGGCCGACCGTTGGCCCGGCCGACTGTTGGCTCACCGGACAGTCCGGTGCACCACCGGACAGTCCGGTGAATTATAGCCGTACGTCGCCGACGATTTCCCGAGAGCAGCAAGTTCGCCTGAGTCAGCCTGGCGCACCGGACACTGTCCGGTGCACCCAGACTGAGCTGACTTCGGCTGAACAAAGCCATCTTTAATTCCAACTTGATTTTTCCTGTTTCCAGCACTTAGACATAATACATTAGTCCCCAAAACAATATACTAAGTCTTAGAAACATACCTTTATACTTGATTTGTACTTTGTCCACCATTTAACACTTAGGCACTTGTGTTGGACACTAAATCACCAAAATACTTAGAAATGGCCCAAGGGCACATTTCCCTTTCAATCTCCCCCTTTTTGGTGATTTATGCCAACACAACACAAAGCAAGTAGAACAAGTGCAAAATCAATTCAAATAAGGACTCAAGATTGTTTTGATTCAAATTTGGCATATATGGATCATTCTTTGGCACCACGTGGTTTGTTTTTGCAAATCAAATTCAATTTCCTATCTCTAAGTCAAACACACTTGTTGAGACATAAAGAGAGTTGTTCCAATAGACATTGACCAAAGATTTCAAAAACTCCCCCTTTTTCCCATAAACAACCATTCTCCCCACAAGTGGCCAACTTTTGACAAAAGAGACAACAAGAGATTTTTGACAAATCAAAAGCTCTATTCTACTGTTTTCAAAATTCTCAAGTGGTAGCTGATCCATTTGTTGCTTTGGCCTTATTTTCTCCCCCGTTGGCATCAAGCACCAAAACGGGATCAATTTTGGCCCTTTAACCCCATTGCCTCACCAAAATCTTCAACTAAGAGTAAAAAGGCAATAAGAGTATAAAGATGAACTTGGAATAAGTTACTCTTTCATCGGAGTGCAGTGGAAGTCTTGCATGGTCCAAGTCCACCTTTTCCCTTTCAAACCTTCTTTGAGACTAAATTAAGCAAACTCAAGCATACAGTTAGTCTCAAAGGGTCAAGTTGTAGCACATCTCCCCCTAAATATGTGCATCACTCGCAAATGGACTTGTGAGGTCCGGGGAGTGCTTGTACAACTTGAGCACCATAAATAAACAACAAAATGCATTAAGGAACATGATCAAAGCATAAAACACATGTATGCTATAACTCAATCCAAGTTCTGGAAATCTAAGACATTTAGCTCACTACGCAGCTTGCAAAAGGTCGACTCATCTAGAGGCTTGGTAAAGATATCGGCTAGCTGGTTCTCGGTGCTAACATAAAACACTTCGATATCTCCCTTTTGCTGGTGGTCTCTCAAAAAGTGATGTCGGATGTCAATGTGCTTTGTGCGGCTGTGTTCAACAGGATTATTCGCCATGCGGATAGCACTCTCATTATCACATAGGAGTGGGACTTTGCTCAGATTGTAGCCAAAGTCCCTGAGGGTTTGCCTCATCCAAAGTAGTTGCGTGCAACACTGTCCTGCGGCAACAAACTCGGCCTCAGCGGTGGATAGGGCAACGGAGGTTTGTTTCTTAGAACTCCACGACACCAGGGACCTTCCTAAGAATTGGCACATCCCTGATGTACTCTTCCTATCGACCTTACATCCAGCATAGTCGGAGTCTGAATATCCAATCAAGTCAAAGGTAGACCCCTTTGGATACCAGATCCCGAAGCAAGGCGTAGCGACTAAATATCTAAGAATTCGCTTCACCGCCACTAAGTGACATTCCCTTGGATCGGATTGAAATCTAGCACACATGCATACGCTAAGCATAATATCCGGTCCACTAGCACATAAATAAAGTAAAGACCCTATCATAGACCGGTATGCCTTTTGATCAACGGACTTACCTCCTTTGTTGAGGTCGGTGTGTCCGTCGGTTCCCATTGGAGTCTTTGCGGGCTTGGCGTCCTTCATCCCAAATCGCTTGATCAAGTCTTGCGTGTACTTCGTTTGGGAGATGAAGGTCCCATCCTTGAGTTGCTTCACTTGGAACCCAAGGAAATAGCTTAACTCGCCCATCATCGACATCTCAAACTTTTGAGTCATCACCCTGCTAAACTCTTCACAAGACTTTTGGTTAGTTGAGCCAAATATTATGTCATCGACATAAATTTGGCACCCAAAAAGATCACCATCACAAGTCTAAGTAAAAAGAGTTGGATCGGCTTTCCCAACCTTGAAAGCATTAGCAATTAAAAAGTCTCTAAGGCATTCATACCATGCTCTTGGAGCTTACACACGTGGTCGGGGTACCGTTCATCCTCGAAGCCAGGGGTTGCTCCACGTACACCTCCTCCTTGATTGGCCCATTGAGGAAAGCGCTCTTCACATCCATTTGGAACAACCTGAAAGAATGGTGAGTAGCATAGGATAACAATATGCGAATTGACTCTAGCCTAGCCACAGGAGAAAAAGTCTCCTCAAAGTCCAAACCTGCGACTTGGGCATAACCTTTTGCCACAAGTCGTGCCTTGTTCCTTGTCACCACCCCGTGCTCGTCTTGTTTGTTGCGGAACACCCACTTGGTTCCCACAACATTTTGCTTGGGACGAGGCACCAGTGTCCAAACTTCATTTCTCTTGAAGTTGTTGAGCTCCTCTTGCATGGCCAACACCCAGTCCGGATCTAGCAAGGCCTCTTCTACCCTAAAAGGCTCAATAGAAGAGACAAAAGAGTAATGCTCACAAAAAATAACTAATCTAGAGCGAGTAGTTACTCCCTTGCTTATGTCACCCAAAATCTAGTCGACGGGATGATCCCTTTGAATCATCGCTCGAACTTGGGTTGGAGGAACTGGTTGCGCTTCTTCCTCTATCACATGAACATCTTGTGCTCCCCCTTGATCACACGCCTCTTCTTGATGGACCTGTTCATCGTCTTGAGTTGGGGGATGCACCATTGTTGAGGAAGAAGGTTGATCTTGCTCCTTTTGTTCCAGTGGCCTCACATCTCCAATCGCCATGGTGTGTATTGCGGTCGTTGGAACGTCTTCTTCATCTACATCATCAAGATCAACAACTTGCTCTCTTGGAGAGCCATTAGTCTCATCAAATACAACATCGCTAGAGACTTCAACCAAACCCGATGATTTGTTGAAGACCCTATACGCCTTTGTATTTGAGTCATACCCTAACAAAAACCCTTCTACTGGACTTCCTACCCTTCTTCACTAGAATGTAGCATTTACTCCCAAAAACTCGGAAATACGAAACATTGGTTTGTTACCGGTTAGTAGCTCATACGAAGTCTTCTTGAGGAGGCGATGAAGGTAGACCCGGTTGATGGTGTGGCAAGTCGTGTGCAGGCTTCCGACCAAAAGCGCTCGGGGGTCTTGAACTCTCCAAGCATCGTCCTCGCCATGTCTATAAGCGTCCTGTTCTTCCTCTCAACCACACCATTTTGCTGTGGTGTGTAGGGAGCGGAGAACTCGTGCTTGATTCCTTCCTCCTCAAGATACTCCTCCACTTGAAGGTTCTTGAATTCGGACCCATTGCCGCTCCTTATCTTCTTCACCTTGAGCTCAAACTCGTTTTGAGCTCTCCTTAGGAAGCGCTTGAGGGTCCCTTGGGTTTCAGATTTATCCTGCAAAAAGAATACCCAAGTGAAGCGGGAAAAATCATCAACTATAACAAGACCATACTTACTTCCTCCTATGCTTAGATAGGCGACGGGTCCGAAGAGGTCCATATGAAGTAACTCCAGGGGTCTTGATGTTGTCATCACATTTTTGGCATGATGAGAGCTTCCCACCTGTTTCCCTGCTTGACAAGCTGCACAAGGTCTATCTTTTTCGAAAGTAACATTAGTTAGACCTATCACGTGTTCTCCCTTTAGAAGCTTGTGAAAGTTCTTCATCCCCACATGTGCTAAGCGGCGATGCCACAGCCAGCCCATGCTAGTCTTAGCAATTAAGCATGCATCTAGACCGACCTCCTCTTTTGCAAAATCAACTAAATAGAGTTTGCCATCTAATACACCCTTAAAAGCTAATGAACCATCACTTCTTCTAAAGACAGACACATCTACATTTGTGAATAGACAATTATATCCCATATTACATAATTGACTTACGGATAACAAATTATATCCAAGCGACTCTACTAAGAATACATTAGAAATAGAGTGCTCATTTGAGATTGCAATCTTGCCTAAGCCTTTAACCTTGCCTTGATTCCCATCACCGAATATGATTGAATCTTGGGAATCTTTATTCTTGACGTAGGAGGTGAACATCTTCTTCTCCCCTGTCATGTGGTTTATGCATCCGCTGTCGATAATCCAGCTTGATCCCCCGGATGCATAAACCTGCAAGGCAAATTTAGGCTTGGGTCTTAGGTACCCACTCTTGTTGGGTCCTACAAGGTTAGTGACAATATCCTTAGGGATCCAAATGCAAGTTTTATCTCCCTTGCATTTTGCCCCTAGTTTCCTAGCAATCACTTTCCTATCCTTTCTACAAATCGCAAATGAAGCATTGCAAGCATGATAAATTGTAGAAGGTTCATTTATTATTTTCCTAGAAACATGAACAACATTTCTTCTAGGCATGTGATTAATAACATTTCTCCTAGCTAAATTTCTATCATGCATAATAGAAGAACTAGAAGCAACCATGGCCTGAGAATCAAAAGCATCATAACTTCTATAAACATTTCTAGAATGTCTCCTATCATGATACATGAAGGCATGGTTCTTTTGAGCACTACTAGCCATAGGGGCCTTCCCTTTCTCCTTGGCGGAGATGGAAGCCTTATGGCTTGTTAAGTTCTTGACTTCCCTCTTGAAGCCAAGACCATCCTTAATTGAGGGGTGTCTACCAATCGTGTAGGCATCCCTTGCAAATTTTAGCTTGTCAAATTCACTCTTGCTAGTCTTAAGTTGGGCATTAAGACTAGCCACTTCATCATTTAATTTAGAAATGCAAACTAGGTGTTCACTACAAGCATCAACATTAAAATCTTTGCACCTATTGCAAATCATAACATGTTCTACACAAGAGTTAGATTTACTTGCTACTTCTAGTTTAGCATTTAAATCATCATTAACACTTTTAAAGTATAAATGGTTTCATGACAAGTAGATAGTTCACAAGAAAGCATTTCATTCCTTTTAACTTCTAGAGCAAGAGAATTTTGTGCACTAACAAATTTATCATGCTCTTCATATAAAAGGTCCTCTTGTTTTTCTAGTAATCTATTCTTATCATTCAAAGCATCAATCAATTCATTAATCTTATCAATCTTAGTTCTATCTAGTCCCTTGAATAAGCATGAATAGTTTATTTTATCATCACCACTAGACTCATCCTCGCTTGAAGAAGCATAAGTAGTATTGTTTCGAGTACATACCTTCTCCTTTGCCATGAAGCATGTGTGATGCTCGTTGGGGAAGAGGGATGACTTGTTGAAGGCGGTGGCGGCGAGTCCTTCGTTGTCGGAGTCGGACGAGGAGCAATCCGAATCCCACTCCTTTCCAAGATGTGCCTCGCCCTTTGCCTTCTTGTAGTTCTTCTTCTTTTCCCACTTTCCACTCTTCTTTTCCTGGTCACTATCATTATCGGGACAATTAGCGATAAAATGACCAATCTTACCACATTTGAAGCAGGAGCGCTTCCCCTTCGTCTTGTTCTTGTTGGGGTGCTCCTTGCGACCCTTTAGCGCCGTCTTGAACCGCTTGATGATAAGGGCCATTTCTTCCTCATTAAGCCCGGCTGCCTCAACTTGCGCCACCTTGCTAGGTAGTGCCTCCTTGCTCCTTGTCGCTTTGAGAGCAACAGTTTGAGGCTCGTGGATTGGGCCATTCAATGCATCATCCACGTATCTCGCCTCCTTGATCATCATCCGCCCGCTTACAAATTTCCCAAGAATTTCTTCGGGCGACATCTTGGTGTACCTAGGATTTTCACGAATATTGTTTACCAGATGTGGATCAAGTACAGTAAAGGACCTTAGCATTAGGCAGACGACGTCGTGGTTCGTCCATCGCGTGCTTTCATAGCTCCTTATTTTGTTGACGAGGGTCTTGAGCCTGTTGTACGTTTGGGTTGGCTCCTCCCCCCTTATCATCACGAATCTCCCGAGTTCGCCCTCCACCAACTCCATCTTGGTGAGAATGGTGACGTCGTTCCCCTCATGTGAGATCTTGAGGGTGTCCCAGATCTGCTTAGCATTGTCCAAGCCGCTCACCTTGTGTAATCATCCCTGCACAATGAGGCTAACAACACAGTAGTAGCTTGTGCATTTTTATGAATCTGTTCATTGATAAACAAAGGACTATCCGAGCTATCAAATTTCATTCCACTCTCTACTATTTCTCATATACTAGGATGGAGAGAGAACAAGTGACTACGCATTTTGTGACTCCAAAATCCATAGTCCTCTCCATCAAAATGGGGAGGTTTACCAAGTGGAATGGAGAGTAAATGAGCATTAGTACTTTGAGGAATACGAGAATAATCAAAAGAGAAGTTTGAATTAACCGTCTTCTTATTCTCGTAGATGTTGTCGTCGTCCTTTTGAGAAGAAGAGGATTCGTCGCTGTCGTAGTAGACTATCTCTTTGATGCACCTTGTTTTCTTCTTCCTCCCATCTTTTCTTTTGTGGCTCGAGCCTGAGTCAGTAGGCTTGTCCTCCTTTGGATCATTGACGAAGGACTCCTTCTCCTTATCATTGACCACCATCCCCTTGCCCTTAGGATCCATCTCTTCGGGCGATTAGTCCCTTTCTTGAAGAGAACGACTCTGATACCAATTGAGAGCACCTAGAGGGGGGGGTGAATAGGCGATCCTGTAAAAACTTGAAACTTAATCCGCAAAACTTGATTAGGAGTTAGCACGAATAAGCCAAGTGGCTAGAGAGGAGAACTTGCACAACACGATAACCACAAAGAGATCAACACAGAGATGGCACATTGATTTATCGCGTAGTTCGGCCAAGTCCAACACTTGCCTACTCCACGTTGTGGCGTCCCAACGGACGAGGGTTGCAATCAACCCCTTTCAAGCGGTCCAAAGACCCACTTGAATACCACGGTGTTTTGCTTTCACTTTACTATATCCCGCTTGCGAGGAATCTCCACAACTCGGAGCCTCTCGCCCTTACACTTTGATGTTCACAAAGAAGCACGGAGTAAGGTAGGGATGAGCAACGCACACAAGACATGAAATCAGAGTACCAACACGCACACAAGTCACAACAAGAGCTCACAACACAACCAGGCGAGTTCACAACTCAAATGGAGCTCTAGTTGCTATCACAAAGAATCAAATGCGCGGAATCGAAGTCTTGGTGCTTAGGAATGTTTAGAGAATGCTTGGTGTAATCCTCCATGCGCCTAGGGGTCCCTTTTATAGCCCCAAGGCAGCTAGGAGCCGTTGAGAGCATTCCAGGAAGGCAATTCTTGCCTTCTGTTGTCTGGCGCACCGGACAGTCCGGTGCACCACCGAACACTGTCGGTGCGGATCTCTTTCCTTATTTGGCGAAGCCGACCGTTGCAGATTCCTAGCCGTTGGCGCACCGGACACTGTCCGGTGCACACCGGACAGTCCGGTGCCCCTTCTGACCGTTGACTCTTGGCACGCGTCGCGCGCGGATTCCACGGCCGACCGTTGGCCCGACCGACTGTTGGCTCACCGGACAGTCCGGTGCACCACCGGACAGTTCGGTGAATTATAGCCGTACGTCGCCGACGATTTCCCGAGAGCAGCAAGTTCGCCTGAGTCAGTCTGGCGTACCGGACACTGTCCAGTGCACCATCGGACAGTCCGGTGCACCCAGACTGAGCTGACTTCGGCCGAACAAAGCCATCTTTAATTCCAACTTGACTTTTCCTGTTTCCAGCACTTAGACATAATACATTAGTCCCCAAAACAATATCCTAAGTCTTAGAAACATACCTTTATACTTGATTTGTACTTTGTCCACCATTTAACACTTAGGCACTTGTGTTGGACACTAAATCACCAAAATACTTAGAAATGGCCCAAGGGCACATTTCCCTTTCAATGTTTGTGTCACTACAGAAGATGTTTTCGTTTAGGTTGCGAACACACATCTGCAGAGATAAAAAAGGAGTGCCATCAATGGTAGCCACAGATTGGGGCATGAAGTGTAACCACTATGAGATCAATGTGTTGTTTTTTCATGTTTAATAATTTGAGTTATAATATATGGTTTGCTTATAATGTTTTTTTATTTTTTATTTTGGCGATGCAGGGTACATAACTCCTCCAACAGGGATTTGGCAGGCTATGGAGATGCAGGCTGAAGTAGAAAGGAGAAAATGCGCTCAAGTCCTTGAATCAGAAGGGAAGAAACAAGCCCAAATCCTTGAATTAGAAGGGAAGAAAACTGCCCAGATCTTTGAATCTGAAGGTGACGACTTCATAACCATTTTTATCTTTTAGCTCAATCAGGAGCTTCACAGTGCCAGGTCTTCATTTGAGCAAACTCATTTCAATCTGGTGCATAATCCCTCCTTATTTGAATTAGAATGCATCACACTCAGTTATTGAATTATGCAATTACAGATAACCCCTCCTTTCCTTTCCATTATTTGAATTTGACAAAGGTTGCTTAGATCATGCCCTCTTTTTTGCAGGTTCTTTCCATTATCTGAATTATGTGAACAGATCTAAGAAAACTAAAATAGTTGTCCTGTCCATCTTTGCTTGATTATATGATAGCTCCACTACTAACTCAAACTGCTACTGCTTAGCCACTACTACCTACTAACTGAAGCCTCTAACACAAATGCCTTGAGACTACCAAAGAGAAAGTAGGAACTGACATTTCTCACACTGGTCAGGCATTTCCATTGAATTTTACTCTATATTCAGAAGTTTTTTTCCTGGGCTCACAAAGAGCAGAAGACATTTCTTAATGAGCTCCAAAAGAAAACACCACCAGAAAGATGATATATTATTAAACACATGCCCATACAACAGATCTTCATATCATCATATGTACATCATCCCTATATGGCAACAATGATGTGGCTAACCCTGAAATTCATGCTGTTTTTTGACCATATCCTAGCAAAAAAGCATCACTATTTCTGATCGGATAGCAGATGTCTCTCAGGCAGGCAAATGGTTGTCAGATTGTATGCAATCATCCAAATTTGATCTTATTCTCTTCACGACCTAGAGTCTACAGAGTCACTTCATTATCTGTTATTGTATAACAACTGTTGCTTAAGATACTTCAAAGAGCACAAATACATGTTTTTTTCTGATGTTGTTGCATTTCTTGTTTATGGCAAGGGCAGATGCTGAGAGATGTTCCCTTTCATCCTAGGTTGTTCTACAAATAGTTTTGGTAAGTTTTTTCTCATAGATTCTTCTAACTTTACTGCATCACTGCCGAGAACACCATCACCATTTCTGAATTCCTTCATTTACCTTAGAATTCAATATATTCTTGAGTGCAACGGACATGTTCTATTCTGTGGAATACCTAGGGGACCATGTTTAGTTGATTCTTGTAAAACTATGGGCACATTTGTCTCCATTCCCTTCATGTATGTTGTGGTAGATCTTTTCTCTCCTTGTTGTAGAACATCAATAAAGTTGGCTTGGTAAATTGTTCGGTGCTTGTCATTCATGTGAGTTATAATATCTTATCTCCCAATCCCCTTGTTCTTTAGTGGAATTAGTTTCTGATACAATACAATAGATTGAACATGAAAACAGGTTATTCCTATTCTGTAATAAGGGTCTATACAGTAGAATGAGTAATACTCACTAATCACTACTCACCCTAATCCAAGTATGTCAATAATGAACATTCAGATTTGTCAAAGTTGTAGACAACTATCAAGTGCCATCTTAAGAAACTAATGTTTGTCATTTCAGTATCATATTTGCTTTGGTATTTGCAGAGCAAGTTATCCCCTTCATTGAATTTAGATTGTTTATGCTCTCCCTAACCATATATTAGTACACATTTTATTCTTCCATTGAACAACCCACTGAGTGTAATACATATCCAGACATTGAAGCAACATATAACTGCCTCAAGGAAAATATGGTGTAGCAGATGAGGATATAAACTTATACTGCCAGTCTGTTGAAAGTGGTCCAACCATTGATCTTGCTTCACAATTGCCAGACTTGCGAGCCGTGGTTTTGCAACTATTTTATCTGGACTAAGATTAATATATCCAGTCAAGCGAACATTTTGGTTTGACATTTACAAGGTATATTTGGTCCCTTTGTTTCCTGAAGTCATTGGTTGGTTTCTAAATAACTGATATCTTTTCTCTCCTAGCTATAGAACATCGATAAAATTTGCTTGGTAAATTGTCAGATGCTTGTCATTCATGATAGTTCTAATATTCTATCTCTCAATCTCCTTGTTCCTTGGTGGAATTAATTTCTGATACAATACAATAGATTGAACATTAAAACAGGTGATTCCTATTCTGTGATAATGGTCTATACAGTAGAATGAGTAATACTCACTAATTGTGGGGGACAGATATCCCCCGGGTCCACTAAAAGAGTAAAAGACCTCACGAAAGGCCCAAGGGCCCAATAAATCGTAAGGTCATTCCTTCGTGGGCCTGAGGAGGAACAATCAGCAAAGCAGGTTGACACGAGGCCGGATTGGTGCAAACCCGGACGGCCCACAACGTCGAGCGAGCGACCACAACAGAGATCCGACTTTCCCGCGCTGGATCCCCCATGCAACGGAGCCATGCGAGGATAGGTCGGCAGAACTATAGGGAGATACAGTTCACTATCCTTTAGCTACGCATTGTTATCATATCCACGTGTATTGCCCCACGGTCGAATATATAAGGCCTAAGGGGCACCCCTTCAGATCGATCGACCCTATTACCCAGCCACCCACCTCAACTCTCTGCGTTCTCAACTCAGGGAGCTCCCTTGTAACCTCATTCACCAAGCATACCCACCAGGATGTAGGGTGTTACACATCTCCAAGCAGCCCGAACCTGTAAACATTGTCTATTGTCCCTCGTGCATCTGGCACGAACCATTTTGCTACAGTCGGCGACACCGTCCTACTCCTAAAAACACCTTGAGGGCAACCCCAGGTGTGCGGTCGGACCCAAAACACCGACAGCTGGCGTGCCCGGTAGGGGGTGTGTCGACGATCCAAGCTAGCTCAATGGCCGTCACCTTCCACAGCACGATCACCCTCCGTCCCGGATCCGTATTCTGCTTCGGAACAATCTCATCCGTAGCAGATGAAGAGGGAACTCTACACCGCATTGCGGATCCGTCGGAAAAGAAGTCTCCTCCAACAAACTCCGAAAATGTCGGAGAAGCGCAACCTCCAGCTCTCCGGAAAAAGATCGTCTCTGGAAAGTCAGGGGCCGAGGGCCCGCTGACCCGGAGAACTCCACTGTCTACTTCCCCGACAAAAGAATGGACACAGATCGCGAGGAAGAAGGAGACCAAGGGAAAGCAAGTTGTTCTTTCCGTTCCCCCGCCCTCAGAGGAGAACGGAAAGAAGGTCGCCACGACAGCAGCGCCATTCTATCCCGACGTCCTCTTCATCGGGAGAGTGGAGTCGCCTACCATCTCCGACGACGAGCCGACCGCACCCGGAGAGGAACCACCTCAACGAGAATCTCGCCGACGGAGAAACCGGCGCAGGAACGTTCGACGACATCACGCGGCCGGAGAACGGGATCCGGAGCAACCTGTCTCACGAGACGAGGTCTCGGAGATAGGAGAAACTCCGGAAGAACGCGTCTTCAGAGAACGAAGGAACTCCCGACGACGTGATCGCCGCCGGGCTCAGGAACAAGCCGAGCAAGATGCAAGGCAACGCCGGGAGAATCCATTCTTCGGGCGCAACCTGAACCCCGACTTCGCCCGAGCCATGAACACGCCGAGCGAAGTTGGAGGAGTACTAGCTCGGATAGCTGATGGACTCCCTCAGACTCCCGACGCCGAGGGCTACCGACGACTGTTCACCAAGGCGGCCAACCATCTTCTACTTGCTCACCCGCCGAACGATCTACGACATGCCATCAACAGTCGCCGAGACGCGCGAAGCTCCATCAATGCTTCGCGTGAACGACGGCATGAGAACGAGATCCGCCGCCGGGAGGAGTACGACAGGGATCATGGCATCCCAGCTCGGAGCCAGGCCACCAGAACTGAGTCGGCAACGGCCTCAACTGGCGGTACTACCCGGGGACGGTCGAGGAACCACAACAACTACTCCCCTCCCCGGGACAGACATCATCCCCGACGACAGGAGGACACATGCGGAGTGTCTGCTCTTACTCCGCGCCTTAGGGCCATCCAATGGCCTCCCAACTTCAAGGTATCCAATGTCGACAAATATGAACCTAAGCAGGATCCAGGGGGTTGGCTAGCCGTCTACACCACCACTGCTCGAGCTGCTGGGGCGTCTGAAGACATGATGACCGCGTACTTACCCATTGTCCTTGGGCAAGACGCGCTGCAATGGCTGCGACATCTACCCCGACACTGCATCGACGACTGGGGCGACTTCAGTCGACGCTTCACCACCAATTTCAAGTCCCTCTCCGACAAATCGGCACAACCATGGGACCTCAAATCCATCAAGCGCCGGGGGGACGAAACTCTCTGGTCGTACCTTAAAAGGTTCCAGACCATGAGAAATCATATCCCCGAGGTCACGGAGGCGGCCGTAATCGAGGACTTCTACAGAGGATCCAACGACTCGGCCTTCGTCCGAGCCATATTACAGAAGGCACCGACTACCTCCGAGGAGCTGTTCCGGGAAGACGATCTCTACATCACCGCCGACGAGCGGGCCCAGGACCTCATCAGAGGAGCGAAGCCCGCACCGGCGGCACCACGACGCGACACGAACTAGCAACCCGACAAACGCTGGGAGAAGAGGCCTCGCGAAGAGGTGCACGCCGCCGGACCACCTGCCTCTCACGCCCGAGGAGGACCTCGCGGAGGCGAGCGCATGCTGGACGACATCCTCGACGCCCAGTGCCCATACCACAAGGACATGCGCCACACTCTTCGTAACTGCCGGGACTTCAAGCACTCCGTCGGGCACGGCCGACCCTTCCAACCTCTACCTCCTCCTCCGCCGAGGGGAGGACCAGATGAACCACGACAACCCCATCAGCAGGAGGAGGGAGGAGGAGGAGGAGCTTTCCCGCGCGTTGACAGGGAGGTCAACGTCATCTTCGGCGAACACGGGTCGCAAGAGAACAAAAGACAACAAAAGCTCAACGACCGCCAGATACTGGTGGCGACCACCGGTCCTCCCGCCCCATACCGGTGGTCGGAGCACCCGATCACTTTCACTCGGGAGGATCAATGGCTCAACTTCGACCATCCAGGCAAATACCCGCTCCTCGTCGATCCGGTGATCCGAGAGAGCCGGGTGAAGAATGTGCTAGTGGACGGGGGGAGCAGCATCAACGTCACCTTCCCCCAGACACTCCAAGGCTTGGGAGTTCACCTCAAAGAGCTCCACGAGTCGGACACTCCCTTCTTCGGCATCGTGCCGACTGAAGGGGAATACCCGCTGGGCCACATCTACATGCTTGTCACCTTCGGAACTCCGGAGAACTACAGAACCAAGTTCCTGAGGTTCGAAGTGGCGAACTTCGACTGTGGGTACAACGCCATCATCAGAAGGCCGGGATTGGCCAAATTCATGGCCATTCCGCATTACACGTACATGATACTGAAGATGCCAGGACCGCAAGGAATCATAACTGTGCGCGCCGACTTCCAAGGCGCCGCAGAGTGTTTCCGAGTGGCCATCCAAGCAGCCCTCACCACCAAGTCGTCGACGATTTCTTCAACACAGGCGAACTCTAAGCCTGAGGAGGACCTTGCAGTACCGGCAAACGAAGCTCAGGCCGCGACCTCTATGCGGCCGACTGAAGAAACTAAAAGGATCAACCTGGGGTTCGCTGATGAACGCAAGACTGCCATCATCAGCTCCAGCCTAGACGACAAATAGGAAAGCGCGCTCGTCCAGTTTCTGCAAGATAACCGAGACGTATTCGCGTGGCAACCTGCGGATATGCCGAGAGTCCCAAGAGAACTGGCCGAGCACAAACTGAAAGTCTATCCCCAGGCGAGGCCGATCCGGCAAAAACTACGACGTTTCACGCCTGACAAGAGAGAGGCCATTCGCGCCGAGTTAGCTCGCTTGGTCACGGCTGGATTTATTAGAGAAGTATTACACCCTGAGTGGTTAGCCAACCCTGTTCTTGTACTCAAAAAGAATAAAGTGGATTAGCGCATGTGCGTCGACTATACTGATCTCAACAAACACTGTCCGAAGGATCCCTTCGGGCTCCCGAGGATAGATCAGGTGGTGGACTCCACCGCTAGATGTTCTGTGCTGTCTTTCCTGGATTGCTATTCCGGATACCACCAGATTAGTTTGGCAAAGGAAGACGAAGAAAAAACAGCGTTCATTACTCCGTTTGGTGCTTTCTGTTATACCCCCATGCCGTTCGGCCTCAAAAACGCTGGAGCGACTTATCAGAGAGCCATTCAAACATGCTTAGCCGATCACTGGGGCAAGCGTGTGGAGGCCTACGTAGATGATGTGGTAATCAAAACAGAAAACTTGGAGAACTTCATCGAAGACTTACAGCTGGTTTTCAACAGTCTGAGATGGTATAGATGGAAGCTGAATCCCGAAAAATGTGTTTTCGGGGTACCAGCAGGAAAGTTACTCGGGTTTATTGTCAGCCACCGGGGAATTGAGGCTAATCCGGATAAGATTGAAGCTATCATGAAGATGGAAGCACCTCAATCACAAAAGAAGGTTCAGCGACTTACTGGATGTATGGCAGCTCTGAGCAGATTTATATCCAGGCTGGGAGAAAAAGGTTTACCATTTTACAAGCTACTCAAGAAGGTGGATAAGTTTCAGTGGACTTTAGAGGCACAGGAAGCTCTAGATGCACTGAAGAAATTCTTGACAACACCACCAGTACTGAAGCCACCATGACGAGCTACGTCAACTTAACCAGCTGAAGATTTGCTACTGTATATCTCTTGCACGACTCACGTGGTAAGCACCGCGTTGGTAGTCGAGTGAGCAGAAGAAGGACATACCTACCCAGTGCAACATCCTGTTTACTTCATCAGTGAAGTTCTGGGCCCCTCAAAGAAAAAGTATCCTCAAGTTCAGAAGTTATTATATGCAGTACTTCTAACTGCCCGCAAGCTACGTCACTACTTTGATGACCACAAAGTCATAGTAGTTACTGGTTTTCCGATAGGGGATATTCTTCACAACAAGGAGGCCATTGCCGAATAGCCAAGTGGGCTTGCGAGCTGGGATCTCATGACATCGAGTTCCGACCTCGCACTGCCATCAAAACTCAAGCACTGGTTGATTTCGTATCAGAGTGGACTGAACAGCAAGTACCAGATAACCCAGAGACTGCAGAAGTGTGGCGGATGTATTTTGATGGCTCGCTGAAGCTGCAGGGAGCAGGAGCAGGAATTCTCTTCACCGCACCTGGAGGCGAGCACCTCAAATATGCCCTCCAGTTGCTGTTTCTGGCCTCCAACAATGCAGCCGAGTATGAAGCTCTGATCCATGGATTGAACATCGCCATATCATTGGGCATCAAGAG
Source organism: Zea mays (assembly GCF_902167145.1). Classification (NCBI taxonomy): domain Eukaryota; kingdom Viridiplantae; phylum Streptophyta; class Magnoliopsida; order Poales; family Poaceae; genus Zea; species Zea mays. The sequence continues at coordinate 80,772,780 of NC_050105.1, forward strand.
ATTGATGGTGTACGGAGACTCTCTGGTAGTCATTAGCTAGATAAACAAAGAATGAGATTGTTCAAGCGATTCAATGGGAAAATACTGTACTGCCGTCCGAAAGCTGGAAGATAAATTTGAGGGTCTGGAATTTCATAATGTAGAAAGAGATCGGAACACAGCAGCCGATGTGTTGTCCAAGCTAGGATCCAGTCGAACTCAGGTCCCACCTGGAGTCTTTGTGCAAGAAATACTACAGCCGAGCATCTCAATGGATCAAGCAGAAGAGTGTAATATTATAGATCAACCCGAGTCAAACTCTGATGACTGGAGAAGGCCAATCATCAGGTATATAAAGAATGAAGAGGAACCAGATGACAAGAATTCAGCCGAGCGCATTGCCAGACAGTCGGCTCACTACACACTCATTGGGGAGACACTGTACAGAAGGGGTGCATCAGGCGTCCTCATGAAGTGCATTCCCCCATCTACTGGGAAGCGACTTCTGGAGGAGGTCCATGCTGGGCAATGTGGAATACATGCAGCATCCAGAACACTAGTCGGGAAGGTCTTCAGGTCAGGATTCTATTGGCCAACAGCGAAGAGTGATGTAGCCGAGTTAGTTCAGAGGTGCGAAGCTTGCCAATACTTGTCAAAACAACAACATCTACCAGCACAGCAACTGCAGACCATACCAGTAACTTGGCCTTTCGCATGCTGGGGACTGGATATGATTGGACCTTTCAAGAAAACTCAAGGAGGATACACTCATGTATTGGTAGCAATCGACAAATTCACTAAATGGATAGAGTTCAAGCCCATTGCTTCTTTAACCTCAGCTAAGGCCGTGGAATTCATACAAGACATAATATTCAGATTCGGGATACCAAACAGCATCATAACTGACTTAGGATCCAACTTCACAAGTTCAGAGTTTTTCGACTTCTGCGAGCAAAAAAGCATTCAGATCAAGTATGCTTCTGTAGCACATCCAAGAGCCAACGGGCAGGTTGAGCGAGCCAACGGGATGATACTGGAGGCACTCGGGAAAAAGGTCTTCGATAAGAATGAAAAATTCGCAGGAAAGTGGATAAGGGAATTGCCCTATATCGTTTGGAGCCTAAGAACCCAACCTAGCCGAGCTCTGCATGGAAACACTCCTTTCTTCATGGTCTATGGGTCGGAGGCAGTGTTACCCGCCGATCTCAAGTTCGGGGCGCCAAGGTTGATCTTCGAAAACATAGCAGAAGTCGAAGCCACCAGGCTGGAGGACATTGATATACTCGAGGAAGAACGGCTGAATGCAGTAATCCAATCAGCACGGTACCAGCAGACTCTAAGGCGCTATCACGACAAGGCCGTGCGACAGCGATCCTTCTCAGTAGGAGATCTCGTCCTCCGCCGAATTCTAACGGGGGAGGGACGGCACAAATTATCGCCCTTATGGGAAGGACCCTTCATAGTAGCAGAAGTCACTCGGCTAGGATCATATCGTCTCACTCAGATGGACGACACAGAAGTCGGGAACTCCTGGAACATAGAACACCTCAGGAAGTTTTATCCCTAGCTGTATTTCAAAAGCTATCAGGATGACGATGTACTCTGTAAAATGGAAATATGTCATCAATAAAAAAGGGCTTCAAAGATACTCAGTTTGTTCACGATTGACTTGCATTCTTACTTAACTCGGGGTGACCACTATGCCCTGCTAACGGAGCAATCGGCTTAAGTCGACAACGACTTGAGGCGGTGCAACATGCTCACGCTTACTTAACTTGGGGTGACCACTATGCCCTGCTAACGGAGCAATCGGCTTAAGTCAGCAATGACTTAAGGCGGTGCAACATGCTCACGCTTGCTTAACTTGGGGTGACCACTATGCCCTGCTAACGGAGCAATCGGCTTAAGTCGACAACGACTTGAGGCGGTGCAACATGCTCACGCTTACTTAACTTGGGGTGACCACTATGCCCTGCTAACGGAGCAATCGGCCTAAGTCGGCAACGACTTAAGGCGGTGCAACATGCTCACGCTTGCTTAACTTGGGGTGACCACTATGCCCTGCTAACGGAGCAATCGGCTTAAGTCGACAACGACTTGAGGCGGTGCAACATGCTCACGCTTACTTAACTTGGGGTGACCACTATGCCCTGCTAACGGAGCAATCGGCTTAAGTCAGCAACGACTTAAGGCGGTGCAACATGCTCACGCTTGCTTAACTCGGGGTGACCACTATGCCCTGCTAACGGAGCAATCGGCTAAAGTCAGCAGCGACTTAAGCCGGTGCAACATGCTCACGCCTACGCAATTCAGGGTGACCACTACGCCCTATTAACAGAAATAATCGACTTAAGTCAGCAGCGACTTAAGGCGATCTGACGTGATTACAATTACTCATATAAGGATGATTTCTATATCCCGCAAACAAATTTCAAAACCATCACACATCATTTTGTTACTGCGAATTTATGAACTGATGAATTCTGAAACAATATGAGAATAACAATATCGTCCAAGTACTGAAATGACGTACTCTAACAAATGTCTGACCATGCTAACCGCGCGCTCAAAGCACGCAAAATGTTTCTCTATTTGGTGATATTTTTCTTAGGAGCAATCGATGAGAAAGGATGACTCGAGGAATCAGGGGCAGCATTCACATCAGCCCTTATATCTTCGGGAACAACCACGCCGGGTCTCCTCATCAAGATTCGCCCCGCCCGAATAGCCTTGTCCATGGCTCTATCGCGCTGGACCCTGAGGGTAACGAAAGTTTCTTCAGCAACCTTGGCAGCCAGCCGAGCAGTTTCTAACTCATGAGCGATGGATTTCTTGGAAGCTCGGAGTTCTTTGATGGTAGCGTCCTTCGCTGATATCAACTGCTTGAGCCGGGTCACCTCATCCGTGGATTCCTGCAGCTTACAGCGTTGGTTGTCTAACTCTTCCATGGTGAAGCGATGACTCCTCTCCAGGATAGTCAGCGAGTTGCTAGAATCACGATACAATCTGTCAAGACTGTCGCGAGAAGCAGCAAGGATACGTTTTTCTTCCTGCAAACAAAAGTCAACTCCCTCAAACACCAAGCAAGTAATAGGAGCACGACAAGGCAAAGCACAGTTTCATAAATCACCTTTTCAGAATTGAGCTGAGCGTGAAGAGAAGAACTCAGTGCATTGGCATCATCTAAGGCAGCAGAGACCTGAGCTAGTTCAATCTGACTTTGAGAATACTTCCCTTCAAAGTCAGAGCACCGCTGGACCATTTCAGCCTGATCTCGAGAATGTTTTTCTTCAAGAGTGGAAATCTGCCGAGTCATACCTAGCAGGAGACAACCAAACAAGGGGGGTCAGAATGTAAAGCAGTTTAATAGAGAAGACAAAAGAGAAGCAAAAAGCACTAACCAGCGTTGGTCGCCTCCAATTTAGAGACACGATGTTGAAATGACACTGGATTCCAACATGCAAGAGACGAAGCTACTTCTGGGACAGAAGCACCCTGTAACCTCAGCTGGCTAGCCATCCCATCCACCAAAGCCTGATGAGGAGAACAGATGAGTGTAATGACAGCAGTTCATGCAGTGTAAAAACCAAGCTAAAATACATCACAGTACCTGGAGGTTGGAAAAGAACGAAGGGATCCCCAAATCAGGAGAGATCAATTGATAACCGGGCGTAAGGCCACCACCCGAAGCAGCTTGCAACGAACCAGCAGGAATCAGCTCGGTGCCATCAACAGAACCCAACACTCGGTCAGCGGGGACGCTACCCTCTAAAGCGACTCCCTGGTCCAAGGCTTGGGCTACCACCATACAACCGGAGTGTGGAGGCGATCCCGCATGAACGTCCATGGAAGTACAAGAGGGAGACCCCGCTCAGACATCCTCGGGGGCTGGGTCATAGTTTGCACTACCCACTTGAGCCGGATCATCCCCGGCAGCAACCTCGGGGGCTGGGCAGTGGCTTGCACTTCCCACCTGAACCAAGTCATCCCCGACAACATTCTCGGGGGCTGGGCACGTGTCAACACCATCCTTGGGGTCCAAGTTCTCTGCGGTAGCCACCTCTAAGGCTGATGGGCCCTCAGTTACTTCCATAGGACCAGGACGATCCAAGTCAGTCTCCCGACCCTTGAGATCGCGCTCTAAGGTCGACGAGGCACGGTGTAACGCCCTGAATTTGGTGGTAGAATTTTTTTCTTCTTTTCTCTCACCAAATTCAGGCGTTACTCTTTCCTTTTTCCCTTTTCTTCTCGCTAAGCCTTGATCTTTTCCAAAGTCACAGCGGGTTTTGGCTTTAGACCTCGTGTAAAGCAAAACCTTAAAACACTTTATTTTGTGTGATGCACCATGCCGAACCATGCATACTTTTTGATTGATTAAAAAAATGTGTGTGAATGCTTTCATCTAGAGGAAATTAGAAATTAGGAAAAGAAAAAGCCTTTTCTTTTTTTCTTCTCTCTTCCCCCCTCTCCCCTTTCGGCCCAACCGCCCCCACCCCTCCGGCCGGCCCAGCTGGCGGCCCAGCCGCCCCCCTCCCCCTCCTTTCTTCCCGCGTGGGCCCCGCGCTGGCCCAGCCGCGCGCCCCCCTCCCCCCTTTGGGCCCAGTCGGCCCAACCGTTTCCCCCCTTTTTTTCTTTTTCCAAAAATCCCCTCCCTCTCCCTCTCTCTCTCTCCCTCACCCTCACCCTAACCCTAGCGCCGCCGCCGCCTCTCCCCTCCCCGGCGCCGCCGCCACCCCTCCCCGGCGCCGCCGCCGCGCCGTCCCCCTCCGGTGAGGCTCCCCTCCTCCTCCTCCCTCCTCTCCTCCCTCTCCTCCCTCCGACGCCCTCCCCCGCGCCCGGCCGGCCCGGCCTCGCCCTCGCCCGCCCCGGCCCCAGCCACCCCGGCCGCCCGCGCCCTCGTCCGCCTCGGCCCCCGGCCCCGGCCACCCCGGCCGCCCGCGCCCTCGTCCGCCTCGGCCCCCGGCTCGGCCGCTCCGGCGAGCTCGGCTCGGCCGCGCGCGCCCCCGACCCCGCCCGGCTCGGCCCCGCCCGCGCTGCCTCTTCCCCGACCCCGGTGCCCGGCCGCCCCTCGCCGCGGCCTAGCTCCGGCGTCCCCCGCCCCCCGGCTCGGCCGCCTCGCCCGCTCGGCCACGCCCCCGGCCGTTCGGCTCGGCCGCTCCGGCGAGCCCCGTCCCGCGCCCGCCCCCCTCGTCCGCCCGCCCCCTCCGGCGAGCCGCCTCGGCCCCCCGGCGAGCCCCCGCCCCGGCCCCACCGGCGAGCCCCCGCCCCGGCCCCGCCTCGGCGAGCCGCCCCCGCTCCGGCCCCGCGTCCGGCCGCCCTCGCCCCGACCCCGTCCGGCTCCGGTGAGCCGCCTCGGCCGCCCCCCGGCGAGCCCGCCCCGCCTCGGCCCCGTGCCGTCCCGGCTCCGGTCGTGCCCCCCGCCCCGCCCGTGCTTCGCCCCGCCCATGCGCCGTGCTCGTCCGCCCGCCCCGGCGTGCCTTGCTCGCGTCGTGACGGCCCCGGCGCGGCCTCGAGCTCGGCCCAGCGTGCCTATGGCGCGTGGCCTTGAGCTCGGCTAGCGCACGGCCCCGACGTGCGCACGACTAGTTCGTGACGTGTGCGTGCGGCCTCACGCGCGTGCTCGTGTAGTGCGCAGTGCCTCGGCACGACCCGTCGTGTACCCGTCTACCCCCAGACGCCCCCGTCTACCCCCCCTGTGTCCTATGCGCGCTAATCACGTGTTTATATTAATAAGATAGGAGTCTCAATTTGGAAATTGGTTACGTTAGTTAATTTGTATAACTAATCATCTATCTCATTCAATGTTAATCTACTAAAAGTGGTCACGTTTACATTAGTGCATGTAGCTAATTCTTTTGTTAGAACCAATTGGAACTAGAGCACATAGCGTTGAGTTATTCGTCTACCCGTAGTGCATCTCGAGCATAAGCCTTAACCCCTGCGAAACCTTCCCTCGTTTCTTTCTAACAATGGTAAACTCATTATTGTATGTGATATTCTATGCATGTTTAATCTACTTGTTCTCTTGTATGGTGTATTGTTGGTTTCCTAATTTCAATGGATGGATGTATGTATGTGTGCACTCGCATAGAGAACGATCCGGTTGAAGAGCCCGAGGAACTCGCAGGAGAAGCCCCTGAGCAGCAGTCGGTTGGTGGAGGCAAGTGTCCCTTGACCTATCTTTGTCCTATTCATTATTTAATTCACCTCCCGCTTTACACATTTATGTCTAAGGATTGACTAGCTTTTGTTATCCATGTCCTTGTCTACCTATCTGGGTTGGATTATTATTGTTTAGCTTTATGCTATTGCTCAAACTCTAATCAATGAACATGATGAGATTATCTATGATACGTTGTTTTCCCTTCTCCTATTATGATGTTGTACTTGTGGTCTTCAAGGGGGCTCGAGCGGTTTCTCGAGTGCCTCTCCGTAAGGACCTGTTCTATGGATGACCGCCCGGGAAAACAGTGCAACCATGAGGGTGGAATGGGATGCCCTTAGCTGAATAATTAGAGGATCCGGGGTGTAGATCACTTAGCCGTCGTGCCGTCAATGGGGCTCGGTGTATGCGGCTCGCTCTACCAAGTTTGGGTTCGCCCCTTGGGGAGGAGTGCGGTGCATTTAGGAAACCTAACGGGTGGCTACAGCCCCGGGGAATCTTTGTAAAGGCTACGTAGTGATGCCCTGCTGGGTCACCTTGGTAGTGATCAATGGAGAGTCATGATCTCCGGGCAGAGAGGGAATCACGGCTTGTGGGTAAATTGCACAACCTCTGCAGAGTGTTTGAAAACTGATATATCAGCCGTGCCTCGGCCCCGTGCCGTCCCGGCTCCGGTCGTGCCCCCCGCCCCGCCCGTGCTTCGCCCCGCCCATGCGCCGTGCTCGTCCGCCCGCCCCGGCGTGCCTTGCTCGCGTCGTGACGGCCCCGGCGCGGCCTCGAGCTCGGCCCAGCGTGCCTATGGCGCGTGGCCTTGAGCTCGGCTAGCGCACGACCCCGACGTGCGCACGACTAGTTCGTGACGTGTGCGTGCGGCCTCGCGCGCGTGCTCGCGTAGTGCACAGTGCCTCGGCACGATCCGTCGTGTACCCGTCTACCCCCAGACGCCCCCGTCTACCCCGCCCCCCCCGTGTCCTATGCGCGCTAATCACGTGTTTATATTAATAAGATAGGAGTCTCAATTTGGAAATTGGTTACGTTAGTTAATTTGTATAACTAATCATCTATCTCATTCAATGTTAATCTACTAAAAGTGGTCACGTTTACATTAGTGCATGTAGCTAATTCTTTTGTTAGAACCAATTGGAACTAGAGCACGTAGCGTTGAGTTATTCGTCTACCCGTAGTGCATCTCGAGCATAAGCCTTAACCCCTGCGAAACCTTCCCTCGTTTCTTTCTAACAATGGTAAACTCATTATTGTATGTGATATTCTATGCATGTTTAATATACTTGTTCTCTTGTATGGTGTATTGTTGGTTTCCTAATTTCAATGGATGGATGTATGTATGTGTGCACTCGCATAGAGAACGATCCGGTTGAAGAGCCCGAGGAACTCGCAGGAGAAGCCCCTGAGCAGCAGTCGGTTGGTGGAGGCAAGTGTCCCTTGACCTATCTCTGTCCTATTCATTATTTAATTCACCTCCCGCTTTACACATTTATGCCTAAGGATTGACTAGCTTTTGTTATCCATGTCCTTGTCTACCTATCTGGGTTGGATTATTATTGTTTAGCTTTATGCTATTGCTCAAACTCTAATCAATGAACATGATGAGATTATCTATGATACGTTGTTTTCCCTTCTCCTATTATGATGTTGTACTTGTGGTCTTCAAGGGGGCTCGAGCGGTTTCTCGAGTGCCTCTCCGTAAGGACCTGTTCTATGGATGACCGCCCGGGAAAACAGTGCAACCATGAGGGTGGAATGGGATGCCCTTAGCTAAATAATTAGAGGATCCGGGGTGTAGATCACTTAGCCGTCGTGCCGTCAATGGGGCTCGGTGTATGCGGCTCGCTCTGCCAAGTTTGGGTTCGCCCCTTGGGGAGGAGTGCGGTGCATTTAGGAAACCTAACGGGTGGCTACAGCCCCGGGGAATCTTTGTAAAGGCTACGTAGTGATGCCCTGCTGGGTCACCTTGGTAGTGATCAATGGAGAGTCATGATCTCCGGGCAGAGAGGGAATCACGGCTTGTGGGTAAAGTGCACAACCTCTGCAGAGTGTTTGAAAACTGATATATCAGCCGTGCTCGCGGTTATGAGTGGCCAAGGGAGCTCCAGTGATTAGTGGTACTTGATCAGAGACATTATGGTACAGGTGGCTATGAGATCGATGGTTTTGGTTATGACTATGGTACTGGTAAGTGGTATTCATTCCGTTTGGAAAGGGTACATCGGGCTAATAACTTGGGTTAATGCTAAAACCTGGCTTTCTATTAGTAAATAATAATCTGACCAACTAAAAGCAACAGCTTGACTTATCCCCCACATAAAGCTAGTCCACTACAGCCAAACAGGATACTTGCTGAGTATGTTGATGTGTACTCACCCTTGCTCTACACACCAAACCCCCCCATCCCCAGGTTGTCAGCATTGCAACCACTGCTCAGGAGAAGATGAAGCTGTGGAAGGAGACTTCCAGGAGTTCCAATACTACGACGAGTTCTAGGCGTGGGTTAGCGGTAACCCCCAGTCGGCTGCCTGTGAAGGCCGCGGTTATCTACGTTTCTTTTCCGCACTTTGATTTATTGTAAGGACTATATGGACGTCTCAGACGTATGATGTAATCGACTATTATTTCCCTTTTAATACTATTTTGAGCACTGTGTGATGATGTCCATGTTATGTAACTGCTGTGTACGTGAATAACTGATCCTGGCACGTACATGGTTCGCATTCGGTTTGCCTTCTAAAACCGGGTGTGACATAAGTGGTATCAAAGCCGTGCTGACTGTAGGACCGCTAACCTAGAGTAGAATGGTCGCTCTAAGGACTATAGACCTCTGTCCCTGCCTTGACTTTGATATCCCTTCAAAAGTTGGTCATACCGACCAAACCTATGTTCTACTATATAATATACCTTGCTGAAAATTGTGTTTTATTCTAATCCTTCATTTACTTATGATTCATTATTTGCTGGTCATATTAATTCTGTTCTCACCCTTTTGCTTACGATGTCTTTTGTAGATGGCTCGACTTAGACACACTGCACGAAAGTCCATCATCCCCTTCTTACCCTCCCGCCTTGCTGAGCGTCCGCTTCGCCGTCCCGTGGCCGGACAGTCCAGCCACTTGGAGAGACTGCACCACCGCCTGCATGAGGAGCAGGAACGTCGACGATAGGAGCAGCAGGGCTCTTCCTTCTCGCTCCAGCAGGAGATAGAGTCCGTGAGGAGCTGCTCCCCCGTGCTTCCTCTGGAGGCGCCCCCTGCACCACCACTGGGCGCCCCAGCTTCTGGAGTAGCTGCTGGAGGAGACCCAGACGACGGAGGTGGTGACGACAGCTCGAGCCACGACACCGACTTCTCTGCTAACCATGAGCCGGAAGGATGGGTCACTCGACCCATCACTCGCGACGCTGCTCGCGGGTGTCACTTCCATGATGCGCTCGACACCCTGCTACGTTGGGCACTTAACCGGCGTACTTGGTCCATCGAGTATCGCTGTGTGGTCTACCAGCACAGTCGCGGGGTCTACCCGGACCGCTGGGAGGCAACCTGCTTGGTGCGCCGTCCGGAGAACAGTCTCCAGGGTGCGGAGGCCTGCTCAGAGCACTATTCTATCTCTGAGCGGGACTCAGCTGAGGCAGCCATGCAAGATGCTGCACGGCGTGCGCTTTCGCACTACTGCTCGGTTCTCGGTGGGGTAGCTGACGGTCTTGACCTGAAGTATTACCCCCGCCGTCCATCTGCCAGCACAGGAGGCGTGATTGTTTCACCTGTCGGTGAGGACAATCCTAGGTTGAGCAGCACAGTCAACCTAGCCGCCGTGCTAAACACGGAGCTGGACCATGCATTAGACGAGCTGAGTAGGGCTCGTGCTGAGATCGCCCTGCTACGGGCTGAGCGCGCGGAACGTCGTCACCTGGACGACGGTTCCCCCACTCCCGTCGGGACTCAGCACCCGTACCGCTCACCTCGGCGTGGACACCAGCCTTATGGCAATCCCGACTGCAAGACCAAGATAAATCTGGAACCATAGCTCGTTAGAGTTGGATCTTGTAATTAATACAAAATATATACGTAGAAGCTACAGTCTTAGCGTTAGTCTCGGTCTTAGTTAGTCTTAGTTAGACATGGTAGTTTGCTATATCCTGTGCATTTATGTTTGTCATGATGAACTATGTTTGGTTTGGATCTTTGTAATGACTGTCACCAGAACGTGGGTATCCCCTGCATTTTGGTTTACCTGTTATATGTTAATGGAGTTAGCTATATAGTTGGGAAACCTTTTATTCCACTTTCCTCTTTATCTGAGAAGCTGTGTGGTCTGTGTTGGAGATCAGTGAAGATGCTCATCTGTTCAGTGCTGTTGAAGAATTCTATACTCTTTTCTTATGCTGCAAGATTTGCCAGATCAGTTCTGATGTGTGGTTGCATTCTGCAGATGTCAGAGAATAGGCGCAGAGGAGGAAGGCGTGCTCAGCAGGAGCGAGCCGCTCAACAGGAGGAGGTGCCCCAGCAACAGCACCTGCCGCCCCCGCCCCCGATGTCGATCAAGCAGATGTTTCTGATGCAGACTCAGGCAGTTCAAGCCATCGGTCAGACTCTGGCCGCCATTCAGCAGCAGCAGCAGCAACAGCAACAGGCCCCACCTCAGCCTCAGATGCCTCAGATGCCTAGAGACAAGCGTGCTGAATTCATGAGAGGTCATCCACCAACGTTCGCTCACTCTTCTGACCCCATGGATGCTGAAGACTGGCTGCGCACTGTGGAGCGGGAGTTGCATACCGCTCAGTGCGATGACAGGGAGAAAGTCATGTATGGTCCCCGTCCGTTGAGAGGAGCAGCCCAGTCATGGTGGGAGTCTTACCTCGCCACCCATGCCCACCCTGACGCCATCACCTGGGAAGAGTTCAGAGGTAGCTTTCGTCAGTACCATGTACCTGCAGGTCTGATGACAGTGAAGAAGGAGGAGTTCCTGGCTCTCAAGCAAGGGCCATTGTCTGTCAGTGAGTACCGGGACAGGTTTCTGCAATTGTCTCTCTATGCTCCTGAGGATGTCAACACCGACGCCAAGCGACAGTACCGTTTCCTGAGAGGCTTGGTTGACCCTCTGCAGTACCAACTGATGAATCATACCTTCCCGACATTCCAGCACCTGATTGACAGAGCAATCATGACAGAGAGGAAGCGTAAGGAGATGGAAGATCGTAAGCGCAAGATCAGTGGACCTCAGCCTGGAAGCAGCAATCGTCCTCGTTTCTCAGGCAATCAACCTCAGCAGTTCAGGGAGAACCAACGTCCACCTCAGCAACATCAGCAGTTCCAAAGGCAGTATCCTCAGCACCAGTATCAGAACCGTCAGAGCAATCAGTCAGGAGGTCAGTTTCAGAGGCAGAATCAGCAGGCACCTCGTCTTCCTGCCCCAGCAAACCAGCAGAACAGTCAAGCAACACCAGCTCAGGTTGGAAACAGAGCATGTTTCCACTGTGGAGAGCAAGGCCACTGGGTGATGCAATGTCCGAAGAAGGCAGCCCAGCAGCAGTCAGGCCCCAATGCCCCAGCCAAGCAGAATGTGTCTCAGCCTGGAGCAGGCAATCGCTCTCAGCCGCGCTATAATCATGGAAGACTGAACCACTTGGAGGCTGAAGCAGTTCAGGAGACCCCCGGCATGATAGTAGGTATGTTCCCAGTCGACTCCCATATTGCAGAAGTGTTATTTGATACTGGAGCAACACATTCTTTCATTACTGCATCATGGGTAGAAGCACATAATCTTCCAATTACTACCATGTCAACCCCCATTCAAATCGACTCAGCCGGTGGTAGAATTCGAGCCGATAGCATTTGTTTGAATATAAGTGTGGAAATAAGGGGGATAGCGTTTCCCGCTAACCTTATAGTAATGGGTACTTAGGGAATAGATGTCATCCTAGGGATGAATTGGCTAGATAAGTATCAGGCAGTTATCAGTTGGGATAAGATGACAATCAAGTTGGTGTCCCCACTAGGAGAGGAAGTGGTGACCGAGTTAGTCCCGCCTGAGCCGAGAAAAAGAAGTTGTTATCAGATGGCTGTCGATAGCAGTGAGGCAGACCCGATCGAGAGTATCAAGGTTGTGTCCGAGTTCCCAGATGTGTTTCCAAAGGACCTACCGGGTATGCCACCAGAGCGGAAAGTTGAGTTTGCCATAGAGCTTCTTCCTGGAACCGCCCCTATCTTCAAGAGAGCTTACAGAATATCTGGACCAGAGTTGGATGAACTTAAGAAGCAAATTGATGAGCTGTCAGAGAAAGGTTACATCCGGCCAAGCACCTCGCCTTGGGCCGCCCCTGTCCTATTTGTGGAGAAGAAAGATGGCACCAAAAGGATGTGTATTGATTATCGAGCTTTGAATGAGGTCACGATCAAGAACAAGTATCCCTTGCCCAGAATAGAAGATCTGTTCGACCAGTTGAGAGGAGCCAGTGTGTTCTCCAAGATTGATCTGAGGTCAGGTTATCATCAGCTCAGGATCCGACCTTCGGACATTCCGAAGACGACATTCATTTCCAAGTATGGTTTGTATGAGTTCACAGTGATGTCTTTTGGTTTGACCAATGCGCCAGCGTTCTTTATGAACTTGATGAACAGTGTATTCATGGACTATCTCGACAAGTTTGTGGTGGTATTCATCGACGACATTCTGATTTATTCTCAAAGCGAAGAAGAGCATGCAAGTCATTTGAGGATGGTATTGCAGAGATTGCGAGAGCACCAGTTGTATGCAAAGTTGAGCAAGTGTGAATTCTGGATCAATGAAGTCCTGTTCTTGGGTCACATAATCAACAAAGAAGGATTGGCTGTGGATCCGAAGAAAGTGGCAGACATTCTGAACTGGAAAGCGCCAACAGATGCTCGAGGAATCAAGAGTTTCATTGGAATGGCCGGATATTATCGGCGATTCATCGAAGGGTTTTCGAAGATTGCGAAACCAATGACAGCGTTGCTAGGCAACAAGGTTGAGTTCAAGTGGACCCAGAAATGTCAAGAGGCCTTCGAAGCGCTGAAAGAAAAGTTGACTACAGCGCCTGTCCTAGTCTTGCCTGATGTGCACAAGCCCTTCTCGGTGTATTGTGATGCTTGTTACACAGGTTTGGGATGCGTGTTGATGCAAGAGGGAAGAGTTGTGGCCTACTCGTCCCGACAGTTGAAGGTTCATGAGAAGAATTACCCAATCCATGATCTAGAGTTGGCAGCAGTGGTTCACGCACTGAAGACATGGAGGCACTATCTGTATGGACAGAAATGTGATGTTTACACAGACCACAAGAGTCTGAAGTACATATTCACTCAGTCAGAGTTGAACATGAGGCAACGGAGATGGTTAGAGTTGATCAAAGATTATGAGTTGGAGATTCATTACCATCTAGGCAAAGCAAACGTAGTGGTAGATGCTTTGAGCAGAAAGAGTCAAGTCAATCTGATGGTCGCTCGTCCGATGCCTTATGAGTTGGCCAAAGAGTTCGATAGGTTGAGTCTCGGATTTCTGAACAATTCGCGAGGAGTCACAGTTGAGTTGGAACCTACCTTGGAGCGCGAAATCAAAGAAGCGCAGAAGAATGATGAGAAGATCAGTGAGATCCGGCGACTGATTCTAGATGGCAGAGGCAAAGATTTTCGAGAAGATGCAGAGGGTGTGATATGGTTCAAAGACCGCTTATGTGTTCCCAATGTCCAGTCCATTCGGGAGTTGATCCTTAAGGAAGCTCATGAGACAGCCTATTCGATTCACCCTGGCAGTGAGAAGATATATCAGGATCTGAAGAAGAAATTCTGGTGGTACGGAATGAAGAGGGAAATCGCAGAGCATGTGGCTATGTGCGATAGTTGTCGAAGAATTAAGGCAGAGCACCAGAGACCTGCTGGATTGTTGCAACCGTTGCAGATCCCTCAGTGGAAATGGGATGAAATCGGTATGGATTTCATAGTCGGATTGCCTCGCACTCGAGCCGGCTACGATTCCATTTGGGTAGTAGTGGACCGCTTGACCAAGTCAGCCCACTTCATACCAGTCAAGACCAACTACAACAGTGTAGTATTGGCAGAATTGTATATGTCTCGGATCATTTGTCTTCATGGTGTGCCAAAGAAGATAGTGTCAGATAGAGGAATGCAGTTCACCTCCCATTTCTGGCAGCAGTTGCATGAAGCCTTGGGCACGCATCTGAATTTCAGTTCAGCTTATCATCCGCAGACAGATGGCCAGACCGAAAGGAGCAATCAAATTCTTGAAGACATGTTGAGAGCCTGTGCGTTGCAAGATCAGTCCGGATGGGACAAGCGATTGCCTTATGCAGAGTTTTCCTATAACAACAGTTACCAGGCCAGTTTGAAGATGTCACCATTTCAGGCGCTCTATGGGAGGAGTTGTAGAACTCCGTTGCAATGGGATCAGCCTGGAGAAAAGCAAGTGTTTGGGCCAGACATTTTGCTTGAAGCCGAAGAGAACATCAAGATGGTCCGAGAGAATCTGAAGATAGCGCAGTCAAGACAGCGAAGCTATGCAGACACAAGAAGAAGAGAGCTGAGTTTCGAAGTCGGAGACTTTGTCTATCTGAAAGTGTCACCGATCAGAGGAGTCAAGAGGTTCGGAGTCAAGGCAAGCTAGCACCCCGCTACATTGGTCCGTACCAAATTCTCTCAAGGCGTGGAGAAGTGGCCTATCAGCTCAGTTTGCCAGAGAATTTGTCTGCTGTGCATGATGTTTTTCATGTGTCTCAGTTGAAGAAGTGCTTGTGTGTGCCAGAGGAGCAGTTGCCAGTGGAAGGTCTTGAAGTCCAGGAGGACTTGACCTACGTTGAGAAGCCAGTGCAGATCCTTGAGGTTGCAGACATAGTCACTTGAAGGAAGACCATCAGAATGTGCAAAGTTAGATGGAATCACCATTCAGAGGAAGAAGCAACCTGGGAGCGTGAAGATGATCTGATGGCTAAATACCCTGAGCTCTTTGCTAGCCAACCCTGATTCTCGAGGGCGAGATTCTTTTAAGGGGGATAGGTTTGTAACGCCCTGAATTTGGTGGTAGAATTTTTTTTCTTCTTTTCTCTCACCAAATTCAGGCGTTACTCTTTCCTTTTTCCCTTTTCTTCTCGCTAAGCCTTGATCTTTTCCAAAGTCACAGCGGGTTTTGGCTTTAGACCTCGTGTAAAGCAAAACCCTAAAACACTTTATTTTGTGTGATGCACCATGCCGAACCATGCATACTTTTTGATTGATTAAAAAAATGTGTGTGAATGCTTTCATCTAGAGGAAATTAGAAATTAGGAAAAGAAAAAGCCTTTTCTTTTTTTTCTTCTCTCTTCCCCCCTCTCGCCTTTCGGCCCAACCGCCCCCCCTCCGGCCGGCCCAGCTGGCGGCCCAGCCACCCCCTCCCCCTCCTTTCTTCCCGCGTGGGCCCCGCGCCGGCCCAGCCGCGCGCCCCCTCCCCCCCTTTGGGCCCAGTCGGCCCAACCGTTTCCCCCCTTTTTTTCTTTTTCCAAAAATCCCCTCCCTCTCCCTCTCTCTCTCTCCCTCACCCTCACCCTAACCCTAGCGCCGCCGCCGCCTCTCCCCTCCCCGGCGCCGCCGCCGCGCCGTCCCCCTCCGGTGAGGCTCCCCCCTCCTCCTCCCTCCTCTCCTCCCTCCGACGCCCTCCCCCGCGCCCGGCCGACCCGGCCTCGCCCTCGCCCGCCCCGGCCCCGGCCACCCCGGCCGCCCGCGCCCTCGTCCGCCTCGGCCCTCGGCTCGGCCGCTCCGGCGAGCTCGGCTCGGCCCCGGCCACCCTGGCTCGGCCGCTCCGGCGAGCTCGGCTCGGCCCCGGCCCCGGCCACCCCGGCCGCCCGCGCCCCCGACCCCGCCCGCGCCGCCTCTTCCCCGACCCGGCGCCCGGCCGCCCCTCGCCGCGGCCTAGCTCCGGCGTCCCCCGCTCCCCGGCTCGGCCGCCTCGCCCGCTCGGCCCCGCCCCCGGCCGTTCGGCTCGGCCGCTCCGGCGAGCCCCGTCCCGCGCCCGCCCCCCTCGTCCGCCCGCCCCCTCCAGCGAGCCGCCTCGGCCCCCCCGGCGAGCCCCCGCCCCGGCCCCGCCTCGGCGAGCCGCCCCCGCTCCGGCCCCGCGTCCGGCCGCCCTCGCCCTGACCCCGTCCGGCTCCGGCAAGCCGCCTCGGCCGCCCCCCGGCGAGCCCGCCCCGGCTCGGCCGTCCCCGCCGCGCCCGGCTCGGCCGCGCCCGCCTCGGCCCCGTGCCGTCCCGGCTCCGGTCGTGCCCCCTGCCCCGCCCGTGCTTCGCCCCGCCCGTGTGCCGTGCTCGTCCGCCCGCCCCGGCGTGCCTTGCTCGCGTCGTGACGGCCCCAGCGCGGCCTCGAGCTCGGCCCAGCGTGCCTATGGCGCGTGGCCTTGAGCTCGGCTAGCGCACGGCCCCGACGTGCGCACGACTAGTTCGTGACGTGTGCGTGCGGCCTCACGCGCGTGCTCGTGTAGTGCGCAGTGCCTCGGCACGACCCGTCGTGTACCCGTCTACCCCCAGACGCCCCCGTCTACCCCCCCTGTGTCCTATGCGCGCTAATCACGTGTTTATATTAATAAGATAGGAGTCTCAATTTGGAAATTGGTTACGTTAGTTAATTTGTATAACTAATCATCTATCTCATTCAATGTTAATCTACTAAAAGTGGTCACGTTTACATTAGTGCATGTAGCTAATTCTTTTGTTAGAACCAATTGGAACTAGAGCACATAGCGTTGAGTTATTCGTCTACCCGTAGTGCATCTCGAGCATAAGCCTTAACCCCTGCGAAACCTTCCCTCGTTTCTTTCTAACAATGGTAAACTCATTATTGTATGTGATATTCTATGCATGTTTAATCTACTTGTTCTCTTGTATGGTGTATTGTTGGTTTCCTAATTTCAATGGATGGATGTATGTATGTGTGCACTCGCATAGAGAACGATCCGGTTGAAGAGCCCGAGGAACTCGCAGGAGAAGCCCCTGAGCAGCAGTCGGTTGGTGGAGGCAAGTGTCCCTTGACCTATCTTTGTCCTATTCATTATTTAATTCACCTCCCGCTTTACACATTTATGTCTAAGGATTGACTAGCTTTTGTTATCCATGTCCTTGTCTACCTATCTGGGTTGGATTATTATTGTTTAGCTTTATGCTATTGCTCAAACTCTAATCAATGAACATGATGAGATTATCTATGATACGTTGTTTTCCCTTCTCCTATTATGATGTTGTACTTGTGGTCTTCAAGGGGGCTCGAGCGGTTTCTCGAGTGCCTCTCCGTAAGGACCTGTTCTATGGATGACCGCCCGGGAAAACAGTGCAACCATGAGGGTGGAATGGGATGCCCTTAGCTGAATAATTAGAGGATCCGGGGTGTAGATCACTTAGCCGTCGTGCCGTCAATGGGGCTCGGTGTATGCGGCTCGCTCTACCAAGTTTGGGTTCGCCCCTTGGGGAGGAGTGCGGTGCATTTAGGAAACCTAACGGGTGGCTACAGCCCCGGGGAATCTTTGTAAAGGCTACGTAGTGATGCCCTGCTGGGTCACCTTGGTAGTGATCAATGGAGAGTCATGATCTCCGGGCAGAGAGGGAATCACGGCTTGTGGGTAAATTGCACAACCTCTGCAGAGTGTTTGAAAACTGATATATCAGCCGTGCTCGCGGTTATGAGCGGCCAAGGGAGCTCCAGTGATTAGTGGTACTTGATCAGAGACATTATGGTACAGGTGGCTATGAGATCGATGGTTTTGGTTATGACTATGGTACTGGTAAGTGGTATTCTTTCCGTTTGGAAAGGGTACATTGGGCTAATAACTTGGGTTAATGCTAAAACCTGGCTTTCTATTAGTAAATAATAATCTGACCAACTAAAAGCAACAGCTTGACTTATCCCCCACATAAAGCTAGTCCACTACAGCCAAACAGGATACTTGCTGAGTATGTTGATGTGTACTCACCCTTGCTCTACACACCAAACCCCCCATCCCCAGGTTGTCAGCATTGCAACCACTGCTCAGGCGAAGATGAAGCTGTGGAAGGAGACTTCCAGGAGTTCCAAGACTACGACGAGTTCTAGGCGTGGGTTAGCGGTAACCCCCAGTCGGTTGCCTGTGAAGGCCGCGGTTATCTACGTTTCTTTTCCGCACTTTGATTTATTGTAAGGACTATATGGACGTCTCAGACGTATGATGTAATCGACTATTATTTCCCTTTTAATACTATTTTGAGCACTGTGTGATGATGTCCATGTTATGTAACTGTTGTGTACGTGAATAACTGATCCTGGCACGTATATGGTTCGCATTCGGTTTGCCTTCTAAAACCGGGTGTGACACACGGGATGACCTCAACCCAGCATCAAGCACATCAGCACAAACCTCCATCACACCATCACCTGCTGGCTTCGATAACAAATCCTCTGGAACCATATCCTCAAGAGTCTGATCAAAGTTGGCCAGGGACAGTTCTTGCAGACCAATGAGAGCAGACAAAGCAGGAGAAGGAACTCCACTACTTTCACTGCTAGCGATGAACTGCCGGCTGTTTTTCTGAGTCAAAGGAACTTCATCTTCTTCCTCCTCGTCGTCCACATTAGCAACACAAGCAGCACGCCCATTGGGATCAACAATAGATGGAGCACCCACATTGGGATCAGCAACAGATTGGGTACACCCATTGGGATCAGCGTCAGTAAATTCAGTCACAGGCACTTCTTCAGCAGCAGGAACCGAGGTACCAACGTCCCGATCCAAACTGGATACTCGCCGGAGGCGTCTCTTTTTCTTTTTCTGCTCATCAGCAGAAGGATCAGGTTGACTGGCTCGGCAAGGGTGCCTCGGGCGAGTACTGGCAAGCTTCTGAGTATCCAAAGTTGTATCAGCCTCTGGGAGGGGCGCCACCACCAATGCCCCAGCAGGAGCAGCATCAGAAGAGTCCTCAGCCAGCAAATCAAGCATAGTGCTTATCTCTGCATCACTAGGGTTTAGGGGCACCTCAAAATGGACCTGCCGTTCATCATCAGGAATCTCCCCGAGCGAGGCAACCAAGGCACTAACTTCTTCAGCAGAGGGCCGCACTCTAAGACTTAAGCTGCCATCAGTGACAGGAGGATTCGACACAAAAAGAGTGAAGGCTTTGGGAGGAGGCAAGTTCCAGGCTGAGAATGCCACTGGGGCACCAACATTTGACACTTTGCCTCTAAGGATCATCTCAAGTCGGCTCACCAAGTCCATAGAGGGAATTCTTCTGTTAGTAACCCGAGTTGAGTCGGCTAGGCCTCGATACAGATAAGCCGGGTATGCCCTGTCTTTCAACGGCTGAATATTCTTGAAGACAAAATCAACAACCACAGCTTCAGCAGTCAGACCCCTCTCTTTCAGCAATCCAACTTTAGCCAACAAAGCACCTGCCTCAGCTACCTCCTGATCTGTGGGAGACTCGGTCCAGCTTGGGGTGCGAACGTCCGGCTGTCTTCCCGACCGAGGGGGGAGAGAGTTTCCATAATTCTCAACTATGAACCACTCCAAGCGCCATCCCTTGATACTGTCTTTGAGAGGGATTTCGAGATACTTAGTCTTCCTCCCACGGCGCATCTCCAAGCTAGCACCCCCAACTAACTGATGTTGTCCACCGGCCATCCCAGGGCGACTGTGATACAAGTACTTCCACAACCCGAAATGTGGCAGCACGCCAAGAAAGGCTTCGCATAAATGAACGAAAATGAAGATTTGCAGGATAGAATTGGGATTCAGATGGGTCAAGTTAAGATGGTAGAAATCAAGGAGGCCGCGGAAAAAGGGAGAAATGGGAAGACCGAGGCCGCGGAGAAGGAAAGGAGCATAAACCACGGACTCATGGGTATCCTCAGTTGGGACGGTAACCCCATGGCAAATCCGCCAAGAACAGAGCTCCCGCGGAGGAAGAACCCCGATGGACACGAGGTGGAGAAGTTCGGGCTCAGAGATGATAGACATGTGGTTACCTGCGAAAGGCAACTTGCTGTTGGGGTCGATTGGAGGAATCACCACGGCAGACGAACTCGAGGCCTTCCTCTTGGGCGCCATCTCGATTCTACCGGTGAGCAGAGTGGGAGGCGAATTGCAGAGAGGATTCGGAAGCAAGAAAGCAAGAACTAGGGCACGGAAAGCAGAGGCGGCTAAAAGCGCAGCACTTATGGGATATTCCCGAGCCAGATACCGTTTCAAAAAGCGCCCAGTCAGCACCCGACGGTTATTTCCAAAACACCAA
Source organism: Zea mays (assembly GCF_902167145.1). NCBI lineage: Eukaryota > Viridiplantae > Streptophyta > Magnoliopsida > Poales > Poaceae > Zea > Zea mays. The sequence continues at coordinate 80,793,181 of NC_050105.1, forward strand.
CGTGCCACGTGATCACCCGGCAGTTATTTCCAGAACACCGGTGCGCCACATCATCACTCGGCTATTATCCTCAAAGTGGCCCACGCAGCCCGTTATCACTCGGCGTTACCTCTAAAACGCTGACGTCGCCCTCAGGTCACTCGGCGTTACTTCTAAAACGCTGACGTCGTCTTCAAGTCGCTCGGCGTTACCTCTAAAACGCTGACGTCGCCCTCAGGTCACTCGGCGTTACTTCTAAAACGCTGACGTCGTCTTCAAGTCGCTCGGCGTTACCTCTAAAACGCTGACATCGCCCTCAGGTCGCTCGGCGTTACCTCTAAAACGCTGACATCGCCCTCAGGTCGCTCGGCGTTACCTCTAAAACACTGACGTCGCCCTCAGGTCACTCGGTGTTACTCCTAAAACGCTGATGTCTCCCTCCAGTCGCTCGGCGTTACCTCTAAAACGCTGATGTCGCCCTCCAGTCGCTCGGCGTTACCTCTAAAACGCTGACATCGTCTTCAAGTCACTCGTCAGCTACCTCTAAAAGCATCGATATGATGCCCGAGTTATTCACTTACTATTCCAAGGAAATCAACTTCACGAAAAAGGCGGGAAGATAAATGATTCAAGAACTTTTGAGTTATGAATATCGAAGAGCAATCATCACAGAGAAGCTAACTTCATTTCCTCATTAAAGGGAAGATATCATACTTACAAATCAACTCATTATGAGTTGATACTTCCCTATTACTACTACTACATTACATTACATTACTGCTACTACTACTACACTACACTATACTACTCTACACTACTAAATACTACTACATTATTCTAACTATACTATACTAACATCTAAAGGACCAACAACATCTAGCCACTGGCCCTGTTGCTGCCCCTGCTTCTGCCGCCACCGCCGCTGCCGCCCTGCTGTCGCCGCCGTCACCGTCCTTGCTGCCGCTACTGCCGCCCCTGTCGCTGCCGTCACCGTCACCGCCGCCACCGCCTTCGTCGTCGTCGTCGTCGCCGTCCTCATCCTCGCCGCCACCGTCCGAGTCCTCCTCATCCGAGGAGTACTCCGACTCATCCGAGCCCTCGAGCCCGGAGCGCTCGACGGCCCGGATGTACGTCCAGACCTCCGCCGCGAGCCCCTAGGAGTCGTCTGAGTCGTCAGACGACTCACGCAGGGGGATGGGAGCCGGAGACCCCTCAGACTCAGAGGAGAACTCCTCCTCTGAGTACTCCGAGTCACCAAAATCCTCCGATGGAGGAGTTGGCTCACGCTTGCGCTTGTTGTTCTTGCCCATGGTGGAAGCGAAAGGGAGAGAAGAAAAGCAAGCAACAGAGAACAACAAGAGATGTGAAAAAGCCAGAGAGACAACGGCATTATTTATAGAAGGAGAAGGCAACCGCTCACCTCCAACCGCGGTCACTGAACAGTCGCAAAGCATTCAATAAGCACTTCAACCCGTCTGAAGACACGTCAGGCGGCTGACGCCGTTTCACGCAGCACAACACCCATTGGGACTCCAGTCAACAGCGCGGACGATATGATTACACTCGCCGTCACATCACATTACTACTCAGAAGAAGCCGGCTAAAACACTTAGCGTACCAAGCCGTCCCTTGCCCACACCCATTGGGTGGGACGCCCAGGAATTATCAGTATATTTTTCAAAACGGTCACATCTGTGCAGGGCATGCAGTGAATACCTCAAGACAAAAATGAGATATCAGTAAGGATCAGAGGAAAGCCAATTATAGCCAGTGAAGTACAAAATATGGCCGACAGAAGCGACGTGAAGACTAGACAGAGAACGTCCATCAAATGTCCAATCAGTCGCAAAGCAAAATAAATTACACCACCTAGCAAGATATGGATGGATGGCGAACTCGGCTGCAAAAGACAAAATACATGCTGACCTCTGAAGCATAATATTGATGACATAATGCTGACCTCCAAAGCATAATGCGGATGGCATCATGACGATTTTTACAAGCAGAAAGGATAATCTTCAGCAAAAAGACACAAAAGGAAGACCTTCGAATGGATTATCCTCAAAAATCCACTTGAAGGTCGGGGGCTACACCCATTGGGTGCACCTTCGGTGCACCCCATGGATCATCATTCCAAGCCAAGATAGCGCCGACTTCTAAGGCATGGGACAAGATTAAAGACAAGGCTGGCCCTCAACCAAAACGCAGGAGTAAAAATAGAAATAATTTCTGGTGAAGACCTTCGAGTAGATTATTTTCTAAAATCTACTCGAAGCTCGGGGGCTACACCCATTGGGTGCACCTCCGGTGCACCCAATAAAGTTCAGGGTCCTACAAAACGAAATGACGACCCCTAAGGCACAAGCACGAAACAAAGCTTCGGTTTACGAGTGATCAAAAGCAGGAGGAGATAGTAAGAAGTCGTTTTCTTCAAATCGCCTGCAAGCTAGACCTGGGATCTTTGGGCTGATTACCTCTAAATTAACCCAAAGATCAGGGGCTTGTGGGGGACAGATATCCCCCAGGTCCACTAAAAGAGTAAAAGACCTCACGAAAGGTCCAAGGGCCCAATAAATCGTAAGGTCATTCCTTCGTGGGCCTGAGTTGGAACAATCAGCAAAGCAGGTTGACACGAGGCCGGATTGGTGCAAACTCGGACGGCCCACAACGTCGAGCGAGCGACCACAACAGAGATCCGACTTTCCCGCGCTGGATCCCCCATGCAAAGGAGCCATGCGAGGATAGGTCGGCAGAACTACAGGGAGATAAACTCAAACAGTTCACTATGCTTTAGCTACGCATTGTTATCATATCCACGTGTATTGCCCCACGGTCGAATATATAAGGCCTAGGGGGCACCCCTTCAGATCGATCGACCCTATTACCCAGCCACCCACCTCAACTCTCTACGTTCTCAACTCAGGGAGCTCCCTTGTAACCTCATTCACCAAGCATACCCACCAGGACGTAGGGTGTTACGTATCTCCAAGCGGCCCGAACCTGTAAACATTGTCTATTGTCCCTCGTGCATCTGGCACGAACCATTTTGCTACAGTCGGCGACACCGTCCTACTTCTAAAAACACCTTGAATGGCAACCCCGGGTGTGCGGTCGGACCCAAAACACCGACACTAATCACTCACTACTCATCCCAGTCCAAGTATGTCAATAATGAACATTTAGATTTTTCAAAGTTGTAGACATCTATCAAGTACCATCTTAGTCTAGATAATGTTTGTTAATTCAGTATCATATTTGTAGGAGTAACAACAGTTGTTTGGGATATAGATATAGTTGAGATGCTAGGTACTGGCTATCAAGCTGTTAAGATTAGACATAGTTGTTTGGGATTCTCTACCTAAGAATAAAAATAGGGACTACTCCTTATTCCTCGTGCCATGACCAGGCAACAAATAAAATGAGAGGAAAATTCTTCTACAAAATCGGTTTGTGACCTTATTTGTAACAAAAGGATCTTCTCCTGCTGAGATGCTAGGTACTGGTTACAAAATAGTACTAAAACCTGCACTTCTGGCTCATGCTGAGGAGAACAAAAGGATCTGTCTCTCAAATCTTGAAAACTTAAATGATCTACAGAAGCAGCTGCAAGGAAATGCGAAGGTTCTAGAGGAGGAAAGGAATAATATTTTCAGTCTCCAGGCAAAAAATAACGAAGTCAGTCCATCTTTTTAAGCACTACATTACATTTTATAGCCTATAGAGTAAATGTGATCTGAATTTTTTGTCCTTACCCTTCTATTTGTATGCTATCTCTGAAATTACTTGCAGCTGTGTTATGCAGAAGTAGGAACTTTTTTAGGTTCTGGAAGGTCAAGGTGAGTTGGCTCGGGTTTAGTCAGTGATCTTGTTTTCTCACACATGGCTTGTGGTTGCAGGATGGACTTCCACGAACTGATCGAGATCCCACACGGCGACCGACGGCGGTACCACGACGACGTATCTGTCATTGTAATATCCTTGGAGGGCAGGATCTGGAGGTCATGCGTGTAAATAGGTCGGCCATACTAGATTAGAGAAAGAAACGTATATATCTGTAGACAGACAGAGAAAGAGGTTATTGAAGGCCTATTCCATTACTCCCAGCTGCTCCTGTAGACAGATTCAAACTTGGGCTTCTATGATTCTGAAATACCAAACCTTCATTCAAACTTGGATGTTACTCGCAAAAGTAAGAAGCGGGTGAAGAGATGCTCAATCTTCGCAGGAGGAAGATGTACGCTTCTATCTACTACTTGCCATTCGTCGTCGTATATGCTTTTGTATGGCCAAAATAGCAGTCAAACTTGAGTTCACACAGTGCTTGCCACTCATCATGGAAATCCTGAAAGAGGTCCTGCTTTTCGTTGGTGGAGATAAAAGTTTTCCTATTAATAAATCACGTGTTGCGACCCCATTATCTAAAAGCTGCTTGATCCACCTTGAACAGATTTGACTGCTATTTTGGGTTTAAGATTTTGCTCCATTTAGAAGATAAGCATGCCTTATGTCTGTAGTGCGAATGCCATATTTACCTCCGTAATTTTAGCTGAGGTGGATCATTTCCTATATTTTCCTCTGCTCTGTTTCTTTGAATATGTGGATCTCTTTCCTTTCCAACTTTCTATGTGTTACTTGGGATTCAGGGTATCCTTCCTAGCGTGGCTGACTGCTGTTATGTTTTCGCATCAGTAACCAATCTGCCCTTACTAAAAAGAACTCACCAGACTGACCGTTCATCTAGGTTGTGCAGGCAGCAATCAGGGCTCTCGACGATAAGAAACGGGTTGTTCGTCAAGTGGTTGTCCGATGCCGGCACACATGGTGCGTACATTTTACAATTTTTGAATCAGCTGCACAGTTGTAGTTTTTGAAGTAAACAACTTTTCCTTGCCTTAATGAGCATCCCTCCAACATATGCAGGCAGTCCTTCGCTTCTGTTTGTAATTGTTCACCAAACCTTCTTGCTTTTGTCATGCACTGAGCTTCATGTGCTTGATATGTCTTCTTTGCTTCATGATGCTACGAAGTGAACAATTAGTGTATCTTGGCAGGTTCTTATTGATTTTGGTCTGAGTTTCACATCGACAATTCCTGAGGACAAAGCAGTGGACCTATATGTGCTAGAGAGAGCTTTGATTTCCATGCATTCGTCCTGTGGGGATGTGGTGAGGAGGCTAAATCGATATTCAAGTTGCTTTCATTGATATGTTTGGTCAATATTTGGTTTTGCTAAACTGTTATTATGTGCTTGGGCTCGACTGATCTGTGCAAACATTTACGACTCCACATCACAGATTAGTTCGTGGCATCTTGTTTCCTATGGTTTTTATGCAGCTCTGTTATTTTGTGTTAATCATGCCTTAGCAAACTTATGTGGGTAACAACACTGATCTTGATGATGAACCAGATGGAGAAAATCCTTGCGGTGTACAGAAAGGCTTCGAAGCAATGGTGTTCCACCCAGGACAAGCTGGCTCAAGGTATGGCATGGTCTTGTCAGCCCCTGTGGCAGCGCATGGCCTTCGTTGCTAGCTGCACTGATGTGAGTAGTGACTTTTTTTCTACTCTTTGCAAAACAGTGAGGCAACGGTTCTGGAAGCGCGCCATGGTCGGATGAACGAAGAAGAAAAATATGTGACATGAAATAGATGTATGTTATTAGATTAAAATAACAAAATTTATGTATGGATAGGATCACAAATGGATTCTGAAACATTTTCTCATTATAATATAACACGCATATGTACATAAATTATCATGTTATTATACGATTCCGTTGCAACGCACGGGCACTCATCTAGTATATATAAATGATTACAGTAACAACAGAGTGTAACTATAGATGGACACCATGCTATGGTGCTACGCGCTAATTAATAATCAGAAGTGACGGCGGCAGGAGCAGCAGCAGCCGCTGACGAGTTCCTGTACTTCACACAGAGCGGCAGGGCTCCTGGCGCGCGCGTTCCTCCGTAACGTCGTCCCTCGCCGCCGCGGCGTCCTACCGGCCGTAGTAGTAAGCACCAGTACTCGTCCTCTCCTTATGGTAATCGTCGTAGCTTGCCTGCTGCGCGAGCTCCTGCTCAAAGGGCCGGCCTTGGGCCCATGCAGCAGATGCAACCGCCGGGGGCCCAGAATGGTGAGGGGCCCAATATATAATAGATAGTAGATATAAGGCTCAGCCGCCTAAGACTCAATCACCAATTTATCAGACACCTGACCGGCACACCGCAGCCAGCAGCGATCTCTTAATCTTTGATCGTCGGACGCCAACCGCAGCCGCGATCCGCCAGACGCCCAGACCGCCACCGTGAATCGCGATCAGCCAGACAACCACGGCCAGAGTCCCATCCATTGCCATCGGCCAGCAGGCGGCCACACCCAGACCAGGTGAATACGCATCCATTCATTAATTTGGTTGATGGTGAATCCGTGAATACGTAAGTGAATGGTGAATTAGTGATTTGAATATTTGATTGGTGAATTACCTATTATTGCTAGCGTCCTACATATTTGGTGAATTAGAATATTAGAATTACCTGCTAGCGTCTAAGTCTCTTAGATATTTTCAAAATTAGTTTCCATGTTGTGCTGTGCACATGATCATATTATTCGCATTCCATATTATACATGATACATAATTACATATTCTTTAAAAAATAATTTCTTTATTTATCTAGCGTCTTAGATATTTAGTTGTAACATTTCAATTACATGTTTTTCTGATTAGGTCTTAGATGCTGCCCAAGAAATCATTGTCAGGATATCAGAAAAGAAAGAAGAGAAAACATGAAGATCAATTGGTTGTATCGCAAAAGGGTGCTTTACATAAATTCTTTGGTGTTTCAAGTAATGTTGATGTCAATGAAGTTGAAGGGCATGAATCTGATCATGCTCATGATGATGGGCAACAGGACCATGATCAACAATATGATCATAATTTAAATGCTGAAGATGTGGTCATTGAAGATGGTTCAATGGAAGAAAATTTAATTGCAGCAATTGATGCTGTTGAGGATAGTATGATGCAGGAAAATTTGCAGCCCTCATGTGATCATGAAAATTCAAATGATGATGAACAAGATGGTTCTGGTTTATCTATCTTTGATCCTAGAACATGGGATAATCTTGACAACAACAAAAGGGATGTCTTAACTGAAAGGGGGCTGGTAAGAGAATTGAATCTAGTTTTTCTTGACAACAACATGGGAAAATTTTATTCAGAATTAAAGGTGTTGCAAGTGAGTTTATTGGATTCTTCAATGTCAGCACCTGAGATTCTGAAGTTTGTTATGGATGCAGATTGTTATCCAAATGTTACAGTTGTCTATCGAATTCTCTTAACTGTAGCTGTGACTGTAGCCTCAGCTGAAAGAAGTTTCTCAAAATTGAAGTTGTTGAAGAACTATCTTAGATCAACTATGTCGCAAGAAAGATTGAATGGCTTGGCTATGTGCTCTATCGAGAAGGATATCTTGGACACTATTGATTTCAACACCGTCCTTGATGAATTTGCATCAAGAAATGCCCGAAGAAGTATCTTTTCATGAGAAACAATTGTGTCATAGAGTTCTATTCTTCATTAAGGTAATCATAGTAGATCCAAGCTATAAATATATTGTTATTTTGATCGGCTTTATTTCTTAATAATTATTTGACATGTTACATTAAATATATCAATGTTTTTGTTTTTATTTTGCATGTAAAATTAGAACATATATATTTATATGTATCATAGAATTATTTATATAGTTTAGAGGGCCCTTCACGATAAGTTCGCCTAGGGTCCTCAAAATCATAGGACCGGGGCTGCTCATGCCCGCGGCCTGCTTGGTCGCCGCGGCAGTGGCCCCAGCAGTGCCGGCGCCAGCAGTGGCCGTGACGGTGGTGCGCCGTGGCGGTGCCCACGGCTGCGCCGGCGAGGAAGACGAAGCCGTACTTGAAGAACGCCATCGATTTACTCATGTACCATATGATGGTCGTGTGTTACTACACTGCCAAGTGGAACCTCAGCTCGATCGGGCGGACAACTAAACTGTAAAGGCGAATCGGAAAACTTGCTGCTAATTAATTAATCTGTGCTACGTACTCGGCATGAGCTTGAGCTTAGCTTAGCTTAGCAGTATATATAGGACATGTGGCTGGATGATACATATATAAATATAATAATATAACACTGAGTATTGCCTTGTTATAGGTCAAGTCAACTGACTTGTTAGCTTGGTCCCTCGTGCAAGTAATTCTGCTATACACACCGTGATGGCGTGATCGCGTGAGCGACAAGTCCGATCCTCTCATTTGGCTGAACAATCTGACGACGCAAGCGACAAGCCGACAAGTCCGATCCTCTAATGTGATTTATTAACCATCTTATTAGATTAAATCAAATACTATACTTGGTATATACATGTCGCATAGACGGCGGTGCATACATCTCCATTGTGTTGTCTATGCTTGCCTAGACATATCCTATATAGGTTTGTGCGTTAAAGTAATTACGTAAGTGCCTAAATACTATAACTAATAGGGTTATAAATTTTCTTTCACCCCTTCTCTTCTTGGCTTTTGGCCTAGCCCAACTCAGCCTCTCCTTTATATACGGTGGACGTGACCCATGTACCAGCTCCGGCCAAAAGCCCATAAGGCCTGCTGCACGTTCCTCGCTCCCCCGCCGAGTCGGCCTAGCATAGCCCAGCCCCGTCCGCATCCGCTCCTGCGCTTTCGCAGCAGCGAGTGACACAACTGTCATGGCCTAACTCCGGGCATGTTTGTTTTAATTTTTTTCTTCTCCTGACAACGAGCTTTTCTAAAAATTTGAGCGTGTGAAGAATCGAAATATTATGAGGATTAAACATAGAGAAAGATAAATGGGACTATAGAATTTTGGATTTTAAAAGTGATAGATTCCTACGACTATCACGGTGACTGATCAATTTTGTGTTCACATTAATTTTAGACAGTTTTTACTAAAACGATTCCCGCAAAAGCAAACTAAAAAAGCTAACCCCCTTCATCCCCTGTGCAACCATCACTCCTCTAAAACAATATATGGAAAAACTGCAGTAAATATGTGGTCATGGTCACCTATAAATAACGACCACTCTTCTAAAACAACCTATAGAGAAAAACAGTCAATAAAGCTAGCAGTCACAGTCATGTAGCTATCTGGTTGCTTAGAAGTCCAACCATCTGTTGTCAAACAAATCCGTTGATAAGAGTCTTTGAAGAATTTCTTTAGCTTAGCTTTCTCTTGGAAGAAACAACGTACTACATCTCTAGTACATGTTCTTCTAGATGGCACTAAAAAACGAGGGCATGCTTTGGTCATAAACTTTCTAAATCCAGGTTTCTCACCAAAGCAAAATGGCAACTCATCTTCTATTATCATCTCGGCAAAAGCAACCCTTAGTGTCTTGATCAAACCTCCACATGCTTCATGTTGAGTTGCTTGTAGAGTATCTTAAACTTATTTGGATTGCGTTTGCAAGCAACTAAATGCCTCTTCAATGACGTGCCATGGCGTCGAGCCTCTGCCTTCATGTTTTGATGGCAATATTTACACTTAGCATGCCTAACAATATGTTTATCATCTTTTACCTTAACAAAATGTTGCCATACATCTGACCTAGGCTATTTCCTTTCTACCCCCATCCTTACTCAACTCACGTTCCTCTTGTGTAGGTGTAGCTATTACATTCTACTGTGTAGCTATTACATCATATGACTGAGCTGATGCAACTACATTATTGTCGGCGTTTCGACCCCGGGGGGTCCCTGGACCGACGAGTAAATTTGTCGCTGCGCGTCCCAGCCCAGATAGGTTGGCGCGAGATGGAACACAAGGGGGAAAACGCGGCTCGTGTTATCCCGCGCCAGGGGGTTGTGCTCGTAGTAGGGGTTACAAGCGTTCACGAGAGGGAGAGAGTGAGCCTGTTCGTCAGCTCGTTCCCCCGCGCGACCCTCCCGCATGAAGGCCCTGGACCTCCCTTTTATAGATGCAAGGAAAGGGTTCAGGTGTACAATGGGGGGTGTAGCTATGTGCTAACGTGTCTGGCAGAGAGGTGTCTGAGCCCTGTGTACATGCCAACGTGGCTGTCGGAGAGGTGCTAGAGCCCTGTGTACGTGGTATCGTGGCCATCGGAGGAGTGCCTGAGCCCTGCAGAAGCACAGTGGTCGGTGCTACTGGGATCTTGCTGACGTCTCCTTGCTTCCGTAGGGGGCTGAGAACCACTGTCGTCATGGACGCACGCGGGGAGCCATCATTACTGATAGTCGCCTAGAGGGGGGGGTGAATAGGGCGAAACTGAAATTTACAAATATAAACACAACTACAAGCCGGGTTAGCGTTAGAAATAAAAACGAGTCCGCGAGAGAGGGTGCAAAACAAATCTCAAGCAAATAAGAAGTGAGACACACGGATTTGTTTTACCGAGGTTCGGTTCTCGCAAACCTACTCCCCGTTGAGGAGGCCACAAAGGCCGGGTCTTTTTCAACCCTTTCCCTCTCTCAAACGGTCGCTCGGACCGAGTGAGCTTCTCTTCTCAAATCACTTGGGAATCAAACTTCCCGCAAGGACCACCACACAATTGGTGTCTCTTGCCTCAATTACAAGTGAGTGTTTGATCACAAGAAAGAATGTCAAAGAAAAGAAGCGATCCAAGCGCAAGAGCTCAAATGAACACTACAAATCACTCTCTCTAGTCACTAAGGCTTTGTGTGGAGTTGGGAGAGGATTTGATCTCTTTTGGTGTGCTTTGCAATGAATGCTAGCTCTTGTATAGTAGTTGGAAGCTGGAAAACTTGGATGACTTGAATGTGGGGGTGGTTGGGGTATTTATAGCCCCAACCACCAAACTTGACCGTTGGGGTATTTGCTCTTCCTATTGATTTTGCACCCTGCCCAATCGGCATCCGAATAACCAATTAAATCAAAAGTGGATCCCCTAGGATACCAAAGCCCAAACTTAGGAGTATAAGCCAAATATCTCAAGATTCGTTTTACGGCCGTAAGGTGAGCTTCCTTAGGGTCGGCTTGGAATCTTGCACACATGCATACGGAAAGCATAATATCCGGTCGAGATGCACATAAATAGAGTAAAGAACCTATCATCGACCGGTATACCTTTTGATCCACGGACTTACCTCCCGTGTCGAGGTCGAGATGCCCATTGGTTCCCATGGGTGTCTTGATGGGCTTGGCATCCTTCATCCCAAACTTGTTTAGAATGTCTTGAGTATACTTCGTTTGGCTGATGAAGGTGCCCTCTTGAAGTTGCTTCACTTGAAATCCCAAGAAGTACTTCAACTCCCCCATCATAGACATCTCGAACTTTTGTGTCATGATCCTACTAAATTCTTCACATGTAGACTCGTTAGTAGACCCAAATATAATATCATCAACATAAATTTGGCATACAAACAAGTCATTTTCAAGAGTTTTAGTAAATAAAGTAGGATCGGCCTTTCCGACTTTGAAGCCATTAGCGATAAGGAAATCTCTAAGGCATTCATACCATGCTCTTGGGGCTTGCTTGAGCCCATAAAGCGCCTTAGAGAGTTTATAGACATGGTTAGGGTACTCACTATCTTCAAAGCCGGGAGGTTGCTCAACATAGACCTCTTCCTTGATCGGTCCATTGAGGAAGGCACTCTTCACGTCCATTTGGTAGAGCTTGAAGCCATGGTAAGTAGCATAGGCCAATAATATGCGAATTGACTCAAGCCTAGCTACGGGTGCATAGGTTTCACCGAAATCCAAACCTTCGACTTGGGAGTATCCCTTGGCCACAAGTCGAGCTTTGTTCCTTGTCACCACACCATGCTCATCTTGCTTGTTGCGGAAGACCCATTTGGTTCCTACAACATTTTGATTAGGACGTGGAACCAAATGCCATACCTCATTCCTAGTGAAGTTGTTGAGCTCCTCTTGCATTGCCACCACCCAATCCGAATCTTGTAGTGCTTCCTCTACCCTGTGTGGCTCAATAGAGGAAACAAAAGAGTAATGCTCACAAAAATGTGCAATACGAGATCTAGTAGTTACCCCCTTATGAATGTCGCTGAGGATGGTGTCGACGGGGTGATCTCGTTGGATTGCTTGGTGGACTCTTGGGTGTGGCGGCCTTTGTTCTTCATCCTCCTTGTCTTCCTCATTTGCATCTCCCCCTTGATCATTGCCATCATCTTGAGGTGGCTCATCTGCTTGATCTTCTACTTCATCAATTTGAGCTTCATCCTCATTTTGAGTCGGTGGAGATGCTTGCATGGAGGAGGATGGTCGATCTTGTGCATTTGGAGGCTCTTCGGATTCCTTAGGACACACATCCCCAATGGACATGTTCCTTAGCGCGATGCATGGAGCCTCTTCATTACCTATCTCATCAAGATCAACTTGCTCTACTTGAGAGGCGTTAGTCTCATCAAACACAACGTCACAAGAAACTTCAACAAGTCCTGAGGACTTGTTAAAGACTCTATATGCCCTTGTGTTTGAGTCATATCCTAGTAAAAAGCCTTCTACAGTCTTAGGAGCAAATTTAGATTTTCTACCTCTTTTAACAAGAATAAAGCACTTGCTACCAAAGACTCTAAAATATGAAATGTTGGGCTTTTTACCGGTTAGGAGCTCATAAGATGTCTTCTTGAGGATTCGGTGTAGATATAACCGGTTGATGGCATAGCAAGCGGTGTTGACCGCCTCTGCCCAAAACCGATCCAAAGTCTTGTACTCATCAAGCATGGTCCTTGCCATATCCAATAGAGTTCGATTCTTCCTCTCCACTACACCATTTTGTTGTGGCGTGTAGGGAGAAGAGAACTCATGCTTGATGCCCTCCTCCTCAAGAAAGCCTTCGATTTGAGAGTTCTTGAACTCCGTCCCATTGTCGCTTCTAATTTTCTTGATCCTTAAGCCGAACTCGTTTTGAGCCCGTCTCAAGAATCCCTTTAAGGTCTCTTGGGTTTGAGATTTTTCCTGCAAAAAGAATACCCAAGTGAAGCGAGAATAATCATCCACTATTACAAGACAATACTTACTCCCGCCAATGCTTATGTAAGCAATTGGGCCGAATAGATCCATGTGGAGTAGCTCAAGCGGCCTGTCGGTCGTCATGATGTTCTTGTGTGGATGATGGGCACCAACTTGCTTTCCTGCTTGGCATGCGCTACAAACCCTGTCTTTCTCAAAATGAATATTTGTTAGTCCTAAAATGTGCTCTCCCTTTAGAAGCTTGTGAAGATTCTTCATCCCGACATGGGCTAGTCGGCGGTGCCAGAGCCAACCCATGTTAGTCTTAGCAATTAAGCATGTGTCGAGTTCAGCTCTATCAAAATCTACTAAGTATAGCTGACCCTCTAACACACCCTTAAATGCTATTGAATCATCACTTCTTCTAAAGACAGTGACACCTACATCAGTAAAGAGACAGTTGTAGCCCATTTTGCATAATTGAGATACAGAAAGCAAATTATAATCAATGAATCTACAAGAAAAACATTGGAAATAGAATGGTCAGGAGATATAGCTATTTTACCAAGACCTTTGACCAAACCTTGATTTCCATCCCCGAATGTGATAGCTCGTTGGGGATCTTGGTTTTTCTCGTAGGAGGAGAACATCTTCTTCTCCCCTGTCATATGGTTTGTGCACCCGCTGTCGAGTATCCAACTTGAGCCCCCGGATGCATAAACCTACAAAACAATTTTAGTTCTTGACTTTAGGTACCCAAATGGTTTTGGGTCCTTTGGCATTAGACACAAGAACTTTGGGTACCCAAACACAAGTCTTTGACCCCTTGTGCTTGCCCCCAACATATTTGGCAACTACTTTGCCGGATTTGTTAGTCAACTCATAAGATGCATCAAAAGTTTTAAATGAAATACTATGTTCATTTGATGCACTAGGAGTTTTCTTCTTAGGCAACTTAGCACGGGTTGGTTGCCTAGATGTCTCACCCTTATACATAAAAGCATGGTTAGGGCCGGAGTGAGACTTCCTAGAATGAATTCTCCTAATTTTGTCCTCGGGATAACCGACAGGGTATAAAATGTAACCCTCGTTATCCTGAGGCATGGGAGCCTTGCCCTTAACAAAATTAGACAATCTTTTAGGAGGGGCATTAAGTTTGACATTGTCTCCCTTTTGGAAGCCAATGCCATCCTTGATGCCAGGGCGTCTCCCACTATAGAGCATACTTCTAGCAAATTTAAATTTCTCATTCTCTAAGTTATGCTCGGCAATTTTAGCATCTAATTTTGCTATATGATCATTTTGTTGTTTAATTAAAGACATGTGATCATGAATAGCATTAATATCAACATCTCTACATCTAGTACAAATAGATACATGCTCAACAATAGATGTAGAGGGTTTGCAAGATTTTAATTCTACAACCTTAGCTTGTAACATGTCATTCTTAGTTCTAAGGTCGGAAATAGTAGCATTGCAAACATCAAAATCTTTAGCCTTAGCAAGCAATTTTTCATTTTTAATCCTAAGGCTAGCAAGAGAAATGTTCAATTCTTCAATTCTAGCAAGTAAATCATCATCATTATTTCTAGAATTGGTAATTGAAACATTACAAACATGAGAATCAACCTTAGCTAACAAATTAGCATTTTCATTTCTAAGGTTGTCTATTGTCTCATGGCAAGTGCTTAGCTCACTAGATAATTTTTCACATTTCTCAATTTCTAGAGCATAAGCATTTTTAACCTTAACATGCTTCTTATTTTCTTTAATAAGGAAGTCCTCTTGGGTGTCCAAGAGATCATCCTTTTCATGAATGACACTAATCAATTCATTAAGTTTCTCTTTTTGTTGCATGTTGAGGTTGGCAAAAAGAGATCGTAAGTTATCTTCCTCATCACTAGCATTTTCATCACTAGAGGATTCATATCTAGTGGAGGATTTAGATTTAACCTTCTTCTTTTTGCCGTCCTTTGCCATGAGGCATTTGTGGCCGACGTTGGGGAAGAGGAGTCCCTTGGTGACGGTGATGTTGGTGGCGTCCTCGTCGTCGGAGGAGTCGGCGGAGCTCTCGTCGGAGTCCCATTCGCGGCACACGTGGGCATCGCCGCCCCTCTTCTTGTGGTACCTCTTCTTTTCTCTCCTCTTGCCCTTCTTGTCGTTGTCCCTGTCACTGTCACTTGATAATGGACATTTGGCAATAAAGTGACCGGGCTTACCACACTTGTAGCAAACCTTCTTGGAGCGGGACTTGTAGTCTTTCCCCCTCCTTTGTTTGAGGATTTGGCGGAAGCTCTTGATGACGAGCGCCATTTCCTCATTGTCGAGCTTGGAGGCGTCGATTGGTTGTCTACTTGGTGTAGACTCCTCCTTCTTTTCCTCCGTTGCCTTGAATGCGACGGGTTGAGCTTCGGATGTGGAGGGATCATCAAGCTCGTTGATCTTCCTCGAGCCTTCGATCATGCACTCAAAACTCACAAAATTCCCGATTACCTCCTCGGGGGTCATTAGTGTATATCTTGGGTTGCCACGAATTAATTGTACTTGAGTGGGGTTAAGAAAAATAAGAGATCTTAGAATAACCTTAACCATTTCGTGGTCATCCCATTTCTTGCTCCCGAGGTTGCGCACTTGGTTCACCAAGGTCTTGAGCCGGTTATACATGTTTTGTGGCTCCTCCCCTTTGCGAAGCCGGAACCGACCGAGCTCCCCCTCGATCGTCTCCCGCTTGGTGATCTTTGTGAGCTCATCTCCTTCGTGTGCGGTTTTGAGCACATCCCAAACCTCCTTGGCGCTCTTCAACCCTTGCACTTTGTTATACTCCTCTCTACTTAGAGAGGTGAGGAGTATTGTTGTTGCTTGAGAGTTGAAGTGCTCGATTTGGGCCACCTCATCCTCATCATAGTCTTCATCCCCTACGGATGGTACCTGTGCACCAAACTCAACAACATCCCATATACTTTTGTGGAGTGAAATTAGATGAAATCGCATTAAATCACTCCACCTAGCATAATCTTCACCATCAAATGTTGGTGATTTGCCTAATGGGACGGAAAGTAAAGGTGTATGTTTAGAAATGCGAGGGTAGCGTAGGGGGATCTTACTATACTTCTTGCGCTCTTGGCGCTTAGAAGTGACGGAAGCCGCGTCGGAGCCGGAGGTGGATGTTGAGGAGTCGGTCTCGTAGTAGACCACTTTCCTCATCCTGTTTTTCTTGTCCCCACTCCGTTGCGGCTTGTGGGAGGAAGACTTCTCCTTCTTCTCTTTGTATGAAGAAGATTTCTTCTCCTTCCCTTTGGAGGAGTCCTTCTTCTTCTCCTTCCCTTTGGAGGAGTCTTTCTTCTCCTTCCTCTTGGTGTGGGACTCTTCCGATGAAGTGCTCCCGTGGCTTGTAGTGGGCTTTTCGCCGGTCTCCATCTCCTTCTTGGCGTGATCTCCCGACATCACTTCGAGCGGTTAGGCTCTAATGAAGCACCGGGCTCTGATACCAATTGATAGTCGCCTAGAGGGGGGGGGGTGAATAGGGCGAAACTGAAATTTACAAATATAAACACAACTACACGCAGGGTTAGCGTTAGAAATAAAAACGAGTCCGCGAGAGAGGGTGCAAAACAAATCTCAAGCAAATAAGAAGTGAGACACACGGATTTGTTTTACCGAGGTTCGGTTCTCGCAAACCTACTCCCCGTTGAGCAGGCCACAAAGGCCGGGTCTTTTTCAACCCTTTCCCTCTCTCAAACGGTCGCTCGGACCGAGTGAGCTTCTCTTCTCAAATCACTTGGGAATCAAACTTCCCGCAAGGACCACCACACAATTGGTGTCTCTTGCCTCAATTACAAGTGAGTGTTTGATCACAAGAAAGAATGTCAAAGAAAAGAAGCGATCCAAGCGCAAGAGCTCAAATGAACACTACAAATCACTCTCTCTAGTCACTAAGGCTTTGTGTGGAGTTGGGAGAGGATTTGATCTCTTTTGGTGTGCTTTGCAATGAATGCTAGCTCTTGTATGGTAGTTGGAAGCTGGAAAACTTGGATGACTTGAATGTGGTGGTGGTTGGGGTATTTATAGCCCCAACCACCAAACTTGACCATTGGTGGAGGCTGTCTGTCGTATGGTGCACCGGACAGTCCGGTGCACACCGGACATGTCCGGTGCGCCAGCCACGTCACCAAATGCCGTTGGGATTCGACCGTTGGAGCTCTGACTTCTGGGCCCGCCTGGATGTCCGGTGCACACCGGACATGTACTGTTCAATGTTCGGTGCGCCAGTATGGGCGTGCCTGACTTCTGCGCGCTTCTGGCGCGCATTGAATGCGCCTGCAGGTGACCGTTGGCGCGAAGTAGCCGTTGCTCCGCTGGTTCACCGGACAGTCCGGTGTACACCGGACATGTCCGGTGAATTATAGCGGAGCGCCGCTGCGTTTTCCCGAGGCAGGCGAGTTCCGGAGGCCGCTCTTCCTTGGAGCACCGGACACTATCCGGTGTACACCGGACAGTCCGGTGAATTATAGCGGAGTGCCTCTAGAAAATCCCGAAGGTGGCAAGTTTGAGTTGGATTCCTCTGGTGCACCGGACACTGTCCGGTGGTGCATCGTACACTGTCCGGTGTACACCGGACAGTCCGGTGCCCCAGACCAGAGGTGCCTTCGGTTGTCCCTTTGCTCCCTATTTTGAACCCAACTTTGGTCTTTTTAATTGGCTTGTTGTGAACCTTTGACACCTGTATAACTTATACACTAGAGCAAACTAGTTAGTCCAATTGTTTGTGTTGGGTAATTCAACCACCAAAATTATTTAGGAACTAGGTGGAAGCCTAATTCCCTTTCAATTACTTGTTACCGGGGCGAGCCAAATGGGACGCCGGTCTTGTTCCCCCGTAGCCTGAGCTAGCTAGGGGTAGGGTAATGATGTATCCCCCGTGGCGCGATCGATCCGAGCCCAAGGTCGGGCGAGGCGGAGACTCCTCCTGAAGTCGACGTCGGGGTCGGGCGAGGACGTGATTCCTCTCGAGGTCGAGGTTGAGGCCGAGCCCTGGGGTCGGGCGAGGCGGAGACCTCCTCCCGAGGCTGAGGCCTAAGGTCGGGCGAGGCAGAGCTTCCTGCTGCGCCTGAGGCTAAACTTGGCTGTTGTCAGCCTCGCCCTGGTGGGTGGCACAGTAGTCAGAGCGAGGCGAGCAGCGCTGTTTTCCTGTCAGGTCGGTCAGTGGAAGGGCGAAGTGACTGTGGTCACTTCGACCTGGCCGACTGAGGCATGCGTATCAGGATAAGGTATCAGGCGATCCTCGCATTGAATGCACCTGCGATATGGTTGGTTGGTGAGGCGATTTGGTCAAGGTTGCTTCACAATGAAGCCTGCCCGAGCTGGGCTTTGGGCGAGTCGAGGGTGCGCCCGTCGCTTGAGGAGGCCCTCGGGCGAGGCGTGAATTCGTTCGGGACTATTGTTCCCGCCCGAGGCCGGTCTCGGGCGAGGCGAGATCGCGTCCCTTGGTAGACAAGGCCTTGACCTGAACCGCGCCCATCAGTCTTTGCGGTTTGTGCTGATGGTGGTTACCAGCCGTGTTTAGGAGTGTTGGGGGTACCCCTAATTATGGTACCCGACAGTAGCCCCCAAGCCTCAAAGGGAGTGTTGGTACTCGCTTGGAGGCTTTGCCACACTTTTTTGCGAGGGGACCGGCCTTTCTCGGTTACACTTTGTTTCGGTGGGTGCGCGCGAGCGCACCCGCCGGGTGTAGCCCCCGAGGCCTCGAAGGAGTGGTTTGACTCCTCTGAGGTCTTAATGCCTTTTGTGATGCCTTGGCCGGCCTGGTTGTTCCCTCATGCGACCTGATTGTAGCCTGGGTGCATGGTCAGGTTCTGAGTTTCTAGGCTGGTTTGTTGACGGTGTCAACGGTTTGGCCGTAGCCGGGTTGCGAGAGAAGCCCCCGAGCCTCTGCACGGAGCGAGAGGACGATCAAGGACTGTCTCGACTTTTATTATACGCCCCTTCGTCGCCTTTCCGCAAGGAGGAAGGGGGGGAAAGCGCCATGTTGCCCTCGGAGGGCGCCGAACATGGTGTCTCCAGTGAGTTGCTAACGGGTGATCCGAGTGGACGCCCGTGCCCCATTCGATAAGGGTCAGCTAGTGGCCCAGAGGCACGCTCCAAAAGTACCTCCAGGTGATTTGCCGGACTCGGACCCGTTCGATAGGGTCCGAGGGCTCGATGCCTCCCTCTGGTGGGATTCCGTTACAAAATCGCTCCTGCTGGTCTCGGAAATGTCCTAGGGTACCTCGGGAGCGTAGCCCGAGCCTCGGCCATGTAACGGACGTACCTAGAGTCATCCCTCGCTCTTCGTGCTCTGGGGCGACTATCGAACCCTTCCGAGGGGCCAGCCTTCGAACCCCTGATCAGTAATGAGCTTGAAGCCCAAGTGCTCTCGGGCGGCTGTCAAACCCTTCCGAGGGGCCAGCCTTCGAACCCCTGATCAATAGGAGGGCTCGGGGCCCGCTTCCTTCGCGGAGAAGGATCCCTTTCGAAATTTTGAGAGCACCTAGAGGGGGGGGGTGAATAGGTGATCCTGTGAAACTTGAAAACTTAAGCCACAAAAACTTGGTTAATCGTTAGCACAATAATTGCCAAGTGGCTAGAGAGGAGTCAAAACACAATAACCACAAGAAATCAATCACAGAGATGGCACGGTGGTTATCCCGTGGTTCGGCCAAGTACAAAACTTGCCTACTCCACGTTGTGGCGTCCCAACGGACGAGAGTTGCACTCAACTCCTCTCAAGTGATCCAATGATCAACTTGAATACCACGGTGTTCTTCTTTACTTTAATCTTTTCCCGTTTGCGAGGAATCTCCACAACTTGGAGCCTCTCGCCCTTACAATTGAAGTTCACAAAGAAGTACGAAGTAAGGGAGGGAAGAAACACACACAAATCCATAGCAAAATACGCACACACACGGCCAAGAATCGAGCTCAAATGACTATCTCAAAGTTCTCACTAGAACGGAGCTCGAATCACTGAGAATGACAAACGAATGCGCAAAGACTGAGTGTGGATGATCAAGAATGCTCTTAGGTTGCTTGGGTGTACTCCTCCATGCGCCTAGGGGCCCCTTTTATAGCCCCAAGGCAGCTAGGAGCCGTTGAGAGCAATCTAGGAAGGCAGATCTTGCCTTCTGTCGACTGGCGCACCGGACAGTCCGGTGCACACCGGACACTGTCCGGTGCCCGATTTCTTTCCTTAACTGGCGCAGCCGACCGTTGGCAGCCAGAGAGCCGTTGGCGCACCGGACATGTCCGGTGCACACCGGACAGTCCGGTGCCCCCTTCTAGCCGTTGGCTCGGCCACGTGTCCCGCGCAGATCGCGCGGCCGACTGTTGGCCCGGCCGACCGTTGGCTCACCGGACAGTCCGGTGCACACCGGACAGTCCGGTGCACACCAGACAGTCCGGTGAATTATAGCCGTACGTCGCTGGTGAATTCCCGAGAGCGGCCACTTCGCTCGAGTCAGCCTGGCGCACCGGACACTGTCCGGTGCTCCCGGACTGAGCAGATTCTTGGCTGCTCGAGCCAAGACATTTCAAATTGGATTTTTCCTGTTTCTAGTACTTAGACACAATACATTAGTCCATAAACAATGTACTAAGTCTGAGAAACATACCTTTACTCTTGATTTGTACTTTGTCCACCTTTCTTACACTTAGGCACTTGTGTTGGGCACCAAATCACCAAAATACTTAGAAATGGCCCAAGGGCACATTTCCCTTTCAATCTCCCCCTTTTTGGTGATTTATGCCAACATAACATAAAGCAAGTAGAACAAGTGCAAAATCACTTCAAATAAAACTCAAATTTGTTTTGAATCAGATTTGGCATATATGGATCATTCTTTGCCACCACTTGGTTTGTTTTTGCAAATCAAACTCAAATTTCTATCTCTAAGTCAAACACATATGTTAAGACATAAAGAGAGTCATTCCAAGAGAAATTGATTCAAGATTTCAAAAACTCCCCTTTTTCCCATAATCAACATTTCTCCCAACAAGAAGCCAACTTTTGACAAGAGATGCAACAAAAGAGTTTTGACAAACCAAAAGCTCTATTCTACTATTTTCAAAATATCTCAAGTGGTAGCTGATCCATTTATCACTTTGGCCTTTATTTTCTCCCCCTTTGGCATCAAGCACCAAAACGGGATCAATTTTGGCCCTTTAACCCCATTGCCTCACCAAAATCTTCAACAAGAATATAAAGGCAATAAGAGTACATGAGATGAACTTGGAATAAGTTACCCTCTCATCGGAGTGCAGTGGAAGTCTTTCATGGTCCAAGTCCACCTTTTCCCTTTCAAACCACCCTTTGAGACTAGAACAAGCAAACTCAAGCACATGGTTAGTCTCAAGGGGTCAAGTTGTAGCATAGCTCCCCCTAAATATGTGCATCACTTTGCAATGGACTTGTGAGGTCCGGGGAGTGTTTGTACAACTTGATCACCATAAATAAGCAACAAAATGCATAAGGAACATGATCAAAGGCATAAACACATGTATGCTATAAATCAATCCAGGTTCCGCGAATCTAAGACATTTAGCTCACTACGCAACCTGCAAAAGGTCTTCTCATCTAGAGGCTTGGTAAAGATATCGGCTAGCTGGTTCTCGGTGCTAACATGAAACACTTCGATATCTCCCTTTTGCTGGTGGTCTCTCAAAAAGTGATGCCGGATGTCTATGTGCTTTGTGCGGCTGTGCTCAACAGGATTTTCTGCCATGCGGATAGCACTCTCATTATCACATAGGAGTGGGACTTTGCTCAGATTGTAGCCAAAGTCCCTGAGGGTTTGCCTCATCCAAAGTAGTTGTGCGCAAAACTGTCCTGCGGCAACATACTCGGCCTCAGCGGTGGATAGGGCAACGAAGGTTTGTTTCTTAGAATTCCATGACACCAGGGACCTTCCTAAGAATTGGCATGTCCCCGATGTACTCTTCCTATCGACCTTACATCCAGCATAATCGGAACTGAATATCCAATCAAGTCAAAGGTAGACCCCTTTGGATACCAGAGCCCGAAGCAAGGCGTAGCAACTAAATATCTAAGGATTCGCTTCACCGCCACTAAGTGACACTCCTTAGGATCGGATTGAAATCTAGCACACATGCATACGCTAAGCATAATGTCCGGTCTACTAGCACATAAATAAAGTAAAGACCTTATCATTGACCGGTATGCTTTTTGATCAACAGACTTACCTCCTTTGTTGAGGTCGGTGTGTCCGTCGGTCCCCATCGGAGTCTTTGCGGGCTTGGCGTCCTTCATCCCAAACCGCTTCAGCAAGTCTTGTGTGTACTTCGTTTGAGAGATGAAGGTGCCGTCCTTGAGTTGCTTCACTTGGAACCCAAGGAAGTAGTTCAACTCGCCCATCATTGACATCTCGAATTTCTGCGTCATCACCCTGCTAAACTCTTCACAAGACTTTTTATTAGTAGAACCAAATATTATGTCATCGACATAAATTTGGCACACAAAAAGATCACCGTCACAAGTCTTAGTGAAAAGAGTTGGATCGGCTTTCCCAACCTTGAAAGCATTAGCAATTAAGAAATCTCTAAGGCATTCATACCATGCTCTTGGGGCTTGCTTAAGTCCATAGAGCGCCTTAGAGAGCTTACACACGTGGTCGGGGTACCGTTCATCCTCGAAGCCAGGGGGTTGCTCCACGTACACCTCCTCCTTTATTGGCCCGTTGAGGAAAGCGCTCTTCACATCCATTTGGAACAACCTGAAAGAATGGTGAGCGGCATATGCTAGCAAGATACGAATGGACTCTAGCCTAGCCACAGGAGCAAAAGTCTCCTCAAAGTCCAAACCTGCGACTTGGGCATAACCTTTTGCCACAAGTCGAGCCTTGTTCCTTGTCACCACTCCGTGCTCGTCTTGTTTGTTGCGGAACACCCACTTGGTTCCCACAACATTTTGCTTAGGATGAGGCACTAGCGTCCAAACTTTATTCCTCTTGAAGTTGTTGAGCTCCTCTTGCATGGCCAACACCCAGTCCGGATCTAGCAAGGCCTCTTCTACCCTGAAAGTCTCAATAGAAGAGACAAAGGAGTAATGTTCACAAAAATTAACTAATCGAGACCGAGTAGTTACTCCCTTGCTAATATCACCCAGAATTTGGTCGACGGGATGATCCCTTTGAATCATCCCTCGAACTTGGGTTGGAGGTGCCGGTTGCGCTTCTTCCTCCATCACATGATCATCTTGTGCTCCCCCTTGATCACACGCCTCCTGTTGATGAACCTGTTCATCGTCTTGAGTTGGGGGATGCACCATAGTTGAGGAAGAAGGTTGATCTTGCTCATCTTGTTCCTGTGGTCGCACATCACCAATCGCCATGGTTCGTATAGCGGCCGTCGGAACATCTTCTTCGTCTACATCATCAAGATCAACAACTTGCTCTCTTGGAGAGCCATTAGTCTCATCAAATACAACGTCGCTAGAGACTTCAACCAAACCCGATGATTTGTTGAAGACTCTATACGCATTTGTATTTGAGTCATAACCTAACAAAAACCCTTCTACAGCTTTGGGAGCAAACTTAGAATTTCTACCCTTCTTCACTAGAATGTAGCACTTGCTCCCAAATACACGAAAGTAAGATACATTGGGTTTGTTACCGGTTAGTAGCTCATATGAAGTCTTCTTGAGGAGGCGATGAAGGTAGACCATGTTGATGGTGTGGCAAGCCGTGTTCACGGCTTCCGACCAAAAGCACTCGGGGGTCTTGAATTCTCCTAGCATCGTCCTCGTCATATCAATGAGCTTTCTGTTCTTCCTCTCTACCACACCATTTTGTTGTGGTGTGTAGGGAGCGGAGAACTCGTGCTTGATCCCTTCCTCCTCAAGGAACTCCTCCACTTGAAGGTTCTTGAACTCGGATCCGTTGTCGCTTCTTATCTTCTTCACTTTGAGCTCAAACTCATTTTGTGCTCTCCTTAGGAAGCGCTTGAGGGTCCCTTGGGTTTCAGACTTATCCTGCAAAAAGAACACCCAAGTGAAGCGGGAAAAGTCATCAACAATAACTAGACCATACTTACTTCCTCCTATGCTTAGATAGGCGACGGGTCCGAAGAGGTCCATATGTAGCAGCTCCAAGGGTCTTGATGTGGTCATCACATTCTTGCTGTGATGTGCTCCTCCCACTTGTTTACCTGCCTGACAAGCTGCACAAGGTCTATCTTTTTCGAATTGCACATTAGTTAATCCTATCACGTGTTCTCCCTTTAGAAGCTTGTGAAGGTTCTTCATCCCCACATGTGCTAAGCGGCGATGCCACAGCCAGCCCATGCTAGTCTTAGCAATTAAGCATGCATCTAGACCGGCCTCTTCTTTTGCAAAATCAACTAAGTAAAGCTTGCCGTCTAATGCACCCTTAAAAGCTAGTGAACCATCACTTCTTCTAAAGACAGACACATCTATGTTTGTGAATAAACAGTTATATCCCATATTGCATAATTGACTAACAGATAGTAAATTATATCCCAGAGACTCAACTAAAAACACATTAGAAATAGAGTGCTCATTTGAGATTGCAATTTTATCTAACCCTTTTACCTTGCCTTGGTTCCCATCACCGAATATTATTGAATCTTGGGAATCCTTATTCTTGACGTAGGAGGTGAACATCTTCTTCTCCCCCGTCATATGGTTTGTGCATCCGCTGTCGATAATCCAGCTTGAGCCCCCGGATGCATAAACCTGCAAGGCAAATTTAGGCTTGGGTCTTAGGTACCCAACTCTTGTTGGGTCCTACAAGGTTAGTCACAATTTCCTTAGGGACCCAAATGCAAGCTTTATCACCCTTGCATTTTGCCCCTAATTTCCTAGCAACTATCTTCCTATCCTTTCTACAAATAGCAAAGGAAGCATTTAAAGCATGATAAATTGTAGAGGGACCATTCATAACTTTTCTAGTCACATGAACAATATTCTTCCTAGGCACATGATTAATAGCATTTCTCCTAGCTACGTTTCTGCCATGCATATAGGAAGAACTAGAAGCAAACATAGCATAAGAGTCAAAAGCATCATTACAACTCCAATAAGTATTTCTAGGTTGTCTCCTATCATGGTACATAAAAGCATGGTTCTTTTGCACACTACTAGCCATAGGAGCCTTCCCTTTCTCCTTGGCGGAGATGAGAGTCTTATGACTTGTTAAGTTCTTGGCTTCCCTCTTGAAGCCAAGACCATCCTTAATTGACGGATGTCTACCAATCGTGTAGGCATCCCTAGCAAATTTTAGTTTATCAAATTCACTCTTGCTAGCCTTAAGTTGAGCATTAAGACTAGTCAATTCATCATTAAGCTTGGCAATTGTAACTAAGTGTTCATTGCAAGCATCAATGTCAAAATCTTTACATCTATTGCAAATAACAACATTTTCTGCACAAGTTGTTGATTTACTAGCTATTTTTAACTTAGCATTCAAATCATCATTTATGCTCTTTAAGTTAGAGATAGAATCATGACATGTAGACAACTCACAAGAAAGCATTTCATTTCTCTTAATTTCTAAAGCAAGAGATTTTTGTGCTTCTACAAACTTATCATGTTCTTCATATAAGAGGTCCTCTTGCTTTTCTAGTAGCCTATTCTTATCATTTAGGGCATCAATCAATTCATTTATCTTATCTATCTTAGATCTATCTAAGCCCTTGAATAAGCATGAATAGTCTATGTCATCATCATCACTAGACTCATCATCACTAGAAGAAGCATAAGTGGAGTCTCGAGTACTCACCTTCTTCTCCCTTGCCATAAGGCATGTGTGACGCTCGTTGGGGAAGAGGGATGACTTGTTGAAGGCGGTGGTGGCGAGTCCTTCATTGTCGGAGTCAGAAGAGGAGCAGTCCGAGTCCCACTCCTTGCCCAGATGCGCCTCGCCCTTTGCCTTCTTATAGTTCTTCTTCTTCTCCCTCTTGTTCCCTTGATCCTGATCACTATCATTGTCGGGACAGTTAGCAATAAAATGACCAAGCTTACCACATTTGAAGCATGAGCGCTTCCCCTTTGTCTTGGTCTTGCTTCTTGCGGCCTTTTAGCGCCGTCTTGAATCTCTTGATGATGAGAGCCATCTCTTCATCATTAAGTCCGGCCGCCTCAATTTGTGCCACCTTGCTAGGTAGCATCTCCTTGCTTCTTGTTGCCTTGAGAGCAAGAGGTTGAGGCTCATTGATTGGACCGTTTAGAGCGTCGTCGACGTA
Organism: Zea mays; assembly: GCF_902167145.1. Lineage (NCBI taxonomy): Eukaryota > Viridiplantae > Streptophyta > Magnoliopsida > Poales > Poaceae > Zea > Zea mays. Next base: position 80,819,378 of record NC_050105.1, read on the forward strand.
TCTCGCCTCCTTGATCATCATCCGCCCGCTTACGAATTTTCCGAGTACCTCCTCGGGCGTCATCATCGTGTACCTGGGATTCTCACGAATATTGTTTACGAGATGAGGATCAAGAACGGTAAAGGACCTTAGCATTAGGCGGACGACGTCGTGGTCCGTCCATCGCGTGCTTCCGTATCTCCTTATTTTGTTGATAAGGGTCTTGAGCCGGTTGTAAGTTTGGGTTGGCTCCTCTCCCCTTATCATTGCGAATCGTCCAAGCTCGCCCTCCACCAACTCCATTTTAGTGAGCATGGTGATGTCATTCCCCTCGTGAGAGATCTTGAGGGTGTCCCATATCTGCTTGGCATTGTCCAAGCCGCTCACCTTATTGTACTCTTCCCTGCACAAAGATGCTAATAGAACAGTAGTAGCTTGTGCATTTCTATGGATTTGTTCATTTATAAGCATAGGGCTATCCGAGCTATCAAATTTCATTCCATTCTCTACAATCTCCCATATGCTTGGATGGAGAGAGAATAAGTGACTACGCATTTTGTGACTCCAAAATCCGTAGTCCTCCCCATCGAAGTGTGGAGGTTTGCCAAGAGGAATGGAAAGCAAATGCGAATTCGAACTATGTGGAATACGAGAATAATCAAATGAAAAGTTCGAATTGACCGTCTTCCTGTAGTCGTTGTCGTCGTCCTTTCGGGAAGAAGTAGACTCATCGCTATCGTCGTAGTAGACGATCTCCTTGATGCGCCTTGTCTTCTTCTTCTTCCCATCTTTGCGCTTGTGGCCCGAGCCCGAGTCAGTAGGCTTGTCATCCTTCGGCTCGTTGACGAAGGACTCCTTCTCCTTGTCGTTGATCACGATTCCCTTCCCCTTAGGATCCATCTCTTCGGGCGATTAGTCCCTTCTTGAAGAGAACGGCTCTGATACCAATTGAGAGCACCTAGAGGGGGGGTGAATAGGTGATCCTGTGAAACTTGAAAACTTAAGCCACAAAAACTTGGTTAATCGTTAGCACAATAATTGCCAAGTGGCTAGAGAGGAGTCAAAACACAATAACCACAAGAAATCAATCACAGAGATGGCACGGTGGTTATCCCGTGGTTCGGCCAAGTACAAAACTTGCCTACTCCACGTTGTGGCGTCCCAACGGACGAGAGTTGCACTCAACTCCTCTCAAGTGATCCAATGATCAACTTGAATACCACGGTGTTCTTCTTTACTTTAATCTTTTCCTGTTTGCGAGGAATCTCCACAACTTGGAGTCTCTCGACCTTACAATTGAAGTTCACAAAGAAGTACGAAGTAAGGGAGGGAAGAAACACACACAAATCCACAGCAAAATACGCGCACACACACGGCCAAGAATCGAGCTCAAATGACTATCTCAAAGTTCTCACTAGAACGGAGCTCGAATCACTGAGAATGACAAACAAATGCGCAAATACTGAGTGTGGATGATCAAGAATGCTCTTAGGTTGCTTGGGTGTACTCCTCCATGCGCCTAGGGGCCCCTTTTATAGCCCCAAGGCAGCTAGGAGCCGTTGAGAGCAATCTAGGAAGGCAGATCTTGCCTTCTGTCGACTGACGCACCGGACAGTCCGGTGCACACCGGACACTGTCCGGTGCCCGATTTCTTTCCTTAACTGGCGCAGCCGACCGTTGGTAGCCAGAGAGCCGTTGGCGCACCGGACATGTCCGGTGCACACCGGACAGTCCGGTGCCCCCTTCTAGCCGTTGGCTCGGCCACGTGTCCCGCGCAGATTGCGCGGCCGACCGTTGGCCCGGCCGACCGTTGGCTCACCGGACAGTCCGGTGCACACCGGACAGTCCGGTGAATTATAGCCGTACGTCGCCTGTGAATTCCCGAGAGCGGCCACTTCGCTCGAGTCAGCCTGGCGCACCGGACACCTTCCGGTGCACCACCGGACAGTCCGGTGCTCCCAGACTGAGCAGATTCTTGGCTGCTCGAGCCAAGACATTTCCAATTGGATTTTTCCTGTTTCCAGTACTTAGACACAATACATTAGTCCATAAACAATGTACTAAGTCTGAGAAACATACCTTTACTCTTGATTTGTACTTTGTCCACCTTTCTTACACTTAGGCACTTGTGTTGGGCACCAAATCACCAAAATACTTAGAAATGGCCCAAGGGCACATTTCCCTTTCAAATTTCCCCTTTCCCGGTCCCTGTGGCAAGAGAGAGAAAGAGGAAGAGGAAAAGGATATGAATTTAAATGGTGTGGCGCACCTTTTTTGACGCGGTCATCGCGGCGGAGGTGAAACGACGCCCGCTTCGTCTGCCAAAGGTGTCGCTTGCCCTGCCGAGGAGTTAATGCGACGGGACGGGCGATTTGCGGGGCGGTCGTTGCGCGAGTCGTTTGGGGAACGGGTGTTTCGCCTTCGAGTTTGAATTTCGCGGGGGGTTCGGGCGAAGTTTTGGATGGATCTCGCCCGAGCCTTTATATACCCAGAAGAGGGGCCGGTGGTGGTTCTTTACTCTGCCATTTGCGCTTGCCTTCTGCTTTGGTTTCCGCAACCTAAGAGGATAGCCATAGAAAAGAAAACCGTGCACCTTGTCCCCTCCGCCTCCACCCCCTTCGTTCAGCGATGGCTGACAAGGTGATCGTCGTTCTGCCGCGCGATCCGTGGCCTTTCTCCACCGTCACAGTGGACGATCCGGAGGCCCTCGTCGCCGATGGTTTGCTCCGTCCCCTCTCCAGTGACCCGCAGCCGGAGTGGATGGCCCTTGCGAGCGAGGCCGACCCGACTCCGCCGCCGGGGTATGTGGTTAGTTTCGTCTCCTTCCATGAGCGAGGGTTCGGAGTGCCAGCGAGCCGTTTCATGCGGGCGCTCCTGCACTACTACGGGGTGGAGCTGCACAACTTCAACCCCAACTCCATTGCGCAAGCGGCCATCTTCGCGGTGGTTTGCGAGGGTTTTTTGGGGATTGACCTCCATTGGGATCTGTGGACCCATCTCTTCTCCGCAGAGCTCTTCGCCTTGACGACGGGGGAAAAGAAGGTCCGCATGGCGGTGCGGGCCGGTGGCTGCACCCTCCAGTTGAGGCAGGGGCGTGCGCAACAGTACATCCCCGCCATCCTTGTGTCTTCGAACAAGGGGTGGCAGCGCCGGTGGTTTTACCTCCGGAATGACGACAGAAGGCTCTCGTCGTTTTCTCAACGAGTGGTGACCACCGCCGGCAGCAACTGGCGCTGGGGGGCCACGCGCGAGAAACAGGAGAAGCTCCAGCCTCTTCTGGAGGCCTTGCAGAGGTTATGAGATGGGGGTCTTACCACCGCGGGGGTCGTCGCCACTACCCATCGCCGGAGGGTGCTTCCTTTGGTGGAGCGGCGGTTGCCGCTTTCGGAGATGAAGCCGGGGGTTGATTTGGGGGGCTCGTAGATGTCCTCGGCTTCCCTCTCCGCCGACGACCTCCGCAGGCAGGTAGCGAGTACGGTAGGGAGGCTGGATGCCGGTGCCCTTACCCAGCCCGTGATGCGTCCCGAGCGTGGGTACGTGTCCCTGGTGAGTGTCCGCTCCTTCTCCTGTTTTGCGCCGAGTTGCCTTTGATTCTTACCGTCGGGATTTCCGTTCGTCTCCAGGGGTTGCAGTTTTACATGCCCTCCCTGCCACCGGTCCCGGAGGACGCGGTGGACCGAGCCACGCGGAGGGTCGCCGCGGAGAAGAAAAAGGAGAAGAAGGGCGCGGAAAAGTCCCGGGCCCGTGAGCGGATGCGGGCTCGGCAAGCCTTGGAGAGGCGCCGTCAGAGGCAGGAGAGGGACGGGCTCCCGAGGGAGCCGTCGCCGGAGACGCCTGGCGACGATGACGATGATGATGATGATGATGATGAGGGCGACGACATGGCGGCCCGTCTTGGCCTCAGCCCGGATCTGAGGCTAGGCCAGGGGTCACTGAGCCAGTCTCCAAGTGGGTTGGCGCCATCAGAATCTGGGGCCGGGACATCAAGGTCCCGGTCCGAGGAGCGGAGGCAGGCCGAGGGGGTACTTGACCCCTTGGCCGAGGTAATTGAGGTGACTCCGGGGAGTCAGGTCGATCCGCTCGCTCCCCAAGAGCAAGCGCCCGCGCCGGCTGCACATGAGGTTGATCCTCGGGCCGTCGTTACGACGCCTGGGTAGGCCATCCCTTCAGCGCCTCGGGCGCCCGAGGCGGGAACGGCGCCGAAGCCGGCAGCGGGGCAATCCTCGGCAGCGCCTGCGGGGACCGAGGCTCGAGGGGCCTCCCCGTAGGCACGATTGGCCTTGGTCTGGAGCGGGTAAGTATTTGAGGATACCTCTGTTTTGGCTCTTTCTCCGTGTGCCCTGATCCTGCTTTATCTCTTCCTTTCAGCAAACGGAGGCAGGGCTCGGCCGGTCTGGCCCCTCGGAAGGACCTTAAGACAGTGCCGGCTTCTGCAGCCAGTGTCGCAGCGCGCCATGCCGGTTGGCTGGCCTCCGCATAAGACGCCCTCGAGCGGGGGGCCTAGGCGGCACGAGTTGCCATGGGGCAAGCCTCCCAGGCTGACCCCTCCATTGGGGCGGCCATCGTGCCGGGGGAGGCTGCTGACGTGGCCGCGGCCCCGAGCCCACCTGACGTGTTGCCGGCGCCTGCATCAGCTCCTGCCGAGGCGGTTGCTGATTTGCCCGTGGAGCCGCCCGTCGCCGCTGATATTGGGATGGCTGAGGTGCCGCTGCTCGAGGTCGTCCCCGACCTCCCCAGTCTCGGCCATAAGGAGAGGACGGCCGTCGTTGCCGAGGTCGGTGATCGGAGGCCCGCCTCCTTAGCCGAGGGGAGGCCCAGTACGTCGACAGCGATGGTACCCGATGCGTCGACTGCAGGGGGTCCCGACGCCTTGGAGGAGGGGCGCGCAGAACCGCGACCCGTCTTGGGGTGCGACGACCTTATCCCCGCGCGGCGCAACCCCAATGAGTGGTGTGGGCAGGTGCTCCGGTTCTGGAGCCGCGGCGCCTCGGAACCCCTCCTCATCCTCAACGATGAACGGGAGGAGCAGTCTTGGGATGAGCTCCGTGAGTATGCCGAGGCGGCGATGGGGTCGCTTCGGTCGACCATGGAGATCCTTTCCAGGGACGTTCCCAGGGTCCTCCAGGTAAGGATTTTAGGCATACCCCTTGCGTGACCAGGGCATTCTTTGTAACACCCTGCTTCCCTTCCTTAGGAACTGGCGGATGTGAGCACCGCCAAGTCGTTGTTCATCCGCCGCGAGAGTGGCGTCTAGGGTTCGCTGCGGTCCCAGAGGGCCGCGCTTTCCGAGGCTAATGAACGCCTCGCCCAACGGAGCTCCGAGGTGGCGGACCTTCGGCTGCTCTGTGATGAGCTGGAGGCGGAGGCAGCGGCGGCGCAAGCAGAGGCGGCGTCGGCACGGACGGAGGCGCAGCAGCGGCAGCTGGAGCTTGGCCAGGTCATTGGCGAGCAGGACCAATCTCGAAGCCAGGCTGCCGAGGCTGTAGGCCGGGCTGAGGCCCTTGGGGGTCAGCTGGCCGAGGTGTTTGCTCGGGCCAGGGCCCTTGCGGAGGACCTGGTCGTGGCCGTCCGGTCTGCTCAGTCCGCCCAAGCCGTAGCCTCGGAGCAGCGTGCCCGGGCCGAAGGTATGTTTCGGCCGCTTTGCGACTTCGTTTCAGCTTCATTCTTCAACTCGTGTCTGAAGAATCTTGTTCGGCTGTCTGCAGAGTTCGAGACGGCTCTTAACGAGTCTGTTAAGGCGCTTGCCTAGGCGGCTGAGCAGAAGGAGGTCGACCGCGTGGCCATGTCCAAGGCTATCTTGACCTTTTGCCAGGCCTTTGGCCTCGATGACGTCCCCTCGGGTAGCTCCCCCCAGAGTCGCCTGCGGGCCTTGGACGGCCATGTGCGCAGCAGACTCCACGGGGCTCTGCATCACGGCGTTAGGCGGGCCTTCGCCGTGCTCGCTTCCCACTACGACGTGGATCTAGAGCGGGTCAGCGAGGGGTACTGTCTACCCGACGAAGATGAGGCTGCCTTAGCCGAGGTTCAGAGGCTTGATGCGGCCGTCGCGGGCCCAAGCGCGGTGCTGGCGTCCTCCTTCGAGGTGGAGATCCTTTCGCTCGCGTCGCCGTCTGGGGTCGGGCCAGATCTTGCCAAGGGTGGAGATGACGCCGAGGGTGGAGACGACGCCGAGGGTGCCGCTCTTCCCCCGGGCGATGTCTGATTCTGCCGGAGCAGTTTGTTTGGAGTATGCATGTGTTTTTCGCGGCCGCCGAGGCCCAAACATCTCATTGTCGTGTTATAAAGTTGTGTTTCCTTTCCTCTCGTTTCGAGTATCCGGACTTGTTCGTCGGTAGCAGAATCGCTTATCCGAGCGAGAGTTACTTTTCATGGAAGGTGATGAGTGAGGTATCCGTATCCCGGAGGCGTAGGAGTCCCTTGGCTCGGTCGGCCTTGCCGCTTACGTGCACTCTTACTCGTTTGCAGGATTCTGTTATCGATATAGTCGAGAAGGCACGAAAATCATTCTGGCAGAAAAGTTTTCGAGCGTTAGGACTCGTTTGGTAGCAGAATCGCTTATCCGAGCGTGAGTTACTTATCGCGGAAGGTGATGAGTGAGGTATCCGTATCCTGGAGGCGTAGGAGTCCCTCGGCTCGGTCGGCCTTGCCGCTTACGTGTACTCTCGTCGTTTTCAGGATCCCGCTATCGAAGTAGTCGAAAAGCGCGAAAGACATTCTGGCAAAAAGACTTATTTCCGAGGAAAATTTTGACGCAGAGGGGGTTCCCCCCTTCTAGCCCCCGAGGGAGGGTCGGGCTTTACCGAGGCAAGGCTGACCCTTCCTTGACGGTTAGACTTTATTTATGTATGTAAAGAGAACGAGGTATATGAACGACTTGAAGCATCTTAAGGGTAGAAGCGACGTAGCTGTTGGATGTTCCAAGTGTTGTTGTAGACCTCGCCTCGATCGTTGGCCAGCTTGTATGTTCCTGGCTTCAAAATCTTGGCGATGATGAACGACCCTTCCCAGGGAGGAGTAAGCTTGTGGCGCCCTTGGGCGTCCTGCCGCAGCCGGAGTACCAAGTCTCCCACCTGGAAGCCTCGGGGCTGAACCCCTCGGGCGTGGTAGCGTCGCAGAGACTGCTGATACCACGCCGAGTGTAGTAAGGTCACGTCCCGAGCCTCTTCGAGCTGGTCCAGTGAGTCTTCTCGGCTGGCCCGGTTGCTTCGGTCGTCGTACGCCTTTGTCCTCGGGGAACCGTATTCTAAGTCTGTGGGTAAGATAGCCTCGGCCCCATAGACTAGAAAGAACGGCGAGAAACCTGTGGCTCGGCTTGGCGTCGTTCTCAGACTCCAGACCACCAAGGGTAGCTCTTTCATCAATCGCTTGCCAAACTTGTTGAGGTCGTTGTAGATCCTCAGTTTAAGTCCCTGTAGAATCATACCATTGGCACGCTCCACCTGCCCATTCGTCATGGGGTGAGCTACGGCGGCCCAGTCCACACGGATGTGGTGGTCCTCGCAGAAGTCCAGGAACTTCTTCCCAGTGAACTGTGTGCCATTGTCGGTGATGATGGAGTTTGGGACCCAAAAGCGATGGATGATGCTTGTGAAGAACGCCACCGCCTGCTCGGACCTGATGCAAGTTAGGGGTCGGACCTCGATCCGCTTGGAGAATTTGTCGATGGCGACCAGCAGGTGCGACAAGCCTCCGGGTGCCTTCTGCAAGGGACCGACGAGGTCCAGACCCAACACAGCAAACGACCAGGTGATGGGTATTGTCTGCAGGGCCTGAGCGGGCAGGTGCGTCTATCTTGCGTAGAATTGACACCCTTGGCAAGAGCGTACAATCCTAGTGGCGTCGGCCACCGCGGTCGGGCAGTAGAAGCCTTGTCAGAAGGCGTTCCCCACGAGGGCTCGAGGTGCTGCATGGTGACCGCAAGCCCCCGAGTGTATTTCTTGCAATAGCTCCTGTCCTTCAGCGACGGATATGCATCGTTGGAGAATGCCTGAGGGGCTACGGTGGTAGAGCTCCTTTTCATCACCCAGTAAGACGAACGACTTGGCGCGCCGCGCCAGTCGCCGAGCTTCGGCCTTGTCGAGGGGTAGCTCTCCTCGGAGGAGATATTCCAGGTACGGGGCCTGCCAGTTCAGGTTAGGCATGACCCCATTCCGCTCTCCCTCGACGCGCAGGGCCTCACCCTCGGCGGCCGAGGATACCTCGGGCTGGACCGAGGCCTCCTCGGGCTGGGCCGAGGCCTCCTCGGACTCGGGCGTGTCGTCGATCTTGACGGAGGGTTGATGTATGTCTCTAGAGAAGACGTCCGGGGGAACCGTTGTCCGCCCCGAGGCTATTTTAGCTAGCTCATCCGCAGTCTTGTTGTACCGTCGAGCGATATGGTTGAGTTCAAGCCCGTAGAACTTGTCTTCCAGGCGCTGATCTTCGTCGCAGTAGGCCTCCATCTTCCGGTCGCGGCAGTGGGAGTTCTTCATGACTTGGTCAATGACAAGCTGCGAGTTGCCACGAGCGTCGAGGCGCCGAACCCCTAGCTCGATGGCGATGCAGAACCCATTAACCAGAGCCTCGTACTCGGCCATGTTGTTTGACGCCGAGAAATGGAGGCGCAACACGTAGCGGAGATGTTTCCCGAGGGGTGAGATGAAGAGCAGGCCAGCACCTGCTCCTGTTTTCATCAGCGACCCATCGAAGTACATGGTCCAAAGTTCCGGTCGGATCGGAGTTGTTGGCAATTGGGTGTCGACCCATTCCGCCAGGAAATCCGCCAAGACTTGGGACTTCATGGCCTTCCGAGGGACGAATGAGAGTGTTTCGCCCATGAGCTCCACTGCCCACTTCATTATCCTACCCAAGGCCTCTCGACACTGGATGATCTCCCCCAGGGGGAAGGATGACACCACAGTCACCGGATGAGACTCAAAGTAGTGTCGCAACTTTCGCCGCGTCAGAATTACTGCGTACAGTAGCTTCTGAATTTGCGGGTAGCGGATCTTGGTCTCGGATAGCACTTCACTGATGAAGTAGACCGGCCTCTGGACGAGCAGTGCATGCCCTTCTTCTCGTCTCTCGACTACGATCGCGGCGCTGACCACCTGAGTGGTTGCGGCTACGTAGATCAAGAGGGCTTCTCTCGCAGCAGGGGGCACCAAGATGGGCGCATTTGTAAGGAGCGCCTTTAAGTTTCCGAGGGCTTCCTCGGCCTCGGGGGTCCAAGTGAAACGCTCTGTCTTCCTTAAGAGGCGGTACAAGGGTAGGCCTTTTTTCGTCGAGGCGCGATATGAAGCGACTCAGAGCCGCAAGGCATCCCATGACCCTTTGTACTCCTTTCAAATCTTTGATAGGCCCCATGTTGGTGATGGCCGCGATTTTCTCCGGGTTGGCCTCGATGCCCTGCTCGGAGACGATGAACCCCAGGAGCATGCCTCGGGGGACTCCGAAGACACACTTCTCGGGATTGAGCTTCACGCTCTTCGCTCTTAGACACTTGAATGTCATTTCAAGGTCGGAGAGGAGGTCAGAGGCTTTCCTCGTCTTGACAACGATGTCATCGATGTAAGCCTCGACCGTTCGGCCGATGTGCTCTCCGAACATGTGGTTCATGCACCTTTGGTATGTCGCACCTGAATAGGCGTCGAGGAATGATAGGGTTTCGTACCCAGCAGTGGAATCTACAATTTGATCGATGCGAGGCAGAGGGTAGGGAACCTTTGGACATGCCTTGTTTATACCAGTGTAGTCTACGCACATCCTCCACTTCCCACCTTTCTTTTTCACAAGCACAGGGTTAGATAGCCATTCGGGATGGAATACCTCTTTGATGAACCCTGCGACCATCAGCTTGTGGATCTCCTTGCCTATGGCCCTGTGCTTTTCTTCGTCAAAGCGGCGCAGGTGCTGCTTCACGGGTCGGGCTCTAGCTCGGATATCCAGCGAGTGCTCGGCTACATCCCTCGGTATGCCCGGCATGTCCGAGGGACTCCATGCAAAAACTTTAGCGTTTACGCGGAGAAAGTCGACGAGCACTGCTTCCTATTTGGGGTCGAGCTCAGAGCCGATCCGGACTTGCTTGCAGGCGTCGTTGCTGGGGTCGAGAGGGACGAACTTAACCGCCTTAGCCGGTTCGAAGTTGCCGGCGTGGCACTTCGCATCAGGCACCTCCTTGGAGAGGCACTCCAGGTCGGCGATGAGGGCCTCAGACTCGGCGAGGGCCTCAGTGTACTCCACGCACTCCACGTCGCATTCATACGCGTGTCGGTATGTGGATCCGACGGTGATGACCCCGTTGGGGCCCGACATCTTGAGCTTGAGGTAGGTGTAGTTGGGGACGGCCATGAACTTGGCGTAGCACGGTCTCCCCAGCACCGTGTGGTAGGTTCCTCGGAACTCGACCACCTCGAACGTGAGGGTTTCCTTTCGGAAGTTGGAGGGAGTTCCGAAGCAGATGGGCAGATCGAGTTGTCCAAGGGACAGGACGCGCTTCCTGGGGATGATGCCGTGAAAGGGCGCCGCACCGGCCCGGATCATGGACAGATCGATCTCCAAGATCCCGAGGGTCTCGGTGTAGATGATGTTGAGGCTGCTGCCCCCGTCCATGAGGACCTTGGTGAGCCTGGCGTTGCCGATGACGGGGTCGACAACGAGCGAGTACTTTCCTGGACTCGGCACGCAGTCGGGGTGGTCGCCTTGGTCAAAGGTGATGGGCTTGTCGGACCAGTCTAGGTAGACTGGTGCCGCCACCTTTACCGAGCAGACCTCCCGGCGCTCCTGCTTGCGGTGCCGAGCCAAGGCGTTCGCCACTTGCCCACCATAGATCATGAAACAACCATGGACCTTGGGGGACTCCTCTGCCTTGTCGCCCTCCTTCTTGTCGTTGTCTTGGCCTTTGACATCTCCCGCCAGGGACCTGTCTTTATGGAAGTAGCGCCAAAGCATGACGCATTCCTCAAGGGCGTGCTTGACGGGACCCTGGTGATAGGGGCACGACTCCTTGAGCATCTTATCGAACAGGTTGGCCCCTCCGGGAGGCTTCAGAGCGTTCTTGTGCTCGGCGGCAGCGACAAGATCTGCGTCAGCGGCGTCGCGCTTCGCTTGCGACTTCTTCTTCGCCTTCCTCTTCGCGCCATGCTGGGCGGATGCCTCGGGGACGTCTTCCTGCTGGCGTCCCTGAGGCTGCTTGTCCTTCCGGAAGATGGCTTCGACCGCCTCCTGACCAGAGGCGAACTTGGTGGCGATGTCTATCAACTCGCTCGCCTTGGTGGGAGTCTTGCGGCCCAGTTTTCTCACCAGGTCGCGACAAGTGGTGCCGGCGAGGAACGCCCCGATGACATCCCGAGTCGGTGATGTTGGGCAGCTCGGTGCGCTGCTTCGAAAACCACCGGATGTACTCTCGCAGGGATTCCCCTGGTTGCTGGTGGCAGCTTCGGAGATCCCAAGAGTTCCCAGGGCGCACGTACGTGCCCTGGAAGTTTCCAACGAAGGCCTTGACCAGGTCGTCCCAGTTGGAGATCTGCGCAGGAGGCAGATGCTGCAGCCAGGCTCAGGTGGCGTCGGAGAGGAACAGGGGGAGGTTGCGGATGATGAGGTTGTCATCGTCCGTTCCACCCAGCTGGCAGGCCAGTCGGTAGTCCGCAAGCCACAACTCCGGCCTTGTTTCCCCCGAGTACTTGGTGATGGTAGTCGGGGCCTGGAACCGGGTCGGGAACGGCACCCGACGTATGGCCCGGCTGAAGGCTTGCAGACCCGGTGGTTCGGGCGAGGGGCTCCGATCCTCCTCACTGTCGTAGCGTCCCCCACGCCTGGGGTGGTAACCTCGGCGCAACTTCTCGTCGAGGCAGGCTCGACGGTCGCGATGGTGGTGCTTGTTGCCGAGGCGACCCGGGGCTGCAGGCGTCGCGTCCCGCATGCGCCCGGTGTGGATCGAGGCCTCCCGCACGAGTCGGGAAGTCGTTGCGCGATGCTCCGGGGGGCACCCTTGCCTTCGGGAGGCAGAGCTTTTGGCCCGTCGGACCGCGGCATCCTCCAGGAGATTTTTGAGTTCTCCCTGGATATGCCGCCCCTCGGTGGTGGATGGCTCTGGCATCGCTCAGAGTAGTATTGCCACTGCAGCCAGGTTCTGGCCGACCCCGCTGGAGGCCGGGGGCAGCCTTGCCCTGGCATCATCAACGATACGGCGCTGGACGTCCCAGGCCTGATGACGCGCTTCTCCGGCGAGTGCTCGGCCTGCCCACTCCTGCTCGATGTTTTGCTGGAGCTGCACAAGTTGCCCTGCTTCCTCGTCAAGCTTGTCCTGCATCTCACGGATTTGCTCGAGCTGTGTGTCCTGACCCCCCGCAGGGACTGGGACCACAACTAGCTCCCACAGGATGTCAACGCGAGGCGCAGGCCCAGGGGGATCGTCATCCTCCGGCATACGGAGGTGGTTGCCTTCGTCGTGACCCCCTATATCAATGTGGAAACATTCGCGACTTGGGCCACAACCCTCATCGTCAGGGATGTGGCCATCATCGGAGCAATCGGAGAGGCAGTAGTCACATGCGGTCATGAAGTCCCGCACGGCACTGGGATCGCGGAGCCTGGAGAAATCCCAACCGGAGTCGGGACCATCCTCTTCCTCGGAACCCAAGGGCCCGTAGGTCGAGACGGTCGTCAGTCGGTCCCAAGATGACCACATATGGTACCCCGGAAGGTTAGGATATGCCTTTACTAAAGCGCTCACCGAAGCGGGGTCGCTTGGTGGATCGAAGCTGAATCTAAAAGGCACAGGGTGGAAAACGGACGGTACCTCTTGATCGATGGACGGTGACGAAGTCGCGTCGGGGATGGACTGCACCGTTATCTCAGGTACAAGGCTAACACTCAGCAAGTCCTTCGCGAGTGTGCTGGCGTCATCTGTCCGCTTGGGGTTGGCACGTTGCGGGGAAACGACACTCGTCGTTGTCTCAGGCGCGAGGACAACACTCGACATGTCCCCCGCTGGGGTGCCGGCGTCGTTGACTCGCTCCGGACCGACAGCCGACGAGGTGCCGCCGGCTGCCTGGCCACGGTTGTCCCGTCTCCTCCTTCTGCGGCGAGGAGGGCGGTGGGACAAACCCGGATGCTGCTCTTCCGCCACGGGGGGAAGACGTCGTCGAGTTCACCGCCGCCGGGCGAGCTGACGACTATCGTTGTCGCTGTCGCGCTGCGGGGGGGGGGGGGAGGAGTACGATGTCGTAGCTGCCGTCGAGGGACATGAACTCGAGGCTCCCGAAGCGGAGCAGCGTCCTGGGCTGAAGAGGTTGCTGGAGACTACCCATCTAGAACTCAACGAGAAGTTGTTTATTAACACGCAGCAGGCCCCTACCTGGCGCGCCAACTGTCAGCGTTTCGACCCTGGGGGGTCCCTGGACCGACGAGTAAATTTGTCGCTACGCGTCCCAGCCCAGATGGGTTGGCGTGAGATGGAACAAAGGGGAAAACGCGGCTCGTGTTATCCCGCGCCAGAGGGTGTGCTCGTAGTAGGGGTTACAAGCGTTCGCGAGAGGGAGACTGAGCCTGTTCGTCAGCTCGTTCCCCCGCGCGACCCTCCCGCATGAAGGCCCTGGACCTCCCTTTTATAGATGCAAGGAGAGGGTCTAGGTGTACAATGGGGGGTGTAGCTATGTGCTAATGTGTCTGGCAGAGAGGTGCCTGAGCCCTGTGTACATGCCAACGTGGCTGTCGGAGAGGTGCTAGAGCCCTGTGTACGCGGTATCGTGGCCGTCGGAGGAGTGCCTGAGCCCTTTAGAAGCACAGTTGTCGGTGCTGCTGGGATCTTTCTGATGTCTCCTTGCTTCCGTATGGGGCTGAGAACCACCGTCGTCATGGACGCACGCGGGGAGCCATCATTAATTGTTACCAGGGCGAGCCAGATGGGACGCCGGTCTTGTTCCCCCGTAGCCTGAGCTAGCTAGGGGTAGGGTAATGATGTATCCCCCGTGGCGCGGTCGGTCCGAGCCCAAGGTCGGGCGAGGCAGAGACTCCTCCTGAGGCCGAGGCCAGGGTCGGGCGAGGACGCGATTCCTCCCGAGGCCGAGGTTGAGGCCGAGCCCTGGAGTCGGGCGAGGCGGAGACCACATTCCGAGGCCGAGGCCTAAGGTCGGGCGAGGCGGAGCTTCCTGTTGCGCCTGAGGCTGAACTTGGCTGTTGTCAGCCTCACCCTGGTGGGTGGCACAGCAGTCGGAGCGGGGCGAGCGGTGCTGTTTTCCTGTCAGGTCGGTCAGTGGAAGGGCGAAGTGACTGCGGTCACTTCGACCTGGCCGACTGAGGCACGCGTGTCAGGATATGGTGTCAGGCTATCCTCGCATTGAATGCGCCTGCGATATGGTTGGTTGGTGAGGCGATTTGGCCAAGGTTGCTTCACAATGAAGCCTTCCCGAGCTGGGCTTCAGGCGAGTCGAGGGTGCGCCCGTCACTTGAGGAGGCCCTCAGGCGAGGCGTGAATTCATCCGGGACTACTGTTCCCGCCCGAGGCCGAGCTCGGGCGAGGCAAGATCGCGTCCCTTGGTAGACGAGGCCTTGACCTGAACCGCACCCATCAGTCTTTGCGGTTTGTGCTGATGGTGGTTACTAGCCGTGTTTAGGAGTATTGGGGGTACCCCTAATTACGGTACCCGACAGTTATGATTCTGAATATGTGACGTTTCAGTACCAGTGCAACTGATTCAACCTCCATATATGTGTGCTCAATTTCTGGCATCTAATGACAATGGATTCAAAAAATAGTAGTGTTACCTAATCATATCTACTTCAAAACTACCTTCTAATGCACAAGAAAAAATAATCAACAAACAAGAATACCTTCCTGTCTTCCTGGTCTCCTAGGAGGTGGGTAGGTGGCTGGCTAGCGGCGCCTGGGTCCCTAAGACTCTGGGAGGTCGTTGCACCGGCGAGGGCGCGTGGCGGTGGCGCACCTGCGCGGCGTGGCCCGCGGATGTGCATGGGAGGTAGCGTTGGTGGCGTTTCGGCGTGGGCGCGTGGCGCACCGGCCACCGGGTGTCCGGGCCACCGGCGCCTGAGACTGGGAAGTTGTGGGCGTGGGCGAGGACCCAAACGGCGATGCACCGAGTAGCCCGAGGTTGCGATGGCGAGGTCAGTGGTCAGCTCTCAGACGCCCGTCAGTCGATGCCCGATAGGAAGTTTGGGACCTAGGGTTGGGAACTTGGGACTTGGGAGTCACTAGAGCGTGGCAGGCTGGGCACGACCTGCCTGGATTTTGCTGAGCGGCTAGTGGCTTTCGGTTACTGGGCCGTGGGGCGTGGGACGCCGTGAGCTACTACTCGGCTACGCAGGCTTAATGGGTAGTTCGGGTACCGCGAGCTACTACCTGTTTAGGCCCGAACAAAATTCGGGTATCCAATTTTGTTACCCGCTTGAACTAATTGGGTATCGGTCTTTGGGCTAAACGGATATGAGTTCGAGTATTTCGGATTTCGGGCTTCGGACTCGGGTTTTCTGCCCATATCTAATGGTCACCTATAAACAACGACCACTCTTCTAAAATAGTCTATGGAGAAAAACACGTGCAAGATGATTAAACAAGTCTATCATGTAAAGAAAGAATGGAATTTCAAGGTAAGATATGCTAGATAAAAAAGGTGGCAATTAGAGAAATATCAGATAGTTTTTTAGACCAAATTATCTTCAATGATGAGCATCTTCCGTAAAACATAACCGGACAACAATCACGTACGGTTGAGAGGCAAGACAACTTAAAAATGCAAACTTCTTGGAGCTACAGAAATCATCATCAAGACCGGTTTGAAAATCGGCTGAGCATATTTTTTTCATAAGGGACAAAAAAAAGTGAGAGATGGATGGACAAGAAAAAGATAAGAGATCGAAGAAAAAAAAGAACACTACCATTTTTAATATCATGTATAAATTAGAATACATATACTAAGTCAAACTATTTTATGTAACCATTTTTAAGAAGAAAAAACTATCAAATTATCCTGTACAAAGAGCTCTATAGACGGGTTTGAACCCATTTTACTGACGCTTTTTAGACCGCCAGCTGATGATTCTGTTAAGATAGCCGCCAGTGAAAATTAATCTCTACTATACTTAAAGCACATGTTTTAGCAGTCCTTTTAATAAAACAACTTCCTATATTTCTTTCAAATCAACTCAGCGTAAAATATTAAAAAACGATGTGGGAGGTGGGTTTAAACCCACACCTTGATGGAAGAAGGGTGGGAGACACTAGGCGAAGTTGTCTAACCAATAGAACATCATGCTTAGATGTTTATAACAATGAATATAAATTGTACATATGTATTTTTGTAAAATAAAAAAAAATAATTGTGTCGGGCCGGGCCAGCACTACGGGCCGAGGCTATGGCCCAAGCACCGCACGACGCTCGTGTCGGGTTGGCCCACACACTATTAAATAGGTCATGCCTCGAGCCGGCTCGCCAGACACGGTCCATTTGGCCATCTATACCTTCGCACGATAATTATGGTCCTCGCCTCAGTTGCCACTGAAAGGGAAATGTGCCCTTGGGCTATTTCTATATTGTTTTGGTGATTAAATGCTCAACACGATTGATTAAGTTCTTATGTGCTAAATAAAGGAAGAAATACAAATCATATTATAAGGTATGTTTCTAGACTTAGTACATTGTTTATGAATACTAATGTGTTTGTCTAAGTGCTAGAAAGAGTGACAAAAGAAGAAGAAAAGAAATGGGAAAGAGTTGGCTGTGTACAGCCAACCCCAGCTCTGCCTGGCGCTCCGGACAGTGTCCGGTGCCCTAGGCTGGTCGACGTTGAATAGGCTGCTCTCGGGAATTGATATAAATCACCGGACTATCCGATGGTGCACCGGACTGTCCGGTGAGCCAACTGTGCCAGCGGCCAACGGTTGTCCGCGCAATCAACGCGCGACACATGGCCAGCTCCAACGGTCGGCTGGGTGTACCAGACCGTCCGGTGTGCACCGGGAAGTGTCCGGTGCGCCAACCAGCCCCGAGGAGCAACGGTCGGATGCGCCCGATATGGAAGGAGATCGCGCACCGGACATGAACAATGGTTGTCTGGTGGTGCACCAGACTGTCCGGTGCACCACTTGACAGAAGGCAAGAAATGCCTTCCAAAATGATCTTCAACGGCTCCTAGCTGCCTTGGGGCTATAAAAGGGACCCCTAGGCGCATGGAGCACAAAAAAATCAAGCATTCTCTAAGCATACTAAGGCATCCATACTCTGCTCCCACGCATTTGCTTCGTTGTGTTAGTGATTTGAGCTCCACTCGAGTTGTGAACTCCCTGTGTTGTCCTTTGAGCTCAAGTCTTTACTTGTGTGCGTGGTTGTGCTGCGTATTTGAGTCTTGTGTGTGTTGCTCTTCTAACCTTACTCTTGTGCTTTCTTTGTGATCTCTATTGTAAGGGCGAGAGGCTCCAACTTGTGGAGATTCCTCGCAAACGGGGGAAAGACTATAAGGAAGTAAGTCATGGTATTCAAGTTGATCATTGGATCGCTTGAAAGGGGTTGAGTGCATCCCTCGTCCATTGGGACGTCACAACGTGGAAGTAGACAAGTGTTACTTGGCCGAAACACGGGATAAAAATTGTGTGTCTTATGTGTTGCTTCTTGTGATTGTTTTGTTCGCACGAGCGTGTTCCATAGCCACTTGATTTAACTAACACCTTAAAAATCAAGTCTGTGGCTATTTAGTGTTTGATTTTACAGGATCACCTATTCACCCCCCCTCTAGGTGCTCTCAATTGGTATCGGAGTCGTACTCTTCATCTAAGGGACTAACCGCCCGAAGAGATGGATCCTAAGGGAAAGGGATGGTGGTCAACGACAAGGAGAAGGAGTCCCTCTTCAACGAGCCAAGATATGACAACCCACTGACTCAGGCTCGAGTCACAAAAAGAGGGATGGGAAGAAGAAGAGACGCATCAAGAAGATCATCTACTACGACAGCGATGCATCTTCTTCTTCTTCACCAAGGGACAACGACGACGACTCCTTGTCCAAGAAAAAGACGGTTAATCAAAACTATTCTTTTGATTACTCTCGCATTCCCTATAATTCAAATGTGCATCTACTTTCAATTCCTCTCGGAAAACCTCCACACTTTGATGGAGAGGACTATTCATTTTGGAGTCATAAAATGCGTAGTCATTTATTTTCTCTCCATCTTAGCATTTGGGAAATTGTAGAAAATGGGATGCAATTCGATAGCACTGATAGTCCTGTGATCATTAATGAACAAATTCATAAGAATGCCCAAGCCACTACTGTCTTGTTAGCTTCACTTTGCAGGGATGAATATAATAAAGTGAGTGGCTTGGACAACGCTAAGCAAATCTAGGACACCCTTAAGATATCTCATGAAGGAAACGACGCCACTATGATCACAAAGATGGAAGTATGGAACTAGTGGAAGGCGAGATGGGGAGGTTCGCGATGATCAGGGGAGAGGAGCCAACTCAGACCTACAACAGGCTCAAGACTCTGGTCAACAAGATCCGAAGCTATGGAAGCACAAGATGGACAGATCATGATGTCGTCCGACTCATGCTAAGGTCATTCATTGTAATTGACCCCCATCTTGTCAATCTTATTCGTGAAAACCCCAGGTACACCAAGATGACGCCCGAGGAGATCCTTGGAAAATTTGTGAGCGGGCGCATGATGGTGAAGGAGGCGCGATACGTGGATGATGCGCTAAATGGTCCACTGCCCATCTACGAGCCGCAATCAGTTGCTCTCAAAGCAACGAGCACCAGGGAGACACTACCGAGCAAGGTAGCACAAGTGGAGGCTGCCGGGCTCAATGAGGACGAAATGGCGCTCATCATCAAGCGCTTCAAAACCGCCTAGAAAGGACGCAAGGAATACCCCAACAAGAATAAAACAAGGGAAAAGCGCTCCTGCTTCAAATGCGGTAAGACTGGTCATTTCATAGCATAGTGCCTCAATAATGATAATGACCAGGGACAAAAAAAGCACGGGAAGAGGAAGAAGAAGAAGAACTACAAGAAGGCAAAGGGCGAGGCGCATCTTGGAAAGGAATGGGATTCTGACTGCTCTTCATCCGACTACGACGATGAAGGATTGGCAGCCTCGGCCTTCGACAAGTCTTCGCTCTTCCCCAACGAATGCCATACTTGCCTCATGGCTAAGGAGAAGAAGGTACATATTCGAGATTCCCCTAAGTACTCTTCTTCTAGTGATGAGGATTCTTTTGATGATGAAGTAGACTACACTGACTTGTTTAAAGGACTAGATAGAGCAAAGGTAGACAAAATTAATGAATTAATTGATGCTCTATATGAAAAGGATAGATTGCTAGAAAAGCAAGAGGACATTTTGTATGAGGAACATGACAAGTTTGTTAATGTACAAAAATCTCTTGCTTTAGAAATTAAAAGAAATGAAATGATATCCTCTGAGTTGTCTGCTTGCCATGAATCTATCTCTAGTTTAAAGAATTTAAATGATGAATTAAATGCTAAGCTAGAGGAAGTTAATAAAGCTAGTTCATGTGTAGAGCATGTTGTTATTTGTAATAGATGTAAGGATTTTGATGTTGATGCCTGTGATGAACATCTTGCTTCTATTACTAAATTAAATAATGAGGTGGCAAGTCTTAATGCTCAACTTAAGACTTGCAAGGATGATTTTGATAAATTAAAATTTGCTAGGGATGCCTACACTGTTGGTAGACACTCTTCAATTAAGGATGAACTTGGTTTTCGAAAGGAAACCAAGAACTTAACAAGCCAAAAGACTCCCATTCTCAACAAGGGGAAAGGGAAGGCCCCTATGGCGAGTAGTCCTCAAAGGAACCATGCTTTTATTTATGAAAGGAAAATTGCTGGCCGTCCTCATTATACTAAGAGTTATGATGCTTATAATGATTCACATGCTATGTTTGCCTCTAGCTCCACTTTTGTTCATGGTAGAAGTAGGCCTAGAAGAAAACATGGTGTGTCTCATGCGCCTAGGAGAATGTGCAATGAACCTTCTACCATTTATCATGTTTGCAATACTTCATTTGTACTTTCATGTAATAACACAAAAGTAGTTGCTAAGAAGTTGGGATCCAAATGCAAGGGAGACAAGACTTGTATTTGGGTTCCAAAAGTTATTGTGACTAACCTTGTAGGACCCAACAAGAGTTAGGTACATAAAACCCAAGCTTAAAATTGCCTTGCAGGTTTATGCATCCGGCGGCTCTAGCTGGATTATTGACAGCGGATGCACAAACCACATGACGGGGGAGAAGAAGATGTTCACCTCCTATGTCAAGAACAAGGATTCCCAGGATACAATCATCTTTGGAGATGGGAACCAAGGCAAGGTCAAAGGCTTGGGCAAGATAGCCATCACTAACGAGCACTCAATATCGAATGTATTTTTAGTAGAGTCGCTTGGGTACAACCTTCTGTCTGTAAGTCAATTGTGTCACATGGGTTACAATTGTCTATTTACAAATGTTGATGTATATGTCTTTAGAAGGAGTGATGGTTCATTATCTTTTAAGGGTATACTAGACGGCAAGCTCTACTTAGTTGATTTTTTGAAAGAGAATACCAGTCTAGATGCATGCTTAATAGCTAAGACACATATGGGCTGGCTTTGGCATCGCCGTCTAGCACATGTTGGGATAAAGAACCTTCATAAGCTTCTAAAGGGAGATCATGTGTTAGGACTAACCGATGTCTGCTTTGAGAAAGACAGACCTTGTGCAGCATGTCAGGCAGGGAAACAGGTGGGAAGCACTCTTCACGGCAAAAATTTGATGACAACATCAAGACCACTGGAGCTCCTTCACATGGATCTCTTTGGACCTGTTGCCTATCTAAGCATCGGGGGAAGTAAGTATGGTCTTGTAATTGTTGATGATTTTTCCCGCTTCACTTGGGTGTTCTTTTTACAGGATAAGTCAGAAACCCAAGGGACCCTAAAACACTTCTTAAGGAGAGCTCAAAATGAGTTTGAGCTTAAAGTGAAAAAGATAAGGAGCGACAATGGGTCCGAGTTCAAGAATCTACAAGTTGAAGAATTTCTTGAGGAGGAAGGCATCAAGCACGAGTTCTCCGCTCCCTACACAACACATCAAAATGGTGTGGTAGAGAGGAAGAACAGGACGCTTATCGACATGGCGAGAATGATGCTTGGAGAGTTCAAGACGCCCGAGCAGTTTTGGTCGTAAGCTGTGAACACAGCCTGCCACACCATAAACCGGCTCTATCTGCATCGCCTCCTCAAGAAGACCTCCTACGAACCTCTTACTGGTAACAAACCCAATGTCTCTTACTTTCGTGTATTTGGGAGCAAATGCTACATTCTGGTGAAGAAAGGTAGACACTCTAAATTTGCTCCCAAGGTTGTAGAAGGGTTTTTACTAGGATATGACTCAAATACAAAGGTGTATAGGGTCTTCAACAAACCATCAGGATTAGTTGAAGTCTCTAGCGATGTTGTATTTAATGCGACTAATGGCTCTCCAAGAGAGCAAGTTGATCTTGATGATATAGATGAAGATGAAGTTCCAACGGCCGCAATGCGCACGATGGCGATAGGTGATGTGCGACCACAGGAAATACAGGAACAAGATCAGCCTTCTTCCTCGACACTGGTGCATCCCCCAACTCAAGATGATGGACAAGTACCTCAAGAAGAAGGGCAAGATCAAGGGGGAGCACAGGAAGATCAAGTGATGGAGGAAGAAGCACCACGGGCCCCTCCAACTCAAGTCCGAGCGTCGATCCAAAGACGTCACCCCGTCGATCAAATTTTGGGTGACATCAGCAAGGGAGTAACTACTCGCTCACGATTAGCTAATTTTTGTGAGCATTACTCGTTCGTCTCTTCTATTGTTTCAGGGTGGAAGAAGCCTTGTAGGATCCGGACTGGGTGTTGGCCATGTAGGAAGAGCTCAACAACTTCAAAAGAAATGAAGTTTGGAGCCTGGTGCCACGTCCAAAGAAAAACATTGTGGGAACCAAGTGGGTGTTCCGCAACAAGCAAGACGAGCACGGGGTGGTAACAAGAAACAAAGCTCGACTTGTGGAAAAGGTTATGCCCAAGTCGCAGGTTTGGATTTCGAGGAGACTTTTTCTCCTGTGGCTATGTTAGAGTCTATTAGAATATTATTAGCCTATGCCGCTCACCACTCTTTTAGGCTGTTTCAAATGGACGTAAAGAGTGCTTTCCTCAACGGGCCAATCAAGGAGGAGGTATACGTGGAACAACCCCCTGGCTTTGAGGATGACAGGTATCCTGACCATGTATATAAGCTCTCTAAGGCGCTCTATGGACTTAAGCAAGCCCCAAGAGCATGGTATGAATGCCTTAGAGATTTCTTAATTGCTAATGCTTTCAAGGTTGGGAAAGCTGATCCAACTCTCTTTACAAAGACTTGTGATGGTGACCTTTTTGTTTGCCAAATTTATGGCGATGACATAATATTTGGTTCTACTAATCAAAAGTCTTGTGAGCAGTTTTGCAAGGTGATGACGCAAAAGTTCGAGATGTCAATGATGGGTGAGTTGACCTACTTCCTTGGATTCCAAGTGAAGCAACTCAAAGACGGCACCTTCATCTCCCAAACGAAGTACACTCAAGATCTTCTCAAGAGGTTTGGGATGAAGGACGCCAAGCCCACGAAGACACCAATGGGAACTGACGGGCATGTTGACCTCAACAAAGGAGGTAAGTCAGTTGATCAAAAAGCATACCAGTCCATGATAGGTTCATTACTTTACCTTTGTGCTAGTAGACCGGACATTATGCTTAGTGTATGCATGTGTGCTAGATATCAATCTGACCACAAGGAATGTCACCTTGTGGCCGTTAAGCGAATTCTTAGGTATCTAGTTGCTACGCCTTGCTTCGGGATCTGGTATCCAAAGGGGTCTACCTTTGACTTAATTGGATACGCAGACTCCGACTATGCCGGGTGCAAGGTTGATAGGAAGAGTACATCAGGGACATGTCAATTTCTAGGAAGGTCCTTGGTGTCCTGGAGTTCCAAGAAACAGACATCTGTTGCCCTATCCACCGCTGAAGCCGAGTACGTTGCCGTAGGTCAGTGTTGCGCGCAACTACTTTGGATGAGGCAAACCCTCCGGGACTTTGGCTACAATTTGAGCAAAGTCTCACTCCTATGTGACAATGAGAGTGCAATCCGCTTGGCGGATAATCCCGTTGAACACAGTCGCACTAAGCACATAGACATTCAACATCACTTCCTGAGGGACCACCAGCAAAAGGGAGATATCGATATTTATCATATTAGCACAGAGAACCAGCTAGCCGATATCTTCACCAAGCCGTTGGATGAGAAAACATTTTGCAGGTTGCGTAGTGAGATAAATATCTTAGATTCGCGTAACTTGGATTGATCTATAACGTACATGTGTTCTATGCCTTTGATCATGTTACTTTGTGCATATAAATCAACTATTGTTTGTGTATGGTGCTCAAGTTGTACAAGTAATCCCCGGACCTCACAAGTCCATATGCAAATGATGCACATATTTAGAGGGAGATGTGCTACAACTTAACCCTTTAAGACTAACATGTTTGTTTAAGTACACCTGATGTAGTATCAAAGGTACATTGAAAGGGAAAATGAACTTGGACGACGCAAAGACTTCCACTGCACTCCGGTATTAGTGTATTTAATTCCTAGTTCATACTTATGCTCTCATTGTCTTTTTGCTCTTAATTGACATTTTTGGTGAGGCAATGGGTTAAAGGGCCAAGAATGATCTCGTTTTGGCGCTTAATGCTAAAGGGGGAGAAATTATGGCCAAAGCAAAATGGATCAGCCAACCACTTGTGAATTTTGAAAATAGAGGAGTTAGAATTTGTTTTTTGTCAAAATACTCTTATTGCAAAATTTGGTCTCTTATGGGGGAGAATTTTGATTGAAAAAGGGGGAGTTTTTTGGGCACTTGATCAATTTTACTCTTGGAATATCTCTCTATGTGCCCAAATAACCGTGGTTGACTTAGAGATAGGAAAATGAATTTGATTTGCAAAAACAAACCAAGTGGTGGCAAAGAATGATCCAAATATGCCAAATCCTAAGTAAAGAGAATTTGGTCTTCATTTGCATTGATGTTGCACTTCTTTTATTGCTTTGTGATGTGTTGGCATAAATCACCAAAAAGGGGGAGATTGAAAGGGAAATTTGCCCTTGGGCCATTTCTATATTGTTTTGGTGATTAAATGTCCAACACGATTGATTAAGTTCTTATGTGCTAAATAAAGGGAGAAATACAAATCATATTACAAGGTATGTTTCTAGACTTAGTACATTGCTTTTGAATACTAATATGTTTGTCTAAGTGCTAGAAACAGTGACAAAAGAAGAAGAAAAGAAATGGGAAAGAGTTGGCTGTGTACAGCCAACCCCAGCTCTGCCTGGCACACCGGACTGTTCGGTGGCGCACCGGACAGTGTCCGGTGCCCCAGGCTGGCCGGCGTTGAACAGGCTGCTCTCGAGAATCGACGGAGTTGTACGGCTATAAATCACCGGACTGTCCGGTGGTACACTGGAC